>NC_134099.1:129707978-130332978 GCF_000715075.1 Nicotiana tabacum
AAACTGGTGACTTGGGACACCAAAAGCCAAACCTTTCCCAAGTGGCGACTCTGAATTAAATAAATAATCCCATTTCGAATATTGTCACTTAAATTGGAAAAACTCCCTCGCACATTTTACCCTTCGGGGCGGGCGCGCAAAAAGGAGGTGTGACAGCTCTGGCGACTCTGCTGGGGATTTAACCCAGAACCTTTGGTTCAGGGTTCAAGAATTCGAGCTTAGAATAATTGTTGTATTTGGCTTTACTATCTGATCTTTATTACATGTTTTGGCATAACATGCTAAATGTTGTCTTTTACCGCTTTGATATTATCTGAATTGTATATAAACTGTGCCGAAACCCTTCTCTTCTTACCTCCGAGGAGAAGCTCGCTGGTCGAGACTCCCTATTCTGTTAGTGTCAATACCTGAAATAAGAAAGAGGTCGGACAAGTTACAAAGCCGGACGATCTCGCGGGTCCCCGGTACGTAGCCCCTCCTCGACTCGAGTTGTCCGATCGGGTACACAGTCTAGAACATATACCCAGGTTATAAACCTAGTATAACAAACCTCATGCCGGATCCCTAGTAGGAACGCTTATTTGCATCATGTTGCATTTGACATAGGGGACTCAACACAGGGGTTGGGTCCGTCTAGGACAGGCAACCTGAAATGAAAAGACCATCCTGCTGCATCCCGTTTGTTTTGCGCATTTATTTGCTTCAGTTCTGCATGCTGACCGGTTTCTAAAAAAAAACTTTAAAAAAAAAATAGCAGTGTAGGGAGATAATTACTTATTTTTGGAAAAAAAAAACCAATGTCCAAGTAGTGTCAAAACCTTGCCGGAATTTTCTTTAAAAAAAAAAAGCAAAAAAGAAAACAAAATTTGTCTTTTAGTTTGATTTATTAAAAAAACATATATAAAAAAAATATTTCCTTCTAATCACGTTCAAAATCCAAAAAAAAAGGTATTTATTTAAAAGTAAAAAAAAAAAGAGGAAAATTCAAAATTCAAAAAATATTGCTTCTTTTGTAGTATCTCTTTTATAAATTCAGACTAATAGTCCAAGTACTTCCTTAAAAGATTTTCGAAATTTCAAAAAAAAAAATGAAAAGTCTTACAAAAATCCAGAAAAATATTTTCAAAACAAAAAAAATACAAAAAATCCAGGAAAATATTTTTTCTCCTTTTCTTTAAAAGATTGTATTCAGAAGGGGTTTAGTTTATTTACTCTACGCCTGATCGGCCCGAACTACGCCGGTTTGATTCTCACAGGGTGCGAGATACGTAGGCAACCCTCATCGGGTCCAACCTCCCATTTTCAAAATAGCCAAAATGTTAGAATTTTAATTTTGTCATGAATGAGTCGGGTTATGCCGTTTTGTCAAGGATAGCCGAATGTTCCCAAAAGGGACGCCGGAAGGCTGACTTTGCACAAACGGCCATTATTGGTCATTTTTATTTTTCTGACCAAATTGCCCAACGGCCTTAGAATCCTCGTCCCCGAGGCTCTGTGAGGCCATGTTCCCCGTGTTGTTTCATTACTACTAAAAATCATAAATAAATCAAGTGATTGTTTTTGTCAAAAATAACCAAATATTCCCGAAAGGAACGACGGAAGGCTGATTTTGCATAAACGACCACTTTCGGTCGTCTTTTACAGTTTTGATCGGTTGACCCTCACAACCTTAAAATCTTCATCCCCGAAGTGCTGAAAGGCCGTGTTCGGAAATCGAATCTTCTTTTTTTTATATAGTCAAATCATTTTTGAGTCAAATCATTTTTGCTTAAAGTCACCTTAATAAATGTGCAGGATGAGCACAATGCAAAACGAACATTTTTCGATAATGACTAAAATCCCTGTCAAGTTACGGCTATGGTGGAATGATCTAGGTGTTGAAGGGCAAGATGAGGTCAAGAAATATCTGAAAGGTCTCACGGGTTTATTGGAAATTCAGCCTCGGGGAGATATCATAAGAGCCTTGGTCACCTACTGGGACCCAGCGCACAATGTTTTCCACTTCTCCAACTTTGAACTCACCCCGACTCCGGAGGAAATGGCTGGGTTCATCGGAAATGCTGAACTTCCATTAAGGCAAAAATACCTGGTTGCCCCAAGAGCTGTCACGGTGCATCGATTTCTAGACTCAGTAAAAATACCCAGGACGGTCCATAACCCAGATTTGGTCGCCGGTTTTTGTAATCCATGCTTCATATACGACAGGTATGGTCATGTAGGGGGATTCAACAATCCGATTAACAAGCTATGCAGCAAAGGTAGTCAGCAGAAGTGGGATGAGCACAGACGGGTGGCTTTCATGATAACATTTTTGGGTCTTCTGGTATTTTCAAGGAAAGACGGAAATATTGATCTGATAATATCTGGGGTCGTCAATACTTTGCTCACACAGAATGATAGTACTCTCGTGCCTATGGTGGTATCTGATATCTTTCGAGCTCTCACAGCCTGCAAAGTCGGGGGGAATTTCTTCGAAGGGTGTAACTTGCTGTTACAAATATGGATGACTGAACATCTCTGCCATCGTTCCGAGCTTTTGAGCCATGGTTCCTCGAAGAAAACTTGCATAGAAGAGTTTTACAAAAGAACCAAAAAGATCAGTCTGCCCAAAGGAGTTATGGCATGGACTTCATTATTTCAGACTCTCACTGCCAGCCAAATACAATGGACACTGGGATGGTTGCCTGTTGATGAGGTCATGTATATGCCAGCATCTAGAACTCACTTTCTACTGATGGGACTTAAGAGCATTCAACCTTACGCGCCCTGCCGAGTCTTGAGGCAACTCAGGAGATGCCAGATAGTACCACACGAGGAAGATCTTAGTGCTCAAACAATTGAGATTAGCCCTGACGGACAATTTCCTGAAGCAAAAATCCGCCAGATCTGGAATGAATGTCAACATTTGAAGGCGGATACTTGTGTGCAGGATCGGGCCAAAAGCGAAATGGTGCCAGGTTACCTTGCGTGGTATAGAAGAGAACTTGAACACGAAAGGCCGGTTAAAATACCCCACATCTGGAACTTCGCCGAGTCATCGCAAAAGCAGTGGGATTGGTTGGCAAAAGAAAGAGGCTATCGTGCCGAAATCAGCAAATTAAAGCAACAGGTTGAAGGTCTGAAATATGAGCACAACGTGCAAGTTGCTACCGATCTAGGAGAAAAGAACAAGTTGACTCAGGAAAACGAGATGCTCAGGGCCCAGATCAAACAGATGAGGATAGATGCTGATAACTAGCAAAGGAGTCGGTCGGATGAACGATTGATAAAAGCTTTAAGGATAGAAATTGGGGAGTGCCGGAGTGAGTCAGAAAATACCATAGCAGGGCTCGAAGCACACCGGGCAAGAAGGACAGAAAAGCGTAACCGGCACCTGCGGCAGTTGGAAAGGGATCACGAGCGAACCATTGCCAATCTGAAGGAAAAGGTGGACAGAGCGTTTGAGCAAACCCGAACCCTGGGAGTTGAAAATAGACATTGCCGCAAGCTCTTAGCCCAAATGGAAGTAGAAATTCAGCAGTGGCAAAATTAATGCCTCTAGGATTCTCGGGTTATGACAGCCCGTAATGATCAAATAGAGCACTTACTTAAAGAAAAGAGGCAAACCAGGGATAAGATAAGGACCATTGCCCATGCCATCATCAGAAGATGTCTACGGTGTGAAAACATGACCAGCATTACCGTTCTCTCGGCAGTGATGGTTTATGTCAAGCAAACCATGCATGAGCTGGAACAACTTGAAAGGGACCTCACACCTAAGACTGCGGCAAGGCCGAACGATGCCCCGCGAGTGCCAATTCTCGGAACCTTAATGTATTCATAGGTCGAGTCTGTCCGTCTTTTGCATCAAGGTGTATTAGTCTGTTGAGTCTGTACTTATTTCAAGGCTTGTTATTTTCCTTTTTTCAAAAATGTTAGTTTGTAATAGATTGTTTCAGTAATAAAATGTGTGCTTCTTTTACACTCATTTGTTTTGAACTACGTAATGATCTGATTCACGCGGCATCGTGATACGTAGGCAATCCTCATCAGATCCGGTCACATTTTTAACTGCAAATAATGAAAACAATAATAATAGGGAAAAAAAACAAAGAAAGAAAAAATGATGATAAATAAAGGAAAGCCTAAGGAGAAGCCGGAATGACACATGCCTTTGTTGCAAACATGTAGAAATTCACTTAACTTTATAGGTGCATCACGCCCCAACGTGCGATTACCTATCTGTTATTTGTTTCAAACTAACCGTTTGCTTACTGTTGAGCGTTTTCTCCAGGTTTTTAGAATAGGTGGTTTGGTTCGGTGGAGGTCTGGCCTCACATTCATATTTCACGAGGTCGAAAGGAAGTGTTCAGTTACCCGTTGTTAAGTCGAGAGGGAGTATTCACACTTACTTCACAAGATCAAAGGGAAGCATAGAGATGTCTTCAGAAATTCCTTTGCCGACAGTTCCTATTTCCGAGGAGAGTTCAATCTCAGCCGTCCTGACACCCGAGTCAGCAACTGCTGAGGAAAACAGAATCCTGTGGCTCCGCATGTTGGAAATGTTGGATGACTAGAATAACGGAAAAGAGCCACCGAGTGTAATCCCTGGGTTCCCTGAGTTGTTCTCCAGGACAAGTGGGACTTCCAACGTCCCCATAAGCTATCCAGCTTTCGGTTACCCAGCCATTTCAGCCCTTTCTGCTGGATCGCCCTCTGATTCTTATCCCCAGATGTCAACAACAGATGTAGCTACAAACATATTTAATGCACCTCCCTGTCCACTCGTGGCACAACCCGCTACACACAGGCCGAATTTTGACTCATCCTCATTCACCTTTCAAGCATCGTCCTTCTCACTGGAACCAACTCGGTTCACCACCAGCACTCATCCTCAACAACCTCAATACGAGTTTGCACCTGGGCAGGATCAAAACCCCAAAGTTGCTGAACAAGATGAGATGGAGAAAAGGATGAGGAGCCTCGAGCAGAGTCTGAAAAACATGCAAGGTTTGAGCGGACAGAAGAGTGTCTCCTATACCGATCTATGCATGTTACCGCACGTACACCTACCTGTGGGCTTCAAAACTCCAAAGTTTGAGAAGTATGACGGGCACGGCGACCCCATTGCTCATCTCAAGAAGTATTGCAACCAATTGAGGGGAGCCTGCGGCAAAGAAGAATTATTAATGGCATACTTCGGGGAAAGTCTGATAGGAATATCCTCAGAGTGGTATATGGACCAAGACATATCTCGATGGCATATATGGGATGATCTCGCCAGAGATTTTGTGAGACAATTCCAGTATAACATCGACATTGCACCAGACCAAAATTCTCTGTCAAACTTGAAGAAGAAACCTTCAGAAAGCTTTAGAGAATATGCTATTAAATGGCGCGAGCAGGCATCGAGGGTAAAACCTCCCATGGACGAGATAGAAATGGTCACTACTTTTCTCCAGGCTCAAGAATCAGGCTATTTCCAGAATATGATGTCAGCCATGGGAAAGCCTTTCGCGGAAGCGATCAAGATCGGGGAGATGGTAGAAAATGGTTTGAAAACGGGTAGAATCTTAAGTCAAGCAGCCATAAGGGCAACCTCCCAAGCCGTCCAAAGCGGATCCGGAGGGATGGCAAGAGGAAAGAAAAAGGAAGAAACATACATGGCAGCCTCAGAAGCGAGGGAATATCGTAATCCCAGGCCCCGTTTTCCAGAAAGAACCCCACAACATTACTACCCCCACAAAAATGTGACATATGCTCCTCAACCCTACATGGTCATGAATACCCAGACCTATGTCCATCCACCACAGCAAGCCAATCGAGGCCAAGCTCCACCTCCCAGAAATCAGCCTCCCTACCGGAACCACTATAATCCACAGCCCCCTCAAAATAACTTCCGCCCTCAGGAACCACCTAGAAGACGGACTTTCACACCCATCGGTGAACCATATTCTACTTTGTTCCCAAAGCTAGTCCAGATGGGTTTCCTGCAGCCAGTCCCTCAGACAAGGCACAATCCGGCATCACCTGCTTACAAAGCCGGTGTTAGGTGCGCCTATCATTCAGGAGCAGAAGGGCACGATACAAATGACTGCTGGGCTTTGAGAAGGGTAGTCGAGAACTTAATAGAGCAGGGGAAGATAGTACTAAGGGACGAGGAGGTCCCAAATGTGACTAACAATCTGTTGCCTGCTCACAATAACGGGCCGCTGATTGGAATGATTTGCGAGGACAAAGAATTTGATCCTGCTTTAAAAGCTATAATCGCCATCGTCGATGCAGGGAAAAGGCCTAAAACCACCCCGAAGCTAGAGAAAAGGGAAAAGAAGGACAGTACTGTCAAGGTTGAGCCCAAAGAGAAGGTCGAGGAAAAGACAGTGACGATGATGCCTGTAAGGAATGAAGTTCTTTATGTTCCACGAGGTCAAGCAGAGAAGCCGCAGAGATTCAAAGTCAACAAGGCAAAACCAATGTACGTACCAAAAGGGGGCTATGTGGTCCGAGGGACGATTCAACCACCTCGGCTGAATGAGCCAGTGGTTATCGGACGCGTGCCACAGAAGCCGATGACAGACCCGTCCACAGTACCGTGGAACTATCAAAGAACGTTGGTTACGTACAAAGGCAGAGAAGTCACGGGAGAACTTCCGGAGAATACTTTCATTGGAAGGTATTCGAACACTCAATATTTAAACAACGCCACACGGAAACGCTTCCCACCCAAGGAGCCTATAAGCGTTGAGGAAGGGGAAGCTTTCTTCCAAAAGATGAAAATTCCAGACTACGAAGTGGTAGATCAACTACGCAAGTTCCCCGAGCAAGTGTCCATGCTATCTCTGCTGATGAGGTCGGCCGAACACCAAAAGATCTTGCTCAAGACCCTGAACAAAGCGTACATACCAGTTGAAACTTTAGTCGAACAACTGGAACGAATGACGGAGAGGTTCTTCGCCGTTAACCAGGTTTCTTTCAGCAAGAACGACTTACCTCCAGAGGGAGCAGCTCACAACAAAGCCTTACATCTGACAGTTAAATGCGAAGACTACTACGTCAAGTGGGTAATGTTGGATGGAGGATCAGGTGTTGACATTTTTCCGCTCTCCACACAGCAGAGAATGTAAATTGGGAACGGAAGAATCCGCCCCAATAATGTCTACGTAAGGGCTTTTGATGGTGTTAAGAGGGACACCCTCGGGGAAATAGACTTGGTGTTGACTATAGGACCAGTGGAGTTTGAAATAACTTTCCAGGTGCTTGACATGGATACGTCTTACAATTTTCTCCTCGGCAGACCTTGGATTCATGCGGCAGGGGTTGTACCTTCCACTCTTCACCAAATGGTGAAGTTTGAGTACGAAGATCGGGAAATTGTGGTCCACGGAGAAGGCGAATAGTCTATTTATCGGGACCCATCCATCCCATATCTTGAATCAAGGGAAGGGAGCGAGCACACGGTTTATCAGGCTTTCGAAGTTGTGCTAGCATAGCAGTATGAAGAAGGAAGACCTTGCCCCCAACCTTTCTTGTCCAACGCCTCAATCATGGTGACTAAAGAAATGATCCGACATGGATTCAGGACAGGGAAAGGGCTTGGATGAACGATGCAAGGAATAACGGAACCCATCACCCTGCTTTCCACCAAGAAACTTTTTGGGATAGGTTTTCAACCCACTCCAAAAGATAAAGAGTGGGCAAGGAAGAGGAAAAATGAGGGTTGGAAACTGCCTCGGCCATTGCCAGATTTGTACGAGACTTTCGTCGGACCGAAATACATCGAAGAAGAAGACGATGAGGTTTTCACGGCCGAAGAGATCGAGGAGATATGTGGGGCAATGAGAGGAATGCTCTACGAAGCTCACATGGTTCAACCGGGAGAAGGCACAAGCACCGCTGAGATGCTATATGTGGGGCCAAATGCCAAGCTTCGAAACTGGGAGGCCACGCCATTCCCAACTAGACAGGAGTCCGGGTAGACCTGTCCTGCCACCTTTCCTGCATCACGAGTTATCCCCAGGATATAACTTGGATGTTTTTCCCTTCAGTTGTTGTTTTGAATTCCTGAAATATAAACATTGTTATCTTCCAAATTCCAAGAAATAAAAATCATTGTTTTCTCATTTTTCCTTTGTTCTGATTTTTTGTTATTTTTCCTTTATATTTTCTTTCAGTTATAATAATGCGGCTTTAAATAATATGACATGCTTGCAGACTTCACGCCCAGATCACAACGAGCTGTTTAATTGTGAAATAATGAACCAAGAATCAGAATATGATAAAGAAGAGGCTTTTAGGGAGATAAATCGAGAATTGGAACACTTTGAGAATAAACCTAAGCCGAATCTGAATGACACTGAACCGATTAATTTGGGAACTCCCGAAGGAATCTGAGAGACCAAAATAAGCATTCACACGGACGAGAAAATGCGAGCGCGATAATTCAACTCCTTTTTGAATTTAAAGATGTGTTTGCTTGGTCATACGATGACATGCCAGGATTAGGTATTGATCTAGTGGTGCATAAATTGCTAATTCACCCTGATTGTCCTCCAGTTCAACAAAAGTAGAGAAAGTTCAAAACTGATGTCAGTGACAAGATTAAAGAAGAAATCACCAAGCAGTTGAAAACGGGAGTAATTCGGGTAGTCCAGTACACCACGTGGTTGGCGAATGTAGTTCCAGTGCCGAAAAAAGATGGGAAGACTCGGGTATGTGTGGATTATCGAGATTTGAACAGGGCGAGTCCCAAAGACAATTTCCCATTGCCCAACGTCCATATCCTTGTTGATAATTGCGCCAAGCATGAGATCCAGTCTTTCGTAGATTGTTACGCTGGGTATCATCAGGTGTTGATGGATGAAGAAGACGCCGAGAAGACTGCTTTCACTACACCTTGGGGCACTTACTGCTATCGAGTTATGTCATTCGGTCTGAAGAATGCTGGGGCAACTTCATGAGGGCCATGACTGCCACTTTTTATGACATGATGCATCAAGAAATAGAGGTGTATGTGGACGACGTGATAGTCAAGTCCAGGATGCGCGACAATCATATCCAAGACTTGAGGAAATTCTTCGAGAGACTGAGGAAGTACGACTTGAAGCTGAACCCAGCCAAATGTGCTTTCGGAGTCCCATCAGGCAAGCTTTTGGGTTTCATAGTAAGCAGGAGAGGTATCGAATTAGATCCAACAAAGATAAAATCTATCATAGATCTACCTCCCCCAAGAACGAAGAAAGACGTGATGAGTCTGTTGGGCAGGTTAAACTATATCAGTCGATTCATTGCCCAACTGACTAGCACGTGTGAGCCCATATTTAAGCTATTGAGGAAGGATGCAACGATCAAATGGACGGCTGAGTGTCAAGAAGCTTTCGACAAAATCAAAGAATATCTTTCAAATCCCCCGGTTTTGGTCCCGCCAGAGCCAGAGAGACCCCTGTTCTTGTATCTGACAGTCTTGGAAAATTCTTTCAGTTGCGTCCTCGGGCAACATGACATAACCGGAAAGAAGGAGCAAGCGATCTACTACTTGAGCAAGATATTCACCGGCTACGAGGCCAAGTACACTCTGCTGGAAAGAACGTGTTGTGCTTTGACGTGGGTTGCTCAAAAATTGAGACATTATCTCCAAGCTCACACTACTTACCTCATAAGCAGGTTGGATCCTTTGAAGTATATATTTCAGAAACCAATGCCTACTGGAAGACTGGCCAAGTGGCAAATCTTGCTTACCGAATTTAAAATAGTCTATGTCACCCGCACGGCAATGAAAGCCCAGGCGTTAGCAGATCATTTGGCCGAAAATCCGGTTGATGAGGAATACTAGCCATTGAGTACTTATTTTCCAGATGAAGAAATAAATACCATAGAAGTGACCTCGGAAAACGCCCACGTTTGGAAGATGTTCTTTGATGGGGCCGTAAACGCCAAAAGTATAGGAATCGGGGCAATTTTGATCTCACCCTCTGGCCAGCACTATCCTGCTACAGCTAGACTGCGCTTCTTTTGCACAAACAACACAGCTGAATATGAAGCCTGCATCATGGGCATGCGTATGGCGATCGATCAAGATGTTGAAGATTTATTGATTATGGGGGATTCCGACCTGATTATCCGGCAAGCCCAAGGTAAATGGGAAACTTGAGATGTTAAGCTTATTCCTTAACAGAGCACGTGGAGGACCTCGGCAAGCATTTCAAGTCAATAGAGTTCATGTACATCCCGCGGTGTCACAACGAACTAGCGGATGCACTTGCTACCTTGGCTTCAATGCTACCCTACCCAGGCAACGCCCACGTCGATCCCTTGGAAATCCAAATCAGGGAAAGACACAGTTACTGTAACGTAATCGAGGCAGGATCGTGTACACAGCCATGGTACCATGATATCAAGAGGTTCTTGAAGACACAAGAATACCCCGAACATGCTACTGGAGATCAAAAGAGAATCATTAGGCGGCATGCAGGTGGTTTCTTTTTGAGCGGCGAGTTACTGTATAAAAGGACCTCGGACCTCAATCTGCTAAGTTGTATTGACGCCGAGGAGGCGGGAAGGATCATGCATGAAGTACACGCAGGAGTGTGCGGGCCCCACATGAACGGGTATGTTTTGGCAAAGAAAATCCTTCGAGCAGGTTATTACTGGATGACCATGGAAAAGGACTGTTTTAGCTTCATTCGAAAGTGTCATCAGTGTCAGGTGCACGGTGATTTGATTCATACGCCTCCCACAGAACTGCATCCCATGTCTGCACCTTGGCCATTTGTTGCTTGGGGCATGGACGTCATTGGTCTTATCGAGCCGAATGCCTCAAATGGACACAGATTCATATTAGTTGCTATCGACTACTTCACGAAATGGGTGGAAGCTGTCACTCTCAAGTAGGTCACTAAGAAGGCTGTGGTGGATTTTGTACATTCAAATCTTATCTATCGTTTCGGTATTCCTGCAACTATTATCACAGATAACGCGGCGAACCTGAATAGTCACTTGATGGGGGATGTATGCGAACAGTTCAAAATAACGCATAGGAACTCCACTCCTTATCGGCCCAAGTCCAATGGCGTTGTTGAAGCAGCAAACAAGAACATCAAGAAGATTTTGAGGAAGACGATCCAGAGTTCCCGACAATGGCATGAACAGTTACCCTTTGCATTGCTGGGATATCGCACCATAGTACGCACGTCAGTGGGAGCAACCCCTTATCTATTGGTTTACGGGACCGAGGCTGTGATACCGGCAGAGGTGGAAATTCCCTCGCTCCGAACCATTGTCGAAGCAGAAATTGAAGATAGTGAGTGGGTTAAGACTCGATTGGAGCAGTTGACTTTGGTTGATGAGAAACGAATGGCTGCGGATTATCACGGGCAGTTGTACCAACAAAGAATGACCCATGCTTACAACAAGAAAGTCCGACCCAGGAATTTTGAAGTGGGTCAATTGGTATTGAGGCGCATTCTGCCACATCACCAGTAAGCGAAAGGAAAATTTACCCCTAATTGGAAAGGACCATACATCATCAGGAAGATATTGCCAAGAGGAGCATTGTATCTGGGTGATATTGAAGGAAATGGTCCTGAAACAGCAGTGAATGCGGATGCAGTCAAAAGGTACTATGTTTGAGTTTGCTTCGATGATATTTTGGCACATGTGAGATGATGGAGGATTTATTCCCACTACCCCAAATACTATCAACTCTCTCTACAAGCCCTTTGAGCCGGTTACATATCTTCGGCTACCTATCGAAAAAGAAAAAAAACATTGATTGAGCCTGAACTACGTCTGACTTGATTCCGAAAGGATACGTAGGCAGCCTCTCTCTGGGGTTCAGTCACACCAAAATAAAATCCAATTTACCCTGAAATTGAAACCGGGGCACAACAAATGGTTTAGAAGTTGTAGTCTCATCTACAATTCTTTTACCAAGCACAAGTCCTTCGGATCAATTATCAAAGGTAGGGGGAGTCAAGAGATAGCATGATTTGGGGCCAGTACATTCAAAATTGAGAGAAATAAAACGAGAGAGTCTTATCGGTGAAAACCTTCGGGCACCGTGAGGCGACGGGAGTATAGAAATTGAAAATGAGAGAGCTTGTTTAGCAAAAACTCGCGAAGAGTGCTATCAAGCGACAGCAAGAAGAGAAATGAGAGAGGTCGACTAGCGAAAACCCGCAAAGGGTGCTGTCGGCCGAAAAGATAATTCCGCATCAGAAAGTCTTGGCAAAATTCCACCGGTTTCGAAACATAGATCCGCTTTGGTTCATGAGGAAATACAAGTTCGTGAAGGTCAGGCGTCCAGTCCAAAAAGCATGTCATGTCAATTTAAAGTCAGCATGTTTCCCTCAGATAAGTCTTTCTTGTCCCGAAAGAGACATTTCTCTTCTAAAATTTGCTTTCTCCGTTCTTTGTTTTTACTTTTCTTTGAATCCCTTTCATTTTTAACCCCAAGTTCTAGATATACTGGAAAGAATAGGTGGCAGGACCAGTCTCACGGAGCTCCGTTAGTAAGAAGTAAATACCCCGCTTCAAGTGGTACGTCTGTCCAGTCCCGATTGATCATGATGTTGGTTACTTTCGAAGTGAAGCCACACCCACACACACACACACAAAAAAAATACCACAAATCCCCACAGGGTCCCCTTTGTACAAATCCCCACAGGGTCCCCCTTTGTAAAAATCCCCACAGAGCCTCCCTTTGTAAAAATCCCCAACGAGTCTACCTTATACAAATCCCCACAGAGTCTCCCCAATAGAAATCCCCACTAGAAATCCCCAAGCAGAATGGGACGGAAGAACGAAAGCCTTACACGGGCAAATCATCACAAAATCTGGAAATACGAGTCTGAGCAGTCTAAAAGGGATTCGCCTGTGAATCCAATCAATGGCAGAGTTTCTCAACAAAAATAAGAACGCGACAAAGCAATTGGAACAATCAAGGTCACCGAACCAACCACCATTTTTCAAAACTGACAATTGTTCTTTGTTTGGAAAATTGAAACAGGTGTGATCCAAAGCAGCCGTTGCAAGAAGCAGGGGTCGCCCAAAACAAAAAGTAATACGTGAATGCAAGAAACAGCGTGGCAATAATGAATCTACTCAAAAGGGAAGTTTCCCCAAAATTCTCTCTTACATTTTACTAAAAAACTCAAAAAAAAGGGGGTCAGTTAGAATCCCCAGCATTTCCCATTTAGCCAGCATTAGGGATCCAACCCCTGAACTGAGCATTTTTTCTGTTAGCCAGCATTAGGGCTCCATCCCCTGAACTGAGCATTTTTCTGTTAGCCAGCATTAGGGCTCCAATCCCTGAACTGAGCATTTTTCTGTTAGCCAGCATTAGGGCTCCAACCCCTGAACTGAGCATTTTTTCTGTTAGCCAGCATTAGGGCTCCAACCCCTGAACTGAGCACTTTTCCATTTAGCCAGCATTAGGGCTCCAATCCCTGAACTGAGCATTTTTTCTGTTAGCCAGCATTAGGGCTCCAACCCCTGAACTGAGCATTTTTCTGTTAGCCAGCATTAGGGCTCCAACCCCTGAACTGAGCACTTTTCTGTTAGCCAGCATTAGGGCTCCAATCCCTGAACTGAGCACTTTTTCACTTAGCCAGCATTAGGGCTCCAACCCCTGAACTGAGCATTTTTCTGTTAGCCAGCATTAGGGCTCCAACCCCTGAACTGAGCATTTTTCTATTAGCCAGCATTAGGGCTCCAATCCCTGAACTGAGCACTTTTTCACTTAGCCAGCATTAGGGCTCCAACCCCTGAACTGAGCATTTTTCTGTTAGCCAACATTAGGGCTCCAACCCCTGAACTGAGCATTTTTCTATTAGCCAGCATTAGGGCTCCAACCCCTGAACTGAGCATTTTTCTGATAGCCAGCATTAGGGCTCCAATCCCTGAACTGAGCGTTGTGTTTTAGCCAGCATTAGGGCTCCAACCTCTGAACTGAGCATTTTTCTGTTAACCAGCATTAGGGCTCCAATCCCTGAACTGAGCACTTTTTCACTTAGCCAGCATTAGGGCTCCAACCCCTGAACTGAGCATTTTTCTGTTAGCCAGCATTAGGGCTCCAACCCCTGAACTGAGCATTTTTCTGTTAGCCAGCATTAGGGCTCCAATCCCTGAACTGAGCGTTTTGTTTTAGCCAGCATTAGGGCTCCAATCCCTGAACTGAGCACTTTTTCACTTAGCCAGCATTAGGGCTCCAACCCTGAACTGAGCATTTTTCTGTTAGCCAACATTAGGGCTCCAACCCCTGAACTGAGCATTTTTCTGTTAGCCAACATTAGGGCTCCAATCCCTGAACTGAGCGTTTTGTTTTAGCCAGCATTAGGGCTCCAATCCCTGAACTGAGCGTTTATTTTCTGTTTAGCCAGCATTAGGGCTCCAATCCCTGAACTGAGCGTTTTTCCTTTAGCCGACATTAGGGCCTCAATCCCTGAGTTGTGCATTTTTACCTTTGGCGACATTAGGACTCCAATCCCTGAGTTGCGTTTTGTAGACTAGAGTTTTTTCCAATCCCCTCATCAGTGCTGTAAATTTTCATGACAATTAACTCACGAAATGTTCCTAGTGAAACTGGGGCAGAAAATTTCGTTCGCTTGTTTTGTTTGTCTCAGCAGGTCTGACCCTGAGGCGCATGGATCGAGATGACCTACGGGATGAGTCTCAATCTTGAATAAAGAAAAGAAGAAAAGAATAAAAAGAGAAGATGTTCCCAAATACTGGAACAAACAAACGGCGGATCGCTCCAAAATTCGATCAAAGTCTCGAGCTCCGCCAATCCCGTTTCACTCAATACTGCAGAAATAAACAAGCGCCTACAACTTGCGAGCATCAAGATTCGGATCGAAGTCTACAAGCAGAATCAGCTAAGACCCATGATCAAGTTGCAAAAGAATTATAGATATGAATCTTGTAACTAGCGGTTGACAGGCATAAGTAGCTAGCTCAGTTTCAATTTCCTTTGGTTGTAATAAGGAGGTCAGTAAAGCGGTAGTGGCAACAGAAATAGTAGTAACAGCAAGCATCGCAATCCCAGGGTAGTCCCAGCTACCAAAGTTTCCCGAACTACATTGACCTGATTCCTGTTTAGCCCAGGATATGTGAAAATCTTTGAAGCAAAGATTCGGTCAAATCTTTCAAAAAATGCGCTTCACACGGAGTATTCCAATGGGAAAAATCGCTCATATCCGCTCAGCTTATCTTTGTACGAAAACTCTTCGTGTTTTCGGACAAAGAGGGGCAGCTGTGAGCATGTGATTTTTGTTTACACAATAATTACTCCAAAAGAAATCGAAAATAAAACAAGTTACCTTCGGGTACAATTTTGAGAATTTGCGTGACATTTTTGGTAATCATTTTTGTCCCTAAAAGTTTACTTATTGTAGTTAATCGCGAAATATAAAATAAATATATTACATGCTTATTTAGGATTTAATTGTACATTTAGGAATTAATTAAATCATAGTTTGGTTTTTAAAGAAAAATCGCAAAAATATGCTTTTCGTCTTATGTTTTGTTGCCATGGTGTGATTTTACCTATTTAAATATTTTAATATGTGTGTGATAATTGTGTTAAGTGTTAATTAATATGTGTTTAGTTTTACTTTAATTAGGTATTGTGTTTTAAATTAGAAAATAAAAGAAAAGGAGTGCAAATTGGTCTAAAAATCGGATTGGGCCAGTTTCTTTAGGAAAATTCGAGGCCCAAAAGCAGCCCAAGGCAGCCGGTCCAAGAGACCCATCTCCCAGGCCACCAAACGACGTAGTTTGATACCAAAACTACGTCGTTTCAAGAATAACCCATCTCAGTCGTTCAAACCAAGTTGATCTAACGGCCCTCATCCCATCTTCTTTACCCGTTACCTGACCCGACCCACTAAAACCCGGCTCGATCCATTCCCAGCATGAGACCAAACGACGATGTTCCCTTCAGTGGAAAGATCACGGTCGTTGATCATTGGCAATCCAACGGCCAATATCAAATCACTCACCCCGTATATAATCTTACCCCCTTTCACCTCGCACCCCCGAGCCAGACCCCCTCCTCTCACTGTTCCTCCGTCTCTCTCATTTCAGAGACGGACCTGGGTTTAAACTCTAGCCGCCTTAGTCCCCTTCTGTTTGAAACCCGGCGGCATCAATGTCGTCGGCCACCATCTTAACACCCTAGGACCACTCAACCACCCTGAATCCAAATCCACAAACCGTTTAGTTCGAATCAATCCCTAGATTCTCGAATCTTCATTCGAAGATTCGAACCAAACCTCGACCTACACCAAACCCCCCAAAATCCATGCCAGGTACTCCCCTAACCTCCCTCGTGACCAAACCAGGCTTGGTTTGGTCCGAATCCAAGCAGGAAAGCTTGAATCCCAAATCCGCCCTAGGAGCCCTAAAAATCCAGAAATCGGGATTTTGTCCTAATTAGCAGAGTTTTAAGGGTCTAATAAACCTTAGTCAAAGTGTGCTCTGTTGAGAACACTTGATTAAGGTCCGTTCGACCTCAAAAAGGTCGAGTCTGAGTTCGGGTCCGTTTCACCTAGTTTACTTGAGGTATTCTTTTGTTTCTTTCCGTTTGATCCATTGTTGTTTGTTTGTTTTGTTGTTCGTTTGTTGTTTAGAATGATTTTATTTCCAATTTCTTCGCTTTGTTCTTCTTTTTCTCTGAATCAGACCTTTTATTTGGTCGAATTATTTATGTTCATTGTTCAAGTATACAACAGGCTGTGTAATCGATTTGATAAGTTTCGTCGATTAATTAAGTTTCCTTTTAGCCCCTGTTTTTACCATTGAAATCACAAGTCTGCCTGTTTGGTTCTGATTGTTTGTTGCCAGTCGTATGTTATACACTACGTAGTCGATTAATTAAGTTTCGTCGATTAATTGTTTGTAGTTTATTTGTTCCCTTCGAACTGTTTGGTGCCAGTTTTGTTGACATTCCCTGATTCAGAGTTTCCTGTTAGTTGATTCTGCTGAATATATGTACATATGAATTCATACTAGTTTTGAATTGAACCAAAGCCTAGTTTGGATTGATATTGATGTGCTGACCCTGTTTGTGCACATAAGATAGAGATTACTAGCCTTGTTTATTCACTTTAGATTCAGAAAATCAGAAAGCACGGCAATTTGTAGTTCTTTAATGAATTAGGGTTAATTGGACAGCATGTGCTGTCAGGGTATATTCCTGCTGCCCATGCTTGCTTAGTTTAATAAAATGATAAACCACTTTAATAATGAAAAAGAGGCTGTCAGGGGAATCTCATGGGAAGGGCCTTTATTTTATTCTTTGAGTGGAAAAACAAGAGGAGAACATGGGAGGGGGTTCAGTTTGTTTAACAGGCTGTTTGAATGGGCTGATAGAGGTTATAAAAGCAAACGGGAGGACATCAAAAAGTGAGGGAGGCAAAAATAGTTCTGAAAAATCAGAAAAGTGAGGGTTCAGAGAGAAAAGAATTGAGGGAGATAGAAAAGAAGATTTCTGCTATTTGTTCTGTCAAACTTAGGGTCCTTCCTTTGAGTGTTTGAAAAATCAGAAATTGTGTTCCATTATTGTGTCGGATTCACCTATTACTACCTGTTGATTAACATTGGTATTTCCGAGTCTCAACTGAGTCTGCTGAGTGTGATTGTTTGGGTACTAGGTACTTGTTTCATTGGGCTACTTCTGGTTTGTCCATCTGGGGTTGATTTTGCTCTACTGTTGTTGTTGTATTTGTTGTTGTTGCTGCTATTCTTGTTACTGCTACTGACTTCTCTACCTTCTTCTTCTTCTTTGCGATTCAACATCCAGGTACACACTAGAATTTCACATTGTTGTAACGGTGAAAGCATGAAATGAAAGATGTGAAGAAGTTTAATCATTTACTGCGTAATTACAGCTTTGTAGATGTTGTTAGATTTGTGTAACTTGTTAGGTTGTAACTCAAAAGCATAATACAGCAGTTAGTTTCGTACTTAGTTGAAACTTAGTTGTTTAGGTACTGTGATTTATAGCGGTTCAGTTGTATGTATGATAATTACGCAATTTGTAAAATGCACGAGTAGTTGGTATAGCAATAACTAGACTTCATCTTTAGTTATATTTTGTACATAAGGTACTGTTTCTAATCTTGCCAAATGTAATATAGTTTCTTTTTCATCATTTGAGCTAACTTTATTAAATCTGATTCTGTTAGGCAGTCTATAGAACCATGTTCGAATCCCATTAGTAGCAGTTTCTAGTAGTTAACTCCATTAATCTAGTTTAAATAAGTTAGTTTAAATTCGAACTTGAAGAACATTTAGCGTAAGTTTAGCATTTTCATTAATCTTGTACGTTAATCTCCTTTAGCGAATTAAAAGCATGCTCGCTCTTGGAATAAGGCTCGAAACGATTCCCCGCCTCGTAAATAATTAATCCAATAACTAATAAGAGGCCAGAATTGGTCAAGCATGTAATTTAATTAGCATGTATTTTCTTTCTTCTATTTTTTAGAGACAAACATAATAGAAACGTAGTCGCTGTAGGTTTATCCTTTCAAATAATGAGACGAGCCTCGCCAAATAAAAATGCAAATCGTGGGGCCCTCAATAATTGATCATAATAAATACTTAGAATTTGGGAAGGACTGTTTAGTGAATTTCACTGTCTTCCCCAAAGATAATAACGTGTTAGACTCTTTAGGCGCGACTTAATTAAATTACATTCTTAAATTCGGGTGCGCATTTATGTGACCCAAATTCAAATCTCAACGGAGTCGAAATGTGTTAACAACTACGGGTGCATTGATTGTGACGTGGTTCGAGATGCATTTTCACGACGTTGCAATTCTATAAAAAATAAATGATAATAATAAAAGCGGTTTAAACTTAATAAAAGCACATAAGTCATAACATGTATTTAAATCAGATATTTAGCCATTATAACAATTTAAGCGACCGTGCTAGAACCACGGGATTCGAGAGTGCCTAACACCTTCCCTCGGGTCAACAGAATTCCTTACTTAGAATTTCTGGTTCGCAGACTTCATTTGGAAAGTCGAATATTTTCCTCGATTTGGTATTCAAGATAAACCGGTGACTTGGGACACCAAAAGCCAAACCTTTCCCAAGTGGCGACTCTGAATTAAATAAATAATCTCATTTCGAATATTGTCACTTAAATTGGAAAAACTCCCTCGCACATTTTACCCTTCGGGGCGGGCGCGCAAAAAGGAGGTGTGACAGCGGGTACCCAGTCAATTGTTTTTTAACGTAATGTTAATAGTATATAGTATCAATATAAAACTAAAGTGTTTGTCTCAAAAGAATTATATAATTCAAATTGCGAATTTAGAATTTAATTTTAATAAGAATTCGAACAACGACGTTCCTCTCTTAGCTATTCTTAAAACAATTACATAAGAAATACTATTATCAAAAGTTTTTATTATAAATATATATTTAAATACGTGTGCATGCAAGACCATCATAAATACAAACAATTATTCCTTTTGTTCCATTTTATATGTTAGTCTTTTCCGTATGACATTTTTTTATATATATTTGTGAACTTTTGATGTGAGCTGAATTTTTTTCTCTTTTTAAACTTTATATTCAGTCCAAATACTATCATATAAAATGAAATAGATGGAGTAAATGAGACAGAGTAAGTATATATTTGCGTCATGTCCTCATATATAAGTTGACTACATCGCTTTCTTTTTATTATTATCTATATTGTTATTATTATAAAAAAAATGAAGGATTGAAATATCCCGAAGAACAATTTAGGCACAAGCAAGAAATTTAGCAGAAGCTATATAGAAAAAATTTATTAAACTAGAGAGAGAACTTGGTAGGAGGCTTTTTTCACAACTCATAAACTCTTGAATCTCTCTACAAGAAAGAATAAGTAGTACCACCCCTATTTATAATAATATAAAACCAAAAACCTATTCCAATATAAAATTGGTAAACAAAACCTAACTAGACATGAATTAAATAAACTACCAAATATCAAATCATAGACAACTTAGGAATACTAATTAATCTTGGTTTAGTTTCCAACAGCCTCCCTTAAACCAAGATCTTCAAACTTGATCATGCCATGAGTAACATCAAGCCTTGTAGAACTCAAGTACTTTAGATTCTCCACCAATTCTCTAAAATATGTTGCATCAATAAAGTCGCGAGTATCGCCTTTAGTTAACATCAGTTTCCCTTCAATATTAACCATATATGATTTGTCTTTAACCATGGTAAATCCCTTCAAAATATCATCAATATAATTTTTCTTTACTTTAAAATCATCTACTTCTCGAGTTGCCTTGTAGTTAGACTTGTACACCCATTCAACTCCAATTGAACATTGTATAGGTTGTAGAGTAATGCCACCAATAGATATTTCGTCTTGCTCCTTGAAACATGTAATCTCGAACAATGGCGCAAAATTTATTTCATCTTCAATAATCATGTGTTGTAGTTCTGGATCCCAAGCTATTTTTGTGTCAATCTTGTGTAGATCATCAGAGACTTTCTCTTGATGAATCATCTTGTTTTTTTCGTTAATAGGTTCATCTTCAATACTATCAAATAACATGTCAGGTGAAACACCAACCTCTTTTGGACGAACGTCCCTTGCAGCCACATCTTCCTTTTTAGCAACCGGAGAAATTTTTGGCAGATCAATTTGAATATTATTTGACTTTCCTTCGCATTCAATAGAATCTCTATCACAACAAAAATTACATGTACCTTCTCTTCCTTTCTCCTCTATTTCTGAATTTTGGTCTTCTTGATTTATCTCCGCCGGATTTGATGTGTCTTCTTTTTCTTTTGGTTGATCATCCTTTTCTCGTGATGCCTCCTCCAATGTCTCATCTTTTTGTTGATTCAGTGATCTCTCATATGTCACCAATTCACTTTCTAAATCATCAAGTTCTAGAGTGCTAAGATCTTTGGTAGCCTCAAGAATAACTTTCTTGTTGTTATACTTTAAACTTAGAGACTACAATACTTTTTCAACAATTTTAACTACTTCCATTACTTCTCCATTGATCCTTAGACCATTGACTATTTCTTCAATTCTCGTAAAAAATTCTTTAACAGACTCTGTTGGTCCCATATGAGCCAACTCAAATTGGCTCCTAAACTCTTGCAGTTTCTCCTTTTTTATGTCAGTAACTTTTCGATATGACTTCACCAAGATTGTCCAAGCCTCCTTTGATGACTTTGCATACAAATATTTTTTAGATATATACAAATCGACTTTGATGGCGAGATAGTAGTGTGCCTTATAATCTAAATGTATTTTCTTCTCCAATTGCGTAGCTGCATCACCCGTCAATGTTGTGCCTTCTAGGGGTTCCTCAAATCCTTCATCAATGATGGACCATAATCCAATATCCTTAAAAAAAATCTTCATTTGTTGATACCAAGTTTCAAAATTACTTTTGTTCTCAAATACAAAAACAGGACAATTAGGTAATAGAGTATCCATTTTTTTTTTCGGATCTCCTACCGGCTCTGATAGGATCTCACGCAGGCTCTGATACCAATTTGAAGGATTGAAATACCCGGAAGAACAATTTAGGCACAAGCAAGAAATTTAACAAAAGCTATATAGAAAAAAATTATTAAACTAGGGAGAGAACTTGGTAGGAGGCTTTTTTCACAACTCATAAACTCTTGAATCTCTTTACAAGAAAAAATAAGTAGTACAACCCCTATTTATAATACTATAAAACCAAAAACCTATTCAAATATAAAATTGACAAACAAAACCTAACTAGACATGAATTAAATAAACTACTAAATATCAAATTATAGACAATTTAGAAATATTAATTAATCTTGATTTAGTTTCCAACAAATTCTAATACACAAGCAGCCGGAAGAAAACAAGAATATTACACTGGACAAAGCACTATGTGGGATTGAGGCTGCTTTGATGCGAAAGCTGCTATAATTACAAGTTAAGAAAATGCAATAAATGAGCCGATTGAAAAGTGTGATGGTGAGTGGTGACGGCAAGAATGCAGATTTCATTCACATAAACAACCCCACCCCCCACCCCCAAGTCTAACCACAAAAATAAGAGTGAATATATACATGTGTATTGGTATATTTTCAAATGATCTCCTGTGATCATCAGTTAAATTTGAGGGCAGTCTGGTGCAGAGCCGCATTCCAAGAAGATACGATGTAGGCAGTCTACCCATAATGTAAGCATCAATGACTGATTTCACAGTCGAATCCGTGACCTATAGGTCACAGAAAGACAACTTAACCGTTGATCAAAGGCTGCTCCCATTCGAAAGAAAACCAAGGTCGGATGCAGTCATTAAATTACGGGCTCAATCACTTTGACTCAAACTGCGTTACAAGATTTATTAATAAGTAGTACAAAGAATAGAATTAACATACCGAATAATTTAAATAGATTGTGATAGAATTTCACACTCGAATTAAAATATTTAAACATTGAATTTGCCTATGAAAAAATGAGTAAACAAAGAGCTCATATGTTTGTGTATTAATAAATAAATATTCATAAAATATCTCCCGCTATATTCCACACTTGCATTGGATCCACAAAGCAGAATCATCAAAATTAAAGTGGATGAAATCCTTTCATCATTTAAGTTAAAAGATGTCATTGGCTACAAAATGGTCATGTTTTGTACAATATGTATAGAATATCAGGAGATTGTGGTTAATATACAACTCTGCTCATTTACTGTTTGATGATTTTGACGTTATATTAAAATTGGTGGTCACATGATCGAACAACATATATAGTGTGGTTGGTTGCTATTTATTAAGCATTCGTTTTATTTGTGATTTGAACACTTTCCACGCCTTTATCTCTAAAGTTTATTAATAACGACAGAAGTATAATAAATATCTCATAAGCAGTACAAAAAACAAGTTGCTCGTTGGTCCACTGGTTCACTCACCAACCAGCAGCAGCCTACATGGGGCAACATTTAAAAGAAAGTATAATTCACACACTCAGGCCTCAGCAGTCAGTATGCATTTAATGAACTAATTGTTTGAAAATATTTGCACATTAATCAGATCATTTAATTAAAAAATAATTTTTGAAATACTCGTTAATCACTAACCTGATAAAGATTAACTTGCTATCACATGCCGGGGCATATTGATAAACTAAGAAAAGACGAAATATATACCAAGTGGTTAATTGATAGCAGTACTTTCTTCTTACTAGATACTAGATACTCCACTGGCCAGTACCCAAAAAGAAATTTTTTTTTTTTTAAACTTGTGATTTAATCGTCCATAGATACTTGTGTCGCTAGAAATTATTTCTCATTAATAATAAAATTAAAAAGTTTAAAGTTAAATTTATTTTTAAATATTAAAAAAATATTATTCTTTTTGGGATAAATTAAAAATATACATCACATGTTCTGTGGCAAATTTAGTGATCACCATATGAAGATATCTGGCAATTGTCATATTTTTGCATATCTTTGGTGATCACCATATGAAAATTTCTAACAATTGCCATGGCAAAATCTTGTGATCACAATATGAAAATTTCTGGCGGCAAATCTTGGTGAACAACATATAAAAAATTCAAGCGATTGCTATATTTTTGCGATAAATCCGAAAGATCAACATATCAAAAAATCTAGTGATTGCTAGGAGCATATCGCAAAATTTTGGGAGAGGTTATTTCCCAAGACTCTTTTTAGTGGAGTCAAAAAATTAATAGTGGCACTAAAGTATCATTGTTTCTGCCATTTACCCTTTCACAAGGTAGCCCAATGAAGAGCGAAGCAAGCTTAGGCTTGGGCCATTTGCATCTATACCCGTTTTTTGTGTCACATTTTAATTTGTGCCCGCTTTGCAGAAAAAATTACAAGCGTACCCGCTTTTTCGCATAACTTCAGCACACAGGGCTGAAGTAGCAAAGACAATCACGCAAAACTTCAGCATTCTAGTAGCCGGACCTGAAGTTCAGCTCTAGAGCTAAATTTTTTGTGTTGTAACTGGGAAACTTCAGCTCTAGAGCTAAAGTTTAATATTTTTAAGCTAGCTTCAAATTGATATTTCGTTAGATAGTGACCATTAGAATCTGTCTCATGAGTCTTATTCTGACCATTAGAATCTGCCTCATGAATCTTATTCTCCAAATTACCAGCATCTCTGCTTCGCTTCTGTTGTGCAAGATCAAGAAAACAAGGAGTCAACATAGTTTCATATTCAGACACTTTAGCATAACCAGGGAAGTAATTAATATCAATAATAAGATATCGATTTCCAACTCTATTATCTCTTATCATATAATAGTTAAAAAGATGCAGTTTCATAGCAGTTCTCAATTGATTACAAACTTCATTTATGAACCCCATAGGAGGCATCTCAGCCGCTTCCATCATTTTTGCAAGTCTCTCATCACTCTGTTCTTGATCAGCAAAATAAGATATCATAGAAAACGGTATCAAGCTCTCTGAATTTCCCATTTTTTCATCTAGTTCCCCTTTAGTATTTATGCAGATAAAGAACTGCACTTTCTCTTCACTTTGTTGATACTACTATTCCATCGTTATTTATAAATGTTAAAACATAACCTTGCTTTCTTCTGGTGAGGTGTTGAAGGGGAGGAGAAAGGGAGCTGAAGTTGTTTAAAAAGTGGGTGCAAGTTAAAAGTTTTTAAAAAAAAATGGGTATAGGTTAAATGGGGGCGACCAAATAGGGCGCCCCGTGCAATTTTTACCTTAGGCTTGAGAGATTAATTAGTCCACAAGTATTGGGTTGGGCCTGTTTAGGCATTGTTGATTCTTTTCATTAGTTCGGAAAAAGTGGGGAGAAATTCAAAAATAGCCAAATTTACAAGTGGTCACTCAAAAATAGCCATAATTTCAAAAGTAATCGAAATTTAGCCACTTTTCATGTAAAGATAAATCTGAATGAAAACACTGTTCAAAATCCGGAAAAATACTCCAGTATAATATACCGGTCCAACATAATATACTGGAGTTTGGAGCACCGATGCTCCAGTCTCCAGTATATTATACTGGAGCCAGCAAAGTATACCGTTCCAGCATAATATGCTGGAAGTTCATATACAGGCGCGTCGAACTCCAGTATATTATGCTGGAACGGTTTCTATTGCAGCAAAATAGTGGCTATTTTTCATTGACTTGGTAAATGCTGGCTATTTTTTAAACCTGCCCGAAAACTAGCTAGACTGTGCTATTTTTGCGAAAAAGTGAGGAAGACAAACATGGTTAACCTGATACGTAAGAGTGAGCCTCGAGCATAAGCATGGAAACTAAAAGCACATCTAGATGAGCTAGCCCGATGAATAATGAGGTAAGCTTTCCCTCGAGGGTGTGAATGATTTGATTCGGCGGATTATTTCATAAATTTGTATCGTACAAACTTTTTGGTCACTTTACTGGATATAATTAAAATAAAACTTTTTCGAACTATTTCAATCATCTTGAGTTCTTAGGATTCTCATTGATGTGAAAATAGTGAACTTCAATATAACATAAAAACATTACAGTTCTCATGTTAAGAAATAATAGATAAAATGAGAAATATTAACTTTCAAATAAACATAATTTCACGAGTATTTTTTATGACTTTGATTGGTGCATTATCCTTTACTCTACTTTCAATGTACATCACTTAATGCACATTGCTTATTATTGGTATTGTTTGGTGTTAACTATGTATAAGAATAAGTCAAAACAAACGAATAAAGAAGAAATTTAAAAAGTTACTAGTGTAATGAGCCTTGACGAAATTAAATTATTCTTTATTCATCCTTATCTCATCTAAGACAACTTGAAAGTATATGAAAAAACTAGAAACTTAAAAGTTTTATATTACTACAGAATAAAAACAAATTAAACAGGTAATGTGAAGTTATAGATTGTCATTTGGAATAAGCCTTTACAATTTTACTTGTTTCACTTTCTAAATTATGAAATTATACCTACTCCTTATTTTTCCACATGCAACATAAAAATTGCATAAAAGAACGACAAACTGAGAAGTATTCAATATATGGTCATTACACTAAAAGAAATGAACTCTATCGCTAAATAGGTTGCAGCTAACATAATTTTTTGATAATCTATCGCTAATTTGTTGCTTAAATATTGAAGTGTCTTGATCCTTCCCAAGATTTTAAATGCTAGTGATTTTATGCTTAATTTAAAATCAAAGTAATTTTTACCTTCTTGAACATTTTTAAATACGCCAACTTCACACTCAACAAATCAATATGGGTGGTCAAGGGGAAAACAACTCAATGAGGGTAAAAGGATAGATTAAAGACTTGGTTCTTAGGAAATAAGAAGAGTATTACGCATTCATATATTGTTATGTATGTATGCTACGTGAATCTATTCTCTTGAAAGGAATTGAAAATTTTCAAGAGACTTATTTCCTGATTATACATGAATATTATATTCAAATTCATATCGAAATCATTGACAGGAGTTGCCAAACTAGATTCTAAACAAGGTTTTAGAAATTTCTATGTAAATTATCATCAAACATGCTTTTTTATGATAATATAATCTCATCTCAATCGACAAGAGTTCACTACTGTTGTGCTTATGCTTTATTGAGCCGAGAATCTATTGGAAACAACCTCTCTATCTCCACCAGGTAGGGATAAAGTCTGCATACACACTATCCTCCCCCCCCCCCCCCCCACTATGTGGAATTACACTGGGTATGTTGTTGTTGTTAATCGACAAAAGTTTCCAAACTAAATACTAAAAAAGGTTTAGAAATTTGTTTATATATTCTGTCAGTGAATTTCTTGTTTTCTTCAAAAGGCAGAAGAATAAAAATAACATTATCTTTTGGCTTATTAAGACGGGGAAAATTTAATGCTATCATAATGGCAACAAAATTCTATTTTGTTTCTTCGTCCAGTTTCCGGCATTGGCGTAAAGATTCATTCACTGCTGGCAATAAACTAACACATCACATTTTGATTTCATCAGCTCAGGAATCTGCCATTATACTTTTTTTTTGTGTAATCATCCTATATATATCTGAAATTCACTATAACTGAATTAATCCAAATTTGCACTGTATCAAACTCATTAAGTGGAAACGCTTCTTATCCAGGATTTTTCACTCTTTAGGATTCAAACGGACTGAATTAGTCCAAATTCATTCCATGTCGAACCCACTAAGGGTATACGCTTCTTATTCGTGATTTTCACTCTTTATGATTCGAATTTGAAAACTCTGATTAAGGATGAAAGATCCATCCTCCCACCACTATCCTTTTATGTTAAAGAATCTTCTGTCATACTCACTTCTACTTTGTCTTCCTATCATCTCACTGCTTTCACTGACTATCTTCCTTCTCTTTTAAGCCACTTTCATCTCATCCGCGCCTTTTCCTCTATATAATTCACTGGGAGATAATGCTCTTGCTAATCCAACAACCTGAGTCGTTGGCTCAAAAAACAGTGCGTAGCTAGGCTAAATATATGGACAAATCATTAAATTGTTTCAAAGGACTCCTTGGGCTCAAGAAACGTCCTGATCACTCTCCATCATCCTCCCCGTTATCCGGAAACATAAATCCATATCCCACACAAAACATTAAACCGACAAAGAAAAAATGGAATCCTACAGATCAAAAAATGACTACTACCAACAACATTATGATCACCAACCTCTCAATGCTGCTCATATATCCTACTACAGTACTCTGTTAACGTCTTTTCGCGGTGGAAACGATGTTGGTCTTGACCCAACCAAGCACGCGATTGCGAGAACAGAGGCTACCGCTATTAAGGCAGCAGCAGCAGTTGCAAAGCTGACAAGTAGCGGGAGGTTCATGACCACTACCTCCTCTGTTACATGCGTGAGCAGAACCGGTGCAGCTTCAAGGAATCGTGAAGAGCAGGCCGCTATATTAATACAGTCGCATTTCCGAACTTATCTGGTTAGTATAATGTTGTATAGTATCTTTCAGAAATATTTCACTAACAGACAACAATTACTACTATACCTCAGTTCCTCAAGAACAACACTAACAACAACTATAACTATACCTAAGTTCCAAACAAGTTGAGGTCAATTATACAATGAAAGACAACTTATAATCACTAAACTTAATTCATTATAGCATTTAAGTTAGTTTAAAAATTATTTTTTCATAATAAAGTAAATTATTTTTAAGAATAATAGTTTTGTGACTTTATTGTTATTTGTGACAATAAACATATTCATTATAGCAAGCAATATAATGTACCATTTGACTGCTAAAGATAGCGCTATTGATCATGCTATTAGTTTACTAGTACTACTAAATTTTTTCATGTGGGTAATTTGAAGGCAAGGAGAGCCTTACGAGCATTAAAGGGACTGGTGAAGCTTCAGGCAGTAGTAAGAGGTCATATTGTGAGGAAGCAAAGTGCTGATATGCTAAGGCGTACGCGAGCACTCGTAAATCTTGTAAGCATGTCTCACTTTTCCTCCATTGAATTCAATTTTGAAGAGGGTTTCCTCTCACTTTTAGTATGCAGCAAAATTCTTTCTTTATTTCTTAAACTATCTGCCCAGTACACTGCCGCATAAAATGAAATAGAGAGAGTAATAGAAATTGGTAATAACGGAAGTAAAATATAGTGTTAAGATCTTGTCCTGGCTAGGTGCGTTTGTATCTGAGTTTCCTCTTCACATTGTAGAGGTCCAACAACTTTACCTAATATAAATTTCAATGTGTAGGATCCTGCAACTCCAGAAAAACTTGAGCATGCTGTTCGTCACAGGAACATGAAGCATGTCGAGACGTTCATGCTCAAGGTATTGGCTGGGTGTTTTAGCTTAAGAAATGCAGTAAATAATTATATTAACTTGTACCTAATGCTGCAGAACCAAGCACCAAAATCAAACATCAAGGCAACTGATGCAGAAGAACTATATATGATTCATACAGACTGCAGCAGGATAGACGCTAGATCTAGGAAACACAAGGGATCTCTACAAAAACTATATTAATAGATGACGATAAAAGTGACAAGATCGTCAAAATAGACATTGAGAAACCATATGTCAACCCCAGGAATTTCTTCCAATCCTCTCATATTAGCTTGAAATCAGAGCAATACAGTTACAACTTACCGACATCTAAGGACACAACAGCTCGTCACACAGTTACTACTCCATCTTCATGTGGCAGTCAATCTCTGAGTCCCCTGAAATTGAATCAAGGTGCTGATGAGGAAGCCTCTTTCTGCATAGCTGATAATAACGCAAAATTTTCCTCAACTTCATTTAAAGATGGAAGTTCAAGTAGAAGACTATTTACAACAACTAGTAATGCTTCAAGAAGTTGCTCGAATGGTTGCCAAGATCATCCCAACTACATGTCTTGCACCGAATCAGCAAGGGCTAAGCTGCAGTCAACGAGTGAACCAAAACAGAGGCCTCTCTATGAAAGATCAAGCACAATGAAGAGGTACTCAGTTAATGTAGACAGCGAATCAAGAAAGGTTTCTGCCTTTCATCCCAACTTCACCAATAAAGCCTATCCATCTTCTGTTAGGGACAGATCTGCATTCAGTGGTGGTCTTTTGCATAGATATTGAGCAGATTCAAGTTTTTATCAATTAATTGTGCTAACACATGGTTCAAGTTTAGAATATCTAATGTCCTAGAGAGGTCATTTCGTCTTTGTTGTAATACCAAACTAATGTAGACAATTTGTCCTTTACTAATTTAACTTTAGAGGATGCAATCTCTTAGTGAACTAATTATCGGTGTTTGATAATGAGAACTGATTAATCTTATCATTATTATTATTTGATAAAGGAGAACTCATTAATCTTATAACTTGTATCAGCCGGTAATATACTCAAATTGTAGATTAATTCTTACTAACAGCAGCCTAGAAGATCTTATCATAGGAAAACAAAATTGATGTTCTCACCCCTACACTGGGCTAATTGAGTTAAGAGTTCAAGTGTGACAAGATCTTTTTATTTTCTTTTTTTCCTTCAAAAGAGCCCCATATTATGGGGATGGGGAGGTTAGCAAAAGACTAGCATACCAATTCTCCAATTGTTCCTTCGTGGAGTAAAAAAGTTCCTTCTAAATTCATAGGATGTAATTTTTCATACTTTGGCAAGCAGTTATCACCTAGTAGTAATAACTTTGCAATTAGACCTTCCAACACTCAGCATAGCTGCTTGAGATTTCTAAGAAAAGCTAAAAGAAGACAAAAGATTAACCATCAGCGCAGTTGACTAACAACTCAGTGCCTGTTTCATCATGTTGCCTTAGCCGTTTCTCGAACCAATGCGAGTTTTGCCAGCAGACCACATAGCTGGAGATATGAACCAACCCCATCACAGATCCTCATGTGGGCAAAACCAGTTTCCTGTGATCCCAGCAGAAAAGAAATAAATGGTGTTGATCAAAGATGCCTTATAAAGAACATTTATTGAGCAATTACCAAAATCAACCTTCATGAACTCCAGTTTCAGATATTCAGCCATGTCATAGTTCTTAATAATTCGGAAAAGGGTAGTGATTATGTCAGTGGTAGAATAGCCTAGGTCATATAGGGCCTTTAATCCAGCACAAGCATCATCGAACTTCCCTTCAAGAACATTCACCACCATATTCTTCACATGCAATGGATGGGGCTGGTCACATACCTAGAATCCAACCAATATAGACAAACTAAAACATCAGGTGAATCTGTCAAACATGAGTGATTAAGAGAGTGATATGTGAGCCTAAAACCTTGAAAACATTCTCTTGGTTGACAAAACCAAATCCACTGTGAGTTGCTTGTACATTATTTAAAGCCCGTCTCATATCTCCATCAGCAGTAAATATGATAGCTTCAAGACCTTCAGGTATGTAAGGAACCTGCGAGAGTTGCACACAACATATTATCCTCCCCTTCTACCAATAATGTGCTTATGAACAATTGAACAAAAAACAAAGATGATCATGTATTGGTATAATTAGAAACAAGGCACATTTCACACCTTACCGATATGTTAAGAGTACCTAACACAATCTTGCTTAGAAATTTATTTAAGATTAAAAATGGAACGTTGAACTGCTCCACACAAAAGAATCTAATTAGCAGAAAAGAGGCACACTTTAGGAAAAATGTAGTGCATGTTCAAGGCAGACTCAACAGAATCACAATGATTAAACCAACAACTGTGTCTTTGCTAAATGAAAATAAAATTAAACGGCACGCAAAGCTAATTCTTTTATTTTCTTCTTCCTTGTATCTTCTAATTTGATACTTCAGTAGAATTTACACACACTTTACTTTTAAAAGGAAACATTTTTGTAATCTAACTCATTAAAGAAGATCCTAAAATGAAAAGATCAGACAAAGGTATAGGAGGTCAACCTTTGGATACAATTGTTTTTTTTAGTAGCTTCAAAATAATATTTCTGCGTACATCAAAATTAGTGAGCATTCTTGGATTCAATCTTATTTTGTGTTGCTGCTATTCCTACTTGTGGCAATTACCGTTTTTTTTTTAGCCGTTATCTAGCCGAGAATCTATCGGAAACAGCCTCTCTGACCTTCCAGGGATAGGGGTAGGGGTAAGGTTGCGTACATCTTACCCTTCCCAGACTCCACTTGTGGGAAACTACTAGGGTGGTGGTGGTTGTTGTTGTACATCAAAATTAGTGAATGTGGTATCTTTAGTTAGGCTTCCAAGTTAGCGGCTAAATGGATGACATCGCTCTGGAATCAATAGCTCCAGAGATGATTTAGAAAGCAGAAATTTCTTGGAGTACCATTGATCTGTAATGGGAAATTGCATGGAGAAAGGCTTACTAATAGCTGACAATCATAAACTGCCTATTTTGGGATCAAAAATGTTCCTTTAAATACAGTTGGTTTTCATATAAATTCATGGTACTCTAATACAGAATACTTAGAGTGCAAGTTCAGCACCGAGTCGAGGGAAGTGGACGTGGACGTGATGCTTGAATCACCGGTCATCCCCAAGAGAAACAGTTTCAAGTACTTTGTGTCGGTTATACAGAGGATGGGGAGATCGACGAAGACGTTGCTCACCGTATAGGGTGGGGTGGATGAAGTGGAGGTTAGCATCTGGAGTCCTATGTGGCAAAAAGGTGTCACTGAGGCTCAAAGGTAAGTTCTATAGAGCGGTGGTTAGACCAGCCATGTTGTATGGGGCAGAGTGTTGGCAGGTTAAGAACTCGCATATCCAGAGGATGAAAGTAGCAGAAATGAGGATGTTGATGTGGATGTACGGGCACACTAGGATGGATAAGATTAGGAATGAAGATATTCAGGAGAAGGTGGGCGTGGCCCCGATGGATGACAAGATGCGGGAAGCTAGGCTCAAATGGTTCGGGCATGTGTGGAGGAGAAGTCCAAACGCCCCAGTAAGGAGATATGAACGGTTGGCTTTGACAAGTATAAGAAAAGAAGTATTGGGAGAGGTGATCAGGCAGGACATGGTGAGACTTCAGATTTCCGAGGACATGGCCCTTGATAGGAAAGTGTGGAGGTCTAGCATTAGGGTTGCAGGATAGGGGGTAGCGGAGCTCTTTGCTACTCCGTACCGGGTGAGAGGCTAGTCTAACAGGGTTGTGTCCTAGAGTGCTAGTGGTAACAATATTGTGTCCACACTTCTCTTTCACTTTTCATAGTACCGAGCCTTTCTTACATGCTACTGTTATTGTTTTTCATCTATTTTCTGGTACTTTTGATTCTGTTATTATTTTTATGCTTTCTGCTGTTGGTACTGATATATTGTCTTTTTCGTCTTCTTGAACCGAGGGTCTATCAGAAAAAGCCTCTCTACCCCTTGGGGTAGGAGTAAAGTCTGGGTACACTCTACCTCATCCAGACCCCACTTGTGAGATTTTACTGGGTTGTTGTTGTTGTTGTTGTCAAGGTACTCTAATACAAGGGCATTAGATTTAGTAAGCAACTGGTCTTTTCAGTTGGCTGCAACCAATTAAGTTCTACTAATGGGATAGAAATATTTGCAGACAAATTATTGATTTAACATAAAGCTCAGAGAAAGCTATTGCAAGAAACTTCAAGAGGAACCAGACAAGAAAACAGCTTCTGTGGCAAAGATTAAGATTTTAGTACCTTTTCTGCTGCAACCGCAGCCATAAGGCGTCCAAGGATCTCTTGGTCAGATAATCTTGCATATCGGACAAGGGCACATCTACTCTGGATAGGCTCAATAATTTTAGAAGATGTGTTGCAAGCAAGAGCAAAGCGAGTGGAATTTGAATATATTTCCATTGTCCTCCTTAAAGCTTGCTGAGCTCCAGATGTCATGCTAAACATTTATTCGATATGGAAATAAGATTCCCATACTCCAACACTAGAATAAAATATAACTGAATTCTCTATGCCAAATGCAGGTAGACAGTGGAAACCAATAAACAGATAGAACGGCCACCACAGAAATTAAATCAAAATGAAAAAGAAAGAGCAAGATATTGAGAAGTAACATGTTCTTTCGTATGAACTTAACCTCTAAAAACAATGCTTAACAGCTGCATAATAATGTCCAACCTGTCGGCTTCATCCAAAATAATTATTTTGTGTCGCCCTGGAGGTTAACTTTCTTCTGAGCAAACATCTTGATTTTGTTTCTGACAACATCAATGCCCCTGCACAAGAACCATAAAATGTTCTAAGCATTCTATAGAAGCAAGAAAAAACCACATGAAAAGTAGAGCGTTTAAGCTAAAAAGGGTTAAGATACCTATCATCTGATGCATTTAGCTCTAAAACAGCCTCCTTATAGTTTGGTCCCAAAAGTTCATGAGCAAGAGCAAGGATACTTGTTGTTTTTCCAGTACCAGGGGGACCCTGCAGAAAAGTAGCCAGTATGAATAAATTGCATTATAGACAGGTAACTGTTCTTCTCTTAAGTGATTAGAATGAAGAACACATGAAAAGTACTCTGTTTACAATATTATGCCTACAATACCAAATCTTCTTATAACATGAAATGTGAAGACGTGGCCTAGAAGAGCACTGCAGGAATTTCATAGCAAAATAACATCCAATAAAGTGATCTTAATACCTTATGCAAATTTAAAAATGTGCTTAAAGAACCAAGTTTCGAATTAAGCTCCAGCCACTGTTCTGAGCAACATGCTTCTTTCTATCATGAAAGGAAAATGCATTAATGGCAAAAACAGCACAAAGAAAGTGCTGGAATGTTGTGAGCAGCATGCTTTTTGTCAAATTAATAAACAACACCGAAAGGAGAACACTTGGGGTATGAAACTCTTAAAAAACCTGCATTTGAGAAACTAAAAATAGTCGCTTTCTTCTTAGACCTATGTGATCAATGAACATATTGACAACAGCCAAACAATATTGCTCATGGATCCCATACATTGATATAGTTAATGCGCTTCACTAGTCATGGGCTAATTTCTGAATAACACTAAGTACATATAATGCTGTTTCCGTAGAAACGGAAAGATAATTTGCAAATTAATACAGAAAAGTGGGAAAGGAATAAACTGCTTTTCTTGATATGATGAAGTTACTACAATTATTTTCCATGTCATAGGAGAAAACCTAGAATGGGATGACGGTTCATCCTTCGGAACCATATCACATCCCGGATCTGATGAAATAGGATGAATTGAGACGGTATTTTGTAAATATGTAATTATCGTGAATATATTAACCATTTCTTTATTTTCCGATCGCCTGGAAGGGACAAAAGAAAGATCTTGTTGTTTCTTCAACAATTTCTGATCCCTAGTGGACCTCTCAGTAGGATTCGAACCGAACATGAGAGTTAACCTGTTACTACTCAAATCGTACATAAACTAGGTGGAAAGAATAGATTAATGAAAATTGGGTTAATACCTATAGAAAGAAATGTGGATCTTCTTAACAAAATTATTCACTTTAATTTGGATAAACTATTGGAATTTGGCATACTGCTTTTGAATGATCTCTCATAGACGTTTTATTAGCAATTCTTCTTTTCTTTTCGACCATACAATTGGTCTATGGTACTCAGTGGCGGACCCACTTTAAAAAATCACAGGTGATAAGCTGAACCCCTTTGTCCTAAAATTAGATAAATTACATTTAAAAAGGTATGTATCTCCACATCTGTTGAACCAAATAGTCTGATTTCCAGATCACCTCCGAGTATCAATGTGAACTACGATAACTTCACAATTACTAGTAAAAGAACAGAAGTGAGCAACATTACTTACAGCTAAGATAAGATTGGGCATGTTGCCATCGCGTGCAATGACTTGGAGCCTAGCAACGGCATCTTCGTTGCCGACGATGTCTGCTACCTTGTTCGGCCGGTACTTCTCTACCCATGGGATATCTGGACCAGTTGATGTCAATGAAGAAGATGATGTCATTCGAGAACAATTCAATTGCCGACTTGAAAGATTGACGGCTCTGCAACTTGAAAAACCCTTCCAAAAGCTTCCCCCGCGACCTTGTTCAAGCTCGAGGGAAATAGCTACTCTACTTGTTCTTTGGGCTTCACTAAGACAATGACCAAAATAGTCCCTTATGTTTAGGATTGTCTAGAATGATCTTTAACTATATACATGAGTAGTTTTAGTCCCTTATGTTTACTAAATTGAGCGTTTTTGGTCTTTATTATTAAAAACACCGGCAATATTATATTTTACGAAATCGGGTCGTGAGAAGCACATGAGCCATTTAAAATAAACTACAGGGACGTTCTTCAATTCGAACCTGGAGAAAAATCCTATTCAAGGAAGTTGAATATACCTTTCGCTCTTTCAACCCTCAAACTTATAATTTTTAATTTTGAGAAATAACAGGAATTCTTTTCTCCATAATGATAATGATGTAATTTAGATTGTAGATATAGTTAGCGGATGCTTTTGGCGAAAGCTCTAACACATTCGTTGAGCACCTAACCGAAATGTATAAGGGATTGTTTGGTGGGAGGTATTAGTGATTAGCCAAATATTGTTGTCTCCTTAAAAATCATTTTCCAAAGAAAAGAAAAAAAATATTCACTTTATATATCACAATAAAACAACGTAAGCTAACACTACTCCTAACATCCATTAGCAATCCTGGAATCATATTCAAAATCTCAAAGTTTATATTACTGGTACGTAGTATTTACAGTATTCAAAGAATTTTGCTATGTAATTGACCGCTAGAATAAATATTTGTACTGGTTTCTTAATTTTAAGCTAGTATAAGATTATAGATATAATGCATTCATGCACTAGTCGAATTTTCTACTTTTTCTTTTTGTCACATGTACGGAACATAGTTAGAGCAAGCAGCTTTTCATTCACGTTTAGTCGCATTCTCCTAAATGTATAGTACACCCAAATTTTTATTCTTTTTTATTTTAACATTCGCCACAGCTGGGAATCATGCTCTTCAGAGATTGATGGTTTTGGCTCAAGTGTGGAAAGGCATCTGAATGGATAACTGATTTCTCGAATAACATCCTCTGTCCTGAGCTTCTGCTTCCAGCGCAAGTATGTGTATTTATCTGCACTAGCACATGTATATATCTATATCTATATAGATAGTGGCAAAGAGTTATCTGTTCATATGTACATACTCAAGGTTGGTGGTCTAAGAGAAGAATACAGCTGCACAAACAATAGCAGGCAGGAAAAACATAGCTATGACTCTGTATTGAAATAACAACATGTGTAAAAACTCGCAACAAACACCTGCATTCTTGTCAATGATCCTCTTCTACTTCTACACTTCTTCACTGCAACAGCTAGCCCCAACGATGCTGCGCTTGCAAAGGGGACAGGTTGCACTCATATATAGCCATTTGTCAATACAAGCACAGTGAAAATGGTGACCACAGGGAAGTTCTCGGAGTTCTTCTCCATCATCATAAGTAGAGAGACATATGGAACATGCCTATTAACAAATATGGAAATAATATAAGCACGTTTCCTGAAGCAAATACACACTAGAGTAAAACGAGGTAAAAAGATAGAAAAGCAAAGCTACATACAGCATCGTCTGTGGAAAGTGAGTGCTCTATGGGTGTATCTGTCCCACACTGGGTCATGAATCCAGCAAATGTCCCTTGGATTTCACCAGTCCGATTATCACTACAGCCATTTTGTCGAAAAATGTACTTTGACAGTTGTTCAATATCTTCTTTGTCAGCTCCTTTCTGTAGAAAATATTGAAAGAATTATATAGCAAAAACATGATAAACATGACGCACAAACATCACTGAAGTTTTAGTATGTAAATCAGAAATTTCTTATTCCACGATTTTCATATGTCTTGAAGAGAATCTCAATAAGAGAACCTAGAGCTGATGTTAATCGTTTACAGTAACCTTCTACACTGGAACAAAGGGGTACGCATAGCTTTTCTTGAAAAATCATGTTCTTGGAATAGAAGCAGAATGATCTTGTTCCAAAATTCAACATCAACCCAATTATCCAACATACTGCTGCTATTGACACCACGATGAAGACCAGCACTTTATTGATATTGCCAATTACCTTTGTTAACAAAAATTTCATGCCATTTTCTTCTGGAAAGAGCAACCCAAGCATCCTTCTTTCAGAGAATGGAAAGCATATATCTTCTGGGAAATGAAAAGTATGTATTGACCCCTACCTCTATACTCCTAAAGGAAGTATTACATTTTTTGTGGTCCACCAAGGCAGCTTAATTGTTTAAACACAGAAATCAGCTGAACTAAGAACTTGAGCAGCTCCACTCGACTTAACGAAGCCTCATCTCAAACATATCAATAGCAGCAACTAATCAAATGTACAATTCATGATATTAACCCAGTCTAATTACATAGGTTAGACTAGCAAATCTTACTTTATTGCCAGACTATGTCTTCTGTTTCATCTGTCTAGCTCTTAAATGCATTAAGGGCATCAGAAAATGCAATCAATCTACGAACGAACAAGAAATCATTGAAATCCAACTAAGATAACTAGGTGCAAAGGAAGAGCACTTTCACATGAGTTCATAAGGGCAAGCACTACAGTGGATTGAACCACAAGAAGCAACTCACTACAAAAGTATTATTCATCCTATAATACTTATATGACAGAAAACTAGCTCCTAATATAGATTCCCCCAGAAAGGCAAAGTTCCTTATAAAAAAATCATGAGAGCATTACCTGATCAGCTACAGCATATAGAACAGCAATAATACATGGAAGACAACAGCAGATTCCGAGACCAACAGCACACGCCAACGTAATTAAGAAGACCACAAAGAATACATCAAAAGCCAAGAAAACAATGCAGAGCCTGCATTAAGATAAAGTTATCAAATGATGACAGCTTTGAATTGAGAAATAAACTGAAAATAAAGGTCATACAGATTGCTTAGACGAAGAATGTTTTCAACGCGTACCAGTATAATTGAGGGGATTTTTGTACCATCCGTTGCCCACCAATACATACCCAATAAAATCCAATGATCCACCAGAGGAATGATAACATTGTATTTGCAGAATCCATATACTTCGCCATATTACTGTAAAATCTTGGCAGGCATGAAGCCTGTCAATAGTTCCTCTACTTGAAGACACATTTATCCCCTTGTCTGGAGAGGGAGTTTGTTGGGCACATGCCCATGTTGTCCAGCCAAAGGCCCAATGGCCTAATCCTATTCTCTTTTGGTTTCCATTCCTATTTGGAATTGGATTCGGTTTATTCCTATTTTGAGTGGGTTTTGGCTTTAAGAGAAAGCACCACTCATAATCTATAAATAGGACAACCTTGGAGAATTATTCTATACTCATTGGTACAAGTCTTTGAAAGACTTAAGCACATAAGAGTGGTTTTTGAGAGAGCTTTCGTCAAGAGAGAAGAGAGAAGAAAAATATTTGTTTTGCTGCAGATTTTTATTCCGACCAGCCAACTTCAAATCACGTTTACCGATTCGTTAACCGTTGGTCGGGCTGAAATTTTGACTGAGTGTTTGTAACATCTTGGTCTTGGATTTGAACGGTGAAGATCGGATTTGAGGCTCGTAGCATCTTATTTCGAGCCTTGAACAACAACTTCGTTTTTGTGGATTATACTTTTTCTTCAATTGATTAGTTGTTGCTCTTATTGCTATTGTTGTTCCGTGTTTGGCACTTGTTGTGTAGCCAATTTGGAGAACTTTTGTAACCCTCTTATTGTTATAGTGGAGCTTTTTGGATCTTTGTGATCCCGTGGTTTTTATCTTCGATTTGAAGGGTTTTCCACGTTAAAATTTGGTGTTCTTTATCTTCTTTATTTTCGGGTTTGCCTCTTCCTCGACATAACAGTGGTATCAGAGCCTTGGTTAATTATCTGGGTTGTTACGGAATGGAGGCGAATATGAGCAAGATGGTATGTTTAAATGGGAGAAATTATAATGTTTGGAGAAGCAAGATGAAAGACTTGTTGTTCGTGAAGAAGATGCATCTACCCGTTTTTTCAGCTCATAAACCCGAGAGTATATCCGATGAAGATTGGGATTTTGAGCACCAACAAGTATGTGGATATATACGACAATGGGTTGAAGATAATGTTCGCAACCATATTGTGAACGAGATACGTGCGAGATCATTGTGGGAAAAGCTAGAGACTTTTTATGCTTCAAAAACCGGGAACAACAAATTATTTCTGCTAAAGCAATTGATGACCTTTAAATACAAGGAAGGCAGCCCTATCCTTGATCACATAAATGATTTTCAGGGCGTCCTTGATCAGCTATCTGGAATGGGAGTTAATTTTGATGATGAGATACAAGGACTTTGGCTTCTTAATACTCTGCCAGACTCTTGGGAAACTCTTCGTGTTTCTTTGACAAATTCAACTCCTGGAGGTAAGGTGACCATGGAATATGCCAAGAGTGGTGTGTTGAACGAGGAAGTAAGGAGAAAATCTCAGGGTTCGTCCTCACAAGCAGATATCTTGGTTACAGAAGACCGGGGGAGAGATAGAACAAGAGGCTCAAGGAATAGAGGTAAAAGTAAAAGCAAGTCAAGGTCCAAATACTATAATATTACATGCAACCACTGTGGCAAGAAAGGACACATCAAAAGGTTTTGCCGCAAGTTGAATCAAGACACTAGAGAAGGAAAGAAAGCTGAAAATAACGAGAACAATGTTGCTGCTATTGTTCGAGATGACCATCTTTTTGCTTATGATGAAAACGTCATCAATTTGGTATCCCATGAGACGAGCTGGATAGTAGATTCTGGAGCTACCTCACATGTCACACCAAGAAAAGATTTTTTCTCATCTTATACTCATGTTGATTCTGGAGTGTTAAAGATGGGCAATGCCAGTGAAGTTAAGGTGTTTGGTGTTGGCACAGTTTGTTTGAAAACTAATAATGGTTCAACGTTAGTTCTTAAAGATGTCAAGCATGCTCCAGACTTCCCTTTCAATTTGATCTCCGCAGGAAGATTAGACGATGAAGGTTACCATAATACCCTCTTTAATGGCCAATGGAAGCTCACCAAGGGCTCGTTAGTAGTAGCTCGAGGAGTAAAGTCTGGTCAATTATATGTGACACAAGGCTCTATTCTTAATGACTCCATAAATCTGGTGGAAAGTGATACTTTATCATAATTGTGGCACCGAAGACTGAGTCATATGAGCGAGAGGGGGATTACGTGTTTGGCTAAGAAAAGTTTGCTTTCTGGAGTGAAACAAGCAAAGCTGAAAAGGTGTATCCATTGTTTAGCGGGCAAACAGAAAAGGGTTTCCTTTCATAGTCATCCTCCCTCAAGAAAGCCCGATTTATTGGAGCTAGTACACTCTGATTTGTGTGATCCCTTTAAAGTAAAGTCAAAAGGTGGTGCACTTTACTTTGTGACCTTCATTGATGATCATTCTCGTAAGCTCTGGGTGTATCCTTTGAAATCTAAAGATCAAGCACTTAGCGTGTTTAAGGAATTTCAGGCCTTAGCTGAGAGACAGACGGGGAAGAAATTAAAATGTATTCGTATTGACAATGGTGGTTAATATTGTGGTCCCTTTGATAACTATTGCAAGGAAAAAGTAATTCGTCATCAGAAAACTCCGCCCAAGACACCTCAATTGAATGGTTTGGCAGAGATGATGAATAGAACTCTAGTTGAGAGAGTTAGATGCTTACTTTCAGAGGCTAAACTTCCAAATACATTTTGGGCGGAAGCACTTAACACTGTTGCATATGTTATCAATTTGTCTCCTGCAGTTGCTTTGGATGGTAATGTCCCAGACAGAGTTTGCTTTGCCAAAGATGCTTCTTATAATCATCTGAGAGTTTTGGGGTGTAAAGCTTGTGTGCATGTTCCTAAAGATGAGAGATCGAAACTGGATGTCAAAACTAAGCAGTGCATCTTTATTGGTTATGGTCAAGATGAGTTTGGGTATCGTTTTTATGATCCAGTTGACAATAAAATTATTAGAAGTCATGATGCAATATTCTTTGAAGACCAAACTATTGAAGATATTGACAAAGCTGAGAAGATAGATTCTCAGAGTAATGAGAGCTTAGTTGATATTGATCCAGTTTCAATTGCTAAGGCACCTATTGCACATGAAGGAACCCAAGACAATGATGGAGATAGTGATCAAGATCAAAATGATCATCATGGTGTAGATGTTATGGATGCTCCAGTTGATGAAGTTATGGTTGATCAGCAACCAATTCCTGCACAGATAACTACTTCGAATGCTCCTGAAACCTCTCTTAGAAGATCTACAAGGGAGAAGCAAAAATCCATGCGCTATCCTCCTAAAGAGTATGTACTTTTGACTGACATGGGAGAACCTGAGAATTATGATGAAGCCATGCAAGATACTCACAAAGATCAGTGGATCGAAGCGATGGAAGATGAGATGAAGTCACTCCATGAGAATGGCACATATGAGTTAGTGAAATTGCCGAAAGGTAAGAGAAATTTATCTAACAAATGGATATTCAGAATAAAGCAAGATAACCATACCTCTGCGCCTAGATACAAGGCGAGGTTAGTTGCTAAAGGTTTTGGCCAGAAGAAGGGAGTTGACTTTGATGAAATTTTCTCCCCTGTTGTGAAGATGTCTTCTATTCGTGTGGTTCTAGGCTTAGCTGTAAGTCTAGATTTAGAGGTTGAGCAGATAGATGTCAAAACTGTTTTTCTCCATGGTGATTTAGATGAGGATATTTATATGGAGCAACCTGAGGGTTTTGTAACTAAGGGAAAAGAAAATTATGTCTGCAAATTGAAAAAGAGCCTGTATGGATTGAAACAAGCTCCAAGGCAATGGTATTTGAAGTTTGAATCTGTCATAGAAGAACAAGGGTACAAGAAAACTTCTTCAGACCACTGTGTATTCTTCCAGAAGTTCTCTGATGATGATTTTATTATTTTATTGCTTTATGTGGACGACATGCTTATTGTTGGCAAGAATAAATCCAGAATTGCAGTCCTTAAGAAGCAGTTGAGTAAATCGTTTGCGATGAAGGACTTGGGGCCAGCAAAGAAAATCTTGGGCATTCAAATCCACCGACACAGAGACAGAAATGAGTTATTTCTGTCCCAAAAGCAATACATTGAGAAGGTACTCAAGAGGTTCAATATGACAGATGCAAAAGTGGTTAGTACTCCTCTTGCTAAACACTTCAAATTGAGTATTAGTCAGAGTCCATCTTCTGATGAAGAGAAAAAGGAGATGTCTTGTATTCCTTACTCTTCTGGCGTTGGTAGCTTGATGTATGTTATGGTTTGCACTAGACCAGATATTGCACATGTCGTTGGTACTGTTAGTAGATTCCTTTCTAATCCTGGAAAAGAACATTGGGATGCAGTAAAATGGATATTAAGGTATTTGAAAGGTACTGCAGATTTAAAGTTGTGCTTTGGCAATGGCAAGCCTGAACTTGTTTGTTACACAGACTCTGATTTAGGAGGCAATCTTGATAATTCAATATCCACTTCCGGTTATTTGATCACTTTTACAGGGGGGCTATTTCTTGGCAATCTAGACTACAGAAGTGCATAGCTCTATCCACCACAGAAGCCGAATATATTGTTGTCACAGAAGGTGCCAAAGAACTATTATGGATGAAGGGGTTTATTAATGATCTTAGCTTTGAGCAGCCAAGGTACATCTTATTTTGTGATAATCAGAGTGCTATTTGTCTCACCAAACACTCCACTTTTCATTCTAAGACCAAACATATGAATAGAAAGTATCATTGGATAAGAATGGTCGTGGAAGAGAAATTATTTGAGGTTGAGAAGATACACACTAATAAAAATCCTTCGGATATGCTGACAAAGGCGGTGGTTGCAGATAAACATGAATTTTGTAAAAAATTGGCAGACATGGAGCCTGTCAATAGTTCCTCTACTTAAAGACACATTTGGCCCCTTGGCTGGAGGGGGAGTTTGTTGGGCACATGCCCATGTTGTCCAGCCAAAGGCCCAATGGCCTAATCCTATTCTCTTTTGGTTTCCATTCCTATTTGGAATTGGATTCGGTTTATTCCTATTTTGAGTGGGTTTTGGCTTTAAGAGAAAGCACCACTCATGATCTATAAATAGGACAACCTTGGAGAATTATTCTATGCTCATTGGTACAAGTCTTTGAAAGACTTAAGCACATAAGAGTGGTTTTTGAGAGAGCTTTCGTCAAGAGAGAAGAGACAAGAAAATTATTTGTTTTGCTGCAGATTTTTATTCCGACCAGCCAACTTCAAATCACGTTTACCGATTCGTTAACCGTTGGATCGGACTAAAATTTTGACTAAGTGTTTGTAACATCTTGGTCTTGGATTTGAACGGTGAAGATCGGATTTGGAGGCTCGTAGCATCTTATTTCGAGTCTTGAACAGCAGCTTCGTTTTTTGTGGATTATACTCTTTCTTTAATTGATTAGTTGTTGCTCTTATTGCTATTGTTGCTCCGTGTTTGGCACTTGTTGTGTAGCCAAAATGGAGAACTTTTGTAACTCTCTTATTGTTATAGTGGAGCTTTTTGGATCTTTGTGATCCCGTGGTTTTTACCTTCGATTTGAAGGGTTTTCCACGTTAAAATTTGGTGTTCTTTATCTTCTTTATTTTCGGGTTTGCCTCTTCCTCGACATAACAATAATCCTACCATGTATGAGGGAACAAAAGGGAAAGAGGAAAAAAACCAACACTGCATTGTACAGAAATTGACTTTAGCTTCCAAATGTAACAGAAATAATTCTACTTAAATATCAGGCCTAGTTCACCAGCTAGGATTTCAACTCGTAACCTGTGTCCACCTCATACATTGTGCGTTGTACTACCTTTGCCATTGAACCAAAGTCCAAGTACAATTCAAATATAAATCCCACAGGTTATAACATTATTTCCCTATCATTTACGAATTGGACTGAAATTTAGTATACTTCTTCTGTCCCAAACTATTGACACAATTTCCTTTTTAGCCTTTCAAATAGAATTAACATCTTTTTTATAATTATTTAACGCTAAACGTTCAATTTTGTCCTAGAGGGATGTGTGTCATGTTTTGGACCATAAGTTTCAAAAGTATTTTGTTCTTTTTTTAGACTTTGTGCTCGGTCAAATACCTTGACGGATAAATTGATACATAATCACAGTACAAAGATATTTAAGAAAATCAAGTAGGAATTCCAAATTCTTCGAGAATATACCTTGATCTTTCGGGGGTTAATTCAGCCAAAGTAACATAACCACTAGACCCACTCGAACCCTCAGCAGAGCTCCCAAACGACGCCTCATCGGATTGCCCATATCCTCTTCTCCGATACTCCAAAAAGACACACACAATATGAAGCACGCAAAGCAAAGAGTAGCCAACAATCCAAATCCTCAAAGGCATTTCTGGGTCCTCTTCTCTACTGAAGAATAAGACAAAACACGCAACAATGATGTATGCAAAGTTCCATAGGAGGTCAATAATCACAACGGGCTTAGAGTAAGCCCAATTACTTTGCCTATCATTGACTTGCTGATCAGATGGCTCACGCATCATTAACCCACTTCTGTTGCTGGCTCTTTGGAATACCCGAATTGCTTCTCGAAGGCTATGTCGACGAGGTGATCGCAGGTGAAAGGACTCATCGTTTTCGTTGGATCTTAGTAATGGTGAATTTGATGAACTGGCTGAAAACATTTTCTTCTGATCAATAATTGGAGTATTGTGAATATAGTTATGTATGATTTTAAAGATATTTGTTGAATGAATGATAGATTGGTGGGGGTTGTGTGGTGGGGGTGGGGTGGGGGTGGGGGGTTTACTGAAATGGATAGTAGAAGAAGACTAGTTTATAAGTTAAGTGCTTGTAAGCCTTATTATTCGATCCCTACAATAATTCTTTTTAAACAAAATTTTTCGTATAATCAGTTTTTCAACTGTTTATTATTAATTTCAATACTTTTATCCAAACACGTAACTGTTTATTTTTTAAATTAATTTCAACACTTAAAAATTCTTTTCAGCATCTAATGCTTATCAGCTACTCTAAAACAGTTAAACCAAACGGGCTCTTCCGTATTGGTTGCGGTTTAACACGAGGGAGCCAATTGGGATATTGGTTTAGCAGTATTCGGAAACTACAAGCCAATAACTAGAATATTTTCTTTTTCTCCTTTTTTTTTTTTGGTTAAAAGGATGTAGATAATACTAGTCTATTACAAGCGCTCTATTATGAGCCGTCATTACAAGAGAAGAAGACACCGTTTGGATCAGCTGATTGTAAATAGCTGATAAACTTGAAGTGATGAAAAATATTTTTAAGTGTTGAAGCTAATCTTTTAAATAAGCATTTACATGTTTGGATAGACGTGCTGAAACGGATAATAAGCAGTTTATGTGTTTGGTAAAAAAATGCTGATAAGTTATTATTTTATTAAAATGACTAAAATATCCTAAAAAACTTTATAAAAGATTATAAATTAAAAAGTTTCTTTGTAAAGAGAAAAATGAACAACGAATATAGAATGAAAAGAAAGTTAGAAAATTTATTTTGGGAAAAATATTTTGTGAATTAGAAAATATTATTAAGGATAAACTAGTAAAAACCTTGGTCAAACTAAAAGTGCTTATAAGCTAAAAAGTCATAAGTTGGGGGTGACCAACTTATAACTTATGGTTGATTTTAGCTTACAAGCACTTTGAGTATTTACCAAATGCGTAGATAAGCCAAAAGGTGCTTATAAGCCAGTTTAACCAGCTTATGAGCTTAGCCAAACACCCTCGAAGTACTAGCAATAGTAGCATCTTCTATATTTAGTACACTTATGTTTCCAAGTCGTGCCAAATTATTACACATAGAAACTGATACTATTTTTTTCTTAGGAGACTACTTCTTTATTAGCTTGCAAACTGATGCATACGGTTGTGGGCTGATACCAGAATACTGAAAGTTGGTTGCACATGGCTTGCTTGAAACCTTCCTTGGCCAAAAAGTGAGCTATATTGTTTGCTTTGCGAAAGCTATGCCGGACCACTGGATTCCCCAACTTCTTCAATAGGCACCTGCAAGAATCAATTAACGTTTGATAAATAGGGGTGCATTGCTCTAGTAGTTGTATGACTTCGGTGGAGTCTGTTTCGATTTCAATTGGCCTCAAAGTATGAGTTGCTGCTAGTTGCAGTCCTTGATGTAATGCTAATAATTACATATGTGTACGATTTATAGCATAGGTTCTAGTAGCCTACTACCCAGTCTCCATTTGAGTTTCTAATCGCTCTACAAATTCCGCCACTATTTGTATTTATGTTGAAGGCACCATCCATATTTAATTTGTAGTAACCAAGGGTGGGGCGTGCCCATTTCACATGGATTGTTATTTTTTTATAGTCCTTTTTCTAAGGGTAGTGGTGTATTTAAATTCTAATGCCCTTGTAATAGGGATGTTAATGGGGGAGTGTTTGACGCTTGTTTTTAAAAGAGTTGTGATTGCGATTTAACCAAATATGCCATAGATCAAAAGGGAGGAATTCAAGCCATTGGAGGTGATAAGTCTGAAGAGAGACGTTCAATTCTTTTAAAAGTTGTAGCATGTGGAGGTCTTGGTAGGGCAGATATTGGATGTTTAAGCCCATGTCTAGCCTGAATTTCGTTGCTACTGGGCATTCGAAAAATATGTGGTGGATGTCCTCTTATGTGGTGTAACATATGGATCAAGTACGTTCTATATCTAGGCCCATATGGTGGAGGTATGTTTTTGTTGGCAGCCTATTATGAGAAGATAGCCAGAGGAAGAATTTAATTTTTTCCAGTGTATGAAGTGACCAAATCCAGTTGAAGTTATAGGGAATTGGAGGGCTGGTGTGAATGAGGGAGTACACAGATTTGGTTGTGAACATGCCATTGGCATTGAGGGCCCAGTAGGGTGTGTCCTTATAACCAATAGTGGTAGGGATAGATGTGGCTAAGGCTTTAAGGGTAGTTTCATGGGGGAGTTAGAGAGATAGTTTTGTCCAATCCCAACCATTGTCTTTCCATAAGTGCATGAGCTTGAAACCTTTCTCATTATGGTTTAGAGGGCCATGGACAATTGTTCTAAGTGGAGGGGAGTGGGGAATCCATCTTGAGGTCCATAGGTCAATTGAAGAATTTGTCCCAGGTATCGAGGCAATTCCCTTAGAGCAATAGGTTCCCCCTTTTAAGAAATTTTTCCAGATAAAGGACTGGGAGGTAGTACTCCGGTTAGGAGTATATTTATTGATCAAGGTTTGTGCCCAAAGAGACTTGGGGTGCAAGAAGAGATGCCACGAGAGACTCGTTAGATGCGCAATATTTTTGTCATGGGCTTTGCAAAGTCCCAGACCTCCTTGGTTTTTTGGAAGGGTAACTACATCCCAGCTAATATAATGATTTTTTTTTATTTGGAAGGGTCCCCCAAATAAAGTCCCTTTAGATTTTATCAATATTATGGCAAATGGATTTTATGAGAAGGAAGTATTGCATGTCATATGTCGGGATTGCGTTTAAAGTAGTTTTAGCAAGAGTGACTCTTCCAGCCGGTGTAAGGAAATTTGTTTGCCAACTAGATAATCTACTTTTCATGTTATCAATGATGAATTGGAAATCTGAAGCCTTGGGGTTGGTATTGAGAATTGGGAAGCCTAGATATTTACCAAAGTTATCAGTTGCTTTAATATTTAGGAGTTGGAGGACATGTTTCTTTGTATCCTCTTGGCATTGAGGTGAGAAGATAGCTTTGGATTTGGTTGGGTTGAATCTTTGCCCGGAAAGATGACAGAAATACCTTAGGCTATTGTGAATAGAATATATCGATTTATGGTTGGCACTAGACATGAAGGTTAAGTCGTCCGCGAAGAATAAATGAGATAATTGAGGTCCTTTCTGTTGGCCAAGTAAAGGTGAAGTTTTGAAGACTGACAAAAGAACTCAGACATGGACCAGGTCCATTTTGTGAAGCACAGTCATAATCAATCCAAATATGTGAGATGCATGTGAAGGAGATAAATCTAACTTATCAGAAGTAATATCTCCTGATCTGATCGAAAATGTTGCATATTGGATAAGGAGAAAAAGACTACTTACACGAAGAGAACACAGTTTAGAAATAGGATAGTGTTAGAGTATGAGATCAACTAGAACTTTTCTACGATAGAAGAGTAGCATCTATATCTTAGTCAATCTCTAATTATTAACCCATTAAATATCAGTGTTGTTCTCTTTTACAGGTAATGCACATAAGCAGAAGTTAAATGTAAATTGAGAGCAAAAGAGCAAGGCGATTTTACAAGCAATTTATGTGTGATCCAAGCGTGCAATCCTGAAGCTACTTGAACAAGATAGAAGAACCAGTTCCAAGTGTCTATCTTTTATTCTAGTTCAATTGTAGTAGGTGATTTTACATTGTACCTTTCAGCTTTTATAAAAGCAATTGTATTAGGTACCTAGAGTGTTCAAGTTAGAGTTAACTTGAAGTTATCGCAACAGTTGAGGTTGTGTGCTACAATGAGATTAGAGTTAATCCTAGGTTTACAAAAGAGTTTTTGTAAATGCAGTTTTGGCTCAGTGATTTTAGTGAAAGTTTGGGAAAATCCTACTGAGTAGTAGGTCGTGATTTTTTCACCTTTTGAGCCAAGTGTTTTTCACATAAAAATCTTTGTGTTCTTTATTTTCTTTACATATTATTCCACAAACAGTAGTAGTTAGAACATATAGAAGAACCAAGTCCTTCTATAATCTAGTTAAGCAAAAATTGGGTACCACACAAATTATCCCCCCCCTCTTGTATGGTATTGAAGTATAAAACATCACCTTCTTACTAAGGGTGATAGGATCCCATCGTTGAAGGTCTACCTGATGATTAATATATGTAGAGAGTAATTCCATGCACATGATAAAAATATAAGGTGGCATGGGGTCTCCTTGACGGATGCCTCTTGATGGGAAAAAATAATTAGTTCTTATCCCATTAATCAAGATAGCAATGTTGCTGCTACTGATACAATTCATGACGAGGGTGGTGATTTTTGGGGGGAATTTGAAGAATCGAAGAGTACGGTAGAAAAATGACCATTCAATGCGGTCAAATACCTTTTCTAGGTCTATTTTTAGCATCAGTTTGCCTTTCTTTACTTTTGAATGTTTAACATGTCAAAGTACTTCCTGAATAAGAATAGCATTGATAGAAACTAAGCGTCCATCAAACTATATAGAGAACCGGATTCTCTATCAGTTCTCACTATAAGCAACAAACTGTAAAACCAAACAGTATAAGGAACCAGGTTCTCTATTTGTTCCCACAGTAAATCGGCAACAAATAAGAACACAGAGGAATTTTACGTAGAAAACTCCCAGCTCAATGGGATTAAAAACTACGACCTACCCTTGTAGGATTTCAACTTCACTACTGAGCAATCTTTAGATTACAACCTTTTGTAACCTAGGAATTAACCTCTTAATCCCTCACTAACTTGTAACTACACTATTACAAGCCACTTTGTAATAACTCTATTACAAAGGCTTAATCACTCACTAACTTGTAATAACACTATTACAAGTCACTTTGTAATAACTCTATTACAAAGACTTCACAACTCGACTAACTCTAGCCAAGACACAAACACAAGGGTTTATGATTTACAAAGGGTTTCCTACACAATGCTTCTAACTAAGCTAAATAGGAGTTACAAATAAAGAACAAATAACAAAGATTCAACAAACCTAAGGACTTATGATATCTTCAATCTTTGGATCTGGTCCTTGAGGTTGCAGCAGCTTTATTCTTGAGAGAGGTTATGGCTAGCACTTGAGAGAATATATTCTTTTTGATTTTGCAAGTGTTGAAGAGATGAAATACCTTGACTCATGTTGATAATATGTGTGTGTGATGTCATCAAGGATGATGCAATAAAGTGCCATTTACTTTGGCCTTAGCAAGTTGCAGTTGTGCTGTTGTACTGCTGTAGACGGTACAGTGCAGCATCCTGCCATACAGTACAATGCAGTAACTTTTACAGCTACAGAGTTGACTATACAACGACGAGGGAAACTGATCCCTATCTGTTCCTTATGATATTTCCTTATCTGATTTCATTGAGAATTGAACCAGACATCTGACTAGTTATTCTGAATGCAAGAGAACTTAACTGTATCAGATTCCTTATCTTGTTCTCTCATGAAATAAGTTATTTTACCTTCCTTGGTTGTATTTATACATGTGTGACATCACTTACAATAATGTAAGCAAGGTAGGTAAAAAGCCTTCCACAGAAAGTTGGCTGTTGCATTGTTCCTATACAGTAGCGTGTGCATGCAGTAACTTTCTAGCTAGAGAGTTAACTTCATACAGTCTCCTTGGAAACTGGTAGGGACATGTTCCCTCGGCTGTTCCTTCCACTCTGGATAGCTGAGTTATATCCCACGCTGGATCCCAACCTGGAACTTTGTGATCTTAAGGTCTTGTAAATGTGTAACAGATTCCTTATCTGGTTCTGGATGGTAAGTTTTTTAGATCATAAAAATATAAAGTAAAGTACTTATGCCCAAAGTACTTGTAACCTATCAATTTTCCCTTTTTTTAATGATGACAAACTTAGAATTTTTATTCCCCCTGAGAACAGGATCTCCACATTGTTCCCCCTACGAATCAGCCATATCCCCCATAAGAACCAAACCTAAGGAACTGATCACAACTGGTTCCTCAAGACTGTTTGACAAATCATCAAAACACAAAATACCATTACTTATCAATTTCCCCCTATTTTATGATGACAAACCCAGAATTAATATTCCCCATGAGAATCAGATTCCTTACATCTACTGATCACATCTGGGTCATACCTAGTTCCATGAGAACGTTTGTCATTATCAAAGTATGACACAACATAACTTAGAGCAATTTTCCCCCTTTTTGATGATGACAAACCCAAAATTAATATTTCTGTTGAGAACCAGATTCCTCACATGTTTCCCTGCGGATCAGACCTATAATCAACATAATATCAGCAACGTCCCCCCGCGAAGCAGAGCTATCTTTCATGAACAACACAACATATCAATTCGATTTTGTTCCTCCCCCATGTTGACACACAATACAACATATCAATTCGATTCTGTTCCTCCCCCATGTTGACACCTATATAACTTCCCCCTTTTGGCATCATTAAAAAGAATAATAAAAGAAGCACAACCAAAAAGAAGTTCAGCAACATTAACTCATGCCACGTGGGCAACACAACATAAACAATAACAAGAACAACACGTGAATGTCATTGCACAAAATAGAGTGATTACCCATAGTAGAGTAATTATAATAAAAGCACACTAGTTTCAACAATACATAATATGACAATTTAAACAACTGAAGTACCAATGTCATCAAATATAGGGATCAAAAGAAGATAAGAATTCAAGGGAATTTGGAAGGAGTGAAAGACATGGATCACTAGGTAGGAGGAAAAGTAATGGGCTAAGGCCTTGATGATCTTGTCCATTTGTTAATTCACTCTCATTTGATCAATGATTATCAGCTCTCTCAATTCTTCCACCTGTTTTCTCAATCTTTCATTCTCACCCTTCAACTTAGAATTCTATTTTGCCAAGGATCCACAAGGACCAGGTTCTCAACCTATATGAGTAGGCTGAACCATCAATTAGATCACCAAGAATCTCCCCAAACTTCTTCTCATCAAGAACAAACTCAGTCTCATGCACGTATAACATCAGAGTATCACATAAAACATAGAAGTCTTTACTTCTTCTTCATAAACGTTGAGAATTGGAGGAAAAAAAGGTGATTCTATTTTTGGAACACAACAATGTCAAGAAGTTCCTCTATTTTCAGAAATATCAGAGTGACGCTTTTTGAGACTTCATAGTCTTCTACCTCTCCAAACCTAATGACTCAACCTTTTGCTTCTGCAAGGAACCAGGTTTCTCACTTACACTACCCTTTCTTTCACTGAGCAGTCATGTCTCCCTCTTCTTCTTCTTAATCTATTTACCATTATAATTTGCTGCAACTTTCTTAGCCAGCCTTTTTTTTTCTCCAATTTTTTTTTTTGAATTCTTTCTCACAAGTAATTTTTTTTCACTTCATTCTCTCTTCCACAATCATATTAGCAGGTCACACTACCTCATCATCAATCAACCTACTTTTCATCAATCCTTTTTACTGGATCGGAAGTTCGTTTAAACACAGAACGCAAAAGAAAAAGATCATCATTAAAATTGACTTCCTGAGAAGGACTTGAGGGATCAGGTCCCTCATTCAGTTCTTACATTTACCAATTTCTCCATCCTTCAAGAATTCCACAAATCCAGCAACAATTTCAACTACACACTCTAGAATATTAGATCTACCATATTTCCTTTCAGTTAAACTTCCATCAAAACCTACCAAAGACTTCTAGGGGTTTTGATTGGATGGAGTTAGGATTTTGAAAAGTGACAGAGTTGGGTTAACTTCTAGCATATTTGGAGATAAGGATTCTTTTTGAGACAAGGTTGATTTTGGTTTTGAAGAAAAGAATCGATTTTGGTTGGGTGTAGGATAGAGAAGTGATTTTTTGAGGCAACGGGTCAGTTCAGAAGAGGTTTAACATTTTGAACTTCAAAAATCAGGAGAGTGGCAAGAGAAAGGCAGGAATAAATTAATGACATGACACATCAGTAGCTTAAAAAGACATATAAGTATTGAAGAGACCACTAACCTGAGTCACATGAACCAGGTTCCTTGACAGTTTCTGAAAATCTGAGCAACGACTTCTAGAAGTGCAATGTCACTCTTACTTGTTTTTATCCTGAAGCTGCCATATGTGTATACCTGTAACAGTATAGATTTGAGTTAGATGTCGCCGAAAAATACTTTTTAGCATTGTACCTTTCCTTCTTAACATAACCAATCATCGAGGGACCAGGTCCTTAGTTGAGCTTGATCAACCCCAACTCCAGCCGATTTTTTTTCTTCAAAATGTTCCCTACTCAGCGCCTTGGTGAAGATGTCTGCTACCTGGTTCTCCGTCTTCTAGAATTTCATTGTTATATGAACTTTTGCCACCATTGTTGAGAACAAAACATTCTGCATCCAAAGGCTCTCGGGTAAGTCAGCTTGGGTTTTATCCCATTGAGTAGTTTATAGAGAGACTTCTCGAGAAGGGACCTGATCATGCACTTGGTAATCAAGTAGCATGCAGTGTTGACTGCTTCAACCCATGAACCAGGTCCTCCATCACCAACTTGTTCAACAAATAAAAACTCACATGCCCAGTCATCTTCGCCATAACTCAGCATCATCATCAATGACACTTAGGCATGTTAGATCACCACCATGCAGAGACTTAAAATCAGCAACATAAATATCCTTGTATCTTTTGGCCACAAGCACCACCTCACCAGTCACAAGATTTGTGACTGTGCAGATCTTGGATAAGAATTCCACTTTATTTCCCTTGTCACATATCTGAGAAACACTCAAGAGACTGTACTTCAGGCTATTGACATAGTACACGTTCTCAATTGAGTGAGTGAGTGACTTCCCAATCCTTCCAACTCCTAGAGTGTACCTGTGAGCACCTAATTTTTTTCTACGTGAAAATAACTTCTAAAAATAGACCCAAAATAATTTTAATTGATTTTTAAGAGTTTTTCTTTTATTTAGTTGCATTTCATGCATTTTTAATATTTTTAAAATCACAAAAAAAAAATCATAAAAATTATCACATTTTTCATTTCATGCCATCTTAGGTTTAATTTGCATTTTTAGAAATTAATTACCATTCAATTGTTAGATTAATACATGAAAATCACAAAAAATATACATTAACTTTAATTAATTAGTTTAATAGGTCATTTTTGCAAAAATCTATTTGAAGTCGGTGTTTCAATTAAGGGGCTGAGTTTAAAATACAAAGAAAGAGGAAAGGGGACGTGTTTATTCTTTATTGAAATCGGGCTAGGGCATTTGCATCAGCCTAGTTACCAAAATAACCAAAAAATTTCCTAGTCCATTCCCTAACTAGCCCATAACCGGATCTCTCCCCCTCCTTTAAAGCCCCTTTTTATCCGAGGCCTAAAAAAGGGATCAGATCCTTGCACCTCAGCAGAGGGCGCCGTTCCTAGGCCTTCTTCTTCCTCATTTTCTTAGAAATAATCAGAGGACCCCTCTTTTGGAAAGACCCCTTGAACAACGGCGTAGCTTGCCCCCTTCTCCTCCTTTCCTTCATCACCTCCAACCATCAGATCCCTTACCCAAGAACCCAGAAACCAGAGAAATAATCAGATCGTTCACATAAAAGAAAAGAGACCCCTTTGTATTTGCTTTCTCAAAAAGAGGAGCGCCGTTTCTGGCTCTCCATCTTCACCAAGAGAGCCGCCTGGTCCCCTCCCTTAAAAAAATAGACCATCGGACCCCCCATTCCCCAAGCACACACGAGATAGTGAAGAACCAATTTCAAAATTCCGAATTCAAAACCCAGATCTGAAAATGAAATTTCGAAATTCAAAGTTCACCCTGAGATTTATAACTCCACAGACCTCAAAAACTAAAAAAAATGAGTGAAAGGAAGATCTCGAAGAGCTGTTGCCGTTTCTACTGATTTCGCTTTTTTGGAATTACTGGGATTTCAAAAATGCTGCTGTTCTGTATTGGAATTATTAGTTGAGCTCTACTGCTTGTTTGCTTAAGAGGTAAACTCAAAAGCACCCCTTTGTATTTTGTTATATTTAGTGATGAATGCTTGAACAGTGAAGTGAGTTCCAATTGTTTGTGATATTGAGTTTAATCATTTATTTCTCCTACTGGTTCAATTCTGTTAGAAGCTAGAGTTACGTTTTCCTTAATACTTCTGCAATCTGCCATGTTGTATATGGACGTTAAGCGAAATAGACCTTCATTTATAAAAGAAGAACAATAACTTTAAATAGCATCTATTTGAATCTTTAAGGTTATGCATTTTAGTAAGGAGGGAATACGGTGAAGTGGAGGTTTGGTCTTCCAGATCATTATCTTCAAGGAAATCATAATATTAGTTTCTGTTGCACAGTGAAGTGGAGGTTCTTAGAAGATGAAAATAATTATTTCTTGTAGTTTCTTTTCCGATTTGAAATCACGTTTCCCTTATTTAATTGTTTATTTGTCTTGTTTTAGATTAGTTCAAATTATTTAGTTTTCCATCTTCACTGGTTTTGACATTTTCGATTTGGCACACTTTGGTTTGAATGAGTTATATAAAGTACTGAAGATTTTATTTTCTTGGTTCTTTCCCTTTTGTTGCTTGTTGCTGGTTTAAAGGAGCAGGCCAATATTTAGTTAGTTAAGAACTTGAAATATGTATTAATTTTACATCCTCTAATACTTTATCAGTGTTTGAACAAAATATTTTGGGCCGAAGTATTTATTGTTGTGCAGCCCAATTTAGTTGGTCCATCTTTTCTATAACAAATGATAGAATTGTAAGCATTTAAATTTTATCGAATTTAAATTGATAAAATAATGCCGACTATGTTTTAAATATATTAGTCCAAATAAATTTATTGAGATAATATAATTGAATTATTTATATAAGTCCAACATATATGGATTAAATAAATGAGGCTTAATCCATTGGACTTGTCCATTTAGTTGAGCTACAAATAATGAGTCCACTTCATTAGGCCCAATATGTCATCTTTCTAGAGGCCCAAGTTTGGTGCCACATGTCAAATAACGTGGCACGCTAAGTCAAACGAAAGAGCTAATAGGATCATGCCACGTGTCAAAATGACAAGGCATGCTAAGTCACATTAAAAGACTAATAAAATCGCGCCACTTGTGCAAGTGACATGTTCTGGCCAATCAAATGCAGTCATGTCACACTTCAATTTGATTGGTCGGAAAGAGTTTGTTCTTATCATAACTCTTCCTTTCTACAACTATAAATAGGGGTCTTCATAACTCAAAAAAGACATTAGAAGTTATAACAAGAAACAAGAGAGAACTCGCGGATCAAACGCTGTAGATTTCTCTAAAAGCTACAAGCATTCAAGTGTTCTAAGGATTAAAAGATCAAGACGAAGATTCAAGAACAAGCTGCAAGCCCTTGGATTAAAAATACGTCAAGATCAAGATCAGGCTTCAAGCACTTGGATTAAAATAAAACAAAATTCAAGATCAAGCTCAAATGCCCTTGAATTTATACTAGAAAAGTAGAATAAGAGGAATCATAGAGATTGTACACTCAAATATTCGAAATAAAATACTACGATTGTTGCGATATTTTCGGTCTTGATTTTATTTTCTCGACGCAATTTATTGTCTACAAATCTGGCATGCCCAGTGGGACAATCTCTACCTCTCATCTCAACTTTTCAATCACCAAAGTCCGAGAACATTGAAATGGCTTCAAAGAAAATCAACTCCGGTTCAACTTCCACCAAAGCTGCTAACTCCAGGTTCTATGCTGATGTGGAAAGCATCCTCGATGTTACCTTTGGAAGCTTCAGACTAATTACGAGGAGTAAAGCAAGCTCTTTAGGACAACAAGCACCCCAAGTACCGTCCGCATCAACCCCTGTTTTTGGATCTTCATCCTTAAAAGGAGCAAGATCTTCCACAAACGCATCTGAAAGAGGAAGCGATGTTGGTAAAAAGATCAAGAAAACTCTTACTCTCCTTGACCTCTCCGGATCCAAGCAATCTGCTGTGAAGGAAGATGATGATGCTTTAAGTGATGGATCCTCCCTACTTACACCACATAGTGTGAACCAATCAAGGATCAATCTATGTGAAAATCCATGCTACCCTCCATCGTCCACGACACTCGTGCAAGCCATGGTGATAAGCACTTCATATATGGAGGAGCAATTGGCAAACTTGACGGAAGCAATCGCTGGCTTGACCAAATGCATGCAAAATCAAGAGGCTAGAATTGACAAGCTAACAGACATTTTCGAAGAACTCCTTGAGTTAAATCTCATTGAGCTTCCGGAGATGAAGCGACCAAATAAATATGGGAAAACAAATGACCCAAATTACTGCAAATATCACCGACTTGTAAGTCACCCTCTGGAGAAGTGCTTTGTCTTCAAGGACAAAGTCATGGACTTGGCTCGCGAAAAGAAGATCGTGTGTGAAGATGAGAAAACAAGCATAAACCAAGTCTCTATGACCTTTGGCTCATTTAGTTCGGATGAATTATGCCGTATTAAAGAAAGTAAAGATGAAGAATTACTGGAGAATGACAAATCTAAAGTCAATCAACCTGAGGATGATGAAGGTTGGACATTGGTGACTCGTCGTAGGCGCCACAAAAGGAGCCCATGAAAAGAATCAATAGAACAACCAACAAGGAAAATAATGGTGAAAAGACCGAGGAAATGGAATCCAGTTAAGCACGTAAAGAAAGCAAAAGTGGAGGTGCACCACCCTCAAAAGCCACGACATCCAGTGACCTTGGAGGATTTCATGCCATGTTGGTTCCGCATGAAGATTTCCCGTGATGGTATTGAAGCCTCTTGTTGCAATGCTGATAAAAGGGAAGAAAAGAGTGACGACCTATCGTTGGTACCATCTTCAGAAAAGCTCATCGAGTCTATTCCTCAAGAAGCTAATGCCTGCGAGGAAAAAGTTACGTTCACAAATAATGATCTTCTACTAGGTGACGCTCTTCACAATCGCCCAGTATACCTGGTTGGCTATATGCGCGATGAAAGAATAAATCGAATTTTGGTTGATGGGGGATCCTCAGTGAACATTTTGCCAATTCGCACTGTGAAAGAACTTGGTATTCCCATGAGTGAACTCTCAGAAAGTCGAATGATGATCCAAGGATTCAACCAAGGGAGAAAAGAGCCATATGCGCGATCAGGCTGGAAATCATCATTGAAGATATGCAATCAAGTGCATGGTTACATGTGATCGATGCAAAGACTTCATACAACATCTTGCTTGGAAGGCCTTGGATACATGAGAACAAAGTGGTCCCATCTACCTACCATCAATGTTTGAAATACTACGAGGGTGAAGTTGAGATGAAGATAGTTGCTGATGATGAGCCATTCACTGAGGCAGAGTCACACTTCGCCGATGCAAAGTTCTACTTGACTAACCGCATTGTGAAGGAGATAAAAGTTGATTACGACATCAAATGCAAGAATGACGAGCCCACAACTAAAAGACCAGAGGTGACTACTCGTGAAGCCAAAGCTGTTACTGAGGAGATACATGCCGACGTGAATAAATCTCATAAATGGGGTATTGCGTCTTATGGCAAGAAAGTAAGTCTTGTGCTCCAATATGTCCCTAAAAGGAAGAAAGACGAGGGCACATCATCTAATCTCCAAACCAAGATGCTAAGGGAGTTAACTCTTCCGGTAAAACGAATTGAGGTAGTAAAGTTGTCCTCGAAGCCGCTTGCAAGGTTTGTAGCCCAAAATCATTTACAGAATGTGGCACTCCCTACAAAGCGAACAGACGAAGGTTTTGATCCTAACGCTTACAAGCTATTTGCAAAAGTTGGATACAATCCCAATGAGCCATTAAAGTTAGAGAAGCTCCCATCAGAAGCTGCAACGAGGCAACCACGTGAAGGTCTGGGATACAAGAAATCGTCACTAGTGCGAATCTCAATAAGAAGGGCGAGTAAGAATTATATCACTATAGAAGATGAATCTGCCGCTTCTAACATGCCTTCTGTTTTTGATTGACTTGAAAAATCAACTGTGAGAACTTTTGTATTTGAGAGATTGGGTCCATTAAAGAAGGGAAATAAGTTCCAGAGAAATTTTCAAAGCATAAGAACACCCGCTTCACCCAAAATCTAGAAGATCTCTAAGGATTTCCAAAGTTTGGTTCCTTCTAGAATGAGGCGACAAACAAAATTTGTGGTTTCATGTAAAGAAGTACAGAAGGTAAAGCCATATGCTGTGGTCTACACTAAGGAGCGTGACGAAGATGAAGAAAGTGTAGGTTCTTCGAATCATGTTACTGTACAAGGCAAGAATGGTGTTCCATCTTCAATGGAGGATAATGTAGAATTGGGGGATGTTTCACCATGTTATCACATATCCTTCAACGATAGGGACCCTCAAGAAGATGAAGATACGAAAGACGCTCCACCCGAACTTGAAGAAGGAGTGAAAACGACAGTTGATGCCTTAAAAAAAATTAACCTTGGCACCGATGAGGAACCAAGACTCACCTACCTAAGTGCTTTACTAGAAGCTGATGAAGAGAGCATTTATATTGAGTTACTCAAGGAGTTCAGGGATGTCTTCGCTTGGAGTTACAAAGAGATGCCTGACTTGGACCTGAAAGTAGCAGTCCATCACCTTGTAGTCAAAAATGGTGCTCACCCCGTTAAACAAGCTCAAAGGCATTTTAGGCCGTACTTGGTTCCCTTGATTGAAACCGAAGTTAACAAACTCATCGAAGCTGGCTTTATTCGTGAAGTTAAATACCCAACATGTGTTTCAAGTATTGTCCCTGTAAGGAAGAAAAATGGTCAGATTCGAGTGTGCGTTGACTTTAGGGATCTTATCAATGCATGTCCGAAAGATGAGTTCCCGCTTCCCATTCCAGAATTGATGATCGATGCTACTACTGGGTACGAGGCAATGTCATTTATGGACGGTTCATCAGGCTATAACCAAATTTGCATGGCGCCAAAAGATGAAGAGCTTACTGCATTCCGTACCCCTAAGGGTATTTATTGCTACAAGATAATGCCTTTTGGCTTGAAAAACGTTGGTGCTACTTACCAAAGGGCTATGCAGAATATTTTTGATGATCTTCTCCACAAGAATGTCGAATACTGTGTTGTTGACGACTTGGTGGTAAAATCAAGAGAGAAGGGCGACCATTTAAAAGACTTGAGAATGGTGTTTGAGTTGCTCCGGAGGTACCAACTTAGGATGAACCCATTGAAATGCGCCTTTGCAGTTACTTCCGAAAAGTTCCTTGGTTTCATTGTTCGACATCGAGGGATTTAATTGATCAAGCCAAAGTAGATTCAATCTTGAAAATGCCTGAGCCTCGGGACATTCACGAATTGAAAAGTCTGCAGAGAAAGTTAGCGTACCTTAGGAGATTCATCTCAAACCTAGCCGGGAAGTGCCAACCATTCAGTCGCCGTATGAAGAAAGGTGTCCCTTTCAAATGGGACCAAGCGTGTAGCAATGCCTTTGAGAGCATTAAATCCTACTTGATGAAGCCTCCAGTTTTGGCAGCCCCTATACTTGGAAAGCCGTTGATACTATACATTTCAGCACAAGAAAGGTTTGTTGGAGCACTACTGGCCCAAGAAAATAGTGAAGGGAAAGAAAACTCCCTTTACTACTTGAGCAGGATGATGGCACCAAATGAGCTGAATTATTTGCCAATTGAAAAGTTATGTTTGGCGCTAGTCTTCTCTATCCAAAAGTTGAAACACTACTTTCAAGCTCATGTCGTTCGTTTGGTTTCTAGAGCAAATCCATCAAGTTCGTTATGTCAAAACCTGTCCTTAGTGATCGACTAGCAAGGTGGTACCTCCAGTTTCAACAATTTGAAATCGTGTACATCCCTCAAAAGGCTATAAAAGGACAAGCGTTAATGGACTTTTGGCAGATCACCCTATACCTGATGATTGGGAGCTAACTAATGAACTACCTGATGAGGACGCCATGGTTATCGATGTTCAGCCTCCATGGAAGATGTACTTTAATGGTGCTGCACATCGCGGAGGAGCTGGTGCTGGTGTAGTATTTGTCACTTCTCAAGGTGAAGTTCTGCCCTACTCTTTTACGTTGACGCAAATTTGCTCTAACAACGTTGCTGAGTATCAAGCACTAATACTTGGGCTCGAAATGGCTGTCGAAATGAAGCGGTTTCAATTGCAAGTCTTTGGTGACTCTCAGTTAGTGGTCAATCAGCTTTTAAGTAGTTACGAGGTCAAGAAGCCTGAACTACGCCTATATCTTGATTACGCTAAAATGTTAATGGGGTGGATCGATGATGTGACTATTCAACATGTGCCAAGGAAAGAAAATAAGAAGGCGGACGCTTTAGCTGCCCTAGCTTCATCTTAACCCTTCCTGATCAAGCGCAATTTACTGTCTGCCAAAAATGGGTAGTACCACTGCCAAATGAGGCTGAAGGTGAAGAAAATGAACTCAAGCATCTTGTCGCTATTTCTGAAGTCGAGAAAGAAGAATGGAGACAACCCATTATTGACTACTTGTGCTATAGGATACTTCCAGAAAATTCGCGGAGAAGAACTGAAATCCGTCGTCGTGCACCTCGCTTCCTTTACTACAAAGATACTCTATATAGAAGATCATTCAAGGGAGTACTCTTGTGATGCTTAGGGGAAGATGAAGCACTCCAAGCTTTGCAAGAAGCGCATTATGGGGTTTGTGGGTCACACCAGTCTGGACCAAAGCTCCACTTCCATATAAAAAGGATGAGATATTATTGGCCAACGATGATAAAAGATTGCTTGGACTACGCTCGAAGATACAAGGCTTGTCAATTCCATGCGAATTTTATTCATCAACCTCCTGAAGTGTTGCACCCAACTGTTGCATCCTGGCCATTTGACACTTGGGGATTGGATGTTGTTGGACCACTACCAAAGTCCTCTGGCGGGCACCTATACATCTTGGCTGCAATTGACTACTTCTTAAAATGGGCTGAAGTTGTTGCTCTTAAGGAGGTAAAGAAGGAAAATGTTGCAAGTTTCATCCGAGTAAACATCATCTATCGCTTTGGTATTACCCGTTACATAATAACGGATAATGGCAAGTCGTTCGACAATAGGTTGGTGAACAAGATTTGTGAGCTCTTTGGCTTCAAGCAACGTAACTCTTCGATGTACAATACTGTTGCCAATGGTCTAGCCGAGGCATTCAACAAGACACTATGCAACTTGTTAAAGAAAGTCATCTCCAAATCCAAACGAAATTGGAATGACCGTATGGAAGAAGCTCTATGGGCATATAGGACGACTCACCGCACGCCAACACAAGCGACTCCTTATTCACTCGTTTATTGAGTCGAAGCTATCTTGCCACTTGAGCGTCAAAGACCTTCATTATGACTGGCTATTCAAGAGGGCATCACTGATGAAGAAAATGCTCGACTTCGATTAGCAGAGTTGGAGGCTCTTGATGAGAAGAGGTTGGAAGCTCAACAGAGTCTTGAATGTTATCAAACTCGATTGTCTCATGCCTTCAATAAAAAGGTTCGCCCGAGATCCTTTCAAGTAGGAGATCAAGTCCTTGCCATACGAAGACCCATAATTACTTCTGATAAACCTGTAGGGAAGTTCACTTCAAAATTGGATGGGCCATATGTCGTACAAGAAGCTTACTCAAGTGGGGATTACAAGTTGGTTGATGCAGATGACATGAGAATTGACCCTATCAATGGCTAGTTTTTAAAGAAGTATTATCCTTGAAGTTGCTATGCTCCTTGACGCACGAGCCTAAACTGCATGTTGCTACACTTCTGGCCCGCATGAGTCTAAACTTTGTACGACCCCTACAAAAAAAAAAAAGAGTCCGCTAGGTTGGAAACTTTGAAAGAGGCGGCCTAGGCAAAAGTTAGGACATAAAAAAAAGGAGTCCGCTAGGTTGAAAACTTCGAAAGAGGCGGCCTAGGCAGAAAGTTAGGACATAAAAAAAAATCACATAGTCTGAACTACGGTATGACTTGATCCTCTTCATCGAGGCACGCATGCAGCTTAGAGTTTCATTCTAAGTCCAGTCACATAAGTTCAAAAGATACATATTACCCCAATTGAATGAAGTATAAAGGAATGTAAAATCAAGCTGAAACGCCATCTTCCTGTTGAACTTTGATCTCATTTGATTTAAAGGGGGCAACCCTCCATGGTAAAGGGATATCTTCAATGGGCCGATTTTAGGAGGATGTCAAGTATTTGCATTGAAGTCCAGGGATTCTCTGTGTCTTCAGGTTCGCCAAACCTTCAAGTTTGTTGGTCTACAAGTCCGCCCTTTGCCTTAAGGGGGGGGGGGAGGGAAGAAAAGAGAGGCGTCGAAAGGAAACACAAGTATAAGGAAAAGATTGCTTGGCACAATGTTTCGAATTCAGTGAGACTTGAACCCAAGATATTTGTGAGAATATAACTCTTAAATTTTGATTGACGGCAAGTAAGACATCTTCCGATCTCGAGGCTTCCATACCAAGATACAAAAGTTTTGGTGAAGTCGCGCAATCTGAAATCGTCAGCGTGTCAGAATTTTACGTTAAATTTGGAATATTATCTGAAACTATCCTTAAGGCATTAAATTTTGCATTTTGGATATGATTTAAATTTCGAAACTAGGTTTTCAAAAAATCAAACGGTTCGTAGTTTCGACGTTTCTACACCAAGATATGAATTTCTTTGGTGAGACTGTGCAAATCTGGAATTGATAGCGTTTTGATTGAGAATTTTGGATATCTTCTAGGTCTTGAAGTCTAGTTTTCAAGAAATTAAAGGGTTTTTAATTTCGACGTTCCTACACTAGGATATGAATTTTTTGGTGGGACTGCGCAAATCTGGTTTTGATAGCCTGGTGCAATATAAAGTTGATTTTAAAATATTATTTGGGACGATTATGAAGTTGTTTGATTGAGAATTTTGGATATGTTGTAGATCTTGAAGTCTAATTTTCAATAAATCAAACGGTTCATTATTTCGATATTTCTATACCAAGATCTGAATTTTTTTGATGGGACTGCACAATTCTTGGCACGTCCAGTGGGACAATGCTAGAGCTAAATCTCCTACAATGTGATGTGGGACTTTGTTCATCAATTAAATAAGAGTAAATTTGTGACAATGTTAGAGCTAAATCAAAATATGTGCAATAACAAGATGCATGACACATACTCAAGTTCAATTATTGCAATTGGAAAGAAATATTATTCTAATGGAACAAAAAGAAGAATTTTTGGCAAAGTTCAAAATCTCCTGCCAAGGTGACGTCAATCATCCATATTTGTAATCAAATGTGTTTTGGTACAAAAATATGGCAAACGAACATTTCAAGTACCAATTTGACGTCTTTATGATACTTCAAGCCTAGTCGTATTGATTTAATATCCCGTCAAGTCTTGAAGTAGGGGTCATTTGTAAGCATTTAAATTTTATCGAATTTTGATAAAATAATGTGGACTATGTTTTAAATATATTAGTTCAAATAAATTTATTGAGATAATATAATTGGATTATTTATATAAGTCAAACATATATGGATTAAATAAATGAGGCTTAATCCATTGGACTTGTCCATTTAGTTGTTCTACAACAAATGAGTCCACTTCATTAAGCCCAATATGCCATCTTCCTAGAGGCACAAGTTTGGTGCCACATGTCAAATGATGTGGCATGCCAAGTCAAACGAAAGAGCTAATAGGATCATGCCACGTGTCAAAATGATAAGGCATGCCAAGTCACATTAAAAGGCTAATGAAATCGCACCATTTGTGCAAGTGACATGTTCTGGCCAATCAAATGCGGCAATGTCACACTTCAATTTGATTGGTCGGAAAGAGTTTGTTCTTAACATAACTCTTCCTTTCCACAACTATAAATAGGAGTCTTCATAGCTCAGAAAAGACATCGGAAGTTATAACAAGAAGCAAGAGAGAGCTCGTGGATTAAACGCTGCAGATTTCTCTAAAAGCTACAAGCATTCAAGTGTTCTAAGGATTAAAAGATCAAGACGAAAATTTAAGATCAAGCTGCAAGCCCTTGGATTAAAAATACGTCAAGATCAAGAGCATGCCTCGAGCACTTGGATTAAAATAAAATAAAATTCAAGATCAAGCTCAAATGCCCTTGAATTTATACTAGAAAAGTAGAATCAGAGGAATTATAGAGATTGTACACTCAAATATTCAAAATAAAATATTATGATTGTTGCAATATTTTTCACTCTTGATTTTATTTTCTTGATGCAATTTATTGTCTACAAGAATATTAGTAATTTTAGGCATAATTGTGAGTTATAACTTTGATTAACTGCTTTGAAATTCTTAATATTACTCATAAAGTTCTACATTAATTCCATAAATCATGGCCTTACAATAATCTCAAATTTAGGGAAAGATAATAATTCATGAATATCGTAGTTTGCTTTAGGCGCGTTTAATAATAAATCGTCGTGACTATGAGTACGGTTCCTGTGACGTAGTTATGATGCCTATTTCCAAATTCAGGTGTGCATTTCATGCGATCCGATCATAACAACTTCAAACAATAATAAAATACACATGTCACGAATCGCGAGTGCATTTCATGTAGCGTGGTTTGCGGTGTGTTCCAAAACGGCAAGTGTACGATAATCGTAACTTATTCAAGAAATAATTCCATAAATTCCAAAAAGCGATTTTAAATAAATAAAAGCGGTTACAAAGTTAAAAATACACACTAGGTTTAAAACATGTAATTAATTAGATAATTAGGTCAATTTTAATAGTTTAAGCAACCGTGCTCGAACCACGGAACCCGGAAATGCCTAACACCTTCTCCCGGGTTAACAAAATTTCTTATCTAGAATTTCTGGTTCGCAGACTTTTAAATAAAGTCAATTTTCCTCGAATTGGGATTTTAAAATAAACCGGTGACCTTGGACACCAAATAAACTATTCCAAGTGGCGACTCTGAAAATTAAATAAATAATCACATTTCGAATAATGTCACTTTAATTGGAAAAATTCCTTTATATACACTCTCGGGGGTTAAAAAGGAGGTGTGACAGTACCCCTTTTAGCTATTTCCAAAAGGTACACTCTCCTTGAAGGGCCTTAAGTGAAAGGAAATCGTTTGTAGTTACAGTCATATGCTTTGAGCAGCCGCTATCCATGTGCCATTGTAGGCTGCTCTGTTTCACTGTTTCCTACACACGAAAATCAGGAGTTAGACTTAGGAACCCAAACTAGTTTGAGTCCCTTGTAATGAGGAAATGAATGAATTAAGACTCTTTTGGTCCAAGTATGCATTATATATTTTTTATGTGAAGTACTAGGTTCCCTAGTAGTAGTTACTTTTTCAGCAAATACTTTGTTTTTCTGTTGAGATTGGAATCTGGCCTTACAGGTTTTCTTAAAATGCCCAATATTGCCATAGTGAGTGCAAAGCCATAAGTATAGTAATGTACTTGCTATGAGGGTTGTAGGGAGTTTTTTCCCTATGGAACCCGATTCCCTACCTGTTTCCCCCATTGTTGGTGTACATGACAGTGATAACATCAGAGGACCAAGTCCACCTAAGTGATTTTTCAAGATCACTCTTCACTCTTCCTAGTTCTTGCTGAAGTTGTTTGTTTTTCTCAAGCTCAGCACACAAGCTAGACTTTATTGAATTTAACTCACTTTCAACCTTAATGTGTGCCTTACTTGCAATTTCCTTTCCTTTTTGAGAATTTTCAAGCCTACTTTTCATTTTAAGTTCCCCAATTGTTTCCTTTAAGTTTACAACTACCACTAATATGTCATCTCTCTCATGCTCAATGTCACTTACTCTCAGTTAAAACCTCTTTTTCTTTTTTCAGACTCTCAATTGTTTCCTCTAAGTCTACAATGGGAACTACCATATAATCCTTCTCATGTTCTATGCAACCAATTTCTTCTATTAAAGAATTTTTCTCATTAATGAGGCTATGATAGGAATCAATCAACACATTTGCTAATGACATTAATTTTTTCTTTGAGTAAGTTTTCAAATTTCTTTGAACATCAAGAAAGCTTCCCTCATCTTCCTCCTTGTCCTCATCATCATCAGATTTGGCCATGAGTGCAAAGACTGACTCATATTCTGAAGATTCATTGTTAGCAACAATCATATCTTCACCTTCAGATTCACTAGAGGAATTTCCCCAATCAGCCAGGGCTGGCTTCACCATGTTGTCAGTAACATCTCTTCTTTTGAACTTTCTATCAAGGATCTGGTTCCTTTTAGTGGCCTTTTCAATGTTAGTTTTGTAATGATCTTACTTATGAAGAGGATAGTCTTTAATGAATTGTCCAAACTTTCCACACTTATGGCAGCAATCATTTTCTTTGAAATTCCTGCTAGAACTTCCTTTCTTTGGAATCCCACCATTTTTTCGAATCATCTTTTGGAATCTTTGAGTGAGATACTCCATGTCGGATTCATCACTACTTGAGTCTTTGTTGGCAGCCTTGAGAACCAGGTTTTTCTCCTTCTTGGGCTCTCTTATTTCAAGTTCCTTCTTTCTCCTCATCTCATAAGTTTTAAGATTTCCAATGAGTTCATCAATGGTTAGCTTCTGCAAATCCTTGGCTTCAGTGATAACATTCACTTTACTTTCCCAAGAACCTGGTAAAACACTAAGTATTTTTCGAACCATCTTGTTTCTTGGGATGGCTTTACCAAGGGATTGAAGCTCATTGATAATGGAGGCGAAACGTGTGTGCATATCTTGAATAGACTCATCCTCATTCATCTTGAAAATTTCATACTCAGTAGTAGGCATATCAATTTTGGACTGGTTAACCTGAGTAGTTCCCTCATGAGAAGTTTGAAGAGCTTCCCGAATCTCTTTAGCAGACTGACAAGCTGAGATGCGGTTGTACTCATCTGGTCCGATACCACAAACAAGAATCTTCTTTGCCCTAAAATTCTTCTCAATAGCCTTTCTATCAGCATCGTTGTACTCTTTTCTTGTTTTTGGGACTGTAACTATTCCCTCACCAACCGTTTTCATGGGAACAAAAGTTCCATCACAGATTACATCCCACAACTCTAAGTCCTCAGCCATAATGAAGTCATGCATTCTTGTTTTCCACCAACCATAGTATTGGCCGTTGAATCTTGGTGGTCTGTACGTTGATTGTCCTTTCCTCGGAATTTGGCGGAGCAGCCATGTAGATCCTTTCTAGGTGTTAACCTTTTAGAAAGAACCTGCTCTAATACCAATTGATTGATACTAAGCGTCTACCAAACTATATAGAGAATCAGTTCCCACAGTAAGAAACAGACTGTAAAACCAAACAGTATAGGTAATCAAGTTCTCTATTTGTTCCCACAGTAAATCGACAGTAAATAAAGAACACAGAGGAATTTTACGTGGAAAACTCCTAGCTCAACGGGATTAAAAACCATGACCTATCCTTGTAGGATTTTAACTTCACTACTAAGCAATCTTTAGATTACAACCTATTAACCTTAATCCCTCACTAACTTGTAACTACACTATTACAAACCACTTTGTAATAACTCTATTACAAAGACTTAATCACTTACTAACTTGTAACAACACTATTACAAACCACTTTGTTTATGATTTACAAAGGGTTTCCTACACAATGCTTCTAACTAAGCTAAGTAGGAGTTACAAATGAAGAACAAATAACAAAGACTCAACAAACCTAAGGACTTAAGATATCTTCCATCTTTGGATTTGGTCCTTGAGGTTGCAGCAGCTTTGTTCTTGAGAGAGGTTGTGGCTAGCACTTGAGAAAATATTTTCTTTTTGTTTTTTCAAGTGTTGAAGAGATGAAATCCCTTGCCTCATGTTGATAATATGTGTGTGTGATGTCATCAAGGATGATGCAATAAAGTGTCCTTTAGTTTGGCCTTAGCAAGCTACAACTATGCTGCTGTACTGCTGCAGACGGTACAGTGCAGCAGCCTCCCAGACAGTAGAGTTGACTGTACAACGATAAGGGAAACTGATCCCTATCTGTTCCCTTTGTTGTTTCCTTATCTGATTTCATTGATAATTGAACCAGACATCTGACTAGTTATTCTAAATGCAAGAAAACTTAATTGTATCAGATTCCTTATCTTGTACTCTCATGAAGTAAGTTGTTTTACCTTTCTTGATTGTATTTATACATGTGTGACATCACTTACAAAGATGTAAGCAAGGTAGGTAAAAAGTCTTCCATAGAAAGTTGACTGCTGCACTGTTCCTGCATAGTAACGTGTGCAGGCAGCAACTTTCCAACTTGAGAGTTGACTTAATACAGTCTCCTCGGGAACTGGTAGGGACCTGTTCGCTCAGCTATTCCTTCCACTCTGGATAGTTGAGTTATATCCCACGCTGGATCCCAACCTGAAACTTTGTGATCTTAAGGTCTTGTAAATGTGTAACAGGTTCCTTATCTGGTTCTGAATGGTAAGTTTGTTAGATCATCAAAACCTAAAGTAAAGTAGTTATGCCCAAAGTACTTGTAACCTATCAATTTCCCCATTTTTGATGATGACAAACTTAGAATTGATATTCTTCATGAGAACTGGATCTCCACATTGTACCCCCTATGAATCAGCCATATCCCCCATAAGAACCAAACCTAAGGAACTGATCATAACTGGTTTCTCAAGACTGTTACAAATCATCAAAACTCAAAATACCATAACTTATCAAGCATTATCACTTGCTCTTCTACCTTTGAGGAAGCTAGATTGGTAAGGTCCAATGAGATCGGGCAGGAAAGGTTTAATGCGTTTAACGATGATTTTTGTAACGACTTTGTAGATAGTATTGCATAGACCTATTGGTCAAAAGTTTCTTAAATTATTTGCATTTTAAAATTTTGGGATTAGGCATTAGAGAGTGTCATTAAGAGTTTCAGGGAGTTTTTGCAATCTAAAAATTTGGTGACAGTACCTGAGCGCAGATTCTCCTACTATGGACCAGTGTTTTTGATAAAAGAAAGGGTGAAGGCCATCTGAGCCTGGTGCCTTAAAAGGTTTAAAGGAGAATAGCGCTTGGATGACCTCTTGGTGATGGAGAGGGTTGTTTAGAGGTGATAAATCTATCAGGTGGTAGCTAGTGGGGTGATATTAGACTAGAAACCCGTGTTTTAGCCGTAGTATTACATTCCAATTACTGCATTTTTATGCGTGTTGAGCTCAAATGATAGTGAATTACACTTAGTACGTGTATTATGTCTTGCAGGAATCCTGAGCTCAAAAGTTAATTTGGAGCTAAATTGATCAATTTGGAGCTTTGAAGTCTGAGTAAAAGCCCAATACATTAAGCCGGGATCGTATTCGGAGGTCGTGTACCATGTCTGGATGTCAAAAGAGGACAAAATAATTTCACTGCCGCGCGCATGGGGCGCCACAAGTTGCGGCGTAGCAGTGTAAAAGTTGGTCTGAGTATGAGTAGCTAAAATATTTGGGAAATTGTTACTATGAGTATGAGTAGCTAAATACCTAATCTAAGGTTTTGATGGAACCTATTGAAGGATGATTTTCTCATTACGTTAATATAGATTTGCCATATAGTATTCTCTCTATTTGTTCAACTATATGCTTATTGCTGTTGATTGAAGGACCCTCAATTAGTTGTTCCTATTTAGTGTGCATTACTCGGGAGAGAGTGCATATTTAGATAGTTGTTGAACATCATCACTCCTAACGTATATGAGAGAGCAATACGAAGGGTTTAAATGTGGGATTAGGCATAACGAAACCTTGGGTGTGATCTAAGTGAGCTATACTTAAATCTTGCTAGTGTAATTCAGGAGAATATGTCTAGTATATTGTTGTAATTACTCGGGAGAGAGTTACGACAGTTAGAGAGCTCATGATCGATAGAGAAGACTTAGGCAAATTTATAGCAAACGTAGATTCCGACAATAGGGAAATCAGAACCTTAGATCATTCCAATTCTTGTTTACATACCGTTCATAGTTAGTTCTTAATTACTGCATTTTCATTATGTAATATTTAGTTAGTAAACATCCAACCTATTACTTAAATATATCCGAAGATTGAATACGTGAATTTCTGTGAGTCCAATAGTTGTGATTGATAGGTTAATTCCCTGTGATTTGACTCCGGACTTGTTAATTGGAATATATTTGCAGCGACCGCTTTGTCTTTTTTATAAGGTATAGTTGGGCGTGATCAACTTTTGGTGCTGTTGCCGGAGAATTAACGGTGTTATTAATTGCAGTAAAAAGAAGTGCAAAAATTCTTATTGTAGTCAATTTTCTTCAATTTAAACTGATCATTGAAATTCTAATATTTGTAGTCGTGGTTGTTACAGGTGCATGCCTAGAAACTCCTCAAGAACTGGTGAATTATTTGAAGCATTAGCATATCCTGAGAAGGTGTTCAATGCATTGAACCGTGCAAACAGGAAAGGCAAACAACAACAGAACTCAACCAAAAAAAATGAACCAGATGTGGAAGACGATAATCTAAACAACAGAGATAACTTGAATGACCCAAACAATAGAAACAACTGAATGACCCAAACGATCAGGGTGTGGTACCTCTTGTGCTAGAAGCAGCACTATATGATTAGGCACAACCTACCACTGACTACTTAGAAATTGCCATTGTAGTCCCTCAGATACAAGCAGATTCATTCCAGATCATAAATAACATGCTACATTTGTTGCAGAACAAGGGACTGTTCTCTTGGTCATACGTTAAAGATCCTCAGCAACATCTAAAGAATTTCTTGTCCATTTGCGCCACGCAGAGGCAACACAACGTGACACCAGAAGCAATATGTTTGTTGTTGTCTTCATTCTCAGTGACAGGAGCAGCTCAGACTTAGCATAATTCACTCCCCATAAACTCCATCACTACTTGAGAGGAATTAGTCAAGCAATATTTGAACAAATTTCATCCACCCAACAAGACTGCTCAGCAAATTGATGAGATATTGAGCTTCAGACAGAAACCAACTGTGACACTACAAGAAACGTGGGAGAGATTCAAGGTCTGCTAGTTATGTGTCCACATCATGGTATTCCGGAGCAGATGTTGGGGCCGACATTTTACACGGGTTTGGCAGATAGTTTGAAAGCCAATGTTGATGCTTCAACAGGTGGAGCATTTTTGAGCAAAACATTCAGAGAGTGCAAAATCCTACTTGACAAGATGACACAAAACTCAGGATGGACAACAAGAAACGCTCCAATCACTCCTGTGGTGCACTCAGTAGCTCTAGACCCGACTAACTCCATGGCTGAAAATATGGCTACTCTACTGACACAAATGAGCATCCTCACCAAAAAGGTTGAAGAATCAGGCCAGAAGCAGCAGGTACACATTGTTGATGCAACGAATGGGGGCTTATGTACAACATGCCTTAATCAACCTTATGTCTACTCATGGAGTGCTGAAGGTGACAATCAACAATATCAGGAGAACATGAATTATGTGGCCAACTACGGGGGACCGAAACCAGGTGGTCAGAATTGTGGTAAGCAAAATCAATAATATAGACCAGCTCAGCAGCAGTACAACAACAACAATAACCATAGGGCTATGCGACCACAGGGTCAAATGGTGCCTTACCAAAGACAACAAGGGTACAACTAGCAAAATCAGCACCAGGCTTATCAACAACCTCCACAACAGCAATTGTGAGACATGAAGATGGGTTTGCTAAACTTGAGGGAATGATACACAAGTGATTGGGTCCACTGGAAAACTAACTGGCAGAGTAGGCTCACATGATTCAGCGATAAAGAATATTGAGATCCAATTAGGACAAATTTCCATGGCCCTAAATAATCGTCCTCATGGGACATTACTTGCAGACACCCAAATCAATCCAAAAGAGCAAGGTCCCAAGCAGCTGATGACAGTTAGTCTCTGAAATGGTAGAGACTTAGATTGGGAGCAAGAAATTGCTCATGAAAGTAGACCGACGGAGGCACTGGTGCCAGTACCCGTAGAGCTAGACGATTCAGCAAGGTTAACTGAGGTGACAGTACATCATGCGAAAGAGAACACCAATAAAGAAGAAGAGGTTGTGAAAAAGACCGAGGTTGCACCAGAACCGACAGTAGAAGCAATGCCTAAACAAGAAAAAAATCCAATTGCAGGGAAGAAGCGACCTCCAGCATCATTCCCACAGAGATTGGCCAAGTATCAGAAAGATGAGCAGTACAAGAAATTCTTGGAGATGTTGAAGCAAATTCATGTAAACATTCCATTGATTGATGCTTTAAAGGAGATGCCTGGTTATGCGAAGATGATGAAGGATTTGATGTCCTGCAAGTTCGACTTTCAAGACTTAGCCACGGTTACACTAACTCAGAATTGTAGTGCAGTTGTAACGAGACCCATAGCTGAAAAGCTGTCTGACACAGGGAGTTTCACAATTCCTTGCACAATAGGCAACTTTGTATTTGCCAAGGCACTGTGTGATCTGGGAGCAAGAATAAACCTTATGCCCTGGCTATATACAAAAGGCTAGGCATTGGAAGAGCTAGACCCACATCTATGTTACTACAGTTGGTTGATCGAACAGTGAAGAGGCCCGCTGGGATTCTAGATGATGTATTGGTACAAGTTGGGAATTTTGTGTTCCGAGCAGATTTTATCATCCTTGACTATCGGGTTGATGAGGAAATTCCCATACTTTTGGGAAGACCGTTCTTGGCCACTGGGAGAGCCTTAATTGATTGTGAAACTGGAGAACTCAATATGAGATGAAACGATGAAGAGATAACATTCAACGTGTAGAAATCTATGTGGAGACCAAGTGAATTTGCTAATTGCTCTCTAATAGATGCGGTGGATGTAGTTTTGGAGGAGGAAGATGAGGCATTGAACATTAAAGACCCTCTAGCAGCTTGTCTCATGAACTTAGATGAAACTAATGGTGAAGACTTGGAGAGTGGGTACTTGCTCTTGAAGGCCAAGGTTTTTGGATAAGGGAGCTCGAATTTGAGCCTTTGCACTTAGAGGAAGCTAAGCCATCGATTGAAGAGCCACCAAAGTTGGAATTGAAGCCCTTACCATCTCATCTCAGGTATGCATTCTTAAGACCTAACTCAACTTTACCTGTTATTATCTCAGCTAGTTTGTTAGATGTGTGGGCAGAACAGCTTTTGCAGGTACTGAGTGAGTGCAAGACTGCAATTGGGTGGACCATTGCTGACATTAAGGAGATCAGCCCGACCTTCTACATGCATAAGATTTTATTGGAAGATGGACACAAACCTTCTAGAGAACATCAAAGAAGACTGAACCCAATATGAAAGAAGTGGTAAAAAGGAAGTGGTTAGATGCACGAATCATATTCCCCATCTCTGACAACAACTGGGTTAGCCCAGTTTAGTGTGTACCAAAAAAAGGGAGGTATGACGGTAGTGAAAAATGAGAAGAACAAATTGATCTTTACACGAACAGTCACAAGGTGGCAAATATGTATGGATTATAGGAAGTTGAACTTGGCTACCGGGAAAGACCATTTCCCACTGCCATTCATTGATCAAATGCTATACAGATTGGCTGGGAGGTCTCACTTTTGCTTTCTGTATGGGTACTCGGGGTATAATCAGATTTCTATTTCCCTAGAGGATAGAGAGAAATCATCGTTCACCTGCTCTTATGGAATCTATGCTTTTCGGCAAATACCGTTTGGCCTATGCAACACACCCGCCACATTCCAAAGGTGCATGATGGTCATCTTCACAAATATGGTAGAGGAGATAATGAAGATTTTTATGGATGACTTCTCAGTGGTGGGGAACTCATTCGATGATTGCCTTGTAAACTTGAGAAGAGTTTTGAAAAGGTGTATCGACTAATCTGGTACTCAACTGGGAAAAGTGCCACTTCATGGTACAGGAAGGCATAGTCTTGGGGCACCTAGTGTCAAGTAAAGGTATTGAGGTGGACCATGCAAAGGTTGATGTGATAGAAAAGCTTCCACCACCCTCTTCCGTCAAAGTAATCAGAAGTTTCCTTGGGCACGCCGGTTTTTATAGGAGATTTATAAAAGATTTTTCCAAAATTGCTAACCCCTTGTGTAAATTGCTTGAAAAAGATCATCCTTTTGTGTTTTCTGATGACTGCAGGGTAGCTTTTGAGGAATTAAAGAAGAGATTGGTAACAACACCTATCATAGTTGTGCCCGACTAGGAGCAACCATTTGAGCTGATGTGTGATGCGAGTGACTATTCTGTTTGAGCGGTTCTTGGGCATCGAAAAGATAAAATCATACACCCATTATACTACACAAGTAGAACACTAAGTGGAGCCAAGCTAAATTACATTGTGACCGAGAAGGAGATGCTGGTGGTGTTCACATTTGACAAATTCAAGTCATACCTGATAGGCTCGAAGGTAATTGTTTACATTGACCATGCTGCTCTCAGGTACTTAATCGAGAAGAAGGAGTCAAAACCATGCCTGATTCGATGGGTGTTACTGCTGCAAGAATTTGATTTGGAGATCCGTGACCGAAAGGGAACGGAGAACTAAGTAGCTGATCATTTATCTAGGCTAGAAGGGGCTGAAAAGAAGGTTGAGGTAGAAGAGATTCTGGAAACCTTTCCAGATGAACAACTACTAGCCACGAGTCTCGAGAAAGCGCCATGGTATGCAGACATTGAAAACTACCTAGCGAGCGGTATTGTTCCTTATGATCTTTCCTCTGTTCAAAAGAAAAAGTTTTCGTGATTGTCGCATGTATTATTGGGATGAGCCTTATCTATTCAGGATTTGTGTTGATAACATGATCTGGAGATGTATCCCCGAGATAGACCAGTCTTCTATTTTGCAAGCATGTCACGCGTCACCATATGGCAGGCACTTCGGGGGAGCAAGGACAGCTGCGAAAGTCTTGGAGTCGGGGTTCTACTGGCCAACACTGTTCAAAGATGCACATCTATGGATAAAGGGCTGTGATGAATGCCAACGAACCTAGAACATTTCCCATAGACATGAGATGCCCATGAACCCAATTCAGGAGGTAGAAGTATTTGATGTATGGGGATTGACTTCATAGGGATGTTCGGCAGCTCATATGGCAACAAGTACATACTTGTCGCTGTGGACTACGTGTCCAAATGGGTGGAAGCTGTAACACTCTCTACAAATGATGCAAAGAGGGTAATTGTTTTTTTGAGAAAGAACATATTCACCCGATTTGGCACCCCATGGGCAATAATCAGTGACAGAGGTACTCACTTTTGTAGTCGAGCCTTTGCAAAGTTGTTGGAGAAGTATGATGTACGCCATAAGGTGGCCACCCCATATCATCCATAAACAAGCGGGCAAGTGAAAGTCTCGAATAGAGAAATAAAGAGTGTGCTGACTAAGACTATGAATGCTACTAGAACAGATTGGGCGAGGAAGTTAGATGATGCACTTTGGGCGTATCGAACCGCTTTCAAAACTCCAATTGGCATGTCGCCATACAAGTTGGTGTTTGGAAAGACGTGTCATTTACTAGTAGAGTTGGAGCATATAGCTTGGTGGGCATTGAGATGGTTGAATCTTGATAGTGAAGCTGCAGGAACAAGTAGAGTAACGGAGTTACACGAGCTTGATGAGTTTTGATATCACACTTTTGAGAGCACAAGATTATGTAAGGAGAGAATGGAGATGATACATGATAGAAATATTATTGAGAGGAATTTTAAACCTGGAGATACGGTATTGTTATACAACTCACGACTGAGGTTATTTTCGGGCAAATTGAAATCACGATGGTCAGGGCCTTTTCGTGTAGTTGAAATTCACCCCACGGGTGCCATAGAGATTGCTGCAGAAAATAACTCTTGCATATTCAGAGTCAATGGGCACAGGTTGAAACATTATGTAAGCATGGATGAGGCAAATGGAGTGTCAGTGACCCATTTTATCGAGCCTCTGATGTTGAGCGTACCTTAAATGCGCTTACTTGCATCATGCCGCGATGTTAAATCAGGCGCTTGTTAGGAGGCAACCCAATTTTTAACCTCACTAACCCTTTATTGTAATTTAGGATTATTAGAATTTAGGAGTTGTGAGACTTATTTGGGCAGGTAGACGCATTAATTAGACATAAAATAAGTACATAATAGAGTCGGGTAGCAACCTATAAGCTAGATGTCGAAAACAAAGCGAACTTTGTGAAAAATGGTCTATCGCGCCGCATGGGGCGCCGTGCCATGTGCCATGCCAGACCAAATGGGTCTGAGAGACAATAGAGCAAGGCCTCTGATAATTTACACTACCGCGCCACATGGGCCCCGCTCCCTGCGACGCGACAGTGCTTAATTTATATAATTTTTTTTTAGATTCTTTTAATTACCCGTTCAGCACCCCCACCCCTCTCTCTTTTCTCTTTCATTATCAGACCAAACGTTCAAGCCTTCCCCCAATTCCCCCAATCTCTTTTCTTCTCCAATTCCTTTCCCACACACACCTCCCATCCCTTCTATTCATCCTCAAGGTAAGTTCCCTTGCTCTCATCTCTTTTCTTTGAGTAATTTATTTTAGTTGAGTAGTATTAGTTTATTTTGAACTAAACCCTAGGTAGTGTATTTATGCTAATTTTTTTTTAACTTCTTTGCTTATTTTGGCCATGATTGGTGCTTAACTTGTGGGGTTTCCATTGTGCTTATAATTGTGGAAGATTTTTAATATGTCTTGGTTCTTATAGAATAGTTTGATGGTGAAGTTGGATGGAGGTGCCTTTATGGCTGAAAATAGGTGAAATATTTGTGCAAATTTGGTGCACTTTGTGCCCTTGTTACATTGTGGTGGTTGTAGGATGGTTGATTAGTATGGTTGTATGTAATCTTGGAAGAATTAATGTTGAAATTATGAGGTAACTTTGGTGAATACCATGTGTTTGATTAAATGCCTCAATGACATAAAAAGTGACATTGTAACTTAGTAGAGGATAATTGTTATGAGATAATGTGATGCTAGGTGCTAATTGAAATGTTTGATTCATGATATGTTCTTGTGTAGTGTTGTATTGTACTTTCTACAGTTTGTTAGTAGTACATTAGTATAACTTCTTTTTTTTCTCTTCTTAGTTACTAGATTAGCTTCTTAATTTTGTATTTTCAGCTATTGTAGTCTGTGGTTTAGTGATTGTACTATTATGTTGGTGGTTGTGTGGGTTGTTGATTGCTTGGGGCGCACTTCCAATAGGGTAGTCTGAGTCCCTGATATACATTTTACTTGTGAACATGCCAATAATATAAGTGTGGGGTGGTTACCCCGTTTGGTCTTGTTTTGGTTTTCATGTTGTGGCTAATATTGTTCGTCTTGTGCAGGTATAATGTCTCGCCGCGCGAGCAAACGCTCTAACACTGGTTCTTCTAAGGTTGCTTCTAGTAGCCGTCGTGGTGGGAGACGGGCACCTCCCCCCGCCCCAGTGGAGGAGGAAGAGGAGCGTATTGACCCTGATGCGGATGAGGTGCCAGTGTGCAAATATGGTATACGGGCTGTCCTCGCCCATGCTCGACAATGGTTCCAGACAGTTATCCCGTCAATGAACCTGGACCCTAAGGTTGCTATTAACGATGGGAAGTTGGCCCGCAAATATAGTGAAATATACAACATCATTCGGGCTTTGGGTTTCGACAGTCTGTTCCATCCAAGTGATGCAGTGAATGTAAACCTAGTCAAAGAGTTTTATGCTAACTGGCAACCTGAAGCCAGCATGGATGCGGTGTACTAAGTGTGGGTACGAGGTAAAGTGATTCCATTCTTTCCCCAGGTGATCAATCGGATTATGGGATTCACAGAGCATTCCCACAATCTCTTTCAGAGGTTTCTCTGTCGGCCAGACTATTCGATTATCCGCCACCTGTTATGTGGCGATGACTCTTCTGCCGCATGGACACGGGATGCAAATGAATTCCACAAGGACATGAAGAATGCAACATTCTAGCGGCCAACCAGGGTTGTTTTGCGGTTGATTAATGCCAAATTCACTCCCACTCAAAGTGACACTGATGTCCCTCGATTGAAAGTGTGTTTGATCTATGACTTGTTGACACGGAAACGGTTCGATCTTGGTAAAATCATGCTAGAGCATATGGCTAAAGTGTGACCACTTGGGGCTCGCCGTCTACATTACCTGAGTATGATCACTCGATTGTTACGAGCACACCATGTCGAGGAGGAGTTTCACTATGACAAAACTATTCTAGTGTCTTATCCTATCAAGGCCTATGATGTTACGTCGGTGATAGACACCCATACTACTGCTGTTAATTCGGACCAGAGATTGGTCTGCGTTGAGGAGACGCTACCACTACTGTTTGCTGACTTGCGCCTCCGTGCTGCTAGGGGGGAGCCGACTTGGAGGAGTTGCAGCAAGATCACCCCTTTTTTCTATCACTCAATAGTGGTTGGGGTTGGCGAGAGGAGGACAACTGGCACCAGATGAGGATGTGAACTCCATTCCCTCTGATGATGAGGAGTATTTGCGCACCTTTGAGGGTGCTGATGATTAGGCCTTGGGCCTTAGGGAGTTACATTTTCACTCTTGATTTTACTGTTTTGCATTGGGGACAATGCAATCTCTTAAGTGTGGGGTGGGTGTTCCTATTTGATTGTATTTGTACTTTTTTTTTCATTTGCCAGCTGATTTTGTTTGATTTGTTTCTTGCTTTCTTAGACAATATGGTCTATAAATTATAATTCTGGATTCTATCGAGCCTGTAATAGTTATTAATTAAGTGTATAGTTCGACTCTTCCCGATGATGGATTTTATTGATTGATTTCTTGAGGGAGATGAGTCGAAAGAAATGGAAAAAAAATTATATATGTGAAAATCCAAAAATATGTCTTTTATTTTAGTTTTTTTAGGTAGTGTAACAATTTTCCCTTGATTTTTCTTTGTGTCGTGGTTCTTTTCCAAGGGCTTTGCTTGAACCGAGTGTAGTTAAATCTTTTTATTTTTTTGGAATTAAGAATCTTTAGTTAGGAAGCTAATTTAAAGGATAAATTTTCCTTGACTGCATATGCCTTGAGAGTGGTAAGTGCCTTAGTTGTGACACCTAGGCTTAATTCTTGACTCTTAAATAAGTTCCCTAAATTGTATGATTATAACTGTGATTAACTGCTTTGACTAGATTGTCTTGATTAGTCCAATCCTGAGTGAGTCATATGCCATGTGCGTATGAGGCTTGTTGTATTCCGTGCATTGCATTTGATGTCTAGAACTTGCCCCGTGTGTTTGCAAAGCGAAATAATAGTTTTGTTCAGTCTTAAAAGTGCTATATATATATATATATATTACCCGCCTAATTGTTATGTATCGTAGTTAATCCTTTTGAGCCTGTAATCCTGTTTCTTTAGCAACCACATTACAAGCCTTACCCAATTGTCTGAATTAACCATCTATTTGAACTTTTTCACCTCTTATGAACACTTGAATTGTTATGAACTTTGTAAAAGTTAAAGTGTAGGGTAGTTGGTTTGGCTTTTGAGTGGACCTAATGAAATAAGGAGAAAGGTGCATTGTGTTGAAACAAAAGTCAGAGCCACTTGAATTGAAAAAGAAAGAAAAGAAAAAAAAGTTGTATTGTAATGAAAAAAAAAGAAAAAAAAAATTCTCCGATAGTGGTGACTCTTGACGTAATTGTGCTTAAAATGTAGGGAGTTAATATATATTGATGTGAAGGTGGAGTTATGGTTTGACATAAGTATGGGCTTGAATGTTAATATGTATGTATTAAAGTGCTTAGGGAGGTGTAGTCACTCTTATATCTAAATGTATCCTACCCGTCCCGCAGCCTACATTACAACCAAGTAAAGTCCTACTTGATCCTAGACTGAATGAACTCGATTAGTAGAGTAGTACACTACGGGCAAGCCTATGATGCATCTTTTGTGGAATATGAATGTTATTTATGAGAGTAAGTGAATTCTTTCTATCTTAAGTTCCTAAGTGTTTTTAAATCTTATTATGTGGAATTACTCTCTTTTGTTGTGTGAGGGCACTTGATTCATGAATGAAAGGTAATCTCATTGACCTCTATGTTAGATTAAATGGGTGAGTTGTGAACAATGCATGGTACTTTTGAGTCGAATCTTGAGTGTAGGATGTTATGATAAGGTGCTCAGTCTACTTTAATTATTCTTGGCGTGGTGTATAAGGAAGATTGTTTGATGAAAGGTTATCCCTAGGTGAAGTGTAGTTCAAATGCTCGAGGATTAACAATGGTCTAAGTTTGGGGTGTTGATGTTAGGCTAGAAACCCGTATTTTAGCTGTAGTATTACATTCCAATTACTGCATTTTTACGTGTGTTTGAGCTTAAATGATAGTGAATTACACTTAGTACGTGTTTTATGTCTTGTAGGAAGTGATCCTGAGCTCAAAAGTTAATTTGGAGCTAAATTGATCAATCTGGAGCTTTGAAGTCTGAGTAAAAACCCAATACATTAAGCCGGGATCGTGTTTGGAGATTGTGTACCAAGTCTGGATGTCAAAAGAGGATGAAATAATTTCACTCTGAGAAAATTACACTACCATGCCGCATGGGGCGCCTCAAGGCGCGGCGCAGCAGTGTAAAAGTTGGTCTGACAAGAAAGTGCAAGGCTGCAAATAAATTCCATTCGCGCGCCGCAGGGTGCGGCACAAGGTGCGGCGTAGCTGCACAATTTTTACAGAGCCAAGTCCTATTTCGCAGGAAAGTGTGTTTCGTCTGGGCCCGACCCTACTTTTTATAAATACATATAAAAATGCTATTTTGAGGACTTATAACATATCTTAGACCTAGGGAGACTATAACAGAAGGGAGAAAACGTTTGGAGCAATTTCCAAAGGAGATTAACATCAAATTCTTCATTCCTTCATCTTTACTTTGTAATTTAATTGTGCAAATTATTTGGGAAATTGTTACTATGACTATGAGCAGCTAAATACATAATCTAGGGTTTTGATTAAGGGTGTTAAATGGGTGGGCCGGGCCGGGTTGCTATTTTTTGGACCCGTACGGGTTACGGTCCGGGCCGGTTATGGGTTGGGGCTTAACGAGTTTAACGGGTTTGGGTTCATCCGGGTAGAAATTGAACCGTACGGGTTACGGGTTGAGGGGGCCGGGCCGGGCCGGGTTTAGTGTATTTTTTATTTTGTTTGTATTTTGTATAACTATTGTAAGTTATATTAATACTTTGTATTAATTTAAAGATTACAAGTTTTATTAATACAAAAGTATTAATATAAATTGCAAGTGCTACATTTATTTCAAAATTCAAAATTAAAGTTTGCATTGAAAAAGTAAATTAACAAAAAATAGTAAAACTAAATTTTCATGCATAATAAATTAACAATATTTCAAATTAATCTAACAAACTAAAACATTAAGCATAAATACGTCTAATAATATTAAAATAACACAAATTGTCTTAAAATCTTAAATACGAATTTCCGGAGGACGCTCAAGACAATACTTGATATGCCTCCTTAAACTGCCTGTGCCAGACTCTGAACGGAAATTTAAGACTTGACCACAGTTCTTGCACTTTACTTTCTGACCTTCTTCATTTTCTTCTACCACCTCAAAGTGTTGCCAAACATATGAGCGCACTCTAAAAGTACGAGACATGATTTAAATTGAATTGAGATTTGAGAATTGAGAATTGAGAATTTGAGATTGAGACTTGAAATCTTGAAAATTGGAGAATGAGAGAAATTGAGATTGAGAAATGAGAGTTGAGTGAAGAAATGAAGAAGAGGGGGTGTATTTATAGTTTTAGAGAAGGTTAATTTTGTAAATTGAAAAAAGGTTAAATTTTAAAGAAAAAAGAGGCTATTAATGCAATTAACCCGTTGGGCAACGGATCCCTGCCAGAACTTACTGTTGCCAACGGTTTGTGGGCCCCACTTAATTCAAAAAATTAAAAAAAAAAAGATTGTACCGGGCCGGGTTAGCCGGTTTAATCGGTACACGGTGCTGTTCACGTGGACCGAGTTTGACCAGTCCGGTTAACCGTTACCAAAATTTAAACGGACCAACCCCCTCTACCCCTCCTACCCAGCCCCACCCGGCCTTCTATGTACCGGGCCGATCCGGTTTCGGTTTTAACTGGTCTGGGCCGGTCCGGTTACGGGTCAACCCGGCCCGTTAAACACCTTTAGTTTTGATTGAACTTGTTGAAGGATGATTTTCTCGTTACGTTAATATAGATTTGCCATAGTATTCTCTCTATTTGTTCAACTATATACTTATTGTTGTCGATTGAAGGCCCCTTAATTAACTGTTCCTATTATTGTGCATTACTCGGGAGAGAGTGCATGTTTAGGTAGTTTTTGAATATCATCACTCCTAACTTATATGAGAGATTAATACGAAGGGTTTAAAGGTGGGATTAGGGATAACGAAACCTAAGGTGCGATCTAAGTGAGCTGTACTTAAAGCTAGCTAGCGTAATTCAGGAGAATATTTCTAGCATATTGTTATAATTACTCGGGAGAGAGTTACAACAGTTAGAGAGCTCATGATCGATTGAGAAGACTTAGGCAAATTTATAGCAAACGTAGCGGAAAGGATACCGACAATAGGGAAATCAGAACCTTAGATCATTCTAATTCTTGTTTATAAACCGTTCATAGTTAGTTCTTAATTATTGCATTTTCATTACATAATAATTAGTTAGTAAACATCCAATCTGTTACTTAAATATCTTCGAAGATTGAATACGTAAATTTCTGTGAGTTCAATAGTTGTGATTGATAAGTTAATTCCATGTGGGATTTAACTCCAGACTTGTTAACCGGAATATATTTGCAGCGACCACTTTGTCTTTTTTATAAAGCATAGTTGGGCGTGATCATGAGGCTTTTAAGGATATCATCCAGGGTATATTGGTATGCTCTGTTGTAAAAATTGTTTGGAAGTACTGGAGTGTGTGCTGGGATAAGAAGTTGTAATCAGTGATCCAGTTCCCTTCTTCATCTTTAAAGAAGGAGATCTTATTTTTTCTTCTTCTATTAATAACGGAAAGGGGGAAAATTTTAGTGTTTGCATCTCCTTCGTTGAGCCAGTTAATACGTGAGATTATTTTTCAGTAGTCCTCTTCCAATTGTAGAATATTATTAAAGTCTCTAATAATCTCTTTTGCAAGATGTTGGAGGAAACTGCTAGTAGGGTAAGATTGCGAATTTTGAATGCCTTCCAATCTAGCTAAAGTCTTTCTAATTTTGTGGAAGATGTTACCAAAAGTGGCATTACTCCAAATATTTATATTGTTTTGGAAAGTGGCAGTGGCTTGTATGAGATCATTTTGATGCCAACTTTGACGAACAATATTGTAGAAGTCAGCATGGGAGCACCAAAAAGTTTCAAGTTTAAAGGGCTTCTTTGTAGGTCTAGAGATCACATTACTGGTATTCAAGTTTAAAGGGTATTTATTAAACCCCTGTGCCTTTTGCGATGGTTAGACCATGTATACTAACTCCCTTTGAAGCCTAGATCTATTAGGTTGCAAGTATTAATACAAGTTCAAAAGTTAGAGGATCTTCCCCGATTTATTAGCCTCCCACCCCATTTTTATCTTGATTAAGAATTTCATTAAAATCTCCTGCTACTAACCAAGGGCCAACATGTGTGTGCGAAATATTTTCTAGGCTATCCCATAGAAGTCTACGTTTGCTAATCTTAGTACTTTCATAAATAACACTAAAAAGCCATGAAATAGGATCGGGCTATACCTGGATCATAGCATGCAATTCTTGGTCAGTTTGCCTAATATGAGTGACAGTGACCATATCTGTGACCCATATGAAAACGATCCCGCCTGCTCTACCTTGGGCAGGAAACTATAGGAAATCATCAAAGTGGAATTCGTCTTTGAGTCCCACATGATTTTCCATCCTAGTTTCGAGCAAGGCTACCATGCATAGCCTATTGGTAGCTACTAGTTCTCTGAAATTCCTTTTGAAGGCATCGTTATTGTGAGCACGTGATTTTTGCTCGATGAAAAAATACTCCTATAAATTCACAAAAAATAGATTTGTTTTTAATTATTTTAATTTTTATAGAATTTTTAGGAATTTTTTGCTAATTGTTGTTTGTATTTTAGTTGCATGTTTAATATTTTAAAATTGCAAGAAAATATCAAAAATGTCTAAAAATTCAATGCATAACATTTTTAGTTTTATTTTCATTTAGGAATTAGTTGCATTATTAAGCAAAATCACTAAAATGACCATTTTTACATATTTAAACTTTTAATCTTTAAGATTATTATTTTTCTTTAATTTCAGTTAATTAGTTGTTGAAATAGATAAATAATTTTAATTTTTACCAATTAGATTAATTTAGGACTCAATTTATGTTTTAAAGTAAAAAAGAAATAAAAAATAAGAAAGGAAAATGGGCTTATTTTTTTGGAGTTAAATCGGACTGGGCCAGTCTAAATAGCCCAAATTCCCCTTCACAAACCGTGAGCCCTGTTAACCCACTGGTCGTCAATATCCGGCCATAGCCCGCCTTTGTTTCTTCTGTACAAACAACACCACTGAGTATGAAGCCTGTATTATGGGTATGAATATGGTAGTTGACATGGATGTGGAAGAATTGTTAATCATGGGAGATTCTGACTTGATTATTCGGCAAGCTCAAGGTGAATGGAAAACTCGGGACATCAAGCTTATCCCATACATGCAACATGTGGAAGATCTTAGCAAACGGTTCAAGTCTGTTCAATTCAGGTACATCCCTCGATTCCACAATGAGTTCGTTGATGCGCTAGCTACCTTGGCGGTAATGTTGCCATATCTGGGTAATGTCCATATTGACTCATTAGATATCCAAATTCGAGAAAAACATGGTTATTGCAATGCAGTTGAAATAGAAACAGATTTTCAGCCATGGTATCATGACATCAAAAGATTTTTGAAGACAAAGGAATACCCCAAGCAAACCAGTGGAGACCAAAAGAGAACCATTAGAAGGCTAGCCAACAATTTCTTCTTGAGTGGAGATGTCTTGTACAAAAGAACTCCAGATTTGAATCTTTTAAGGTGCGTAGATGCTCAAGAGGCTAGAAAGATCATAAACGAAGTACATTCGGGAGTATGCGGGCCCCATATGAATGGATATGTCCTTGTAAAGAAAATCCTTCGGCGGGTTATTATTAGATGACCATGGAGAAGGATTGCTTCAGTTTTGTCCGAAAGCGCCATCAGTATCAGATACACGGTGACCTGATTCATGCAACACCTTCAGAATTGCATCCTATATCAGCACCTTGGTCGTTCATTGCCTGGGGTATGGATGTAATTGGACCGATTGAGACAAAAGCTTCAAATGGGCACAAATTCATCTTAGTTGCCATTGACTATTTCACAAAATAGGTTGAAGCAGTCACTTTCAAAACCGTTACCAAGAAAGCGGTGGTGGACTTCGTGCATTCCAACATCATTTGCTGTTTTGGTATTCCTAAAACTATCATTACAGACAATGCTGCAAATCTGAATAGTCATTTGATGAGAGAGGTATGCGAACAATTTAAGATCACGCATCGTAACTCTACTCCTTATCGGCCCAAAGCTAATGGTGCTGTTGAAACAACAAACAAGAATATCAAGAAGATCCTTAGGGAAAATGATGCAAAGTTCTAGACAATGGCATTAGAAGCCTCCTTTTGTATTATTGGGATACTGCACAACCGTGTGCACATCAATTGGGGCAACACCCTATTTATTGGTTTATGGCTCGAAGCCATAATACCTACAGAAGTTGAGATTCCCTCTCTTCGAATCATTATTGAAGCTGAGATTGAGGATGATGAATGGTTCAAGACCTGTTTAGAACAATTAACCATGATTGATGAAAAACGGATGGCCGCAGTCTACCACATGCAGTTGTATCAACAAAGAATGGCCCGTGCCTACAATAGGAAAGTGCGGCCTAGAAACTTTGAAATGGGGCAACTCGCTCTGAGACGTATTCTCCCGCATCATGAAGAAGTAAAAGGAAAATTTGCTCCAAATTGGAAAGGTCCATAAATTGTAAGAAAACTGTTGTCGAAAAGAGCACTATATTTGGGAGACATCACATGAAATGATCCCGAAACAGCTGTTAATACTGATACGGTCAAAAGGTATTATGTTTGACCCTTTTTACGCGATTTTAATACTCTCCGATTGGGATGACGAAGGCTTTCATTTCTTGCTACCCAAACACTATCAACCCTTTGCAAACCCTTTGAGCTGGTTACTCTTCTTTGATTACCCTCTTTGGAACCAAGAAGTTGTTAAAAAAATGAAAATGAAAAAAATAAAGCAAAACAAAACAAAACAAAACAAAAACAAAAACAAAAGTTTTCCTTGAACTACGTTCGACTTGATTCCAAAAGGATACGTAGGCAACCTCTCTCTGGGGTTCAGTCACACCAAAACAAAAATCAACATTTTTTCAAAGTTGAAACTGGGGCAGAAGTTACAATGATCTGGCATTAGTCTTGCCTGAAAGGTTCTAAATTTGTAATTCAATTACCCAAATCCTATTCAAGTCCTTCAGATCAATTGGTAAAGATGTTCAAATTGGAAGATATGGTTACTTGGATCTGATACAATCAAATGAGAGAAATAAAATGAGAGAATTTTATTGGTGAAAACCCACACGGGCACCTTAAGGCGATGGTAAGCAGAGAAATTAAAAATGAGAGAGTCTTATTAGTAAAAACTCGAAAAGAGCACTATAAGGCGACAAAGAGAGAGATCAGCTGGTGAAAACCCGTAAATGGCACCACTGATCGAAAAAAGGATCCTCATAGCCATCGACATCGACGGAGTCCTGGCAAGGTTCTCAGTTTTGAGGTATGAGTTACGATGAATTTATGAGAGTTGGACGGTTTACACTGATCGGGTATCCAGTCCAAGAGGCATGTCATATTCATTAAAGTCCGCATGCACTCTATATAAGTCCTTTTTTCATTTCACCGAAAGGGATATCTCTCCTCTAAGTTCATTTGTCCGTTTTATTGCTTGATTTTCTTTGAATCCCTTTCGGTCTAATTATATTTCAAAACTAAGATAAAGAAAAGATGACAAGATTGGTTTACAGGATTTTTGTTTAACACAAGCCGATATTCAAGAAGGCACCTAGCCTCAGCATGTGCATCAAGTCGACTTCGACTGGCCATGATGGCCGATGCTTTGGAGTCGAAAGCTCCTGAAAAGAAAGAAAATCAAAGTCAAATGCCCACAAAGGCAAAATAAAGTTGAAAAGGTTAAGTCCCACATGATTAACCATCATTGTTAAAGTTTTGGAAAAAGTCAAGATCTCTAGTTATAGGAATGAAACCAATCCCCAGAGAGCAAGCAAGCGATGGAGATCTTTATCGAAAAAATCGAGCCGAGATAAAGTGATTGAAACGCTCAAGGCCATAAAACCAACCACTACTTCGAAATGATAAATTATTCTTTATTTGAAAAAATAGGAAAACGTGTGTAATTCAAAGTAATCTTGTACGAGGCAGGCGCAACAAAAGTAAACCACGCAGAAACTAAAATGGTTATGCAACAATATCAACCCAAGAGGGAAGTCCCCTCTAACTTATTTACTCACTCTCTTAAATAAAAATGATGAATAATGAAATGGAAAGAAAAGAAAAGAAGAAAACTTCAAAGCCATGGTAGCGTAGGGCCTCCAATCCCTAACTGATGATTTTCCAACATAGGGTCCCACTCCCTAGTTGATGTCAGCATAACCTAATGACTTTCTAACAGAGGGTCCCACTTTCTAGTTTATGCCAGCATAACCTGATGATTTTCCAACATAGGGTCCCACTCCCTAGTTGATGCCAGCATAACCTGATCATTTTCCAACATAAGGTCCCATTCCCTAGTTGATGCCAGCATAACCCGATGTCTTTCCAACATAGGGTCCCACTTCATAGTTGATGCCAGCATAACCTGATGACTTTTCCAACATAGGGTCCCACTCCCTAGTTGATGCCATCATAACCTGATGACTTTCCAACTTAGGGTCTCACTCCCTAGTTGATGGTAGCATAACATGATGACTTTCTAACATAGGGTCTCACTCCCTAGTTGATGCCAGCATAACGTGATGACTTTTTCAACATATGGTCTCACTCCCTAGTTGATGCCAGCATAACATGATGACTTTCCAACATAAGGTCCCACTCTCTAGTTGATGCCAGCATAACCTGATGACTTTCCAACATAGGGTCCCACTCCCTAGTTGATGCCAACATAGCCTGATGACTTTTTCAACATAGGGTTCCACTCCCTTGTTGATTCCAGCATAACCTGATGACTTTCCAACATAGGATCCCACTCCCTAGTTGATGCCAGCATAACCTGGTGATTTTCCCAATCTAGGTTTTTCAATCCCTAGTTGATTTTACTTGCAGACATAGGGTCTCCACTCCCTAATCTTTTTCCCAAGGATACACAATCCTGTTTTTAATTGCTTTCAATAATGAAATAGTATAGAGTTTTGGTTACAAATAACTCATGAAATTTTTCTAGTGAAAATTGGGGCAGAAAAATTTCGTTCGTTTCGTTCGTTTTAGTGTCTGAGCAGGTTTTTACCTCGAGGCACAAATTTTGAGACGATAAAAAGAAGAAGTCTCAATCCAAAATAAAAGAAAAGAAGAAAAAGAAAAGTTAAACCCAAAGCGCAGAAGCAGAGAAGATATGGACTACTCAAGACAAGATTGAGGTCACCAGTTTGCATGTCCCGTCTTGATCCGTAAAAGATGAAAAAGATTGAACCAGCACATGCAGCTAACAAGCATCAAGATCCAGATCAGTTGCTGCATAAAGAACTATCCAAGACTAAAGACCAAGCTTCAAAAATTTACAGATAGGAATCTTGTAACTCGTAGCTGATAGGTTTAGTTAGTTTTCTTCATTTTTACTTCGGTGTAACAAGGAGTTCAGTAGCAGTAACAGCAGCAACAATAGTGATCACAGCTTTCCGGTAGTGCCAACTACCAAAACTTCCAGAACTACACTAACCTGATTCCTTTATAGCCAAGGATATGTAGGCAACCTTTGAAGTAAGGTTCGGTCAAATTTTTTCAAAATTCTTCCCATGGAGTATCTAAACGGGAAAAAATTGCTCGTAATTGCTCACTTTATCTTTGCCCGAAAACCCTTCATGTTTCCAAGCAAAGAGGGGCAGCAACGAACACGTGATTTTTTCTCGATGAAAAAATACTCCTATAAATTCACAAAAAATAGATTTGTTTTTAATTATTTTAATTTTTATAGAATTTTTAGGAATTTTTTGCTAATTGTTGTTTGCATTTTAGTTGCATGTTTAATATTTTAAAATTATAAGAAAATATCAAAAAATTCTAAAAATTCATTGCATAACATTTTTAGTTTTATTTGCATATAGGAATTAATTGTATTATTAAGCAAAATCACAAAAATGGCCATTTTCACATATTTAAACTTTTAGTCTTTAAAATTAGTATTTTTCTTTAGTTTTAAGTTAATTAGTTGTAGAAATAGATGAATAATTTTAATTTTTACCAATTAGATTAATTTAGGACTCAATTTAGGTTTTTAATTAATTATGTTTTAAAGTCAAAAAGAAAGAAAAAATAAGAAAGGAAAAGGGGTTTATTTTTTTGGAGTTAAATCGGACTGGGCCAGTCTAAATAGCCCAAATTCCCCTCACAAATCACCCAGCCCAGTTCCCGTAACCTAGACCGGTCCAATCCCCAAATTAAACCAAAATGATGCCGTTATGCAACGCCCAATCTCAGCCTTTGATTTTCTTTGATCGGACGGCTGAGAACTAATCCTCTCAAACCCTTATAATTTTCCTAACAAGACCCCCAACCCAAACCCTAAAACCATCTCTCACTCTCTATCTCCCTCAACTCATAGAAACCCCAGCCGCCAACCGCCGTCTGCTGCCATCATAAATCGCCCCACGGCGGTGGCGACACCCCAATCCTATCCAAATTCATACCAGACAACCACCACACTCCCCTAATTTTATATCTACCACCAATTTTCCCAAAATCCCCACCCATTTGCTTCAATTTCAAATCTGAAATTCCAAAAAAAAGAAATCCGTCCTTTTCTGATTTCTTGGGCGATACCATTCGTTTGGGTTATAACTTACGTTAATCGATTGCTCTTAGCGAGAGCAGTTGATTGATATTAGTTTTAGCTTATTTCGAGGTCATCGGAATTTGACCAACCCACCAGAATCTGGCCAGTGTTGGTGTAGCAATTTCTTTGGCTTGCCGGAAACTTCTTTTCTTTTGACAATCGGTCTGAGCATTATAGGTATCTCCTTCTTCTGTTTTGTTTTCTCACTAACGTGTAATTAGTTTAGTTTAATTTGCATATCGATTCTAATTGTTCAAAATTAGTCCATGTTAATATAAACTAATTGCATTCTGTGTGTTAATTGCCAATTTAGAGTTTAGGTTAGTCATATTGCCATTGCGTTTTCTTCAGAAATCAAAACTCGTTTTTGTAACATTTTCTGTATTGATTCTGTTTTACCATTGGATTTATTTTAGATTAATTAGGTCATTGCATACTTAGTTAGTTCAATTATGTTGATTAATTTAATTGCATTAGTTTGAATTAAGCTTAGTCGGGTTTTCTTCCTATTTTTCTTGGTTAAATAATTTATTTTCTGCACCACTAATTTTCTTTTGTTTTAGTCTACTGATTTTTTGTTGGTATGGTTGTTTTGGTAATAAGCGGAACTTAAAGGGTTCAATTGGGAAGTAAAAATGGGGGAATTTCAGATAAAAATATCAGAAGCTTCTAGTACTGGACAACTGTCCATTTTTAGTGTTAAAAAATGCTAAAAATTGGGTAACAAGACAGTTATACCAAAATCTGTTAAAACGATGCTTTCTTATCCCTTTTTCACAGCTGACATCCCTGAAATTCAGGCTGGAATATTCCCTATCAGACTCTCTCTCATTCCTTTCCTTGTGCATTCCTACATTCTATATAAAGGACCTCACACTCACTCACAGACACACATATTATCATAAGATATTCACTCTAAAAGGTATCTTTGAAAACACAAGGAATTCTAGGAAAAGATTTCTTCATTTCACACTGATTTTTTTCCTTTTCTTGAGTCTCAAAGTAGGTTTAGAAACAGAAATAATTCTCTGTTATTGCTGGCTCATTATTTCTGCAATTAAAGGGTTGATTTCAACTCAATCTCCTCTTATTTTGTTGCTGCTCTGTTGCTACTGCTGTTCTTCTTGCTGTTGCTCCTTCCAGTTTGTTTCAGAGATTTATTTTCCCTTTTGTTCTTCTTTTCTGCTACAGGTATATGCTACACAATTGAGCACCTGTTTAAGTATCTGAACAGACTTTGAGTGTCAATAAATGTGTTTGAAGCTTTTTATGCGTGCTAATTGCTTGCTTAAGCTACATGGCTGCACTAAGCCCTTCTTTGATTTAGTTTTCCTATTCAATATTAAATATGTAGTTTAAACAAGAATGGGTTTTACTTAGTTTCATATTGATTAGAAGTGATTCCTTACTGAAATACATGTCAGGACTGCTAAAAAAATGTTTCTTGCCGTTGTCACATACTTGCTAAACATGTATTAATCTAAGTTTGTCTCTTGTTCGAGGTCTCAAAGGATTCAAGCTAGGGAATGGACTGTTGAGATTTGTTTGCTGTGGTGAAGTTAGGTTTTGTTGTATGAGTTTCTTGTTTAGTGGTTTGTAATGCCTTAAGACCCATCTAATCCTTCATACTCTCATGAATGTCCAGCTTAATATCTCATGTGTTGTAATTATTTTGGACAAACTGATTCAAATGCAGCCTGTGCATAGATATGTTTGTGTTTAAGATTCACCTTCAGTAATATCTAAGTTGAATATGTATTTATTAGAGGATTAACATTTTTATTTAACTAGAGATTCCAAAGTCCGAGACCATGTTTTGTTTTGTTATTTATTTTTGTTAATCCGAAAATTAAGTGATGAAATCAAATCAGAGTTGCTATTTGATGTAACATGTTTCAGTTTAAAAAATGGAAATACAGAATATAGAAGTAATTTCTATTGTAAGTAAAGTGATTTTAGAGCTGACGAAGATTCTCCAGAAGAGGAGGGTCAATATAGCGTGTGTGCAGGAGACTAGGTGGGTAGGATCGAAGGCGAGGAATGTAAATGGGTATAAATTGTGGTTGTCCGGGATCGTTAAAGGAAAGAACGGATTGGGCATGTTGGTGGATAGGGAGCTCAGAAAGTCGGTGGTAGAGGTTAGGTGGGTGAATGCCAGATTGATGAAGATTAAGGTAGTAGTTGGAGGGAGTACTCTGAATGTCATTAGCGCTTACGCGCCGTAATCAGGATTAGACGAGGAAGTTAAAAGGTGTTTCTGGGAGGAGCTGGATGAGGTGGTGCGGAGTTTTCCATCTACGGAGAATCTATTCATATGACGGGATTTCAATGGTCATATTGGGTTGTCTGCTGGTGGCTATGGTGAGGTGCATAGTGGCTTCAACTTTGGTGATAGAAACGGGGGGGTGGTACCTCATTGCTAGATTTCGCTAGCGCTTTTGAGTTGGTAATCGTGAACTTTATGTTTCCGAAGAGGGACGAAAATTTAGTTACTTTTCGAAGTATGGTGGCTAAGACTCATATTGACTATCTCCTCCTCAGGAGGTGTGATAGGGGGTTGTGCGAGGATTGCAAGGTGATCCCAAGTGAGAACCTCACAACTCAACATATGCTCCTGGTGAAGGACGTGGATCTTGATGAAGAGATAGAAGGGGTTTGTTAAACCCCATATTTTCGTACATAAAAATACGCCATACATACATTAATGAGAGCCCGGAAGTGAGATGTCACGTCCCGCAGTATTACATTATAGTGATGTCATGTTTCGCTGTATTAAGTTACAACGATGTTGCACCCTGAAGTATTGTACGTTAAAATTTCATTTTCAGTTAACCGTTGTAAGACTCGAGGATGAGATCATCTTGACGTTAACATACTTACGCTATTTGTATCAAGAAATAAATAAGTGTTATGAAGAATAAGATGGTGCACCGATTAAAGAAAACGACTTTCGTTGAAAGTAGTCAATTTGGAATAAAATACAGGTCGAGTGATAATACCAGATAATTATGAACTAGTACCATGCAAGGTATCATATGACCACGGTAGTATAATATATAAAGTATATATGAAGTATTTTAAAAATAAATAGAATTTTAAGTAATTTGTGGTAATTTTTAAGTTATGCGGGTAATTGATTAATTACTGGGTAACAGAACATTACCCGATTAACTAACAAGTGGATAAATAATTAATAATTAACCCCTCCCCATGTGGCAATGAGCCACAAAGCCTAGATAATGACTAAGTAGTCATTATTCTAGGTGGCTGCATGAGTATAAATTAAATGAAGACTTAAAGTCAAGCCTTGGTAAGACTTGTAAAGTCTTATCTAATTAGACAATATAAAACTTCAATTCATTTTCCTTGGTTTGAAACCAAGAACTTGGAAAACAAAATCATTCTTGTCCAACTCCTAGCCAACGAATTTGTTCTTGGTTTTGAAATCAAGAACATTAAAACAGAACACTTCGTCCAAGCATTCAACTAGTTAGCCAAATCCAAGTATTTTAAAATCCTAGTACTTTCATCCAAATCTTGGCTTCATTTCAAGTTTAATGTCTTTGGCATTGGAAACCAAAAACTAGTCTCGTCCAAATCCTTGGCTCCATTTCGTTATTTTGGCAGTGATACCAAGCCAATTTCGTTCCTCAAATTCAAAAGCTTAGAGGCCTAAATCCGATTTTTGGGTTCTAAGTTCAATCCATGAAGGTTTCTAATGAGATAATTATACGGAGTCGTTCCTACTCTAGGTATGTTAAGGTCCTCCCTTCTTTCTTTTGGCATGGTCCAAATTATATTAAAGAAACGAGCAAATACATAATTTCCATAAATTACTCTATTCATAAATTTACTAGGGGTGTCTATATTCTTGATTCCCCATGAAAAATATTATTATTTTTTGTTCAGGTTACTTTATGATATTACTCAAAGGCAAAGTGGTCTTATGACAATTCTGAAAGATTTTATTAACATACTTTTCATGCATTACATTCATGTGCATTGACCCATGACTTAGACGGCGTTATATACGTGTATATATGTATATATATGTATATGGGATATGGGAAAAGGTTACGGCGTTATATACGCACCACCACCTGATCAGCTGGTATATGATGATGATGTTGCCCACAATGGCTGAAATATGATTCAAACGGCGTTATATACGCATATATATGTAAGTATGATTCAAACGGCGTTATATACGAGGTTATGACATTATATACGCACCACCACCTAATCAGCTGGTATATGTTGATGATTTTGCCCACAGTGGCCGTATGATATGATGGGATGCCCTCAGAGGCTGATGATGTTATGAGATATGTACCTATGCACGACATGACATTCATACGCATATGGATGACGCTAAAAGTATTTCATGATTTACAGAGTTATTCAGACTTACAGGTTGAGTCAAGTACTCTATATTTCTTCCATGTCTATTATGTACTTATTTATGTGCCTTACATACTCGGTACATTTTTCATACTGACGTCCCTTTTGCCCGGGGACGCTGCGTTTCATGCCTGCAGGTCCCGATAGACAGGTCAAGAGCCCTCTAAGTAGGCTATCAGCTCAACAGAAGATGTTGGTGCGCTCCATTTGCTTCGGAGTTACTTGTTTAGATGGTATGATTTAGACATGTATTGTTTGGTATGACGGTACTCTGTCCCGGCCTTTATGACATTTATGTACTCTTAGAGGCTTGTACACATATGTCGTGCACGTGAAATATTGTACGGCCTTGTCGACCGATGTCTTGAGTTTATAAATAATCATGTTGGCCTATTAGGCCCGTATATCATGTGTATATGATAATGTAATAAGAAAGATACGTTACGTTGGTACTTGGTTGAGTAAGGTACCAGGTGCCCGTCGCGGCCCATCGATTTGGGTCATGGCAAAAGTGATATCAAAGTAGTTCTGTCCTAGGGAGTCTACAAGCTGTGTCTAGTAGAGTCTTATTTATGGGTGTGTTGTGCACCACACTTATAAGCAAGAGGCTACAGGGCATTTAAGACTGTCACTCTTCTTCTTACTCTAGATCGTGTGGTAGAGCTCACTTATAAGAATTCAAGTCTCGAACTTCTATTCGTAATAAGACGTTGCCTACATTCAGAAAGACGATCGATAAGAGATACAACTGTGGGATTATTGATTTAGACGAACTCGATTTTGCATCTTGCTTATGATAAGTAAATGTGAGGTCTTTAGCAAATCATGGATGTACTGAAAGGTGTAAGCCTCTTGATAAGGGACCTTAATGCAAGAATATTTATCCACCTTTATGGTAAAAGACAATGCGTTTAAGAAGTAAAAGAAGCAAGGTGAAGAAGGGTACGAGGCGCCCAGTTAATGAAGAATATCGGTATTACAGTTCTGGCAGAAAATATAAGCATTAAAAGTTACCCTCAACAGTAACAGAGATATGTACAATTGACCGTACCCATCTCCGTTATGCCCTATGGGGGCTAACAGATGTAATTTGAGAAAAGGACGGAACTTCAAGACTTGGATGTGGTTAGAGTAAACCAAAATGGTGAATGGATTGTTTGTGTTAGTTGACATTTCCAAAGGATATTGCAAGTGTGCTAGTAGATCTCCTCGTGAGACACCTAGATGGTGCACCCTAAAATATTAAAGCTAGATATGAGCACTAGAAGCCTTGAAGGAATAAATATTACCTTAATGTGGGTCCCGCCCTAGTAAAGAAAGATTGCTAGGCAATTGAAAGAGCCAAGGGATGGAGAAAAGGGAGCCAAAGGCAAAAGAATGTTTTGTTCGAGTTTTTAGAATAAAGCAGTAGACATAGATAATTAGCGGGAGATGAGAAGAGAGTTAATGGAGCATTATGAGTAATATATGATACACGAATAATAACGGTAGGTCAAAAAAATGATGACAGTATTACAGAATTTACAGTCAAGTGAAGGGAAAGACAAAAGATGACAGGCCTTGAGACAATGAAAGAATATAGGCCATAAAGTCATATCCTCACTTCGAGAAACGAGTTTGCAACTCTGACACAATTACCAAAAGGAAAAGTTAGACCCTAGAGTAATAGAAACTAGTATTGATTGGTGAACAAGATAAACTAAACATGAAATAGGGACTGAGTGAGTTGATAATAGTTGGCATCATAAGAATTTCATATCGTATTCCGACAATAATAGGACGGACAACAGAACAAGGTTCATGAGAAATTCAGAGGATGTTCATTCAGGAAGACGCTTCCCTAAAGCAAGCAATGTTAGCAAAGTTAAGCTTAAGGGACTGTATGTACCAGTTACGTTAAGTGTCACCCTCGCGAGTAAGGGGATTTGTCATCCTTGGTACAGAAGGAATATCGCAAGGCAAGTAAGGGTTGTTGATGACGTGAAAGGATATCAAAGATGAAGAGGAAAAAAAAAATCTATAGGAAGGTCGTCATAGCTCCAAGTTAGTACTCCCCTAGGGGGGGGATATGGAGTAATAAATGAAGAATGCGGTAAAAACGAAAAAGAAATGATATTACACTTATTCAGCTCCTACGTATATGCTACAATTCCAGAATATTATGCAAACACGACGTTAGTGAGAGGAAGTAAGGGTCTCTGCCTGAGATGTAAGGAGTCAGTGCGAGACATAAGTTAAGACAAAGGAAATAACCCAAGAAATATTTCGCGAAATAGTGACATGAGAATGGGCCAACGAGTAGTTAGTAGTTGATTCAGGAAGAGCCTAGTCATGACTAGACAAGAAGTTACAGAAAAATTAGCAGATCATGCAAGATAAATGTAGTAAACCCAACATGGAGAATTCAACCCCGCAGTTATGACATTGTAATACTTGAGATATATTCATATAGGAGTTGGAGCAGTTAAAAAGGTACTATATGAGTGTCACGGAAATAAAAGAGAGTGCCACTAGGAAGACGGTCAAAATATCAGTCCAGAAGCAACCCCACAAGCACAAGGGCATGGAGATAAGTAACTACGGATAAGTATAGGCAAGGAAGGACAATAGAAGGTCCGTCAAGTATACGATATAATAAGCTTGCATCTTTACAAGAGTCAGAGGATCCTCCATAAGTACTACAGTGAAGGACTAGCTTAGGAAATGAGTAAGAAGGCTTCAACCTAAGCACAGTAACCTAATGAAGAAAAAGTCATGTAAAATCAGTCTCACAACAAAAATTGTATGCCCTCCAAAAGAAAGTGGCACCTACCGTGGCTAATGAACGGGGAGAAAGATCGAAGGTAATATTTGAGACTATATGAGTTGCACAAAAATTCTGGCATTTGTGGGAACTAGGATGAGTTAAGTATGCACGCAACAAGAGGCAGAAAGACCAGAAAAAGTAGTTGCATACATTTTAAGAGAGCCGAGATGAAACGAAAGGAATTATTTGATCAATAATCACGAGTTAGTACGTTATGGACACACTCAAGACGTTGGAGTATTACATTTGTTGGCAATCATACATCCATAGAAGACTTCAGTATAAGTTAAAAAGAAGAATTGAGCCCAGGGCATAGAAAAATGATTGAATTATTAAAAGATTGTATCATAGATATTCCATAATGCCCATGAAAGGCTAAGGTAATAACTGATACCATGAGCCACAAATCGGAAGGTAGCTTAAACCTACATAAAGGCTGATCAGAAAGTAGAGGAAGCTAAAGAATCACATCACCCAAGTAAATCAAGAGTCTGATTATTGGACCTAGAAATATTATGGAAGTTGTGCTTGAGAACATAACAGAATCACTCTTAATATCAGATGTTCAAGATAAATAACATAACAACCGTAATCTATAATGGCTCTATAATAAAGCTAGTTAGAAGAAGTACCAACCTCATAAGAAGTCAGTACGAAGCTCTCATCAAATAGTGTATGTAGCAGAGGTGCGAGTATTATAATAGAGCTTCAAGTTATGGACGTGAATTATACCTATGTGGAGGGAAGGTCATGAAAGAGATAGAAGATACGATGCGAAATGTTAAGGTAAGTAAGGTAAAAGTGAACAACGTACGAGATACTCAAAGGCAAGATCGTGAATAATCCATACTTCGGATAAAAGTCTATAAGCACGGGGATTCAATATTCAGGAATGGTAGCAGTGGCGTCAGTAGCATATCTTCCAACCTATGGTCTAGGTATCGAAAAGCCTGATTATAAGAGTAAAGGATAGTTAGAGACGATGTGATGTCTCGCTTGATGTTCCAGAATAACATAAAGAAATCTATGTTGCAAGCAAGTTGAAGGAAGCCCACGGATAGAATAAATATATATGTATAGGTCCCAAGCTAAAGTATAGTAGAGCGACAAAGTTTTAACGAAACATGAGTAAGGATGAGGAAAGGCAAGTGAAAGGGTGACGAGAACGAATAAGTCCCCGGGATTGAAACCCATGAAAACAAGAAAGCTAATGGTTTGTCTAAGTTATAGAAAGTCCAGTATAGCCTGAATGAACTCAAAGGAGTCTAAGACTAATAACATTCAGAAGAGATGGCATGCTGCCCTGTTAATAGAATGAGGGTGTAATTATTATAGAAAAAAAATGACGTTTGGGCCTTCAATTGAGTAATGATCTAACGAATAAAAGAAAGGGATCTTATGAATTAGACATGATTAAAATACCCACGCAAGGTAAATCACATTGGGATGCCGTGAGATACGGTTATGAAAGCAGGGTATCGCCCCAGGTGGATCAATCTAATCATTTCAGATGTTCCCCAATAAAACGTGAATCCTAGCGGTAATATTACATAAAAGGTTAAGTTATCAGGGGTGGATTATGGATCAAAATTGAGGTGAATCAACAATGGATGGATAAAAGTTATAAAGTATAAGAAGAGATTAGACCGTCATTCTTAAGATGAAAAGTAATGTGGAAGCATTAGAGGACATAGAATTATACGTGTGGGATAAGCAATGAAAGTAACCTGGGATTTAGTAGCAGACCTCAGTAACGAGAAGTCGAGGTAAGAGTTATGGTATAATATGACCTATGTAGATGCAGAAAAGTCATACGAATTGATAACTAAGTCTATAAAATAAGATATAGCAATATTCGGAAGTTCGACAAAAAGCGAAGAACTTCAGGATTGGCTAAAAACTGGAGGAAAAAGGAGAGGAGAGTCGCATAAGCACACTTACAAGGTCAGTATCGTAGAAGCTGCATGATGGGAGGTGGCAATAGTTATGAGATTGGAAGGAATTTGATCACAAGTCATGGCATGGGAAAGAGGCCTAAAGGGGGGGGGGGACCCTGGTTTTAGGATTTATTCACAGAACAGTTGCCTAGATGGCAAGAGGACTACTAAATTATTCGCAAGAGCTATGGGATATGAGAACGATAAGCGCATCAGTCAATATTCGAGGACAAATGTTCCGGGGGGGGGTTGATGTTACACCCAATATTTTCGTACATGAAAATACACCATAAATAAATTAATGAGAGCCCGAAAGTGAGATGTCACGTCCCACAATATTACATTATGGTAATGTCATGTTTCGCAGTATTAAGTTACAACGATGTTGCACCATGAAGTATTGGTTAAAATTTCTTTTTTAGTTAACCGATGTAAGACTCGAGGATGAGATCATCTTGAAGTTAACATACTTACGCTATTTATAGCAAGCAATAAATAAGTGTTATGAAGAATAAGAGGGTACACGGATTAAAGAAAACGAGTTTCGTTGAAAGTAGTCAATTTGGAATAAAATACGGGTCGAGCAACAATACCCGATGATTATGAACTAGTACCATGCAAGGTACCATATGACCATGGTAGTATAATATATAAAATATTTTAAAAATAAATAGAATTTTAAGTAATTTATGGTAATTTTTAAATTATGCGGGTAATTGATTACTTACCGGGTAACAAAACATTACCCGGTTAACTAATAAATGGATAAATAATTAATAATTAACCCCCAACGTGGCAATGAGCCACAAATCCTAGACAATGACTAAGTAGTCATTATTCTAGGTGGCTGCATGAGAATAAATTAAATGAAAACTTAAAGTCAAGTCTTGGTAAGACTTGTAAAGTCTTATCTAATTAGACAATTTAAAACTTCAATTCATTTTCCTTGGTTTGAAACCAAGAACTTGGAAAACAAAATCATTCTTGTCCAACTCCTAGCCAACGAATTTGTTCTTGGTTTTGAAACCAAGAACATTAAAACAGAACACTTCGTTCAAGCATTCAACTAGTTAGCCAAATCCAAGTATTTTAAAATCCTAGTACTTTCATCCAAATCTTGGCTTCACTTCAAGTTTAATGTCTTTGGCATTGAAAACCAAGAACTAGTCTCGTCCAAATCCTTGGATCCATTTCGTTATTTTGGCAGTGATACCAAGCCAATTTCGTTCCTCAAATTCAAAAGCGTAGAGGCCTAAATCCAATTTTTGGGTTCTAAGTTCAATCCACGAAGGTTTTTAACGGGATCATTATACAGAGTCGTTCCTACTCCAGGTATGTTAAGGCCCTCCCTTCTTTCTTTTGGCATGGTCTAAATTATATTAAAGAAACGAGCAAATACACAGTTTCCATAAATTACTCTATTCATAAAATTACTAGGGGTGTCTATATTCTTGATTCCCCATGAAAAATATTTTTATTTCCTGTTCATGGGTCTCAGAATAATACGCAGTTGGAAAAGTTTATCCGGAAGGAAACATCGATATTATTATGCATTTTTTATGCATTTCACTCATATATACATGTGCATTGATCCATGACTAGACGACGTTATATACACGTATATATGTAAATATATGTATATAGTATATGGGAAAAGGTTACGGCGTTATATACGCACCACCACCTAATCAGTTGGTATATGATGATGATATTGCCCATGGTGGTTGAAATATGATTCAAACAGCGTTATATATGCATATATATGTATTGATATGTATATGGGATATGGGATATGGGAAGAGGTTATGGCATTATATACGCACCACCACCTAATCAGCTGGTATATGTTGATTATTTTGCCCACAGTGACCGTATAATATGATGGGATGCCCTCAGAAGCTGATGATGTTATGAGATATGTACCTATGCACGACATGACATTCATACGCATATGCATGACGCTAAAAGTATTTCATGATTTACAGATTTATTCAGACTTACAGGTTGAGTCAAGTACTCTATATTTTTTCCATGTCTATTATGTACTTATTTGTGTGCCTTACATACTCGGTACATTTTTCATACTGACATCCCTTTTGCCTGGGGACGCTGCGTTTTTTGCCCGCAGGTCCCGATAGACAGGCCGAGAGCCCTCCAAGTAGGCTATCAGCTCAGCGGAAGATGTTGATGCGCTCCATTTGCTTCGGAGTTGCTTGTTTGGCTGGTATGATTTAGACGTGTATTGTTTGGTATGGCGGGACTCTGTCCCGGCCTTTATGACATTTATGTACTCTTAGAGGCTTGTAGACATTTGTCGTGTACGTGAAAGATTGTACAGCCTTGTCGGCCAATGTCTTGAGTTTATAAATAATAATGTTGGCCTATTAGGCCCGTATGTCATGTGTATATGATAATGTAATAAGAAAGATACGTTACGTTATTACTTGGTTGAGTAAGGTACCGGGTTCCCGTTGCGGCCCATCGGTTTAGGTCGTGACAAGGTTTGTACGGGGTCAGTTGAGAATCAGGTGGGGAGCCTTGTCTAAGGATAATGCACGAGAGTTGAAGGGGCGGTTGACGACTATGGGTGCCTGGAAGAGTGGTGGGGATGCTAGCTCTATGTGGACGGCAACGGTGGACTGTATAAGGTATGCAGCGAGAGAGGTGTTGGGAGTTTCGAAAGGTTACTTTGGTAGGGACTGAGGCGATTGGTGGTAGAATGACGTGGTCCAAGGTAAAGTGGAAGCCAAGAAAGCGGCTTACATTAAGTTAGTAGAGAGCATCGACGAGGATAAAAGGAGAGAGAATAGAGAAAGATATAAGGAGGCTAGGAAGGAGGCAAAATTAGCGGTCACAGAGGCTAAGACTGCTACATTTAGTCGGCTGTATAAAGAGCTTGGGGGCAAAGGTGGGGACAAGAAGTTATTCTGGTTGGCCAAAGCGAGAGAGAAGAAGGCTCGCGACTTGGATCAAGTGAGGTGCATCAAAGACGAGGACGGTTGATAGCTTATATGAGTCCACCAAACTGTAGAGTACCTGATCCTCTATGAGACTGATCCGTAGAATGCAGTAAAGACTGAATGTAAAGAAGGCAAGAGATTTTCTATGTGGAAAAATCCCACACAACGGGATAAAAAAATTACGACCTACTCTTGTAAGCTTTTAAATCAACTAACATGTAATTTACCTATTACAAACCACTTTGCAAACACCCTATTGAAAAGACTTCAAACTAACTTATGATGCAACCACCACAAACCACTCTCTAACTCTCCTAGTTACAGAGGATTTAACTTATGACTATTCTTAGTCACAACATAAACTCTAAAGTTTACGAATTTGGTTAGTTCCTAAGACAGCGCTTCTGAGAAAGCAAACTAGGAATTACAATGTAGAACAATTAACAAGATTACAACTCAACTATGGATGTACATAAGACTTATTTAGAAACTGATCCTTAGTGGAGTTATCTTCTTGTTCTTGACATACCAATGACTTCAATACCGGATGAATGCATTTTTTTCTTGAGAGAATATCACTGAATGCACAAGTGATGGTGTGTCTTGCACCAGGTTGTTTTATCACAAAAGATATCACAATAGATAGTGATGTCAACTCTTGGTATACTTCTTCCAAGTGAGAAGTGATTGCTGCACTGTCACTGTCTGCACAACCACTTCTGGGCAGTTGCGTTCCACCTGGATAGTGGACTTTGTACTTCTGTCAAGACACACCAGCGGACCAGGTCCTGGTTGTGTTCCTCTTCTGTAACAGTTGCCCGATGGTCACTTTCTTCTGTTACGTTCTAGCTGTGCACTTGACCTGTACTTCTATCAGAGAACCCTAAGGGACCAGGTCACCAGGTCCTTGTTGTGTTTCTCTCTGTGGCCGTTCGTCCATTTGTTGACAAGTTCATATGAAATGTATCCTGTGGAATAGATTCTCTATCTGGTTCTTCACAATAAGTTTGTTAGATCATCAAAACATAGGAAGCATAAGGCTAAGACATTGAAAACCCATCAATTTCCCCCTTTTTGATGATGACAATCTTAGGCATGGAAAGCAGTTGGTTGGATCAGAATTAACTAGATGAGATACCAGTTCCCCCTTAATCTTAGATCTCCCTCCTTGTCATTTTTAGTTCCCCCTCAATCTTAGACCCCCCCTCTTTTTTGATTACAAGGGTAATATTACCCAACAACAACATTCACACAACATCATTCGCTTCTTTTTCCCCCTTTTGACATCATTAAAAAGAACAAGTGTGTCGAAGAGCACAAGCAGATAATAAGCATAAAGAAGTCTAACACAACTAGCTCATGCCACATATGTGCACACAACATGACAGAAAAGAGAAACCGGAGGATCACGATATTGTACACGCAAAGAAAGGGGAGCTGTTTTATTAATGTTTACATTGGACTGAGCAATACAAGAGCAGTAATGGTTAAGTTCAACATGCCATCACAAAAACAAGTAAACACAAGTAAAACAGCAGCCACAAGAAGTTTGAGCAAAAATAGCTTGATAATAGGGAGGATCCTATGGAGCACTAAAGGAAGGCGGCTTGGAGGAAGACACAACAATGGTTTTGAGAACTAGGTCCAGTCTAGCATTTGCATCCAGTTGTTCTTCAAGTAGTTGAGCCCGAAGTCTCTCGTTTTCCTTTCTCAGTTGGGAAACCTCCTCATGTACAGAATCAAGTCTCTTAGCTGCTTGGCTAAGCTGAGTTTCCAGTATGTCATTTCGAGCCCTCAGCCTTTTTATTTCCTTAGAGGTTGTATTTTGAGCGTTTATCAGCTGAGAAATGGTCGAGAGGCTTCCACCAACTTTTTCTATACATTCACATTTTTCTAGAGTGGTCTTAGAGAAGGTCTACTTATATGTGCCCACTCTGGGATTTCCCAAGGGAACCTTATAGAATCTGAACACTTGAGTGAGGAGAAATCCATAAGGTAACCCATGATTGCCACCCTTAAAATTTGCCACCTTCTGCATATGATCTATCATGATTGTAGGCAAATTGATTGGTACAAACTCATCACGCGCTTCCATCAGGACCAAATCTAATTTTGTAGCAATGGAACATCTCTTAGAGCGGGGTAAGAGTACTTTATTAACCAGTTCAAAGAGAAGCTGGTACTCAGGAAGCAATACCTTCTTATGGACCTGTTCCCCTTGTTGAATAACTTGCTCTTTCATGATGGCTCTCTGAAAGTTTATTCCACAAACGTCCTTAACTAAGGACACACCTTCACACGGAATTCTGAGAACTTTTCCCAATGTTGAAGCATTGAGTACGATATCCACCCCATTTACAAGCGCACAGATGTGATCCCTCTCAACAGTGAAGAGAGATGTGTAGAAGGTTTGCCTGCCATCTCCGAAATTGCTGGATCAAATGTTCGTCCCCACAACACTTTTTGAGTTCTTAATCTCTGCTGCCATAGAACACCATCACAGGTCAAGGACCTTGTTGAACCAGGTTCCTTAATAGTTTCCCCTTTTTGTTTGTTAGTCCCTTCGGCAGACTTTCCTTTCTAGCTTGCTACCCCTACAGTATTGTTCTCAGACACGGTTAGCTCTGCTTTACTCCGTTTAGACTTGTTGTTGTACTTCACAGATGACCTTTTCTGTTCCTCAACAGTTTCCTTAATCATCATAGACTGTTGCACTAAGGAACTAGGTTCCCTAGTAGCATCTTTGTATATCTGGTTTACTGACACACTCTGGATGAAATCCTTTGGATTCTCCTCTTTCTCCTTGTCTTGACACTCCTCTTACTTTTCTGCAATGAGGATTTAAAATTCTCTTGCTGTCGGGACCTGGTGATAGGTGATTTGGAAGAAGCCTCCAAGAGCTTGGAATGAACAGGAGGTGCAGGAGTGAGTTTGCATGGAAGTGAATCAGGTTCATCAGAAGGTTTTTATGAGAATATCTCATGAGCCAAGGACTCGAGGAGTGTTGTGGTTCTTACATCTCCTAGGAATGACATGTCTTCCCCCTGATACTCAGAAGAGAGATATGCTCCTTCATTCATCAGACTCTTTATCAGATATAACCATAATATTATGAGCTGCTTCCTTTTCTGGTGACTCCTTGAGAGTCACTGAGTCCAACATGGAGGTGTTCAGGTACTGGTCAGGATCATCCTCAGGGGATTCTAATACTTGAGGAGTAAGACCTCCTGTGTGGTCCTTGATGAGATCGTAGGATTGACTAGACATAAGATTCTCAAAATAGTGGTAAACAGGGTTTATCAGAAATGGAAAAACTGTAGGGGTGGAGGAGGAACCAGAAGTGTGTAAGGTGGTAGAAGGTGTGAAATAATGATGCTCAGGGAATGATTTCAAAGATAATGAAGAAGTGGGAATAGTGTTAATGGTGAGGGAATGAGAAGTTTGTTCGATCGCTATTAGATGAGTACTTAGTAGATGAGTAGAGAGAGAAAGAGATAGATGGGAAGAAGATCCTAGCTGTACACGGGAGATGAAGGTTCATGACTTGCCGTGAGAGAGAAAGAATGTTTTATTGGAAGAAGAACTAATAATGAGTGGAGAGCGAAACAAGTTTTGAATAGTTCTGAAAATGGCGGTAGGTTTGTGAAAAAATGATACCGTGCAGAGGGGACAAAAGGATTTGACGGACAAGACATGACACACAGACGTTGAAAAGTAGGATGAAGTGGCAGCTGAATTACAAAATATTTATATATATTTTTGTTTAGAAATGGCATGCAAAATTAAGCACATTACTACTAACCTGAGATGCAGGAACCTGATGCCAGAGCAATATTTTGAACATAGTTTTATTAGCTCCCCTCTTGCAGTTCATAACTGTACCTTTAGCTTCTATGATCGTCATGTATGTTTACCTACAACGGTATTGATGTGAGTTAGACTTGGTCAAAAAACACTTTAGCTACCTTTACCTGATGGTCTCTTACACAGTCAACAGATGGAGGATTAGGTTCTTCATTAGTTTCTTGTGTCCCCGTCTTCACCTTGATTTATCTGAAATATTCTCTACTTGAGGCTTTGATGCATATATCTGGAGTTTGGTCTTCTGTTCTGCAATCCTTTCCACCAATCAATCCCTTCTTCATATTGGCCCTCAGAAGAAGATCTCACCCTTCAATGTGTTTGCAATTTCTCTCCAGGTGTTGATGAGGTCATTTCATTTTGCTTCATTGTCTCCCGAAAAATGAGGTATGCATCGTGATAGGTGCACTTTGGTTTTCCAATTTGAGACAGAAGTTGGTTGAAGAGAGAAATATGGAGGTTAATTTGATTTCCCTACACTTTGTGTTCTGCTGCTTGTGTAGTGCCATGAGCTGCATCTTTACTTCTTCCTTCAGCTTCAGTGGTAGCAAGTGACGTACCCGATTCTTTGTGAGATATGGAGGATGATGTTGTGTTGTCTTTTTCCAGTTTCCTTCATCTTGCTTACTTTATCATCCTCCTGATTTGAAGCCTCAGATATTTCCTAGAGATAGGATTGGTTCATCATATTAGTCCTCACAATTTCTTTCTTGGCAATGGAGAGTGTCTTGTTGAATACCCCATGAGCATCTTCTGCCATTTAGTGCTTCCTTTGATGGAGACCTTGTGGCCTTGTTTTGTGGGTTGTTCCCCAGAAGGATTCCTTCACTCGCCTTTTTGCATTGCGCTTCCTAAGATGATCCTTCCTATTGTCAAGAACAAGGCATTTTCATCCAATTGGCAGTTCCTAGTGAGTTTTTTTTGATTTGGGAAGGACCTGGTTCGACACCTGTTCTCAAAGTAGAGATCAATATTCATTCCTTTTGCCCAAAATTTCTCGGTGATTCCATAGGCGATGAGCACAATCCATGCAGCATTTTCCAGTTCCGTTCTTTCCTTCAGCTATGCCATGTTGTTGTGAAGTCCTTGGTGTAATTGTGCGTGATCCCTTCTCCCCCTCCTTCATCATTTTTGTGAACTCATGTCCAGGTGACGCTTGAGTTTGGCAGACCGCTGACCAGGTCTTAGAGGTGAGAAGTTTGCATATACCAATCCTTCATGCCGTGGTTGCGACTTCACTCATCTCATACCGCTAGCTTGTGGAGATTCATGACTAATAAGAGTAACTGTTCTTGTTACCCTGGTTCACTAATACTACTTGGAGAGTTATCAGATTGGTGACTGCACCTTTTTTAGGCCATTCATATAGTGCTCGTTCCCACTCGAGTGCCAAGGAACCTTTTTGCCTTTTCATTCACTAAGAATGTACCCTTTACTTTCTTCTCAATGATACATTCTCTTCTTAAAGGGAAGCAATTCATGATGTTTTCAGCTGCATGCTTTAGGCATCCACTGTCCATAGTCCATCGCAGCCTGCTTCCTCTTACTGCTCCCTGCACATGCACATCAAGGGTTAGATTTAGGAACCCAAACTAGTTTTGGTCCCTTGTTACTATAAAAAGGATGAATAAGGGATTTCCTTGTCCACGCAGGCAGCATACGCTTTTTGCGAGTGGTACCTGGTCCTTTGCTAGTAGTCACTATATCAGTAAAAGCTTTGTTCCTTTGAGCAGACTGAACCCTGGCCTGGCAATTTTCTTTAAAATGCTCATTGTTTCCACAGTGGGTACATAGCCAGTTATCAGGTACAGTGACATACTTGCTGTGTGGGTTGTAGGGAGTTTTCTCCTTTTGGAACCCGATGCCCTGCTTGTTCCCACTATTGTTGAGATACATGGCAGTGATGACATCTGAGGACCAGGTCCACTTCAGGGATTTCTCAAGATCATTTCTTACTTTCTCCAACTCAGTTTGGAGTTGCTGATTCCTCTCGAGTTCACTATAGAGGATGGTTTTTACAACAGTTAACTCCTTTTCGAGCAAGATGTGCGACTCACTGGCTACTTCTTTCCCTTTCCCAAGACTTACATTCCTATGTTCTCTATTGAGTCCCTCAATGGTTTCCTCTATATCAATGCATGTCACTAGTAGGTCATCCCTTTCCTCTTCACTAGATGCAACTTTTTCTTCTAAAGTGTGTTTTTCATTGCTAAGACCTTGTATTGTTTCTTTTAGATCAACAACTACTACCATCAGATCGTCTCTCTCATTTTCCACACTAGTTATTTTTTCATTCAGGGCCTCCTTCTCTTGTTCAAGATTAGCTATGGTCTCATTTAAGTCCACTACACAGACCAGTAGATCATCTCTAGATTGTTCGGCCTCTCTTAGTTCTATGGTCAGGATCTCCTTATCATTTACAAGACTATAATAAGCATAAATTAGGACATTTGATAAAGATCTTAGCTTCTTAGAAGAATAGGATTTCAGATTTATCTGAAAATCCCTGAAGTTTACCTCATCGTCTTCATCTTCATCATCATTTGACTGAGCCATCAGCGCGAACAGTGAATCGTACTTCGCTGCTTCAGTTTCCATTGCCATCATGGAACTTTTTTCTGCATCTGATTCCCTTTTGGATTCACTTGAGAAGTCTCCCCAAGCAGCAAGATCCTGCTTAACGATATTATCTGCAGCACTTTTTCGATTGAATCTTTTCTCTGGAACCAGGTTCCTTTTTCATACTTTATCAGGATTTTAGTTGTACTGCTCCTATTTCACGAGTGGGAAGTCTTTGATGAAATGCCCTGACTTTCCACATCCGTGATAGAGATCGTTGTTCCTTGTTTTACTTGAACTGCCCCACTCTGGTATGCCACCATTTCTTCGAACCATTTTTTGAAATCTTTTAGTAAGATAGGCCATGTCACTATCTTCATCACTTGAATCACTCCTTTCAGCCTTAATCATCAGGTTCTTTTCCTTCTTAGGCTCTCTTCATTCATTATCTTTCTTTCTTTTCATCTCGTATGTTTTCAGATTACCAATCAACTCATCCATGGTCAGAGTCTGTAGATCTTTAGCTTCAGTAATGGCATTTACCTTACTTTCCCAAGACCCAGGTAGAACATTGAGAATTTTTCTTACAAGCTTGTTTCTAGGAATGCCATCTCTAAGTGAGTGAAGCTCATTTATTATGGAGGTGAATCTGGTATGCGTATCTTGTATGTACTCATCATCCTCCATCCTGAAGAGCTCATATTCAGTGGTAAGCATGTCTATCTTGGATTATTTGACCTGAGTGGTTCCTTCGTGTGCAGTTTGTAAGGCTTCCCATATTTATTTGGAAGTATCACAAGCTGATACTCTGTTGTACTCATCAGGTCCTATTCCACACATCAAGATTTTCTTGGCACGATAGTTCTTTTCTACAGCTTTTTTGTCAATGTCGATGTACTCTCTTCTCCCTTTGGACACCAATGGTCCTGTTTCTTCAAGTTTCTTCATGGGAACATGAGGACCATCACAAATGATATCCCACAGCTCTGAATCTTCGGCCATCATGAAATCATGCATCCGAGTCTCCCACCAACCGTAGTATTGACCATTGAATCTGGGAGGTCTATAGGTTGATTTTCCTTCTTCAAAGTTTGGTGGAGCAGCCATTTAGGATCCTTCCTAGGTGTTAGCCTGATAGGAGGAACCTGCTATGATACCAATTGATAGCTTATATGAGTCCACCAAACTGTAGAGTACCTGGTCCTCTATGAGACCGATACGTAGAATGCAGTAAAGACTGAATGTAAAGAAGGCAAGAGATTTTCTACGTAGAAATATTCCACACAAGGGGATCAAAAAACTATGACATACTCTTGTAGGTTTTTAACTCAACTAACTTGTAATCTACCTATTACAAGCCACTTTGTAAACGCCATATTGCAAAGATTTCAAACTAACTTATGATGCAACCACCACAAGCCACTCTCTAACTCTCCTAGTTACAGAGGATTTAACTCAGAACATAAACTCTAAAGTTTACGAATTTGGTTTGTTCCTAAGACAGCACTTCTGAGAAAGCAAACTAGAAATTACAATATAGAACAATTAATAAGATTACAACTCAACTATGGATGTACATAAGACTTGTTTAGAAACTGATCCTTAGTGGTGTTATCTTCTTGTTATTGACACACCAGTGACTTCAATGCCGGATGAATGTTTTTTCTTCTTGAGAGAATATCACTGAATGCACAAGTGATGGTGTGTCTTGCACTAGGTTGTTTTATCACAAAAGATATCACAATAGATAGTGATGTCAACTTTTGGTGTACTTCTTCCTAGTGAGAAGTGATTATTGCACTCTCACTGTCTGGACAGCCACTTCTGGGCAATTGCGTTCCAGTTGGATAGTGGACTTTGTACTTCTGTCAGGAGACACCAGCGGACTAGGTCCTGGTTGTGTTCCTCTTCTGTAACAGTTGCCCGATGGTCACATTCTTCTGCTACGTTCCAGTTGTGCACTTGACCTGTACTTTTGTCAGAGAACCCTAAGGGACCAGGTCACCAGGTTCTTGTTGTGTTTCTCTCTGTGGTCGTTCGTCCATTTGCTAACAAGTTCATATGAAATGTATCCTGTGGAACAGATTCTCTATCTGGTTCTTCACAATAAGTTTGTTAGATCATCAAAATATAGGAAGCATAAGGCTAAGATATTAAAAACCCATCAATGGTCGAGTATTGATGGAAGAGGCCCAGATTAGGCAAAGATGGCAGTCGTACTTTCATAAACTTCTGAATGAAGAGGGGGATGGAAACATCGTGTTAGTGTTGGCCAAGTAAAGGTGAAGTTTTGAAGACTGACAAAAGAACTCAGACATGGACCAAGTCTATCTTGTGAAGAACAGTCATGATCAACTCAAACATGTGAGATGCATGTGAAAGATATAAATCTAACTTATCAGAAGTAATATCTCCTGATCTGATCGAAAAGGTTGCATATTAGATAAGGAGAGAAAGACTCCTTACACAAAAAGAACACAGTTTAGGAAGAGGATAGTTTTAGAGTATGAGATAAACTAGAACTCTTCTATGGTAGAAGAGTAGCATCTGTATCCCAGTCAATCTCTAATTACTAACCCATTAAATATCAGTGTTGTTCTCTTTTACAGGTAATGCATATAAGCGGAAGTTAAACGTAAATTGAGAGCAAAAGAGCAAGGCAATTTTGCAAGTAATTTATGTGTGATTCACGCGTGCAATCCTGAAGCTACTTGAACAAGATAGAAGAACCAATTCCAAGTGTCTATCATTTATTCTAGTTCAATTGTAGTAGGTGATTTTACATTGTACCTTTCAGCTTTTATAGAAGCAATTGTATTAGGTGCCTAAAGTGTTCAAGTTAGAGTTAACTTGAAGTTGTCACAACAGTTGAGGCTGTGTGCCCCAACGGGATTAGAGTTAATCCTAGGTTTACAAAAGAGTTTTTGTAAATGCAGTTTTGGCTCAGTGATTTTAGTGGAAGTTTGGAAAAATCCTACTGAGTAGTAAGTCGTGGTTTTTTCACCTTTTAAGCCAGGCGTTTTCCACATAAAAATCTCTATGTTCTTTATTTTCTTTACGTATTATTTCGCAAACAGTAGTAGTTGGAACACATAGAAGAACCAGGTCCTTCTATAATCTAGTTAAGCAAAAATTGGGTACCATACAAATCACTCCCTCTTGTGTGGTATTGAAGTATAAAACATCAATTGGTATCAGAGCAGGTTATCCTTGAAGAGGCTAACACCTTAGGAACATATCAAGATGAGTGCACCACCTGGAAACTGGGAAGGGCAATCCATTGCTAGGACCCCATTCTTTAATGGTCAGTACTATTCTTGTTGGAAGAACATGATGAGAGACTACATCATAGGAGAAGACTATGAACTCTGGGACAGAGTCACAAATGGTCCCCTGGATACTACAGAGAAGAATGCTGAAGGAGTGGATGTGCCAAAGACAAGAGCTGACTGCACTATTGAAGATTTGAAGAAATGAGAAAAGAATGCCAATGCCAAGAAATGGCTTGTGTGTGGACTAGGTCCAGACGAGTACAACAGGATTCAAAGCTGTACCACTGCTAAGGAGGTATGAGACACTCTACAAGTGTCTCATGAAGGAACTCCTTAAGTAAAGAGATCAAGAGGAACACTGTTATATTCTCAATATGAGAATTTCACCATGAAGGACGGAGAAACTATCCAGGAGATGTACACAAGGTTCACAACACTAACAAATGAACTTAAATCTCTTGGGAGAATTATCCTTGAAGAAGACAAGGTTGAGAAAATCTTAACAAGGGTCTTACCAGTAACTTGGGAAAGCAAAATCACTGTTATTCAGGAATCAAAGAACATTGCTACTCTCAAGTTGGATGAACTGATTGGAAATCTCACTGCCTATGAACTGAGAAGGCAAACCATGAAAATGGATGCAGCCAAGAAGGAAAGGAGTATGGCTCTTAGAATAACTGAAGGTGCAGATCTAGAGGATGATGAAATGGCCATGATCACAAGGGATTTCAAAAAGTACTTGATGAGAGAAAAGGGTTCTTCAAGAGGTACAACCTTCAACAAACCAAGGGCTCCTGATAAACAAACCAACGAGGGTTGCTACAAATGTGGCAAAACTGATCACATGATCAAGAACTATCCTCAGTGGGAAATTGAATGGAAAAAGGAAAGGGTTGAACGAAGGAACAGGAAGAAGGAACAAGTTCAACCCAAAATGAACAAAGGATCAACAAAGGCTATGGTTGTTGCTTGGGGAGAAATATCAGATGAGGATTCAGAAGATGAAGCTGGAGATGAAAAAGCACTTATGGCCATGAGAGAATCAGATGATGAACAAGAGGTAAGTGTGATTCATCTCAAAAACAAGATTAAATTTCTGTCTAAAGAAAGGCTATCTGAACCTCTCATTTGTTCGACTACTCGTGGGGCCTGCCTACTCGGACACTATAGTGGAAGTGTGTTGAATCAAGAACAGACAGTAAACGCCTTTATTATGGACGCTTTATTCTATCTCCACTTATGAAAGGCCAAAACTATTGCTAGACTTCATCGATGAGTCTGAGGTAATTAATAATGAGAAGGAACAGATATCTAGGGAGTGTGTGATCTTAAAAGACAAGTGCAAAAATCTATAATCTAGGACTAATGAGAGTGACAGTAAAAATGCTGAGTTGAAGAACCAGGTTCTTGAACGTGACACCAGTGTCTTAGAACTTAGGTCTAAAAATCTAAAACTGAAATTAGGAACAGGTAAGAAGAAAGCGGATCACATACATCTCAACTTAGAAGAAAATCTAGGAAAGATGAAGGATGAGTTGTACAAGAAAAATGAGCAGATAAGAGTCTTAAAAGAAGACCTAAGGAAGGTAAAGCATGAACTAGACAGAACTTGCAAATGGAATAAGGCTTCTGATGCACTATCCTGGCTATAAGAACACCATAGTAGCAACAAGAGAGGACTTGGCTATGGGACCCTAGCACCTAAGTGGGACCCCAAAAGCAAGTACATCACTCTTCTTGAAAACAAAATCTGCACACACTGTGGCAAGACTGGTAATTACAAAAATGAATGTAATGCAAAAGAAAAGGCTAGTCAAAAGAACAAAATCTTTGTTCAAGAGAAAAATAGGCTACCTGGGCAGGCCAAAAGGAATTTAATTTACCCCTTTGCCTATAGAAAGGGATCTACACTAGTTTGGGTTCCTAAGACTAACCCCTGATTTCTTTTTGCAGGTTCAAGTGAAGGGAAATAGCCAAATATGGTATATGGATAGTGGCTGCTCAAAATATATGACTGGAAGCAAGAACCAGTTCCTTTCACTTGAGGACTTAAAAAGAGGTAATGTCTCCTTTGAAAATAGGAAGAAATGTGAGATTATTAGGGTTGGAAAGGTAGGTAAGACAGACTCGCATTCCATTGAGAATGTCTACTTGATAGATGACTTGAAATATAGCCTAATCAGTGTATGACAACTGTGTGACAGAGGTAACCTTGTAGCATTTACCTCTTCCAAATGCTTTGTGATTAATCTTACCACTGACAAGATCATTTTTCAGGGAAAAAGAGTTAACAATATTTACATTGTAGATTTGTCCACTCTTTCAGAAAATGAACTTACTTGCTTGAGTGTGTTGGACAATGATCCCCTCTTGTGGCACAAAAGACTTGGTCATGCAAGTCTGAGTCAACTCAACAAATTAGTCTCCAAGGACCTGGTGATAGGGTTACCTAACATCAAGTTTAAGGAAGACAAAGTTTGTGAGGCCTGTGCAAGGGGGAAGCAGGTAAGATCATCTTTTATAATAAAGAAAATGGTAAGCACAACAAGGACGATAGAACTGGTTCATATGGATCTCTGTGGTCCAATGAGAACATTAAGCAGAGGTGGTAAGAAATATGTAATGGTACTTGTTGATGATTATTTTAGGTTTACCTGGGTACTATTTTTAACATCTAAGGATGAAACATTTGACATGTTTACCGCCTTTGTTAAAAACTCAGAAACAACTAGGTAATCAACTTGCATCAATCAGGTCTGATCATGGAACTAAATTTGAAAATGCTAAGTTTGCTGAATTTTGTGATGAGCATGGTATAGATCATAATTTATCTGCCCCTAAGACTCCTCAACAAAATGGAGTAGTTAAAAGAAAGAATAGTACTCTTGAAGATATGGCTAGGACTATGCTTCTTTCAAGTAAACTGCCCCATAGCTTCTGGACAGAGGCTGTAAATACTACATGTTACATCATTAATAGATGCATGACTAGACCTCTTGTAGAGAAGAATCCCTATGAGTTACTTAAAGGGAGAAAACCAAATATATCCATCCTATCTTAGGGCATTTAGATGCAAGTGCTTTGTGCACAATAATGGAAAGGACTCCCTAGGTAAGTTTGATCCCAGAAGTGATGATGGAGTATTCTTGGGATATTCTTCACATAGCAAAGCTTATAAAGTGTTCAATAAAAGAACTTTGTGTGTAGAAGAAAGTGTACATGTAGATTTTGATGAAACTAACATTCTTTCTGAGAGACAGGAACATGAAGATGAAGCTATTGGGCTGGTAAAAGATTTGAGTGAAGTCTCAGCTCAAGCTAAAGTTGCACCAAAAGAAGGAACATGTGATGGAACATGTTCTTCCATTTAGGGCAACCTGACAAGGGGAACTAAACAAAGAGGAACTGAAACCAATACCCTAAAGGAACATGTTCATGACCCTATTCCTCAACAACAAAACATGGGAGAAACATCAAGCAGAAATCAGTTGGTGGTGAAACCTCATAAGTATCAAAGCTCTCATCCCATTGAGAACATAATCACTGATCCAACCTATGGAGTTAAAACTAGATCACAATTAAAGAATCTGTGTGCTTTTGATGCTTTCATATCTCTTATTGAACCTAAAATTTTTGCTGAGGCTTTACAGGATACAGATTGGGTAAATGCAATGCAAGATGAAATCAATCAGTTTGAGAGAAGTAAAGTTTGGCATCTAGTTCTAAGACACAAGGACAAATCAGTAATTAACACTAAATGGGTCTTCAGAAACAAGCTCGAAGAAGATGGAACAGTTACAAGGAGCAAGACAAGACTGGTGGTCCAAGGTTATAACCAAGAGGAGGGTATAGATTATGATGAGACTTTTGCTCCAGTTATAAGACTGGAGACAATAAGACTCCTCATAGCCTTTGCAGTACACATGGAATTCGCTATTCATCAGATGGATGTCAAAAGTGCCTTCCTGAATGACTACCTAAAAGAATAAGTGTTTGTCAAACAACCTCCAGGGTTTGAGAGCAAGGAGTGTCCGGAACATGTGTACAAATTAGACAAGGCTCTCTATGGACTCAAGCAGGCTCTAGAGCATGGTATGAACGACTGTCCAAATTCCTGCTTGAACATGGCTACAAAAGAGGTAATATTGACAGTACTTTATTCCTGAGGGAAAAAAGTAAGGATCTTCTTATGGTACAAATATATGTTGATGACATAATTTTTAGGGCAACCACTGACAAACTAAGTAAGGATTTTTCCAAATTAATGGGGAGCGAGTTTGAAATAAGTATGATGGGTGAGCTTAACTTTTTCTTAGGCTTACAGATTAAACAAAACCCAAATAAGACAATGATCCATCAGCAGAAATACGCAAACGAGTTGATTAAAAAGTTTAAAATGGATGAATCAAAGGAAATAGACACACCCATTGTAACAGCTACTAAATTAGACACAGATGAATTGATCAGAAGTTGTATAGGAGTATGATTGGTTCACTTTTGTATCTTACTGCTAGCAGACCTGACATTATTTTTAGTGTAGAGCTTTGTGCTCGTTTTCAGGCAAATCCTAAGGAATCTTACTTGACTGCTATCAAGAGGATACTGAGATATTTGAAAAGCACTACAGATCTGTGTCTTTGGTACCCTAAAGGTAGTAACTTCAATCTAGTAGGGCATGATGATGCTGACTATACAGGTTTCCTTGTGGATAGGAAGAGAACCTCAGGTATGACTCATTTTCTTGGTTCATGTCTTGTATCATGGGCCACTAAAAAGCAGAATTCAGTGGCCTTATCCACTACTGAGGTTGAATATGTTGTTGCTGCCTCTTGTTGTGCTCAATTATTGTGGATCAAATAGCAGCTGATAGATTTTGGCATTAAAGTTGGTTGCATTCCTATCTTCTGTGATAACACTAGTGCTATAAGTATGACAAAGAACCCTGTTCATCATAAGAGGACTAAGGACATAGATGTTAGACATCACTTCTTAAGAGATAATTATGAGAAAGGACTGATTACCATAGAATTCTGTGTTACTAATAAACAAATTGTTGACATCTTTACAAAAGCACTGAGTAGAGAAAACTTTGAAAGGAACAGGTTGGAATTAGGGATGATTAAGATCACCTAATAGGACCAGCTTAGAATGCACAATGAAAAAAAGATTTTTTTTGGCTAGGAAATCTGAACTTGTGTAAATATCTAGATTAATTTTTACTCAGTTTCATACTGTAAATAGTGTGTGACATGTGTTAATATGACTCACTGATCTCTTACAAAAGTTTCTCTATTGTGGTAAATTGAGGCATGGTCAAGAGAATTCTAAATGAAGAACCTGGTTCATTAGTATTGTTTCATCTGAATGCCAAAGTATGTTTTCTATACTCTGCACAAATAGAAATATAAATATTTAAATCATGAGCAGAGTCCTACAATTGTTCAACTCCTTAGAAAATCCTATCCGTTTGTTTTTGATCCAGTTTCGTCCTCATTAAAATTCTAACCACAAAAATTGCCTAAAATCTAGGGAAGCCTAACCGTTCGTCAACCTGCAATTTCAGGTTGATTAGACCTCTAATTGACCGTTAAAGTACTGTTATCCATTAAATGAGTCTTTCCCTTTAAATACTCATTATTACATCCTGCCACCCTCATAATTCAAAACCGTCAAAAACCTTCTTCACTCTCAACTGCTTTCTTCTCCAAAGATTTAACTCACCAATTCTCTCAAGAAATCGGCTATAATGACAAACCCATAAGACATGCTAAGGAGAGTAAAAATGTTTGCTCGCAAAATAGTGGCATCTGGTACTCTCTCAAAAAAATTGAATGAGAAATTAAAGGCAAGTCAGGCTCAAGATTCTGATTCTGACTCATACAAATCTGCTAGTGAGGGGGAAGGACTTGGGTCTTCTGACTCTGAGAAGGCTCAAAAATCCCCTTTTACGGTAAGTTCTTCTTTAACTAAAAATTTAGAAAATAGGTTTGTTTTGGTTGGGCCTATCAGGGATGTGGAATTACCTGAGTTACGAAGGAGTGGAGGTAAAAAGAAAAGGAGAGAGAGGGCGAATGTGGTGATGTGAGGGAAAAAGGGAAAGGAGTGGTTGATTACTCACCCACTGTTGTATTGCCTGTACCTGCTATTTGTGGGGTTGCATAGGAAACTGTTGAAGAAAGTGGCAAGAAGTCATGGGGAAGTAGTTATGGTGAAGCTGCTAAAGGGTTAGTTAATCAAAGTTCACAGGGAGATGAACCTGGTTCATCAACTGAAGAGACTCTAACAGACCTTTTGAAAAAGGTAGGTGCGAGTTCAGATCCAAAGAAAAGGAGAACTCCCACACCAAAAGACCCCAGTGCTCCTAAACCTTCCAAGAAAAGAAAGGCTTCCTTCCCAACAACTACTGAAACTTCCTTGCCAAAGGGAAGAGCCACAAGATGCATGGTGAAATAGAGTGAGAGTGATCTACAAAAGGCTTTGGTTGAACGTAAGAAGAAAAGGATGAATAAAGGAAAGGGTAAGGTTGCAGAGTCCTCAGAAGCTGTTGATGTTGAGGATATGGAACAGGTCCATCAAGAAAAAGTTACAACAATGGAGGTTCAGACCCCCAAGCCCAAAAAGACCAAGACTTCTTCCAAGAAGACTTCCTCTGTGTCTAAGGCTCCTGAACCTTCTTTAGCCAAGAGGACCAGGTCTGCAGTAAAAGGCAAACAAGTTAGAGTTTCTGAAGATGAGGAATGGAGTGGTGATGAAGAAAGTGAGTCTAATGGTGAACAAGACAAGCTGGCCATGTTTGGAAAAAGAAAATTTTTGAAGGGAAAATTGCTGAAAGATTTGGTGGAACCAGGGATGGTTTGTTTGGTTGACACACTAGCTGCTCAGGGTTGGAAGGACATGGTCCTTCAGATGGATGAGAAATTGGCCAGAAATGAAATTATTGAATTCATGACAAATGCTGAAGTCAAAGATGGCTGAGTTACAAGCAAAGTCGAAGGAGTTCAAGTGACATTTGATGCAGAGAAAGTGGGAGAAATTCTATACATCCCTATCGAGGGATATGATGATTACACCAGACAGAGATGGACAAGTCTGGATTCCCTTCCATCTTACCTTACAATCACTAGGAGATTTTGTGATGTTGCAGAGGTGAATGAGACCAAGTTTGTGCACAAGACTAAAATAAAGCCACAGCACAAAGTCATTTTTGAGTTTGTCAACAAGTGCCTACTGCCCAGGCAGAAGAGAAGGTATATTGCAAATTATATGGGCTTAGTTCTGATGGCGTGCCTTGAAAGTGGAAGGCAAATTAATTGGCCTGCATTCATCATCAAGCTACTGGACAGGGTTATCAATGGCTCCAAGGCTCATGCTACCCCCTGTGGCTTTATTCTGACTACAGTTCTGGATATGTGTAGTGTGCCTCTGAAGAAATGGGAAATGGCTACAAGCAAGGATTACTTTGGTATTAATACTCTGCTTGCTTGTGACTACATAGTCAATGCCATCCCAAATGAACCTGGTTCATCCAAGAAGACTCCTATCAACAGTAAAGTCAGGGCTCTTGTTCAGGAAAGTGAAGCCAAGGATGCTGAGATAGCTAGGCTAAAGGCTCATGTGGCAGAGGTGGAATCTGAGAGGGAAGCTCTCAAAACTAAGCTCACCAAGGTAAAGGAGAAGAATGATGGAATTCTTCACAATATGCTGAATCTTCTCCAAGCCCAAAAACAACCCTCTAGCTCTCCCAAGCCTTAGGAATTCTAGCCTTTATCTCCTGAACCTGTCTAGTACCTTCAGTGACCTGGATTAGGGATTTTTCTTTCTTTTTGCTCATGTTTTGAATATTTTTGCTTTTTGGTTGTGGATTGTGGTAGCAACATATCTTCAATCAATGATATCTACTGTTTTTGCTCTTGTTAAATGTTAATATGTCCTTGATAGTTTAAATATGTTTGCTCGATTACTGATGATTAATCCATGATTGCACTTGCAGTTGCCCTAGGTGCCATGAGTACTTATTAAAATCTGGGACTCACACTTTGTATGAAACTTTTCGATGATACCAAAAGGGGGAATAGATATTGTGCTTTACATATTCTGAATAAGTGATATTTATAACCTAATTAACCTGGTCCTTGATGATAAGTGAATTTTCTAAACCTTGTATTGATGGTTAAGCTGAGTTCTTATAGGATCCAAGTAAGTAAAAACACAGAGTTTGTCATCATCAAAAATGGGGAATTTGTTGGCCAAGTAAAGATGAAGTTTTGAAGACTGACAAAAGAACTCAAACATGGACCAGGTCCATCTTGTGAAGCACAGTCAAGATCAACCCAAACATGTGAGATGCACATGAATGAGATAAATCTAACTTATCAGAAGTAATATCTCCTGATCTGATCGAAAATGATTCATATTGGATAAGGAGAGAAAGACTCCTTACACGAAGAGAACACAGTTTAGGAAGAGGATAGTGTTAGAGTATGAGATCAGAACTCTTCTACGATAGAAGAATAGCATCTGTATCCCAGTCAATCTCTAATTACTAACCCATTAAAGATCAATGTTGTTCTCTTTTACAGGCCATGCACATAAGCAGAAGTTAAATGTAAATTAAGAGCAAAAGAGCAAGGCGATTTTGCAAGTAATTTATGTGTGATTCACACGTGCAATCCTGAAGCTACTTGAATAAGATAGAAGAACCAATTCCAAATGTCTATCTTTTATTCTAGTTCAATTGTAGTAGGTGATTTTACATTGTACCTTTCATCTTTTATAGAAGTAATTGTATTAGGTACATAGAGTGTTCAAGTTAGAGTTAACTTGAATTTGTCGCAACAGTTGAGGCTGTGTGCCACAACGATATTAGAGTTAATCCTAGGTTTACAAAAGAGTTTTTGTAAATGCAGTTGTAGCTTAGTGATTTTAGTGAAAGTTTAGGAAAATCCTACTGAGTAGTAGTTCGTGGTTTTTTCACCTTTTGAGCCAGATGTTTTCTACATAAAAATCTCTGTGTTCTTTATTTTCTTTATTTATTATTCTGCAAACAGTAGTAGTTGGAACATATAGAAGAACAAGGTCCTTCTATAATCTAGTTAAGCGAAAATTGGGTACCACACAAATCACCCTCCCTCTTGTGTGGTATTGAAGTATAAAACATTAGTTAGGACAATTGGGGCACTCTTAAAGCCACCGTGACTTTAGGTATTGTGGGCACAATAAGGTTTAGGAGGTCATGGGTGCAATGGGTAAGATGAGTCGAGGCAAAGTGACCAGACCAGACGAGATTCCAGTAGAGTTTTGGAGATATGCGGGTAGAGCAGGCTTGGAGTGGGTGACTGGGTTGTTTAATGTATATTTCAGGACAAAGAAGATGCCTGATGAGTGGCGGTGGAGTACAATGGTTTCGGTGTACAAGAACAAAGGTGGTATCCAGAGTTGTAACAACTATAGGGGTATCAAACTACTAAGTCATACCATGAAAGTTTTGGAGAGGGTGGTGGAAGGGAGGATAAGGAAGGAGGTGTTTATATCGGAAAACCAGTTCGGGTTCATACCGGGTCGTTCTACTACGGAATCTATCCACCTTATCAGGAGGTTGGTGGAACAATACAGGAATAAGAAGAGGGATTTGCATACGGTGTTTATTGACCTAGAGAAGGCTTATGACAAGGTCCCTAGGGATGTCCTTTGGAGATGTCTGGAGGTGAAAGGGGTGTCGGTGGCTTATATTAGGGCGATAAAGGATATGTATGATGGAGTTATGACTCGGGTTAGGGCCATGGGAGGTGACTCAAAATCTTTTCCGGTGGTTATGGGTTTACACCAAGGATCTGCGCTCAGCCCTTTCTTATTTGCCCTGTCGATGGATGCACTGATATACCATATACAAGGAGAGGTGCCATGGTGTATGTTGTTCGCTGATGATATAGTTCTAATTGATGAGATACGAGGTGGAATTAATAGGATACTGGAGTTATGGAGACAGGCCCTGAAGCTTAAAGGTTTCAAGTTGAGTAGGACTAAGACAGAATATGTGAAATGTAAGTTCATCAAAGTGACGAGGGAAGCGGATGTGGAAGTCAGGCTTAACTCACAGGTCGTCCTCAAGAGAGAAAGTTTTAAGTACTTAGGTTCAATTATCCAGGGAGATGGGGAGATAGATGGGGATGTTACGCTCCGTATTGGGGTGGGTGGATGAAATAGAGGTTTGCGTCGGGAGTCTTGTGTGACAAGAATGTGCCACCGAAACATAAAGGTAAGTTTTATAGAGTGATGGTTAGACCAGCCATGTTGTATGGGGTTGAGTGTTGGCCAGTCAAGAAGTCACATATCCATAAGATGAAAGTTATAGAAATGAGGATGTTGAGGTGGATGTATGGGCACACTAGGCTGGATAAGATTAGGAATGAAGATATTCGGGAGAGGGTGCGCGTGGCTCCGGTGGACGACAAGATGTGGGAAGCGCGGCTTAGATGGTTTGGACACATGCAGAGGAGAAGCCTAGATGCGCCGGTTAGGAGGTGTGAGCGGTTAGCTTTGGTAGGTACGAGAAGAGGTAGAGGGTGGCCCAAGAAGTATTGGATCAAAGTGATCAGACAGGACATGGTACGGATCCAGATTTTCGAGGACATGGCTCTAGATAGGAAGCTGTGGAGGTCGAGCATTAGGGTTGTAGGTTAAGGGGTAGTTGAGCATTAGGGTTATAGGTTAAGGGGAAGGTGGACGGTCGTTTTATCTTGTGTTTCACACTTTTGTATAATATTTGTGGTACTGCTTTTCCATTTATTTGTTGTCTCTCATGTTGTTGATATTATTTTTATGGGTTTTATTGTCACAGATCTATTGTCTCTGAGCCGAGGGTCTCCCGGAAACAGCCTCTCTACTTCGGGGTAGGGGTAAGGTCTGCGTACACTTTACCCTTCCCAAACCATACTGGGTGGGATTCTACTGGGTTGTTGTTATTGTTGTTGAGACAAGAATGGATTGATTATGTTTATGAGCATTTATTCATGATTAGTGTGTTGAACTCTTGTTGAAATGCTTGAACAAATTTTCAGAATCTTCAGGCTGATTTAATTAGCCCATATGAAGCTGTTGGCATGGATCTGGGCCTAATTTTCAGGCCCAAGTGAAATTTGCCTCACTGTAGAGGCGGATCCCTCCCTTCCAAATTGAGGCATTTCTGGGCTTTTACCCCAAGCCCAGAGCTACTGATGCTTGACCTATCTAAGGTCTCAATATGAACCCTCGGTCCATGCCCAAATAAACTAATCTCCTTATTGTTAACTCGTTGAAATTTGTGCTTAGCCTTTTAATTGTAAATCCATTGGGCAGCTAATATGTGAGCTGCCTAATTAATTTAAGTAAATGTTTCATATAGTATTAGATCTTTACACTTAGTCACAAGAGATATGACATTTAGCTTATAAACTTGATTATAACCTTAGGTGTACTTAAAACCGAACTAACTGTTATAATTATGTACACGCATGCGTGATATAGTTGTGATGACCAAGAAAAACCAAGGTATACGTTCGCGTGATCATGGTCAAACATTTAGTAAATAAAACGCCTTAATCAAATATTCATAGAAATGATTTAGGTGCGATTTTTTAAATTGTTATCATGATTACGTTTCTTTCAAATAAATTCAAAGTATATGTTTGTGCAACTTTGACCAAGTCGTTTTCTTAAATAAACTAAGTGTTAGGAATTGAGTATACGTACACGTAACTCATCGTAAGTTAATTCTTTAAATATAGATTATTAAAGTGATTAATAGCGGTAAAAGATGAAAATAAACATAGGTCCTAAAATGAGTGATTAGACAAAATAGGCAAAGTATAAATTTCTAAGCAACCATGCTAAAATCACGGAACCCGCGAATGGCTAACACCTTCTTCCGGGTTAACAGAATTCCTTACCTAGTTTTTCTGGTTTAGCAGACTTTAAACAAAGTCAAAATCTTCCTCGATTTGAGATTTAAAATAACCCAGTAACTTGGGACACCAAAAATATTCCAAGTGACGACTCTGAAATAAATAAATAATCCCATTTCGAATAATGTCACTCTAATTGGAAAAACTCCCTTAGGCAAAAATGAGGTGTGACAGTTATTAGCCCCTCTAGTATTCCAAACTAGAAAAGTAGTTGGTCGATTTAGGGGGAGATATTGAGTGGGAGGGTGCAGAGTCACCTGACTCACTATCACAGGAAACTGACTTCCCCTAGGGTTGGGATCACCACCACTGCATACTTTGCTAAAGCTCTGTTCATCGCAGGGCAAAGATCGAAGGAGCATTTTGTCAGTGCAACTGGGCAGTTGAGGATGTATTTTTTGTCCTCTCTCTCTGGGAATATCATAAGGCTTGCGTCTCTGAGACTTGAGATTTCTATGAACGAGCCCGTGGGAGGGGAAATCTCCTCTATCTCCTCTACTATATCGATCTCTTCTAGTTCCTGTGGTGGGAAAGGGGTGTGTGAATTCAATTGCATGGGGGCCTGTTGAGTTGGTGCATGATGTTGAAACCGCTGAAGCTTCCAAAGGAAGAACAATGGGTTGACATTCATCATGTCCTGGGGTGGAAAGAAAGGTAGTTCGTAAATCCGATTCATATTGATGAGGGGGTTGCTGTGTGGGGGAAGGTTCCATTGCTGTTGCATGTTGAAGTATAGGGTTGAAGCAATCACAGGGGCTAGAGGATCCAATACATTTTCCAACCACATGTGATTCATGTAGTTGTTCATGGCTAGCCTCATCCCTTCCGTTATCAGTTGTGCTAGGAAGTTAGGATTTTGGATGATTATTAGTACTTCCATTCCATTGATGATCATTGTGAAGAAGACGGCTTGCCCTTGGATCCCTTATTCGATCCAAGATTATGGTTGGTGAAACGGAGGAAGTTCTTGAGTTGCATACACCAACTGGTGGTGTGCTAGTTGGGGTGACAGATTGTTCATTGTGTTGGTTGTGAGTATGTGAATGCGTGGGTGAAGGAGAAGAGGGGCTCTTGTGTATAAGGGTGGAATCTGGCATTGCATTATGAAGAAGTATGGTCTGGTTAATATTGGAGGAGTTATGGAAGGATTTTGGGGGAGACAATGATTTCATATCTTCATTGTGAGATATATTAGGGCTGGTATTGGGAGAGATTGGCGTGTTGGAGGGGGTCTCCAGATTTGGCAAATCAACTTGCATGTCTACTTACTTGGCTGGTGGATTTTGCCAAGTGTGACAAGTAGGGAGAGGTGGAATTGTTGGCAGGGTGTTGTTCCGTTAATTCCGAGGGTTCACATTAGTTAAGTTCTAGTAAAGTATATTTATTTAGTTGAGTAGTGGCAGTTAGGTCTTCTAATTGGGACACGTTATTCTCACGTGGCTTTGTATTTGTTGAACATTTTCTTGTTTGTATCGAAGGAAGGGGAGTGTGCATGGCAGAGTTAGAGGCGGCGTGAGATGGAGTGATTGGAGTGTAGGTTTTTTCAACCGTCTCAGAATCTATATTGGGAAGAGGAAAAGGTGCAAATTGATTGGGCTTGGACAAGTCCTGCTCATTGGGTATTCTTCTGCTTTTGCCATTAGTGGATGAACTACTGGAGGTTGGTTCCATGTTAATAACGACATTGGGTGTTAATGGAGTAATGTTTTTTTCATCATAATAATTTAGACACTGATAATTAAATAGAGTCCTATTAGTTTTAGGTTTATAGTCCATAGTACTTGAGTGAAGAGGCGTACCTTGATCTCTTGAATAATTATTAACACCAATACCTGGAGTGGCCTGTAACTTCTTCTCCTTGATGCTATTCTTTACTTACTGCGTTGGAATTTTTTTATTTTTTTTCCTGGTAAATGAAACTGTGTGCCATTCATAGGCTTTGTTGTTCGTTGTCTAGTGGGCTTGGTGTGAGTTGTTGTTGTTTTGACCTGTTGCTTGATTGTCCTGCGTTGGCTCTGGGGTGGGTGTTATACTGCGTTGGTGCTGGGGCCAGTGGTTAGTTGTGTGGCCTAATCTGCCACAGTGCTTACAAAGAAAACCTTCTCCTTCGTAGACAATTTGTTGGAGATGTGAGTCTATTTGGATGCATGTGACTAGTTCATCTAGTGGAACCTGAATGCATAGACGTGCATATCTTCCTCTCAGATTGGAGCTAGTGCATGCGTCAATCTTCAGTAGGGTGCCTATTGAATTTCCTATCCGCTTGAGTAGATTTCCATCATAGTACTCCGTTGGCAACTAAGGCAGACGCACCCAGACAACTGCATCTTTGTTTTGCTTTAGCAGCTACAAAATTGGGTTTTCATTTCTTCACAGAGAGGAAATGGCCGTTGACAAACTAAGGCCCATTTCTGAGTACATTATTCATATTTTCCTCTTTTGTGAATTTCACTATGAAATAGTCAGATCCCAGATCGATTAGTGAAAATTGCTCGGTGGGTTTCCATAGTTCTTGTATTTTTGTCTTCAGATAGTGATGCATAATTCTCTTTCCAAAGAGCTCGATGATAAGTGAGTATTTCCATGTGGAGTGTAGTCTTTCTCTTTCCGTGGTAGATAGATGAATAGCTATTATTGTACTAGCTAGTTAAACAATTCAGGTCACTTTTGGAGGATATTGCTTCAGTGATTTCTGGTTCGTCTTCATTTTCCTGAAGGTCCATGTCAATCTCAATTATTTGTTCTCTTGCAAGTAATTTCTCCCTGAAACTAGGTTGGGACTCTGCTGGGGAGGTGGATAATGTTGATGCAGGTGTGATATTGGTTAGATGGTGAATATCTGGTGGTTTAGGAGGGATTGGTGAGGAGCTGGTTATGGTGTTTTGAACTTCCATGGCAGAACTAGTATGGTAGAAAGCTAGACAGAAGGCAGAGAAAAAACTCTAGAGAGAGACTCTTGATTTTAAAGACATTGGAATTGAATGTTTGCTCTTTTCTTTTTCTCCTTATTTTATCCTTATCTTATATTGATGCGTTTGGAAATAAACCTCATCTAAAAAAAATTGTGTAAATTGAGGATTTAGTGAGTGAAAATGATTTTTTAATTGGAATGATTTCAAACTAGTCTTTTAATATTTTAATATATTTCAAATATTATTTAATGTGTGCATATATTTGTGATCAGAATAAATATTTATATATAAATATTGAACTTTAATAATTGTTGTTCTAAAACAATATTTGATGCCCCAAGGGGAGGCACATAACTCATCCTTTTTTATGCATGCAAGGAGAACAAAGATGTATAAGATAGATTGGTCAAAAAATATGAAGCAATGTCGTTGAATATGTGACTAAGTATTTAGTGTGACAATTGGTTAAGGTTTGAGCATGAAGATTAATCGGAATCCTTATATCCAGTTTAGATATCACAGTGAATAGGGCACGAGATGTTTATGGACTTGTTTCTGGATTGCTCCCGACTCTTAAGGATCACTTGGTTTGCGACAAATCCGTTAGTAAAGAAACGGAATTAACAAATTCACTTAAATAGAAAGGAAATGGGTTTTAAAAATGTGACAATTTAGCTAAAGTCCAACAACGGTTTAATAGATTCGCAACCACCAACCAGGTTGTGGTGGAATGATACGTACTCCTTCATCATTAATCAGAGATCTCGCGCTCGAGTCCATGTGTATAGAGTTGCCTTTGTCAGGGAACGCTTTACCCCACTCCCCCAATGTAGGACTTTTCGGCGCGAATCCGAATTTAACCAGACCCCAATTTAGATACCGAGCACCGGGTGAGAAACCAAGAAAAAGAGTCACAACCAACATTTTTCTAGGCATATTAGGCTACGTATTTTATTTTTATTTTTAAATTAATGAATTGTCATTTTGAAAACTCCTTTGAACCTACGATTTGTACTAGTGAGCTAACCTAGATTCCATTAATAAGGTTCATTAATTGACGAAAAGGAAGTTTTAAACACTCCTTAACCCACATATTAACGGTACATTACTTTAAATTTTAGTAATTAAATTTTCTATTTTGGTGTAAAGGCATTCGAGACACTAAGCACAAGCTAGTTATAAAAATCCACAAGAGGAAAGAGATAACAGAGATTAATCCGACCATTTGAAAGAAGGATCTCATAAAGCCCTTAAAGATAAATGGTAGTACTAAATGTATGAAACATAAATGTCGTTCGAGTAGTTAATTGAATACCTTAAGACAGGAAACTGTTATTCCATTCTTCTCATATTTCAGTTAACTACTAGTATTAGTACAGTAATAAATACAAGGATAAGATTCAGTTAATGGTTAGCTATCAATTGTCATGTCAATTGATCAATCGTGACACCTCAAGCAAATTTCTCTATTCCCGAACCTTCTTACACTTCAATTTTCCAGCTAGCGATTAGTCGTCCTAATGCCATCTTCAACCATTGCCCCCATTTTCTCCTCCAAAATAGAATAAAGTTGGTCCATCTATTACTCTTTTTTTTTTACTACAAAAAATATATTCTATTTTATATTCTTCTCTCTCTTCAATATTATATTATTATATTTTATTTAAATTTTATTTTCTTATTTCTATTAAAGAAATTCTATCTTTTTTCTTTTTACATATTCATCACATATAATTTATAAGCAAATATTATAAATTATATATATTAACGGATAATTAAATAAAAGTAAAATAATTGAGATACAAGATAATTATTATTATGGTAAAATTCAAATTAAATATCACATAAATATTCAACATTCACCTCTAGTATGCTCTCATAAATAATTTATTAATGCATTACGAAGTGCAAAATGAGCATCTTTATCGTTAATTCTTTTGTGTCGAACTAAAAATTATTCAAATCGGTGATTTTCATCTATTACCATTTCTACCGTTGGAGGTGGACATTCCCAATCATCTTGAATTGGTGCATTAAGATCACGCTTATCCTCGATTATCATGTTGATAATACAACAATAACATGTTACACCCTGTAAGTTTAAACAACATTGATACCGTTATATACATTGGATATGGTATTTTGAGCGGAATAGTTTTGTAAAAAGTTTGAAAAATATGATTTTGTATAGTTATTAATATTACTACTTTCGAATATGTTTTAAACTATACACATAATATAAGAAAGTTTATGAGATTTTCTTTATTGTAAAGATAGAAATATTTTCTCACAAGAAAAGAAGGATATCTTTTTATCATTTTAAGAATTAAGCGAAAGAAAATTTGTACTCTTTATATAAGATAAGGAAAATTAAAAGTTGAGAATATATATATATATATATGGATGTTTTAATGAAATAATAATGTATGTATTTATTTTGTATGGTACCACATGACCATGATAATAAGTTATATAAAGTGTGTTAAAAGTAAGTAGTATTTTAAGTAATTTGAGATAATTCTTAATATATGGCTAATTGGTTAAATATGGGATAGTAAAGTAAACAAAATTTTATATACATTAAGTACTTAAATGTGGCAAATATCCTTTGTCTTAGTAAGCATTATACATGTCATAAATGTAGGACTTCCACCGCCAATACAGTAAACATTTAATGACTTTATGCTATCATTTCTTGAAGCCATAGTAAAATATTAGGCATGTCCACTGATGAGGTCTTGGTTAACAAAGATAACTTCAGGTTGAAAAGGAAGAAACAAGTAAAGAGTAAGGAAAAAAAATAATAAGAAAAAGATACGGCAAAAGATGAGCCGAATGGTTTGGACCAGTTGGACGTTGTTACACAACTAATAACACTTTCCTTTCAAACAATGAGGCTTCCAAGTAACAGGCTATTAGGACTTATAAAATTCTTCATCAGGGTAAGTTTTCCTTATTGAAGATGACATGGTGCAGAATCTCAGATAGAGGTAGGGTTGTTCTTGATGGACGATAAAATAATTTATCTTTCTCGCACTTTTCCCCTAATGTTTTTCTTTGTGAGGACGGGTGTTTGAGGGATTATTAAGATAATCGGCTCAGGTATGTTAAGGCTAATCCTTCTTTCTTTTGGCATAATCCAAGAAACGATACATAAACGTAATGATATTTCATAAGTGCTTCTACTCTTAGCAGTTAAGAATGTCTATGTTATTCATTCCGGTAAAGTGATATTCAAACATGTGTAAGTATGTTCCTAAGTCTCTATTGAGGCAGATGATAAAGATGTTAGTGTTGATAATATAGTATTACATGCATCTTCATGCATATGCATTTACCACCGAGCTACGGCCGGTCGGGCAATCATGCACTTACCACCGAGCTACGGCCGGTTGGGCAGTTATATATTTACCACCGTGCTACGATCGGTTGGGCAGTTACATATTTACCACCGTGCTATGGCTGGTTGGGCGGTCATGCATACTCATTTACCACCGTGCTACGGCCGGTCGGGCAGTCATGCATTTACCACCGTACTACGGCCAGTGGGGCAGTTACCACCGGTTGGATAATCATACATTTACCACCGTGTGAAGGCCGGTCAGGCAGTTACCACTGATCAGTTGGGCAGTCATGCAACATACGATATGGATAATAGTCTAAAAAATAAGTATTGTATATATATGAGTATAATAAGTATGCATATACGGTGGCACTTCAGAGATTCAGGTTGATTTTTAGATGTCTTTAATTAATGTTGACTTGTTGTTATATTTTAGTTCTGCATTACATATTCAGTACATTATTCGTACTGATGTCCTTTTGTTGGGGACGCTGCATTCATTCCTGCAGGTATAGACAATCAGCTTGGCGAGCCCTCATAGTAGACGAGATTGACATTCAACAAAGGATCAGAAAGACTCCACCTCATTCAGAGTGTAGCCGAGACTATGAGTCATCGTGTCAGAAGTTTGATACAGACTTATGGGTAGGCCGGTACCCTGTCCCATTTGATGTCAAATAATCTTAGAGGCTTTGTAGACAAAGGTTCATTTTGTACAGTATGTCAGAGGCCTTGACAGCCCATATGTATTCATGTTTTAAGAAAGATGGTTCATTAATTCATTATTTTTCCACTTATAATTATATATTACAAGTTGTGGCCATTTTGGCCCATGATAGCTACAAAAGAAATAAGTTACAGAGTGGTTTTCTCGGGCCAGTGCGGCACCGGGTGCCAGCCACGCCTCCCCAGGTTTGGGACATGACAAGGTGGTATCAGAGCAGGTCGTGTTATAGGGAGTCTACAAAGCTGATCCTAGTACAGTCTCACTTAAGGGTGTGTTGCTCGCCATATTTATAATTGAGAGGCTATAGTGCATTTAGGAAATGTAACCCTTCTTTTGTTTTCAAATCGTGCCATAGAGCTTAGTCGTAAGAAGTCAGTATGAAACTTTCGTCAGATTTTGTATGCACCAGAGGTGCAGGTATCACTATAGAGCTTTAAGGCGTAATGTAAAAGGGTTGTTTAGGAAAAAATAGAAGACACGATGCGGTGATTGAAAGGTAAGTAAGATAAAGATGAGGAAGATACGGCTTACTCAAGTACAAAAAGTTGTGAATAGTCAAGACTTCAGATATACTTTGGGTTTTAATTTAATTTACTGAGGAGACCCTAGTGAAAATTTTGTAAATCACTGAGAGTTAACATTCGAGGACAAATGTTCTAAAGGGGGGAAGGATGTTACACCCTGTAAGTTTAAACAACCTTGATACCGTTATATACATTGGATATGGTATTTTGAGCGGAATATTTTTGTAAAAAGTTTAAACAATATGATTTTATATAGTTATTAATATTACTGTTTTCGGATATGTTTTAAATTATACACATAATATAAGAAAGTTTGTGAGATTTTCTTTATTGTAAAGATAGAAATTATTTTCTCACAAGAAAAGAAGGATATCTTTTTACCATTTTAAGAATTAAGCGTACTAAAAATTTTACTCTTTATATGAGATTAGGAAAATTATAAATTGACAAAATATATATATATATATATTTTTACATGGATGTTTTAATAAAATAATAGTATATGTATTTATTTTGTATGGTACCACATGACCATGATAGTAAGTTATATAAAGTATGTTAAAAGTAAATAGTATTTTAATTAATTTCTTAATTATGTGGCTAATTGATTAAATATGGGATAATAAAGTAAACAAAATTTTATATACATTAAGTGCTTAAATGTGGCAAATATCATTTGTCTTAGTAAGCATTATACATGTCATAAATGTAGGACTTCCACCGCCAATACATGGCCAAGTGGAAGCCAAACATTTACCGACTTTATGCTATCATTTCTTGAAGGCATAGTAAAATATTAGGCATGTCCACTGATGAGGTCTTGGTTAAAAAATATAACTTCAGGTTGAAAAGGAAGAAACAAGTAAAGAGTAAGGAAAAAAAGAATAAGAAAAAGATAAGGCAAAAGTTGAGTCGAGCAGTATGGACCAGTTGGACGTTGTTACACAACTGATAACAGTTTCCTTTCAAACAGTGAGGCTTCCAAGTAACAGGCTGTTAGGACTTATAAAATTCATCAGGGTAAGTTTTCCTTGTCGAAGACGACATGGTGCAGAATCGCAGATAGAGGTAGGGTTGTTCTTGATGGACGACAAAATAATTTATCTTTGCAGTTTCTCACACTTTTTCCCTAATGTTTTTCTCTGCGAGGACGGGTGTTGGAGGGATTATCAAGAGAATCAGCTCAGGTATGTTAAGTCTAATCCTTCTTTCTTTGGCATGATCCATGAGACGATACGTAAACACAATGATATTCCATAAGTGGTTCTACTCTTAGAAGTTAAGGATGTCTATGTTATTCATTCTGGTAAAGTGATATTCAAGCAAGTCTAAGTATGTTCCTAAGTGTCTATTGAGGTATATGATAAAGATGTTAATGTTCATAATATCGTAATACATGCATCTTCATGCATATGCATTTAGCACCGAGCTACGGTGTAACGACCCGACCGGTCGTTTTGAACTTTTACACTTTGATTGCTAGTTCCCGGGCATGACTTGCCCCGTGTAACATATTATGATTAATGTAGATCGTTGGTTTTGGTTTTCAGGAAAAAAATTTGGCAAAGTTAATATTTTGGCGAATTCTGGTTGATAGGTGAGATTTTGATCCGAGGGTCGGAATGGAATTCCGAGATTTGATGTAGCTTTGTTATGTCATTTTTGATGTGTCTGAAAAAATTTCAGGTCATTTGGACGTCGTTTGGTCTACTTTTTGATCGAATTCAGATTTTGGAAGTTTTGGAATTCTTAGGCTTGAATCCGAGGGTGATTTGATGTTTTGATGTTGTTTTGAGCGTTCCGAAGGTTGGAACAAGTTTGAATTATGTTATGGGGTGTGTTGGCATGTTTGGTCGGGGTCCCATGAGTCTCGGATAAGTTTTGGAAGAGTTTTTGGAAGATTTTGCCGTTTTGAGCATAAGCATGTAATGATCCAAAGATCTATTTTTAGTTCTAGAGATCAAAATTTGATTTCGAGACTTCCAAAATTTTGATAATGAATTATAGAACTGATCTGGAAAGTTTGATCTAATTTCATCAAGTCGCAATTAGGTTTTTGACACAAAATATGAGTTAATTGTTTAACGAGCGAAATGAGTATTGAGTTGAGAAAATGAGCTTCGAATTGAGTTTCGACTGAAGGGCTATGTTTGTATTATTATTTGTGACTCATAGGAACAAGAATCATCGAATTCCGAGTTCGTATGATGGAGTAGAGCCTTTTTAGTGAAAAGAAAAGCTGCTGCAATTTTCTGGGCAATTTCTGCATTTTTCGCACGTGTGAACAGTGACCGCACCTGCGTGAACAGTACCGTGAACAGTACCCCGTGAACAGTACCGTGAATAGTACCCCGTGAACAGTCGTGAACAGTGTGAACAGTACCGGACAGAATGTTAAGTTCTGGAAAATGGGACGAATCCCATTTTCCATTTTTACCAAATTGGAGCTCGGGGAGAGGCAATTTTCGGGAGATTTTCAGAGAAAACAACGGGGTAAGTGTTCTTAACTTAATTTTGGTTAGATTACCCGAATCTATTACTAGTTTTGACATTTAATTGGTGATTTTAGTTGAGAAAATCTTGAAAACCCTCTTGATTTAATTTGAAGATTTGAGGGTCGAGTTGATGTCGGATTTTAGTAAAATTGGTATGGTTGGACTCGTGGTTGGATGAAGTTTCATATTCCGTAATTTTTGTTGGGTTCCGAGATGTGGGCTCCACGGGCAAATTTTAAGTGCAATTTCGAATTTTTAATGGAAAATGTAGGATTTCATATGGAATTAATTCCTATAATTTTAATTAACTGAATCGAATTATTGTGGCTAGATTCGAGGCATTCAGAGGTTGATTTGAGAGACAAAGGCATCACGAGCTAGAGGATTAGCCGGTTCGAGGTAAGTAATGATTGTAAATACTGTCCTGAGGGTTTGAAACCCCGGATTATACGTCGTTGTGTTACTTTGAGGTGACTTGCACGCTGGATGATGAACGTGGAGTAGACCATCGCTGGGGATTGTGACCTAGTCCATCCTAAACGAATATTTTAATGCGTAATTGATAGTTAATTATTTGACATTATTATATTTTTGGGTTGTATGCCATGTTTGGGGCCTTGTGCCGACTTGTTAAGACCTTAGGGACATTTTTACTATCTTTCCTCGCTCTATTTGTTTGAAAGCATATTCTCAGTCATGTTTTACCTGTTTATTGCTCAAATCTGGCTTTATCACTATATTCTTAACATGAGAGAAATATGTGGGATGAGATCCTTACCTTATATTATTGTGCCCGAGAGGCTGTGATTATAATGACTGAGAGGGGTTGAGGACCCAATAGTGAGGATATTATATATGATATTGGATCGGGCTGCACGCCGCAGCAAATACATATATTGGATCGGGCTGCACACCGCAACAAATACTTATATGGACCGGGCTGCGTGCCGCAACAAATATGCAAATACATATATTGGATCGGGCTGCACGCCGCGACAATATAGAGCTTGGGCTGTAGGAGCCCTTCCTGAGTCTGCACACCCCAGTGAGCACAGTCGACTATTTATATGGATCGGGCTGTGCGCCACAGCGATGCATGGATCGGGTTGCACGCCGCAGTGGTTACTTTGATTTCAGTTATTGTGAGAGATATACGGATCGGGTTGCACGCCGCAGCGGTTACTATATGGTACCAATTGAGCGTGAATGCTGAGTGCGAGTACTGATTGGTAAGAGTTGAGTCACGAGTGACAAAGAGGCTATCCCGAGGGGCGATAGATATATACATGCATATGAGTGGTGTTTTGCCTGAGAGGCCTGTTTATGGACTTATTGATTTCACTCCTCTTAAAATGAGTTTCTATTGAATATGTTGATTTATTGACTGTTTTCACTCATCTCTATATTGAGCCGCTATCGGAAAGTTGCACAAATGTTTTAAAACAACTTTTATTTAAACTGGGGTTTATGAGATGTTCAGAAATTAATCACTAATTTGACATTGGTTATTTCCACTGAGAGTTTCAAGTTATGAAGTGTTTGTGATTACTATTTTGCCCGAGGGGCTGTTTTACGAAATATGCTTTGCCCGAGGGGCCGATTATGACTTTAATCTCTATTATTATTTTAAATGGCATTGAACCCCTACTGAAACTGTTGGAAGGTATTTCAAAGATGATTTTTACTAAAAGCTGGATTTTAAAAGGGAAGATTGACTCGTATTATGATTTGAAAGCCTGTTATATTTATTGAACCCAGCGTAAATGTGGATTTATTGTTTCATACTGCTTAGCCTTTATTTACTCTTATTACTTACTGAGTTGGAGTACTCACATTACTCCCTGCACGTCGTGTGCAGATTCAGGTATATCGGAACCCAGTAGCGGATGTTGATAGCTCAGTCACGGAGTCATCAGAGTTAGCAGTGTGGCTGCATGACGTTCGCAACACCGCTTTCTTCCTATCATTGTTGTTACTGTATTTAGTACATTTTTAGACTTTTGTTGTATTCAGACCTTGATAGTTGCTCATGACTAGTGACACCCCGATTTCGGGCTGGTATTTTATTCTGCACTGTTATTCCAGGATTTTATTATGAAACATTGTTTAATTTAAAGACTTAAAAATGACTCTTAATGCTTAAAGAGTTAAGGTGAGTGTTGTGTCGGCTGACCTTGTCTTCACGAGAGGCGCCATCACGATCGGGCTGGTTTGGGGTCGTGACATACGGCTGGTTGGGCAGTTACATATTTACCATCGTACTACGGCCGGTCAGGTAGTCATGCATATTCATTTACCACCGTGCTACGGCCGGTTGAGCAGTCATGCATTTACCACCTTGCTACGGCCGATCGGATAGTTACCACTGGTTGGGTAGTTATGTATTATTATTTACCACCGGTTGGGCAGTCATACATTTACCATCGTGCGAAGGCCGGTCGGGCAGTTACCACTGATCAGTTGGGCAGTCATGCAACATACGATATGGATAATAGTCTCAAAGAGAAGCATTTTATATATATGAGTATAATAAGTATGCATATACGGTGGCACTTCAGAGATTCAGATTGATTCTTAGATGTATTTAATTAATGTTGACTTATTTTTATGTTTCAGTTCTGCCTTACATACCCAGTACATTATTCGTACTGACGTCCTTTTGTTGGGAATGCTGCATTCATGCCTGCAGGTATAGACAATCAGTTTGACGAGCCCACATAGTAGACGAGATTGACATTCAGCGAAGGATTGGTAAGACTCCACCTCATTCGGAGTGTAGCTGAGTCTATGAGTCATCGTGTCAGAAGTTTGCTACAGGCTTATGGGTAGGCCGGTACCCTATCCCATTTGATGTCAAATAATCTTAGAGGCTTTGTAGATAGAGGTTCATTTTGTACAGTATGTCAGAGGCCTTAACGACCCATATGTATTCATGTTTTCAGAAAGATGGTTCAATAATTCAGTGCTTTTCCACTTATAGTTATATATTATAAGTTGTGGCCATGTTGGCCCATGATAGTTACAAAAAAAAGTTACAGAGTGGTTCGCTCGGGCCAGTGCGGCACCGGGTACCAGCCATGCCTCCCTAGGTTTGGGCGTGACAAGGTGGTATCAGAGCGGGTCGTGTCCTAGGGAGTGTACAAAGCCGCGCCTAGTAGAGTCTCACTTATGGGTGTGTTGCGTGCCACATTTATAATTGAGAGGCTATAAGACATTTAGGAAATGTTACCCTTCTTTTGTTTCCAGATCGTGCCATAGAGCTGAGTCGTAAGAAGTCAGTATGAAGCTTTCGCCAGATTTTGTATACACCAGAGGTGCAGGTATCACTGTAGAGCTTTAAGGCGTAACGTAGAAGGGAGGTTATGAAAAAAACAAAAGACACGATGCGATGATTGAAAGGTAAGTAAGGTAAAAGTGAGGAAGATACAACTTACTCAAGTACAAAAGGCTATGAATAGTCGAGACTTCAGATATACTTTGAGTTTTAGTTTAATTTACCGAGGAGACCCTAGTAAAATTTTTGTAAATCTCTAAGAGTTAACATTCGAGGACGAATGTTCTAAAGGGGGGAAGGATGTTACACTCTGTAAGTTTAGACAACCTTGATACCGTTATTTTGAGTGAAATGTTTTTGGTAAAGAAAAAAAGAAAGGTTTGAAAAATATGATTTTATATAGTTATTAATATTACTATTTTCGAATATGTTTTAAATTATACACATAATATAAGAAAGTTTATGAGATTTTCGTTATTGTAAAGATAGAACTTATTTTCTCACAAAAAAAGAAGCATATATTTTTATCATTTTAAGAATTAAGCGTACGAAAATTTTTACTCTTTATATGAGATTTGGAAAATTAGAAGTTAAGAAAATATATATATTTCTACATGGATGTTTTAATGAAATAATTGTGTATGTATTTATTTTGTTGGTACCATATGGCCATAATAGTATGTTATATAAAGTGTGTTAAAAGAAAGTAGTATTTTAAGTAATTTAAGATAATTCTTAATTATGTGGCTAATTGTTTAAATAAGGGATAATAAAGTAAACTAATTTTTACATACATTAAGTACTTAAATGTGGCAAATATCCTTTGTCTTAGTAACCATTATACATGTCATAAATGTAGGACTTCTACCGCCAATACATGGCCAGGTGGAAGCCAAACATTTAATGACTTTATGCTATCATTTCTTGAAGGCATGATAAAATATTAGGCATGTCCACCGATGAGGTCTTGGTTAACAAAGATAACTTCAGGTTGAAAAGGAAGAAACAAGTAAAGAGTAAGGAAAAAAAAAGAGTAAGAAAAAGATAAGGCAAAAGATGAGCCGAGTGGTATGGACCAGTTGGACGTTGTTACACAACTGATGACACTTTCCTTTCAAACATCGAGACTTCCAAGTAACAGGCTGTTAGGACTTATAAAATTCTTCATCATGGTAAGTATTCCTTGTTGAAGACGACATAGAGCAGAATCTCAGATAGAGGTAGGGTTGTTCTTGATGGATGACAAAATAATTTATCTTTGCAGTTTCTCGCACTTTTCCCCTAATGTTTTTATCTACGAGGACGGGTGTTGGAGGGATTGTCAAGAGAATCAGTTCAAGTATGTTAAGTCTAATCCTTCTTTCTTTTGGCATGATTCATGAAACGATACGTAAACGTAATGATATTCCATACTCTTAGCAATTAAGGATGTCTATGTTATTCATTTTGGTAAAGTGATATTCAAGCATGTCTAAGTATGTTCCTAAGTCTCTATTGAGGTATATGATAAAGATGTTAATATTTATAATATCGTAATACATGCATTGTCATGCATATGCATTTACCATCGAGTTACGGCCGGTTAGGCAGTTACATATTTTCTATCGTTCTATGGCCGGTCGGGCAGTCATGCATATTCATTTACCACCGTGCTACGGTCGGTTGAGCAGTCATGCATTTACCACCGTGCTACGACTGGTCAGACAGTTACCACCGGTTGGGCAGTTATGTATTATTCTTTACCACCGGTTGGGCAGTCATACATTTACCACCGTGCGAAGGCCGATCGAGCAGTTACCACTGATCAGTTGGGCAGTCATGCAACATACGATATGGATAATAGTCTCAAAAAGACGCATTGTATATATGTAAGTATAATAAGAATGCATATAAGTTGGCACTTCAGAGATTCAGATTGATTCTTAGATGTATTTAATTAATGTTAACTTATTTTTATGTTTCAGTTCTGCCTTACATACCCAGTACATTATTCGTACTGACGTCCTTTTGTTGGGGATGCTGCATTCATGCCTGCAGGTATAGACAATCAGTTAGACGAGCCCTCATAATAGACTAGATTGACATTCAACGAAGGATCGGTAAGACTCCACCTCATTCGGAGTGTAGCTGAATCTATGAGTCATCGCGTCAGAAGTTTGCTACAGACTTATGGGTAGGTCGGTATCCTGTCCTATTTGATGTCAAATAAACTTAAAGGCTTTGTAGATAGAGGTTCATTTTGTACAGTATGTCAAATGCCTTGACGACCCATATGTATTCATGTTTTCAGAAAGATGGTTCATTAATTCAGTGTTTTTCCACTTATAGTTATATATTACAAGTTGTGGACATGTTGGCCCATGATAGTTACAATAAAAAGTTACAGAGTGGTTTGCTCGGGCCAGTGCGGCACCGGGTGCCAGTCACGCCTCCCTAGGCTTGGGGCGTGACAAGGTGGTATCAGAGCGGGTTGTGTCCTACGAAGTCTACAAAGCCGCACCTAGTAGAGTCTCACTTATGGGTGTGTTGCGCGTCCCATTTATAATTGAGAGCCTATAAGACATTTAGGAAATGTAACCCTTCTTTTGTTTTCAGATCGTGCCATAGAGCTGAGTCGTAAGAAGTCAGTATGAAACTTTCGTCAAATTTTGTATGCACCAGAGGTGCAGGTATCACTGTAGAGATTTAAGGTGTAATGTAAAAGGGATGTTTAGGAAAAAATGGAAGACACGATGCGATGATTGAAAGGTAAGTAAGGTAAAGGTGAGGAAGATACGACTTACTCAAGTACAAAAGGCTGTGAATAGTCACGACTTCAGATATACTTTTGGTTTTAGTTTAATTTACTGAGGAGACCCTAGTGAAAATTTTGTAAATCTCTGAGAGTTAACATTCGAGGACAAATGTTCTAAAGGGGAGAATGATGTTACACCTTGTAAGTTTAAACAACCTTGATACCGTTATATACATTGGATATGGTATTTTGAGCAGAATATTTTTGTAAAAAGTTTAAAAAATATGATTTTATATAGTTATTAATATTACTACTTTCGAATATGTTTTAAATTATACACATAATATAAGAAAGTTTATGAGATTTTCTTTATTGTAAAGATAGAAATTATTTTCTCACAAGAAAAGAAGGATATCTTTTTATCATTTTAAGAATTAAGCGTACGAAATTTTTTACTCTTTATATGAGATTAGGAAAATTAGAAGTTGAGAAAATATATATATAGTTTTATATAGACGTTTTACCGAAATAATAGTGTATGTATTGATTTTGTATGGTACCACATGACCATGATAGTAAGAAATATAAAGTGTGTTAAAATTAAGCAGTATTTTAAGTAATTTAAGATAATTCTTAATTATATGGCTAATTGATCAAATAAGGGATAATAAAGTAAACAAAATTTTATATACATTAAGTACTTAAATGTGGCAAATATCCTTTGTCTTAGTAACCATTATACATGTCATAAATGTAGGACTTCCACCGCCAATACATGGCCAGGTGGAAGCCAAACATTTAATGACTTTATGCTATCATTTCTTGAAGACATGACAAAATATTAGGCATGTCCACCGATGAGGTCTTGGTTAACAATGATAACTTCAGGTTGAAAAGGAAGAAACAAGTAAAGAGTAAGGAAAAAAAAAGAGTAAGAAAAAGATAAGGCAAAAGATGAGCCGAGTGGTATGGACCAGTTGGATGTTGTTACACAACTGATAACACTTTCCTTTCAAACAGCGAGACTTCCAAGTAACAGGCTGTTAGGACTTATAAAATTCTTCATTAAGGTAAGTTTTTGTGATGATTCAAAAGGTCATCTTATATTTTAGAACCCAATTCGTGATTCTGAGGCCCTTAAAATCTCATTTTCTTTCTCCTCGATTTGCGTGGGCAGTCCGGGCGCATTTCCGGAAAGCCTTTTTGTAAAAATTTAAAAAAATGCTAAATTTTACCTTTAAAATTAAATTAAGTTGACTTCGGTCAATATTTTAAGTAAACGGACCCGGATCCGTAATTTGATGGTCCCGGAGGGTCCGTAGTTAGGACTTGGGTGTATGCCCAGAATTGAATTTTGAGTTCCCTAGCCCGAGAAATGAATTTTTGAAGAAAATTATTAAACTGAAAATATAATGGTTTTTAGAAATTGAATAACGTTCGATTTTGTTGGTATCGGACTCGTAATTTGGTTTCGGAGCAGATACAGGTTTAATATGATATTTAAGTCATGTTTGTGAAATTTGGTAAAAACAGAGTTTATATGACGTGATTCGGACCCTCAATTGTGAAAATAAAAACTTTAAGTGTTTTTGAGATTTTCATTAATTTTGATGCTAAATCCGTAGTTTTAGGTGTTATTTTAGCGATTTGATCGCACGAGAAAGTCCGTATGATATTTTTAGACTTGTGTGCATGGTTGGTTTGGAGCCCCGAGGGCTCGGGTGAGTTTCTGACAGGTTTCGGGATGTTTTTGAACTTAGAGAATTTTGTTGTTTTGTTGTCGTAGGTGTACATGTATTTTGTGCTTCGTGATGGCGAAGTGTAAATTTCTTTGAGGGAGCAATCCTTCTACGCTTACGCAAGGCACTGGTCGCGGACGCGAAGCGTTGAGGGCAATACCCTTCGCGAACGCGGCATGGCTATCACAAACGCGAAGCATGGGAACTGGGGGAGGGGAAAATTACTCATCGCGAACGCGACACTTGGATCGCGAATGCGGAGGCTGGGGGGAGAATGCCTTCGTGAATGCGATGGGTATCTCCCGAACGCGAAGGCCTTTGGCCGCTGCATCTCACGAATGCGACAGGCTTCTCGTGAACGCGAAGAAGGCCTATCCAGTCTTTTTAAAAACAGAACCAGCACGGGGTTTATCAAAAATTTCACAACTCTTTCATAAAAACTTGACCTAGGGGCGATTTTGAAGAGGGATTTCAACACTAATTTATAGGTTTGTGTTCTTCTACTCATTTTCTTCGATTTCCATCAACACCATTAGATTTTTAGCCTTCAATCTTGTTCTTTCATGGTAGAATTAGGGATTTTGGAAAAATTTGGGGAGTTTTACAAATTTGGAAATTTAGACCTCGATTTGGGGTCAGATTTCGAAACTAATTGCATATTTGGGCTCGTGGGTGAATGGGTGAACGGGTTTTGGTTTGAACCTTGAGTTTTGACCAAGCGGACCCGGGTCGGTTTTTGACTTTTTGGGGGAAAGTTTGGAAAAACTAAATTTGTGCATTGTAGTTGATTCCCTTAGAATTGATATTGAATTAATTGTGGCTAGATACGAGTGGATTGGAGGTGGAATCTAAAGGAGAAGCGGTATTTGAGGCTTGAATTTGGCCGTGGAATCGAGGTAAGTGTCGTGGCTAACCTTAGCTTGAGGAATTAGGTGTTGTTGCCTTATTTGCTACGTGTTTAGTTGTTGAGTACGACGTATAGGTGAGGTAACGAGTATATATATGTCATTGTTGAGTCATAGCATGTATGTGAGCCTTATACTTGTAACTGTTGCTTCCTTTATACATACTTTTCATGCTAAATTGGTTAATTCTTCATGTTAAACAATTTATATTATATATTTCCCTGTTTTGGATATTGGTTGAGTATTAACTCAAGTTGAGATTTATATTGTGAAGTTAGATGTTGAAACGAGATTGGTTATTGCTGATTCCCTTGCCGGGATGTTATTGTTTCTATTGTCTGGATGAGGAAGAGTGTAAAGCACAAAGGGTGATACCGTACACGATATTATGAGTGAGTGTTAATGCACGAAGGGTAATGTCGTGCTATATTCTGTGAGTGTTAATGCACGAAGGGTGATGCCGTGCCATGATTGTGAGAGAGTTAATACACGAAGGGTGATGCCGTGCACATGTGGTTGCTTTATTATTTCTGTGGGTTCAAAGCATGATATTTACTTGTTTCTTTACTGTGTTATTCCTAAACCTTGATATTCCCCTTCAGCATGTTCCCCCATCGCGTTATTATCTGTTAAATTACTGTTTTTATTACTTTTTGTATATGATTTAACTGCACAGGTTTATATGGTTGTCGTGTCTTAGCCTTGTCACTACTTCGCCGAGGTTAGGCTCGGGACTTATCAGTACATGGAGTCGATTGTACTGATACTGCACTCTGCACAGGACTTCGGTGCCGGACCTCGTGAGTAGAGTTGGGTTGCTGCCTTCAGTCCACTAGGAGACCCAAGGTAGATCTTGTTGCGTCCTACAGTATAATATTACGATTATGTTACGCTTCAGAGTATTAAATTACGATGTTGCACCCTGTAGTATTGTACGTTAAATTTGTCATAAGGTAATTGACATTAGTTCAAGGAAAGAGATTATTTGGAGATTATATGGATTATACTATTTTAAATAAATGATGAGTAAATTCGTGAAGGTGAGAGGGGAAGCAGGTCAAAGAAAATGAATTTTTTGTCCTAGCTTGGCATATTGGGATGAAATACGGGCCGAGCGTTAATACTCGATATTTATGGACTAGTGTCATACAAGGTACTACATTACCATGCTAGTAAGGTGTACAATGTATGTTAAAAGAGAGTAGAACTTTAAGTAATTTGTGGTAATTTTTAAATTATGCGGGTAATTGATTAATTATTGGGTAACAGAACATTACCTAGTTAACTAATAAGTGGGTAAATATTACTAATATTCACCCCACTCTCCATGTGGCACAAGGCCACGAATTTAGAATTTGACTCATAACAAATGGTGATTAGGTATCTACACCTAAAGAATAAATAAAGTTTAATCTTATCAAGATAAGACATGATAACAATTTCATTGTAGAAACAGAAGCTAGAAATCATTGATTATAAGACTTCTTTCTAAATCCAAACAGATTCAAGAACGGGAATTTTCATTCCAATAAAGAACGGACATTAATGTTGAAAAAATACAATTCCAACGAGATTTTTTAGCACCATAGCAAATTGAGATTTTGCGATTCTAAAGGAATAAAGTGCAACCTTTTTCAAGAATATCATACGGATGTTTCCTACCCAAGGTATATTAAGGCTGTCACTTCTTTCTTTTTGGTATGATCCAAATAATACAAATGAAACGAGCAAAATACGCAACTTTCGTAAATGATTCTATTCATAAAAATACTAGGGGTGTCTATATTATTGATTCCTCATGTGAATTATTATTATATCTTCTGTTCGTGGGTCTCAGAAAAATACATATTTGATAAAGTTTATCCGAAAGGTATATTGATTTTTATGTCATTCCAAGAAAATCTTATTAATGTATTTTTTATGCATTTCATGCATTTATACATGTACATTGACCCATGACCATATGACATTATATATACATACATATATATATGGGATATGGGAAAAGGTTAGGGCGTTATATATGCACCACCGTCTAATCGACTGGTATACGTTGATGATGTTGCCCACAATGGCCGAGATGATATGATGGGATGCCCTCAGAGGCTTGATTATGGTATGAACGCATATACCTATGCACGACATGACATTCATATGCATATGCATGACACTATAAGTATTTCATGATTTACAAAGTTATCCAAACTTATAGGTTGAGTCATTTACTCTATATTTCTTTCCACGTATGTTATATACTTATTTATGTGCCTTATATAGTCGGTACATTATTCGTACTGACGTCCCTTTTGGCTGGGGACGCTGCGTTCCATGCCCGCATATCTTGATAGACAGGTCGAGAATCCTCCAAGTAGGCTATCAGCTCAGCAGAAAGTGTTGGTGCACTTCATTTGCTCTGGAGTTGCTTCTTTGGTCAGTATGATTAGTACATGTATCGATTAGTATGACAGGATCATTTCCTGACCTTTGTGATGCTATGAATTCTTAGAGGCTTGTAGACAAATATCATGTATACGGATACTTGTATGGCCTTGTCGGCCTATGTTTCGAGTATATAAAGAATCATGCCGGCCTTATAGGGCTGTTCTTCATATATATAAGTTTGTATTCCCTCATGATTTACTCTGGTTCATTTACCTATGATAGAATGATATGAAAGATACATTATGTTGGTACTCGATTGAGTGTGGTATCGGGTACCCGTCGCGGCCCATCGATTTGGGTCATGACAAAAGTGGTATCAAAGCAGTTCTGTCCTAGGGAGTCTACAAGCGGTGTCTAGTAGAGTCTTGTTTATGGGTGTGCCATGCACCACACTTATAAGCAGGAGGTTATAAGGCATTTAGGACTGTCACTCTTTCTTCTTACTCTAGATCGTGTGGTAGAGCTCAGTTGTAAGAATTCAAATTCCTAACTTCTATTTTATTCGTAATAAGACAATACCTACATCTAGAAAGACAGTTGGCAAAAGACATGGCTATGGAAGAGTTGAGTCAGAGGAACACGACTTTGCATCATGCTTATGATAAGTAAATGTGAGGTCTTCAGCAAATCATGTGCGTACTGAAGGTGTGTAAGTTTATTGATAAGGATCCCTAAGGCAAGAATGCTTATCCACTCTTACGGTAAAAAAAGAATAATGAGGGAAACACAAGTTTTAGCAAGTAAAATGAGCAAGGTGAAGAAGGGTACGAGGCACCCAGTTAATGAAGATTATCAATATTACAGTTCCGGCAGAAAAGTATAAGCATTGTAAGTTACCCTCAATAGTAACAGAGGTATGTATAACTGGCCACACCCATCTCATTTATATCCTATTGGCGGCTAACAGGTGTAGACTAAGAAAAGGATGGATATCAGGATCCGTCTAGGGTTAGAGCAACCCAATATGTTGGATGGATTGTTAGCGTTAGCGGACATTTTCAAAGGATACTACAAACGTGGTAATAATTCTCCTTGTGAGACACCCAGATGGTGCATTTTAAAATAGTACATCTGGATATGAGTACTACAAATATAGGCACTGGAAGCCTAGAATGGATAAATATTACCTTAGTATGGCTCCCGTCCCTAGTAGGGAGAGAATGTTAGGCAACACAAAGAGCCCAGGGATGGGGCAAGGGGAGTTAAAATGCAAAAGAATGTCTTGTCGAAGTTTTCAGAATAAAGTGATTGACAGAAATGTTAGCAAGAAAAAAGAAGAGAATTAATGGAGCATTATGAGTAAGACGTGATACATGGATGAAAACGATAGATAAAAAATGACAGTATTACAGAGTCTATAGTCGAGTGAAGGGAAATACTGTCATGACCCCGGTTCGCCCTCCGTGAACCATCGTGATGGCACCTAGCCTCTACGACTAGGTAAGCCTAACAATGCGGAAAATAAACCAATTTGCGGAAGAAATAATTTAAAATCGAAGTAGTAAAATAAAACAGTAATTTAAAGTGCCGCTTGGCATACACAATAATAACTCTCGAAAGCTAAACACATTTCCCAAAACCCGGAATCTTATGATCACAAGCCTTTGAAAGTCTACAACGTCTAACTCCAGAATATCTAACAAGAATTCAAAGTACGGAAGGGATAATACAAAAGGGAGAGTAGAAAAGGGACTCTTCGGTATGCGGACGCGGCAGATATACCTCGGAGTCTCTACGAACGCCTCGTCTCAAACGTGGAAAGTCTGAGTGGAGGTACCTGGATCTGCACATGAAAAATATACAGCAGAAAGGGCATGAGTACACCACAGCGGTACTCAGTAAGTGCCAAGCCTAACCTCGGTCGGGTAGTGACGAGGAAGGTCAGGGCCCTACTGAGATTAAATAAAATAAGGGATGATAGAATAAGATAATCAGTACAGTTGAAAGCTGACAGTAAGAATTTAATACAGGATAATAAGGAATACAATAACTGGAACAGAGATAAAAACAATCACAAGGAAATACCACTCTTCACAAGGATAATAATCGGGGATCTCTCAATATTCCAAGGATCTCTTAGTACCCTCAATATATACCAGGGATCTCTTGGTATCCTCAATATATGCTAGGGATATCTTGGTATCCTCAATATATGCTAGGGATCTCTTGGTATCTTCAATATATGTGCCAGGGATCTCTCGATATCCCGCACCTCCTCTCAAATCATAAATACGTATAGGGGATCTCCTGGGATGTCGTCCCGTAGTCCCAAAGTAAAACACACAGCATCAACACAAAGAATACTCAATTAAGCTCAATTTCGTACCAAGTAAAGCAGGTAATTCTAACCTAACATGCTTTACATAGTATAATTAAGGCAGTTTAAGCAAATAAGCAATCAAGTCAATTAAACATACTTTTTCTAAGCTAACAGCAGGTTTAAATTGCAAGTAGTATAAAACAGGAAAAAGGAACACAATTGAAATTACTTAAAGAAAACTGGATTTTCAACAATTAGCTCAAGTACGCACTCGTCACCTCACGTACAAGGCATTTCAATTATCAAATATACCAAATCCTAAGGGGAAGGTCCCCCACACAAGGTTAGGCAAGCCACTTACCTCGAACCAGCTCAAATCAATCTGAAACCACGCTCTTGCCACGAGTACTCGACTCCAAATGACCCTAATCTATTCAATTCAATTTCATAATGTAAATAACACTTCAAGTAACTGATTCTACAATGAAATTCTTAGCTAATACGCGAAATTAGGTAAAATAACCAAAACGCCCCTCGAGCCCACATCTCGGAATCAGGTAAATTTAGATTTCCAGAATCCTCACACTCTCACAAGTTCAGTCATACCAAAAGTACCAAAATCGGACCTCAAATGGTCTCTTAAATCATCACTCAAAGGCCTTTAATTAGCCAAGCCCTAACCCCAAAATTACCACTGATTTTCCTTAAATTTTCATGTTTATAATGATAAAAATCACCCCAATAACGAGTTTAGGGACCAAAGACCTTACCCCAAAGAATTCCTCTGAAAATCTCCCTTGAAAATGCTCCCCAAGGCCTCTTCCCATTTGAAAATTGGTGAAAATAACTCAAATTCGCGAAGGCAAGTATTTACATGTTCTGCCCAGTTAAACCGCATCTGCGGCCCTGGGACCGCACATGCGGTCTCACTTCTGTGGAGCCACGGTCTCGCAGGTGCGTTACCCTTCTCTCACCTGCGGCTCCTAGAGCTGGACCAAATTTCCGCTTCTACGGTCCAATAGTCACTTCGCCGCACCTACGGTCCCACACACATAGGTGCGGTTATGACAGGTTCAGCAACGAAAAATCTTCCTAAGTCCAAATTCAACTTCTGCCAAGGACCCGAAACTCACCCGAGGCCCCCCGGGACCTAAACCAAACATGCCAACTAATCCTAAAACATCATTCAAACTTGTTCCAACCTTCGAAATGCTCAAAACGACATCAAAACACCAATTTAATATCGGATTCAAGCCTAAGAACTTCAAAAACTCACAAATTACGCTTTCGATCAAAAGTCTATCAAACCTCGTCCGAATGACCTAAAATTTTGCTCACGCATCACATTCAACACTACAGAGCTACTCCAACTTCTGGAATTTCATTCCGACCCTCGGATCAAAATCTCACTATCGAACCGGAAACTTCAAAAATTCAACTTCCGGCATTTCAAGCGTAAATTAGCTACGGACCTCCAAAACACAATCCGATCATGCTCCTAAACCCGAAATCACCCAACGGAGCTAACGGAACCATCAGAATTCTATTCTGAGGCTGTCTTTACACTGTTCCGACTACGGTCAAATTTCCCAAACTTAAGCTCTCATTTAGGAACTAAGTGTCCCAAAAACTCTCTGAAACTCAATACCAAACATCCCAGCAAATCAAAATAGTAGAAATAAATGCAGATAAATCAGTTAATAGGGAATCGGGGCGTTAATTTTTAAGACGACCGGCCGGGTCGTCACAAATATGAGAGGTGACAGGCCTTGAGAAAACAAAAGAGTATAGGCCATGAAGTCATATCCTCATTTTAAGAAATAAGCTCGTGATTCCAATACAACTACCAGAAGGAAAAGTTAGACCCAGAGTAATAGAACCAGTATGGATTGGTGAACAAGATAAATTAAACATGAATTAGAGACTGAGTGAATGATAATGGTCGACATCATGAGAATTTTAGATTACGTTATGACAATAATAGAATGAACAATAGAAGAATATTCATGAGAAATTCAGAGAACGGTCATTCAGGAAGACGCTTCCCTAAAGCAAGAAGCTTAAGGGACTGTATGTGCCAGTTACACTAAGTGTCACCCTCGTGAGTAAGTAATTTTGTCATCCTCGATACGGAAGGATTACCGCGAGGCGAGTAAGGATCATCAATGATGTGAAAAGATGCAAAGATGAAGAGGTAAAACATCTATACGTAGATCATCGTAGCACTAAATCTTAGTACTCCTCTAAAGGGGGGAATATGGAGTGATGTGACATTAAGTCAGAATTTAGTGATCCTAGTAACTATGAAATGGTAAAGGGAGAATGCGATAACAATGGAGAAAGGAATGAGACTGCACTTATCCAAACCCTACAGATACGCTACGAGTTATGCAAGAACGACGCCAAGAAAAGGAAGTAAGGGTTCCTGCCTGGGATGTTTTTGATAAATAAGGAGCTAGTGCGAGAGTTAAGTTAAGACAAAGGAAATAACCCAAGAAAAATTACGCGGAATATGGATATGAGAATGGGCCAACGAGTAGTTAGTAGTTGATTCTGGAAGAGCCTAGTCATGACTGGACAAGAGGTTACAGGAAAATTAGCAAACCATGCAAGATAAATATAGTAAACCCCAATATAGAGAATTAAGCCTCGCAGTAATGTTATTATAATACTTGAGATATATTCAAATAAGAGTCGGGGTAAATAAGGTACTGTATGAGTGTTACGGAAATAAAAGAGGATGCCACTAGGAAGAGAGTCAAAATATTATTTCAGAAGCAACCCTACAAGCACAGGGGCATGGGGGTAGGTAACTACGGATAATTATAAATGAGGAAAGACATCAAAAAAAATTCCGTCGGATACGATATAATAAGCTCGCAACTTTACAAGAGTCAAGGGTTCTCCCTAAGTACTACAACAAAAGAGTAGCTGAGGAAATAAGGAAGAACGCTTCAACCTAAGCACAACAACCTAAAGAGGAAATGGTCGTGTAACAACAGTCTCACAACAACATTGTAAGTACTCCAAAGGTAAGTGGTACCTACCGTGGCTAGTGAACGGGAAGTAAAATTAAAAGTAATATTCGAGATCATATGAGTTGCACGAAAACTCTGGCATGTATGGGCACTAAGATATGCTAAGTATGGACGCAACAAGGGGGCAAAAAGACTAGGAAAAATATTAGCTTACATTGAAAGAAAGCTAAGATGGAAAGAAAGAAATTATTCAATCAATGATCCAGAGTTGGTTACATTATGAACGTACTTAAGGGTTTGAAGTTTTATAAATGCAACATATACAGTCGTAGAAGATTCCGATATACGTTAAAAAAAAAGAATTAAGCCCAGGTCATAAACGAAGGATTAAATTGTCAAAAGGGTTGTATCATGCATATTCCTCAGCGCCCATGAAAGGCTAAATAGAATAACTAATAGCATGAACCACATATCGGGAGATAACTTAAGCCGACATAAAGGCCGATCAGAAGAAGGAGGAAACTAAAATGTTACATCAATGAAGTAAATCAGGAATCTGATTATTGGACCCAGAAGTTATATGAATCATGATTGAGAACATAGCAGAATCACTCTTAATATTAGAGGCGCAAGAGAGATAGCACAACAACCATATTCTATAACGGCTCTACGATAAAGCCAATTAGAAAAATACCAGCCTCATAAGAATTCAGTATGAAACTCCCACCAGATTGTATAGGCACCAGAGGTGCAAGTATTATAATAGAGCTTCAAATGGTGGATGTGATTTATACCTGTGTGGGAGGGAGGTTATGAAAGAAAGATAGAAGAATGAGATGTGATATTTTAAAGTAAGTAAGATAAAGGTGAACAACGTACGGAATACTCAAGTATAGAAGGACGAGAGTGGTCTATACTTTAGGTAAACGACTAGAAGCGCTGGGATTCAGTATCCAGAAATGATAGTAGCATTGCCCGTGGCATACCTTCCGGCCTATGGTTTCTAAGTACCGAAAGGTCTAATTAGAGAGTAAAAGAAGAATTAGAGACAATGCGATGTCTCGCTTGATGTTCCAGAAAAGCATAAGGGAATCGATCGCAAGCTAAAGTATGATAGAACGACAAGGTTTTAGAAAGACAAGAGTAAGGATAAAAAGAAGGCAAGTGAGAATGTGACAAAATGGATAAGTCCTCAGGACTAAGCCCGTAAAAACAAAGGAGCTGATGGTTTCTCTAAGTTATAGAAAGCTCAGTATAGCTTAAATGAACTCAAAGGAGTCTAAGACTAGTAGCATTTAGAAGAGAAGAGATACTGCCCTGGTAGTAGAATGAGGGTGTGATTGTGATAGATAAAAGATGACGGTTGGCCTTCGATTGAGTAATGACTTGAAGAGGATTTCATGAATTGTAAGGGACTAAAATACCCATATAAGGTGAATCATATTGGGATGCTATAAAGTACAGTTATGGAAGTATAGTATTACCCCTAGGTGGATTAATCTAATTACTCCAGATGTCCTTGATGAGACGCGAGCCCTAGCGGCGGTGTTACATAAAAGATCAAGTTATCAGTGGTAGATGATGAATCAACATTAGGTGAATCAACAATAGATGGATAAAAGTCCAACAATATGATATGAGATTAGACCACCAGTCTTAAGGATAAGCAACAAGAGTAACCTAGAGTTGGTTGCAGACCTCAGTAATGATAAATCAAAGTAAGAATTATGGTATGATATGATGTACATAGATGCATTAAAGTCATACGAATGGATAACCAGATCTATGAAATAATATATGGCCATATTCGTAAATTCTACATAGTACCGAGCGAAGCACTTCAGTACACCTATAGATGCCCAGAGAGGCATCCTATTAAGCCTTGTATATGTTTACAAAGTAAGGCCTAGAGTTTGGCTAAAAGCTGGAGGAAAAAGGAGAAAAACGTCGCATAGGCACACTTACAAGGTCAGTATCATAGAGGCTGCATAATAGAAGGTAGCAACAGTTACGAGGTTGGAAGGAATTCGATCACAAATCATGGCGTGGGAAAGAGGCCTAAAGGGGGGAATGCCCTGGTTTTTGGATTCATTCACAGAACAAATGTCTAAATGGCAAGGGGAGTATTAAGGTATTCACAAGAACTATAAGTTATGAAAATGATAAGAATATCAATCAACATTCGAGGACGAACGTTCCAAAGGGGGGAATGATATTACGTCTCGCAGTATTAAATTACGACGATGTTGCACCCTATAGTATTGTACGTTGAATTTGTCGTAAGGTAATTGACATTAGTCCAAGGAAAGAGATTATTTGGAGATTATATGGATTATGCTATTTTAAACAAAGGATGAGTAAATTCGTGAAGGTGAGAGGGGAAACAAGTCAAAGAAAATGAATTTTTCGTCTAAGTTTGGCATATTGGGATGAAATATAGGTCGAGCGTTAATACTCGATATTTATGGACTAGTGTCGTAGAAGGTACTACAAGACCATGCTAGTAAGGTGTACAAGGTATGTTAAAATAGAGTAGTATTTTAAGTAAGTTGAGATAATTCTCAATTATGAGGGTAATTGATTAATTACCGGGTAACAAGATATTACCTAATTAATTGGGAATATATTGGATAAGTATTAAAAAGCATGAGGTGGCAGACTTCATGCAATTGGAATGACTCATATCTCAATTTAAAAGGTGACATTTAGGTGTTGCAAAGACACTTACGTACAAAATCCAAACAGAATCAAGAATGGAATGTAGTCTTCATTTGTTATAAGACTTCTTTCTAAATCCAAACAGATTCAAGAATGGATTGTAGTCTGCATTGATTATAAGACTTCTTTCTAAATCCAAATAGATTCAAGAACGGGAAATTTCATTCCAACAAAGAATGGGCATTAATCTTGAAATAAAACAATTCTAACGAGATTTCTTAGCACCATAGCAACGTGAGATTTTGCGATTCTAAAGGAATACGGTGCAACCTTTTTAAAGAATATCATACGGATTTTTCCTACCTTAAGTATGGTAAGGCTATCACTTCTTTCTTTTTGGCATGATCCAAATAATACAAATGAAACGAGCAAAATATGCAACTTTCATAATTGACTATATTCATAGAAATACTAGGGGTGTCTATATTATTGATTCCTCATGTGAATTATTATTATATCTTCCATTCGTGGGTCTTAGAAAAATATTTATTTGATAACGTTTATCCGAAAAGGTATATTTATTTTTATGGCATTCCGAGAAAATCTTATTAACGTGTTTTTTATGCATTTCATGCATTTATACATGTACATTGATCCATGACCAGATGACATTATACACGCATATATATATGTATATATATGTATATGGGATATGAAAAAGGTTGTAGCGTTATATACGCACCACCACTTGATCAGCTGGTATATGTTGATGCTGTTGCCCACAGTGGCTGAGATGCTATGATGGGATGCCCTCAGAGGCTTGATGATATTATAAAACATGTACCTATGCACGACATGACATTCATACGCATATGCATGACACTATAATTATTCTATGATTTATAGAGTTATCCAGACTTACAAGTTAAGTCATTTACTCTATATTTCCTTCCACGTCTGTTATATACTTATTTATGTGCCTTACATACTTGGTACATTATTCGTACTGACGTCCTTTTTGTCTGGGGACGCTATTTTTCATGCCCGTAGATCTTGATAGACATGTCAAGAATCCTCTAAGTAGGCTATCAGCTCAGCAGAAGGTGTTGGTGCGCTCCATTTGCTACAGAGTTGCTTCTTTGGTTAGTATGATTAGTACATGTATCGATTAGTATGGCGGGACCCTGTCCCGATCTTTGTGATATTATGTATTTTTAGAAGCTTGTAGAAAGATGTCATGTATACTGATACTTGTATGGCCTTGTCGGCCTACGTTTCGAGTATTTAAAGAATCATGCCGGCCTTATAGGCCCGTTCTTCATATGTATAAGTTTGTATTCCCTCATGATTTACTCTGGTTCATTTACCTATGATAGAATGATATGAAAGATACATTATATTGGTACTCGGTTGAGTAAGGTACTAGGTGCCCGTCGCGGCCCATCGATTTGGGTCCTGACAGATCTGCCTGCGTTCGCAAACCCTGGAGTCCCCTTCCCTCTGTCTTAGTTTTCTATTTTCTTTTATTTTGAGAACAGATGTATTTCTTTTAAGCTAGCGTTTGTAGAAAATTCTTAGAAGTTCGTGGATTGTGACACCAGATCTTTTGGGTATTCGTGTGTTAGTGTTTTAAACTGTTTTAAAGATTTCCGTACTTCATAATTGTTTAGTTTCAATTCTTGTTAATTACTATTTTGGTTATTGATTAATGTGTTAGACCTGTATCTATTGGCTTGCCTAGCATTCTAAGAGTTAAGCCTTATCACGATCCCAACGGTGGGAAATCTGGGTCGTGATAAGTTTATATCAGAGCACTAGGTTGCCTAGGTCTCACAATTCACGAACAAGCTAGGTAGAGTCTGAGGGATCGGTGCGGAGACGTCTGTGCTTATTCCTCAGAGGCTACAGAGTTTAGGAACAACTTCACTTATATTCTTCTCTGTTGCGCGATTTGATTTCTCAATGCTAATTGAACCTTCTACTCTTGTTCTTTCGCAGATGGCGAGAACACGTTCTATTTCATCAACTGATCAGTAGCCCGAGCCCCCAGTGGCAGCTCCTACGAAGGGCAGAGAACAAGTCCGAGGCCATGCCAAAGGCCGAGATAGGGGCAGGGCTCAGCCCAGAGCTCGAGTAGCAACACCAGTGGCGGAGCCTCAGGTAGAGTTTGAGGAGGAGGCTCCAGCCCAGACCGTTCCAGTAGGACCAGCTCAGGTCCTAGAGGGGTTCATAGCCACCTCAGTGCTTCAGGATACTTTGGTCTGTCTAGTGGGCCTGATGGAGAGTGTAGCTCAGATCTGCACATCCCCATAGCACTAGTCATTTCTCAGGCTGAGGTAGGAGCACAGACTCTCGCTACTCACACTTCGGAGTAGATGGCTCCTTAGTTTCAGACTCCAGCAGCTCAGCCAGTGGGAGTAGCTCAGCCAGTTGAGGTAGTCCCGCCTGGTGTGGTAGCACAGACCGATGATGGATCAACTATGTCTTCTGAGGCCATGCGTGACCAAGTTTTTCACCACTATTTATGAAGGTACATCTTTAGAGGATCCCTAGGACTATCTGGACAGTTGTCACGAGGTGTTGCGTAACATGGGGGTAGTGGAGACTAATAGGGTCGACTTTGCTGCTTTTCGTTTGTCAGGTTCTGCCAATAAATGGTGGAGGGATTTTTATTACCAGTTGGGTCGCCTGCTTTGACTTGAGATTAGTTCTCTCAGCTATTTCTGGAGAAGTTTCTTCCTATCACTCAGAGAGAGGACTACCGTAGGCGATTCGAGCATCTTCAGCAAGGTTCTATGACTGTCACTCAGTATGAGACCCGATTTATTGATTTTGCCCGTCATGCTCTTCTTATACTCACCAAAGAGAGGGAGAGGGAGAGGGAGAGGAGATTCATTAAGGGACTCACTCATCCTATCAGATTGCAGATGGCTAAGGAGACATGGAGCGAGATTTCTTTAACGGCCAATATGGCCAAGCGAGTTGAGGTAGTTCTAGCTCAGAGGAGTGGACAGGGGTCTGACAAGAGGCCTTATCATTCTGCTAGGTTCAGTGGTGCCTCATGTAGAGGCAAAGATTCTTTTAGTAGGGGCCATCCTCCCAAATCGTTTCATTCAGCACTTCAGGCTTCTCACAGTGCCCTAGGTGGTCATGGACCTCATATGCAATATTCTAATCAGCTACCCTACAGTGCACCACCAACTTCTATCAGTGCACCTCCGCTCCAAAGTTTTTAGAGTGGTTACTCAGGCCGTCAGAGTTAGTTTTAGGGTCAGTAGTCTCAGCAGCCGAGGTCTTGTTATACTTGTGGCGATCTGAGGCACATTGCTAGATTTTGCCCTCGAGCATCGAGCAGTTCTCAGTATCAGGGTTCTCGTGCCATAGTTCCTGCACTAGGTATTCCACCGCCCGCTCACCCAACCAGAGGTAGGGGTCAGACAGCTAGAGGTGGAGGTCGAGGTATTAGAGGTGGAGGTCGAGGTATTAGAGGTGGAGGTTAGGCAGCTAGAGGTGGAGGCCAGCCAGCATGAGGCCGTCCCAGGGATGTAGTTCCGAGTGGTGGGCCCCAACCCCAATGTTATGCTTTCCCAGCCAGGCCTGAGGCTGAGGCATCCGATGTCGTTATCACAGGTACAGTTTCAGTTTGCAGTAGAGATGCTTTAGTTTTATTTGATCCAGGGTTTACATACTCCTATGTGTCATCTTATTTTGCTACGTATTTGGTTGTGCCTCGTGATTCTTTGAGTACTCCTATATATGTGTCCACACCGGTGGGTGATTCTATTATTGTAGATCATGTTTATCGCTCGTGTGTGGTTATTATTAGGGGTCTTGAGACTCATGTAGACCTCCTACTTCTCGATATGGTTGACTTTGATGTTATTTTGGGGGTGGATTGGTTATCACCTTATCATGCTATATTGCACTATCACCCAAGACTGTGACCTTAGCCTTGCCGGTATTGACTCTATTAGAGTGGAGAGGGACTCCTGGTCATTATACCAGCAGGGTTATTTCTTATATAAAGGCTCGACGTATGGTCGAGAAGGGGTATTTGGCTTATTTAGCTTATATTCGTGATTCCAGTGTGGAGGTTCCTTTTATGGGTTCCGTACCAGTTGTTCGTGAGTTTCCAAGGGAATTTCCTGCAGACTTGTCGGGAATGCCACCCTACAGGGATATTGACTTTTGCATTAATTTGGCTATAGGCACTCAGCCCATTTCTATTCCGCCATATCGTATGGCCCCTCCAGAGTTGAAAGAATTGAAGGAACAATTGCAAGATTTGCTTGATAAGGGCTTCATTAGGCCCAATGTCTCGCCTTAGTGTGCACCGGTGTTGTTTGTAAAGAAAAATGATGGATCGATGAGGATGTGCATAGATTATCGTCAGTTGAACAAAGTCACCATCAAGAACAAGTACTCATTACCGAGGATTGATGATTTATTTTATCAACTTCTGGGTGCCAAAGTGTTTTCGAAGATTGACTTGAGATCTGGCTACCATCAGTTGAGGATTACGACATCTGATGTCCCTAAGACAGCTTTTCGCACTCGGTATGGGCATTATGAGTTTCTAGTGATGTCGTTTGGGTTGACAAATGCCCCAGCAACATTTATGGATTTGATGAACCGAGTGTTCAAGCCCTACCTGGATTCCTTTATGATTGTTTTCATTGATGATATCTTGATCTACTCCCGCAGTCGGGAGAAGCATGAACAGTATTTTCGAACTATTCTTCAGACTCTGAGAGACAGCCAGTTATATGCTAAGTTTTCAAAATGTGAGTTTTGGTTGAGTTCAGTTGCATTCATGGGTCATATTGTATTAGCAGAGGGTGTTCAGGTGGATCCTAAGAAGATTGAGGCAGTCAAGGACAGGCCTAGACCTACATCAGCTATAGAGATCCGGAGTTTCTTAGGTTTGACGGGTTATTACTATCGGTTCGTGGAGGGGTATTCATCGACAGCAGCCCCGATGACTAGGTTGACACAGAAGGGTGCCCTATTCAGATGGTCGGATGAGTGTGAGGTAAACTTTCAGAAGCTCAAGACAGCTTTGACTACGATACCGGTGTTGGTATTGCCCATAGGTTCAGGGCCATATACAGTATATTGTGATGCATCTCGTGTGGGACTTGGTGCAATGTTAATGCAGAATGGCAAGGTTATTGCATATGCTTCACGTCAGTTGAAGATTCACAAGAAGAATTATCCAGTTCCTGATTTGGAGCTAGCATCCATTGTTCACGCGCTGAAGATTTGGAGACATTATTTATTTGGCGTGTCGTGTGAGGTGTTCACGGATCACAAGAGTTTGCTGTATTAGTTCAAGCAAAATGAGCTCAATTTGAGGCAGAGAAGCTGGTTGGAGCTATTGAAAGACTATGATATCACCATCTTGTATCATCCCGGGAAGACCAATGTGGTGGCCGATGCTTTGAGTAGGAAGTCAGGTAGTATGGGCAGCCTTGTGTATATTCCAGTCGGTGAGAGACCGCCTGCTTTAGATGTTCAAGCTTTGGCCAATCAGTTCGTGAGGTTGGATGTTTCTGAGCCCAGCAGTATTCTAGCTTGTACAGTCACTCGGTTATTATTTGAGCGTATCAAGGATCGGCAGTATGATGACCCTCATTTGCTTGTCCTTAGGGACACAGTGCAGCACGGAGATGCCAAGCAGGTTCCAGTTGGAGATGATGGAGTTTCGAGGATGCAGGGTCGTATCTACGTGCCCAATATGGATGGACTTCGTGAGTTGATTCTAGAGGAGGTCCATAGTTCCCAGTATTCTATTCATCCGGCACCGCCAAGATGTATCAGGACTTACGGTAACATTATTGGCGGAGGAGGATGAAGAAGGATATTGTTGCATATGTAGCTCGGTGTTTGAATTGTCAGTAGGTAAAGTACGAGCATCAGAGACCTGGTGGTTTGCTTTAGAAGATTGAGATTCTTGAGTGGAAGTGGGAGCGTATCACTATGAATTTCATTGTTGGACTCCCACAGACTCAAAGGAAGTTCAATACAGTATGGGTTATTATGGATAGGCTGACTAAGTCAGTGCATTTTATTCCTATGGTAGTTTCCTATTCTTCGAAGTGGTTGGCGAAGATTTATATCCGTGAGATCGTTCGTCTCCATGGTGTGCCCGTGTCTATCATTTTTTATCAAGGTACGCAGTTTACCTCGCATTTCTGGAGGGTAGTTCAACTTGAGTTGGGTATGCGGGTCGAGTTGAGCACAACATTTCATCCTCAGACAGACGGACTGTCCGAGCGTACTATTTAGATTTTAGAGGATATGCTCCGTGCTTGTGTTATTGACTTTGGAGGTTCTTGGGATCAGTTCTTTCCATTAGCGGAGTTTGCCTACAACAACAGCTATCAGTCGAGCATCCAGATGGCTCCTTATGAGGCATTATATGGTAGACGGTGTCGATCGCCAGTTGGATGGTTTGAGCTGGGGGAGGCTTGGTTGCTGGGTACAGATTTAGTACAGAATGCCTTGGATAAGGTTAAGATCATTTAGGAGAGACTTCGTACAGCTCAGACCAAGAAAAAGAGTTATGCTGACCATAAGGTTCATGATGTGGCATTCATGGTCGGAGAGCGAGTGTTGCTCCGGGTGTCACCCATGAAGAGCATGATGAGATTTGGGAAGAAGGGCAAGTTAAGCCCTAGGTTCATTGGGCCTTCTAAGATCCTTCAGAGAGTGGGTGAGGTGGCTTACGAGCTTGCGTTGCCACCAGGTCTGCGGTGCATACAGTGTTTCATGTGTCCATGCTTCGGAAGTATCACGGCGATCAATACCACGTATTAGATTTCAACACTGTCCAGCTAGACAAGGATTTGACCTATGAGGAGGAGCCGATAGCTATTCTAGATAGGCAGGTTTGTCAGATGAGATCGAAGAGTTATCCTTTGGTTCGTGTGCAGTGGAGAGGTCAGCCTGTTAAGGCAGCTACCTGGAAGTCCGATTCCGATATGACGAGCAGATATCCCCATCTTTTCACTAGCTCAGGTACATTTCTATGTCTGTTCGAGGACAAACGGTTGTTTTAGAGGTGGAGAATGTGATAACCCAAAAGGTCATCTTGTGTTTTAGAACCCAATTTCTTCTCGATTTGCGTGTGCAGTCCGGGCGCGTTTCTTAAAAGCCTTTATGTGAAAATTTGAGAAATGCTAAATTTTGCCTTTAAAATTGAATTAAATTGACTTCGGTCAATATTTTGAGTAAACGGACCCGGAACTGTGATTTAACGGTCCCGAAGGGTCCGTAGTAAAATATGGGACTTGGGCGTATGCTTGGAATTGAATTTCGAGGTCCGTAGCCCAATAGATGAATTTTTGATGAAAATTGTTAAACTGAAAATATAATGGTTTTTAGAAATTGAATAACATTTGATTTTGTTGGTATCGGGCCCATATTTTGGGTTCGGAGTCTGGTACAAGTTTAATATAGTGTAATGTTTGTGAAATTTGGTGAAAAATGGAGTTTATATGTCGTGATTCGGACCCTCAATTGTGAAAATAGAAACTTTAAGTGTTCTTGAGATTTTCATTGATTTTGATGCTAAATCCGTAGTTTTAGGTGTTATTTTAGCGATTTGATCGCACGAGCAAGTCCGTATGATGTTATTAGACTTGTGTGCATGGTTGGTTTGGAGCCCCGAGGGCTCGGGTGAGTTTCGGATAGGTTTCGGGATGTTTTTAGACTTAGAAAATTCTGTTGTTTTGTTGTTGCAGGTGCACAGGTATTTTGTGCTTAGCGATTGCGAAGCAATTCTCGCGATCGCGAAGTGTAAATTTGTCTGAGGGGCAAATCCTTCTACGAGAACGCGAGGCACTGGTTGGGAACGCAAAGCGTTGGGGGCATTACCCTTCGCGAATGCGACCTGGCTATCGCGAACGCGAAGCATGGGAACTGGGGGAGGGGAAAGTTACTCATCGCGAACGCGACACTTGGACTGCGAACGCGGAGGCTAGAGGGAGAATGCCTTCGCGAATGCATTGGGTATCTCGCGAACGCGAAGGCCGTTGGCCGCTGCGTCTCGCGGACGCGAAGAAGGCCTGTCCAGTCTTTTAAAAACAAAACCAGCACGGGGTTTATCAAAAATTTCACAACTCCTTCATAAAAACTCGACCTAGGGGTAATTTTGAAGAGGGATTTCAACACTAATTCATAGGTTTTTGTTCTTCAATTCATTTCCTTCGATTTCCATCAACGCCCATTAGATTTTTAGCCTTAAATCTTGTTCTTCATGGTAGAATTAGGGACTTTGGGAAAATTTGGGGATTTTACAAATTTGGGGATTTAGACCTCGATTTGGGGTCAGATTCTGAAACTAATTGCATATTTAGGCTCGTGGGTGAATGGGTGAACGGGATTTGGTTCGAACCTTGAGTTTTGACCAAGCGGGCCCGGGGTCGGTTTTTGACTTTTTGGGGGAAAGTTTGGAAAAACTAAATTTGTGCATTTTAGTTGATTCCCTTAGCAATAATTGTTGATATTGAATTAATTGTGGCTAGATACGAGAGGATTGGCGGTGGAATCTAAAGGAAAAACGGTATTTGAGGCTTGAGTTTGGCCGTGGAATCGAGGTAAGTGTCGTGGCTAACCTTAGCTTAAGGGATTAGGTGTTGTTGCCTTATTTGCTACGTCTTTAGTGGTTGAGTACGACGTATAGGTGAGGTGACGAGTATATATACATCGTTGTTGAGTCATAGCATGCGAGTGAGCTTTATAATTGTAACTGTTGCTTCCTTTATACGTACTATTCATGCTAAATTGGTTAATTCTTCATGTTAAACAAGTTTTATTATATTTTTCCCTGTTTTGGATATTGGTTGAGTATTGACTTAAGTTGAGATTTATATTGTGAAGTTAGCTGTTGTAATAAGATTGGTTATTGCTGATTCCCTTGCCGGAAAGTTATTATTTTTATTGCTTGGGTGAGGAAGAGTGTAAAGCACGAAGGGTGATGTCGTGCACGATATTGTGAGTGAGTGTTAATGCACGAAGGGTGATGTCGTGCCATATTCTGCGAGTGTTAATGCATGAAGGGTGATGCCGTGCCATGATTATGAGAGAGTTAATTCACGAAGGGTGAAGCCATGCCGATTTCTGTTGTTTCTTATAGTGAGAACGAGAGTAAAAACACGAAGGGTGATGTTGTGCACATGTGGCGGTATTATTATTTCTGTGGGTTCAAAACATGATATTTACTTGTTTCTTTACTGTGTTATTCCTAGACCTTGATATTCCCCTTCAGCATGTTCCCCTTCCCGTTATTATCTGTTAAATTATTGTTTTTATTACTTCTCGTATATGATTTAACTGCACAGGGTTATATGATTGTCGTGTCCTAGCCTCGTCACTACTTTATAGAGGTTAGGCTCGGCACTTACCAGTACATGAGGTCAGTTGTACTGATACTACACTCTGCACAGGATTTCGGTGCTGGACCTCGTGAGTAGAGTTGGGTTGCTGCCTTCAGTTTACAGGAGACCCAAGGTAGATTTGCCGGCATTCGCAGACCCTGGAGTCCCCTTCCCTCTATCTTAGTTTTCTATTTTCTTTCATTTCGAGAACAAATGTATTTCTTTTAAACCAGCGTTTGTATAAAATTCTTAGAAGTTTGTGGATTGTGACACCACATCTTTTGGGTAGTCGTGTGTTAGTATTTTAAACTGTTCTAAAGATTTCTGCACTTCATCATTGTTTAGTTTCAATTCTTGTTAATTACTGTTTTTGTTAATGATTAATGTGTTAGAACTGTATCTATTTGCTTGCCTAGCATTCTAAAAGTTTGGCACCATCACGATCCCCACGGTGGGAAATCCGGGTCGTGACAGTTTTCTTTGTTGAAGACGACATGGTGCAGAATCTCATATAGATGTAGGGTTGTTCTTGATGGATGACAAAATAATTTCTCTCTGCAGTTTCTTGCAATTTTCCCTTAATGTTTTTTTCTGTGAGGATGGGTGTTGGAGAGATTGTCAAGAAAATTGGCTCAGGTATGTTAAGGCAAATAATCTTAGAGGCTTTGTAGAAAGAGGTTCATTTTGTACAGTATGTCAGATGCCTTGACGACCCATATGTATTCATGTTTTAAGAAAGATGGTTCATTAATTCAGTGTTTTCCACGTATAGTTATATAATACGAGTTGTGGCCATGTTGGCCCATGATAGTTACAAAAAAAAGTTATAGAGTGATTCGCTCGGGCCAGTGTGGCATCGGGTGCCAACCACACCTCCTCAGGTTTGGAGCATGACACAACAACAACCCAGTATAATCCCACAAGTGGAGTCTGGGGAGGGTAGAGTGTATGCAGACCTTACCCCTACTCCAAGGGGTAGAGAGGCTGTTACAATAGACCCTCGGCTCAAGCAGACGAAAAAGACAAAATATCAGTACTAACAGCAGAAAGCATAAAAATAATAATAGAATCAAAGTACCAGAAAATAGATCCACGATTATCATGTGGACATTCCCAATCATCTTGAATTGGTGCATTAAGATCACGCTCATCCTCGACCATTAATGTATTTTTAATTTTCACTTTTTAATTTTAACAACATCTAATATTTTATATTCGCACATTTCAATTTTAGCAACATCTAATATTTTATATTTGCACCATTCATTTTTTGAGATGATTATATATTTTTTGTACTATTATAACTTATAATAAAATTAACTTATAATTTTACATAAAAATAATAAATGCACGAAAATTAATTTATCAAAATTATATGCCAAAGTTAAGATGTAAAATTAATATTAATAAAGATATTACATAAACATAATTAGGTGATATAAAGAGATAAATTAAAAGAGTTAAATAATGAAAATAATAATAAAGTAAGTGTGAATAACTAATTTTTGACTACACCCAAATTCTATACTATTTTTTGTATAAATATTTACTTTAGGTCTAATTTTAATATTTCAAACTTTTATTTTACTCTTAATAGGTTTTATTTGAGAAAAAATTTAAAAATAAATTACAAAAAAAAAAATATTCACATACTTATAGAATATATTTCATTTCTATTTGTAAAGAGAAAAAGAAAATTTACAAAAAAATATTTAGTTTCTTTTAATTAGTATTTTAATAAGTAAACTATGGTATTTTTAGTATTATTTAAATTATATGTAAATATTTAATTTTCCTATATTGTAAGAAATGTTGGTTAATCTTCTTATCTTTATAATAATTTAACTTATCTTTTAAAATAAAAGTAGAAGAAAATTAAACAAAATTGTACACGGTGAAATCAGAGGGTCCAATTTCTCATTATCAAAACACCTCGGAAGACCATCTCGAAGTCTCGAGGCTGCAAGGTTATGATCGAGTCTCCTCCCTCTAGGTTCGTCGGCACTTGGCCTTGGGATAATGTTGACCACGGCCACGATAGAAACGGGGAGTTCCCAAGGCACATGGCTAGGACTAACAAAGCCTAGAAGGCTACTCTAAGACCCGAATGAGAGTGTCATTTAGTTGTCACATCTCTGTAGCTTTGTAATTAATGTTTGTTGTACTATGATGGGATTCTCATCCTATATAAATGAGATCCTTGCCACTTTGTAAAGGGTTGTTGCTTCAACTACTACATGCGAAATATACTAGAAACATCCCATTTTACTCTCTAACACATTCTCTCGATATTGTAGCTTTCATTTATTATCTTCATATTTGTTCATCATTTATTGCTTATCATTGGTCATAAAGAGCCTTCATTGATTTTAATATAACTATTAGCCGTATCTCGATTACCTTCGACAGCTCCCATTCGAGCGCCAGAATCGACCCCGAGGCCCTGAATTGACAGGCTCGAGGCCCCGATAATTGGCCCATCGATTTGCTTATCACTTCTTCTTTTACTCTTATTGTGTCTCTAAGTCTCACATATGTAGCGTCAACTGCTTAACAAACTAGCATAAAAATAGATCACGTATTTTTAGAGTCCCATCAATAAATTTAATTGTTATTACCATTTTCACGGTAAACAAAAATTAAGTTAAACGTAAAAGAGATAAAGTTTGGGATTCAAAGATCTGATTTTTTATTTGCTAACAATTCCAATCAACATAATCCCCATTTTTAGCATAACTTCCCCCACCTTTCACGCCTCTCACTCACTTTACACTAGCACACACAATCACGCCTCACGATTCCCCCACGTCCCCTTTCTTCTTTTCCATCAATACATACATTCTATATATAGCTCAAACACAAACTAGAAGATGGGGAACATCTGAGAAAAACTACTTAAAGCACATCATATTTATAAGAAGAAATAGATCATATACACGTCTAAGCACTTCAAATACCTGGCACGAAGAATATTCAAGTTATATTCGACGAAGTTTTTAGTCGAGATTCCGGTTCGTAACCACGACATCGTTTAAAGGAATTTTCAGCTTTTAAAGGTTCATCCTTGATCTCGTTGCCTTGTATACATGTTTCGGATGATTTTGAAGCTTTAACGTATTATCACCTTTGGTTGAATGTTTCAGTGCCTTTACCGTGTTAGCTTTATTTTGTGCCTCTCTATATGTGTTTGCTTTTAAGTATTGTTAGTCGTAGTTGGATTTATGACATTAGCATTAATTTTTATTAAAGAAGGCATAAAGGTTTTTATAAAGAATTGTAGGAGTAGACCGAATTTGTTAAGTTAATGAACTAAGAATTCTATTGGATTTATGTTTTTGGCATTCTTTGCGGTGAAGTTTATTGGATGTAATAATATTGTTGAAAATCACATTAAAAGCCTGCTTTTGTTTGATGTTAATTGCTTAAATATTTCGGATAAGATCATGTTAATCTTTTGAGTTAAGTCAGGTGATGTAATGACCCGGGTTTCATGAGTTACTGCTCCATTTCTCCCATTTCTCCCATTTCTGCTTCTTTATGTGTTGTTTAGTTGTGTTATGCGGTATCGGGTTGGTTGGTTCGGGTTCGGAGTGGTTTTGGAGAGGTATGAGACACTTAGTCTCTTTTTGGGAAGCTTTAGTTGGAAAAGTCAACCGAAAGTTGACTTGTGAGTAAATGATCTCGGAACTTGGTTTTTATGGTTCTGATAGCTTCGTGAGGTGATTTGGGACTTAGGAGCGTGATCGGAATGTATTTTGGAGGTCCGTGGTAGATTTAGGCTTGAATTGGCGAAATTGGAGTTTTAGCGTTTTCCAGTTGGTAGTGAAAATTTTGATATCGGGGTCGGAATGAAATTCCAGAAATTGGAGTAAGTCTGTTGTGTCATTTTTGACGTGTGTGCAAAATTTCAGGTCATTCGGATGAGGTTTGATAGGTTTTTGAATCGGTTGCGAAATTCGGAAGTTTTAGAATCCTTAGGCTTGAATCCGAGGGTGATATGGTGTTCCGATGTTATTTTGAGTGTTCCGAAGATTGGAATAAGTTTGGATAGTGATATGAGACTTGTTCGTATTTTTGGATGAGGTCTCGGGGGCCTCGGGATGATTTCGGATGGTTATCGGAAAGTTTGTAAGTTGGAGATGCAGCTAAAGCTGCTGGTTCTGTTATAACCGCACCTGCGATTAGGGGACCGCAGGTGCGACGTCCGCAGGAGCGAGGAAGCAGCCGCAGATGCGGCCACAAGTGAAAAGGGCAGAAGCCGCAGGTGCGGAAGAAGGAACGCACATGCATGACCGCAGGTGCGGGTAGGGAGTCGCAGATACGGTTAAGGGAGATTAAGTGAAAACCACAGAAGCGGTTGGCTGGAGCACAGAAGCAGTCCCGCAGGTGCAGGAAATGGACCGCAAGTGCGAAAATCGCTGGGCAGAAGCTATATAAACCTCACTTCGTGACTTTCAGTCTCTTATCCACCATTTTTAGTCGAGTTAGAGCTTGGGAAATCCGATTTCAAGGAGAAATTCAAGTGTTTTCAGTGAGGTAAGCTACTTGGACCTTGTATCTGTTTGTGGCAATTATTCCATGGTATAATCATGAAATTAATGGAGAAATTAGAGAAGAAATTGGGAGATTAGGGCTTGAAATTGGAGAGTTTTCATTGGGGATCTGAGGGGCCATTTGAGGTCCGATTTTGATATTATTGGTATGTATAGACTCGTGGAAGGATAAGGATTCTAGTGATGTGATTTTATCGAATTTCGAGACGTAGGCCCGGGGGTCGGGTTTGACCAATTTTGGGATTTTTGATGTAATTTGATTACTTTCGCGTGGGCTTTATTCCCTTAGCATATATTGATGTTATGATTCTGATTTTGGTTAGATTCGGGACATTTGGAGGCCGAATCGAGAGGCAAGGGCGTCGCGGGCTAGAGTTTGGCTTGGCTTGAGGTAAGTAATGCTTCCAAACTTAGTTCTGAGGGTTCGAAACCCTGAACTATATGTTCTATGATTACTATTGAGGTGACACAAATGCCAAGTGACGGGCGTGTGGGCGTGCACCATGAGAATCGCGGCCTGGATCATTCCATGGCACCGTGTAGTGACTCTTTCTTGCTGATACCTGTGTTGTGATTATGTGATTAAGTTAATGAGCTGTAAATCATGCTAATTATCATGTTAAGGCTTCACGTCAATACTGTTGAGACCCGAGAGGTCATTTCTTGTTGTCATATCATTAGCGTCATTGATATTCTGTACTCAGTCCTGTTCATGCATTTTATATCATGCCTCAATCTCAGTTATTGTTATTTGGCATATCATATCATTGTTCGGGCTAGTACCATGACATTGTGAGCCCGTGTTTGTGAGACTAGAGAGTGATGACTGAGTGAGGCCGAGAGCCTGATTGTGAGTGACAGTTATGGGATCGGGCTGCACGCCGCAACGGTTATGTTGATGACTATGATAGCGTTTGGGCTGTAGGAGCCCCTCCGGAGTCTGTAACACACCCCCAGTGAGCGCAATTGATGATATAGAGGGATGAATCTTCCCTGGATATGGATCTTGTCCAAATTATTTATACCTGGAGATGGATCTTCTCCATAGGGCTGGAATGGCCTTCCTTGGTACTGGATGACTGCGGTCAGTGATGTATATATATTCCGGGATGGATCTTCCCTGGGCTGGATAGCCATATACAATACCGAGTGGTTAAGCACTTTGTGAGTGGAAGTACACGGAACATTGGTCATGTTATTTGTGCATTGGTACATAGAGATCCCTGAGCTTTATACCCGTACTGCTCAGACTGTATTTATTTACTGCTGAGTTTTTACTTGAACTGTAAGCATGTCTACTTTTTTGTACAATTTAGTTGTATTACCTGTTGAGGTTTGGTTCGTCACTACTTGCCAGTCTATAGTTTGGACTTGTTATTTACTGAGTTGGTGTACTCATGTTACCCCCTGCACCTTGTGTGCAGATCAAGGCATCTCGGGCCACGGTAGCGGTTGTTGATCATTTCAGTCGTGGGCTTTCATTGGAGATAGCGAGGTAGCTGCCTGACGATCGCAGTCCCGCCTTTCTACTTCCTTATCTTCCTCTTAGTGTATTTGTTAGTTATTCTCAGACTATGTTGGTCTTGTTTTATTTCGAACAGTTGTAGTTTTTGCTCATGACTTACTGATACCCGAGGTCAGGCTTGTATTTTTCCACTTTTGTTAAACTTGATTTCATATCTTTATCGGATTTCTGTTGAAAATGGTTCTACTTAAGTTTTAAATGGAAAACGGTTCTACTTAAGCTTTAAATGGAAATGTGGATTGTTTTGGAAACCAGTTGGCTGGTCTAGTTTCACGATAGGCACCATCACGACCGGGTCGATTTTGGAGTCGTGACAATTTAGTATGAGAGCCTAGGTTACATAGGTCTCACGAGTCATGAGCGGGTTTAGTAGAGTCTCTCAGATCGGTACGAAGGCGTCTGTACTTATCCTCAGGAGGCTAAGAACCTTTTAGGAAAAATTTCTTATTCTTGAATTCTTGTCATGCGAATCTGTTGATTCTAGTACTAAACTTCTTTTATTCTATTCTCTCACAGATGGTGATGACACGTGCTACCGGTCAAGATGGACGACCACCAGTACCACTAGTTAGGTCCACTAGAGGCCGAGGACGCGGTCGAGGCCGTGGTAGGGGCAGGGGTATAGCCCGCATAGCAACTAGAGAAGCACCTACAGATCCATCAGCCGACCTAGTTCAGGATCAGGTCCCAGTTGTGGACGCTCCAGCAGTACCAGCTCAGGCACCGACTGTGCCTATTGTTATCCCAGGCTTTCATGAGGCCCTGGCTCAGGTTCTACCAGTGTGCACTGGCCTAGCTTAGGCAGTCTCAGTTACTACAGCCATAGCTACTTCTCAGGCCGAGGGAGGCACTCAGACTCCCGCCGCCCGTACACCCGAGCAGGTTACTCAGGGACTTCAAACACCGAAGGCACCACCAGCCCAGTCGGTTGTACCTACTCAGTATTATGTGGTTCCAGTTATGCTTGATGATGAGTAGCGTCGATTAGAGATATTTCGTAGACTTTAGCCTCCGACTTTCAGTGGTACAGAGGGAGAGAATGCATGAGGTTTCTTGGACAAGTGTCCGAGGATTCTACGTACAGTAGGTATTCTGGAGACTAGTGGGGTCTCGTTTACTACATTTCAGTTCTCTAGAGTTGCCTTTACTTGGTGGGAGGCTTATGAGAGGCGTAGTGTTTACCTCGAAAATGGTAATAACAATAAGATTTGATTTTGTGATTCTAAAAATATGTGATTTTTTTTATGCTAGTTGTTAAGCAATAGATGCTAAGTGAGGAATTAAAAATAAGATAAGAGCTAGAAGGTGGTATGCTGTGCAAACTGAGTGGCCGAGAGTCGGGGCCTTGAGCCAGACTATATGGGGCATCGGGGTCGAGCTAAGCATTAGGCTGCAGATGGTCGATGAAGGACTAACAATTCTAAGAGCTTTAACGAGGGCTCTTTATGATTAATGATGAATAATAAATGAAGAACAATTAATGGAACGCAATAAATGTAAGTAATAAATCAAAGGAAAGACAATAAAGAGTGTTTATGTTAGAGAGTAGAGAATGTTCTTGTTCTTGTCTTGAATATCATGTGTGCAAAAAATAACAAAGGTCCCCTTTATATAGAAGGGAGAATCCCAACATAGTAAGTATGCATTTATTACAAAGATATGCGGTTGGTACATCCATTTAATGCCATGGTACAGACTTGTACGATTCTTGTAGACTTGGTCAGCTCTAACCACTTGCCTTGGGAATCTCCCACTCATTCATCATAGTCGCTGATTTGCTCTGCCCCGAGGTCGAGCATAGGGAACCCTCGAGGTCGGGCCTCGAACTGTGCCTCGGGCCTCTTGAAGATGGGCTATGGTATGTCATGATGATCCCAAAATCGGGCTCTCCGATTTTAGTCGTATACAGATAGTCCCCGCGTTTCTTAGAATGAAATGGAATGAAATGAAACGACTTTGACATCGATCTCCTCGAGCTTCTCATGATGATGTCATGCTTATCACGTAAGCTTTTGTGATGACTGAAACGTCCCATCAGTTCATCTTTCCAGAAGCATCCAGTGCATCGCCGATTCATTTCCCAAAAGCGATGATATCGTCGTCGATCCATTTCCCAAAAAGCGCTGATTGCGCCTATCGATACGTTTCCCAAAGGTATTGGTTGCACCGTCGGTTATGTTTCCCAAAGGTGTTGATTGTGCCGTCGGTTATGTTGTTGCCTTTCTATAAATTGAAGGTTACTTGAATCAAAATTCTACCCAGCCATTCTTCAATAGCCTTTAACCCTTTTCTTCTCTTCATCCTCATCTAAACTTTAACTTCCATGGTTGAAGCCCGTGACCGTAAGGTCACATGGAAGCGGTTTTACCAGCTATGCCATGACTCTTTTTCAGAACTTTTCCCCAATGAGTGGGATCATTCTGGTTTGTTATTGTTGTTGTTGGCCCGAAATAATGAGAGAAGGGCTTCAAATTATTCTCGTATTGGAGAATATGTGGACCATGAACTGCTGCTCATCTCTCTTAACTTCAACTTGGCGTGGTGCTTCACTCATTTTGATTTCCATGGAATGAGGTGGTGCCATCTACTAACATTTTCATCCCACACCAGTGCAATGTCTCAAGAAGTGGCTTCCCAATAGTAGTGTTGGCGAGACCCATACTCGCCAAATTTTTCACCAAGCCACAATTTTCCCTTCCTATTAAAAGCTTTTGCTCTTTGATAGGCTACAACCTCTTCCTCATCTTCTGCTGCTTCGGAAGAGATTCTAAAAGACGTCGTTTGGAAGATCGGAATGGGGTCCCCGAGGAAATGGTTCTCGCAGATGTTGCCCCCGAGGATGTACCTTCGGAAGTAGTTAGGCTTTTAGACTGTTGATTTCTGCTTCTTTGTTTCTGTGTAAGGACCCCTCGTGGGCTTTTGTAATCGCCTTTTATTAATTCAAAAAGTTTCTTCGATTTGCCTTTGTCTTGTGCTGAATTTCCACTTTACTTTTGATCGGTCCGAATACTGGACATGGGTATCGTAATCCCTTTAGTTCTCGATTGGTTAATATGATATTTCTTGAGATTCTTTGTCATCTCTCGAACTAAGTTTGGATCGATCTGATATAAACTTAGGTTACCGGGACTTCTGAGCTCGAGTTGAGCGAGGGCAGGGTCCCGATTTTCTTTAAAATAAAACTTGGCCCTTTTAGGCTCCGTTATGAGTCCTCGAGTTAGGGTTTGCTTGATCTCTTGAAAATAAATATAACCCTTAGGCTTTCACAAATAGTCCCCGAGTGATGACTGGCTCAAACTTGGGTATCTTGGGGGTTAAATAACAGAATGGGTGTTCGCTCAAACTCTAGGAAAGAAAAGATAACCCGAAGGCTTTATGCATAATCCTCGAGCGAGAACTAGTTTGAACTCGGGTGGTCTCCCACTGAGCGGAAATTTGCTTTGAACTTAAAATGAAGGCAACCACAAGGCATTATAGACTTCTTTTTGTATATGGGTTCCTCGGGGGAGCTTTGAAAAGACACCATTTGTAAATGTATTTTTGGGAATGCAAAAAGATTTCTTTGCCTCATGTCTTCAAATTTTATTTTCCAGTGCTCATGCAATTTTAATCTTTTAATTTTGATGTCGGCTCTTTGGAGCCCATACTTAGAGTAATCGAGATCCTCGAGATCAGGTACCATCTCGAGGCTAGATTGTTAGCTCTTTTAGAGCCCATTTTGTAGTGAATAGAGAACCTCAAGATCGGGCACCATCTCGAGGCTGGATTGGTACAGATGTCTCCTTAGAGCCCATCATTATGGTAGCAGAGATCCTCGAGATCGGGCACCATATTAAGGCTAGGTTGACATGGGAACCTTTGACCCCTCAAACTTTGTATGACAGCATCATTCGTATGGCGTGGTCATGAAGCGACCGAGATGGACCCGCTGGTACACTTCCCGAAAGTGATAATGGCCTAGTTAGAATTAATTGTCCTTAAGAGTAGGTGAACAGTCGCCGCTTGCTCTATATATGAGTTTGCTCTCCCCTTGTTTGAGGAATCCGCTACTTTGAGCAGATATCCTTTTCATAGAGTTCTCCTTCCTTCCGTTAGCTCTTTCGTCATTTTAATTCAAAGCTTTCGCCTAAGTTTTCATTTCCCTTATCTTGATTCTCCATAGTTATGGTTGCTACTCCAAAACCCGCTCACCCAAAATAGAAGAGTTCCGCCTCTGCTTCCTGCTCGATCGGTAGTACACCACTAGCGTTCGGCGAGCTAACCTCGAGATGTTTTGTATTGAGGAGGGACCTTTCGTTAGAGAGACCTCCCAATGTTGAGGGCCACTGGGAGCATGCATTGAGGTTCACTTCATCAATAAGAGAGGGACACCTCGAGGCAGTGGGGAGAGACTGCGGATGGGGAGAAAAGGTGGTACTACAGGTACCTTCCCCGGAAGAGAACATTAGGGCTCATATAGAGGGGTTTCTCAACGTATACACGTACCCCTTCACGTTGGGCCCTCTCAATAGAGTCGTGTTTGACTTCTGTCAAAGATATTGTGCCTACTCTGGCACAAGTTCACCCGTCGTTCTGGAGGATAGTATTGATGACGAGGTTCTTTGCGAAGGAAGTCGGGCTTGAGTTCACCCTTAGCCATCTCATCAGATTGTACCAGCCCTTTAGTTACCGAGGTCTGAAAGCTTTACAATGTTGATCCACGAGGCCCTTTATTTCCGACAATGAAGAAAATGGGGACCGAGGGTGGATGAATAGATTTGTCCGAGTGCGGACTGTCGATATTATCCCCGTGGAGTTCCTGCCATTTCCTAAGAAATGGAATTTCATACATAAGTGGTACACTTATGTTTTTATCATTTTTGTTCATGGTGGAGGTGGACTCCGTAAAGATGTTTTCCTTTTCTTTTGTACACCAATCTCTTGGATGCCATACGAGGTTCCTGACCTGGCTGATTGGACTTGGAAGCTGGCAGCTCGCTCGACCTATGATAAGCGTAAGTGGCGAAACCTATAAAAGGGTAGATGGGAGGCAAAACACCATGGTACGTGTTGTGTGGTTTATTTTCTTCGAAAGGTCCTTTTTTTTATGTATATTAACTCTATCATTGCTGGCATTGGAGAATTTTCTGTAGTGAGACCGTGCCCCCTCGGAGGGGAGGAAGGATCGTCGGCTTCGGGGCCGAGGAATGATAACAAATGGAAGGAATCTTCTAATGATGAAGATGCTTATAGCGAGGCAAGCCCTGCTCGGAGGTTTAAAGGAGATGCATCGGCTGAGCTTGCAGCATCCGAGGCTTCTAGCCTTGGAAGAGTGGCTCCTCCTTTGCCACCATATTCTTTTCCCGTCGAAGGCACTTCAAGGGATACAAGTTTTCTGTCGTCGTCCTCATCTCCTGTCGAAGGTACTTCGAGGGATACGGGTTTTCTACCGTCGTCTTCATCTTCTGTCAAAGGTACTTCAAGGGATTACCTCCGATCGAAGGTACTTTGAGGGATGTTCGAGACCAGGATCCGCCTAAATCAAGCGGGGTCTCGAGCGACCATGTACCCACCAAGATCGGTTCATGTATGCTCAAATTTTGAGGAGGCTCAGTGGCTTTATTCTGTGGTGATCTTTGGTTGACTCTGTTGGTTTGTTGATTTTTCAGTTTCATTTTCTTACTGAGCTTCTTTTTCATAGGTCTTTGACAAGCTCAAGTTCGAGCTGCTCCGCTGTGAAGCCAGGTTGAGGAAAGCCTTGGACGGAGAGAAATCCCTCAGGCTTCTTTGTGATAAAAGGGAAAGGATTTGATACACCTTCGATACGAGGCGAATCGAAGCATGAACTATGAAGTCCACCTCGAGAAACAGGTAGCCTTTGTTTCGAGGGAATGCATATTTCTTCTTCTATACTCCGAGATTAATATTTTAATACTTCAGTTGCAGAGTAAGACGGAGGACCTGGAACGACTTTGGGGAGAAGTTGTCCAGGACAAGTATGAGTGTGATGAGCTAAAGGCTCAAACAGATGCCCAAGTTGCGGCCAAGAAGAATGCTTTGGCCAAGGCTTCTGCCCTTGAGGTGTAGCTTCAGAATGCTCGCGAAAATAGCTTGGTGTAGACGAGTAGGAATGCAAGTCTCAAGTCAGACCTTTTGAAGATGAAGGCCGAGGTTATGGATGCCCGGGCCGAAGTTGAAGAGATTCTAGCTAAGACTGACAAGAAAGTGGCAGTCTATTTAAAAGATGATGCCGATGCTCGGGCTGAGTTGAGAGGGGCTTCCGATCGGGAGAGTAGAAGCAATGAGTATGCCCGGTGCAAATCCTGGAGGGAAACCCTTGAGGAAATGCATGCTAGGGGCTTCGATCTTTTGGAAGAGATTGAGCAGGCCAAGGTGAATGAATACGACGCCAAGTTCCTCGTATCTAATGCCGAAGATAATGAGAAAAGGGCCGACTAAGCCGTAGTCCTCGAGGGGAAGTAGAGTAGGCTTTGATTCTGTGTGTAATACTCTTAGAGAACATTGTATATGAAGCCTTGTATTGTTTCACAGATACATATATATAAGAAATCCTTTCGGTTTTCTCCTTCCATGAATTTTCGTTTGCTTGTGTACGTCTTTCTTTGTCTTGATTTTTGACATTTGTCAATGATTAGTTAGATGAATTAGCCTTCGAGTAAAAACCCTTAGGTTTACAAATCGGCCTTGAGGGTTGTTGTGCTGGCCCGTAGGTTTTTGCGCATCCGGTCGGTACGACCTCTAATTTGGGCTGGCGACAATGGCTCTTATGCACTGGGTCGGTATGACCTTTTAATTTAAGCTGGCGACAGTGATTCTTACGCATTGGGTCAGTATGACCTTTTAATTTAAGTTGGCGACAGCAGCTCTTACGCATTGAGTCGGTACGACTTTTTAAATTTAAGCTGGCGGCAGCGGCTCTTACGCATTGGGTCGGTACAACCTCTAGTATAGGATTTATTTTTCCCTCATTGAAGTTTTTGTGTTCGTCCAACTCTTTGATGGTTTGATAAGAACCTCGATTATGAGCCTTTATGTGATGATAGAGGAGCACCTCGGGAGGTTTCACTCGATGGCTGAACTGTTTCGAAGCCTTTTTGTCATTTGGAGTTGATATGATTGAAGCACTTTTGCTTATGTCGAGGGTAACCTGATTAACCAGTTCTTTCGAAGTAATTGAAGGCCTGTGATTTTATGGCGATGGTCGGGCGTCCCCGAGTCGTGTTAATTTTGGTACAGCCTTGTGACCATAGTCATTGTATTTGGCCGTAGCCTTTTAGTCCCCGAGTGAAGTAGCTTCGGCATCTATATCGAGGGTATGCCTTTTTAGGGGTCTTACAAGTTCGAATATATAGCCTTAACTTTAAGATCGAGATTATGCCTTTTGTAAGGTCTTATAAATTTGAACATGCCTTGCTTGAGGTCTTATAGATAAGTTACTTGGTACAAGTATAATTCATGCCTAGCTTGAGGTCTTACAGATTTGGGCATGCCCGGAGGTCTTATAACATTGAAGATGCCTTATGGGGGGCTTACTTTGTTGATAATTCCTCATTAAGGTCTTATATTTTTGGGCATCGCCATATAGAGGGCTTTCGGGCTCGAGGTTTCCCGTTCGAGGTCTTATGGCCTAGAATTTTTGATAGCTCGATGGGGAGACAGTCCCCGAGACACCAAGAGTTCTTGGCTCTGGAGCCGTTTTTTGACGTTGCCTCATTGAGGGCTTATGAGCTCGAAGTTTTCGGCCTGGAGGTCTTACGGCTTCGAACTTTTGATGTCAGTCCCCGAGAGTTTGGGAATTTTTTGGCCCTGGGGCCGTTACTTGTAAAAATAGCAACTTCTTTGAAGCGTAGAGTGTTTTGATGGTAAAAAATCAAAAAATATTCCTTGATTACATGGTACAAGTATACATAGTCTTTGCCGCTGAAGGTTCGATTGTTCTATGCAGACATGGTTCTTTCGACCGTTTGGCCTGATATATCATTTTTCTATTGAGACCCTCTTTGGCTCGTCTTGATTTCTCAGGGGAGATGACCTCCCAAGGAGATGTCTCCCATTATTCGTGGTTGATTTAAGAGGATTCTTGAATACTTGTTGAGTTCTCCTTAGGTAGCATATAGATGTCGCCTCATTAAAAACCTTGCCGGCAAAACCCTTCTTTGGATAAAATACAATCGAAAGAAAAGAGGGCAACACATGCTTTAAAACCTAAGGTCTTCAAGTTGGAAGTGCTTCGATTCTTCTTAACCGGACGCCTGTGCAAAGATTAGTATAAAACGTAAATAAAAAGGGAGACGGTTATACCTTAGCTGTGATGGCACTCGAGCCTCAATATGTTTCAACCGCTCACTTCGGGGATGCGGTACGGTCCTTTGTTCGTTCGCTCGGGTGCAACCAAGGATTTAACTTGTGTTTGCTACTTTGTTATTTTCTTATCCTTTGGATCCTCGATATTGAAGGTGTCAATGTTAGTGCCACATCGTGCACTACGAACATCTCTTTTGCAGCATGTTGCTCCCTGTATACCATTTTTATTCTGTCCTTTGTTGGAAACTTCATCATTTGATGATGGTTTGATGGTACTGGTCTTATGCAGTGAATCCATGGCCTTCCGAGCAAGGCATTGTATCTCATGTCTCCTTCGATGACATGAAACTTAGCATTTTAGGTTGTTTCAGCCACGTTGACTGGGAGGGATTTTCCCTTTAGTTGTCTCGCTCGCCATGTTGAATCCGGCGAGCACGATCTGGTCGAGCAGACCAAGCTGATCCACCACCCGAGACCTGATAATGTTGACCAAGCTACCTGGATCCACAAGTACACGTTCAATTTGAAATGTATTCATAAGAAAAATTTTACCAATGCGTCGTTATGAAGTTGAGATATGGTCTCGATGTTCTTGTCGCTAATTATGAGAGCGTCCTCGGGTGTGTAACCTCGAGTTTGCTTTTCCCTAGTGATGGATATTTTTGTTCTTTTGATAGTGGGTTCATGTGGGATGTCGACTCCCTCCAACAATCATGTGGAAACATGTTGTGGTTCTTCTGTTGCATTTTTCCTGTTCGCCTCTCTTTCCCGAAATTGATTTTTGGCTCGGTCGCTGAGGAACTATTGGAGGTGCCCTTTGCTAAGTAGTCAAGCTACTTCTTCTCGAAGCAGTCTGCAATCTTCAGTCCTATGACCGTGTGTGCCATGGAATTCGCACACCAGGTTAGGGTTCCTCTGCCACGGATCTTATTATACGGGTCTTGGCCACCTGGTGTCTTTGATTTTACATATGGCCGATACGATGTCCAAAACATGAATGTTGAAGTTCAACTCAGATAACTAGGGTGCCTTAGTCGGCCCTGTGTATCTGTCGAATCTGGCTTTGTTTACGAGTCCCCAAGGATTTTGACCTCGATCTGTCCTTCAGTCGTTTCGGGGTATGTTACGCCTTGGGGTGTTTCTTCGGTCTTCAGTGTATGGTTGGTACCTTTCCTTATTTGGCTTTGGCTCCTTTGCCAGGAGCCTGCTAGGATATACTGAGCCTGAGGGGGATCCCAGTTGATCGTCCTCGACCCTAATTTTCGACTGATATCGGTTGTGGCCATATGACCAAGTCGCGGTCGGATATTCAACCAAGTTTTGTTTTAGTTGCTTTGAAACTACCGAGCTTCATTCGTTTAAACCTTGGGTGAAGGCCTGCACTACCCAGTCATCAGAGACTGGTGGTAATTCTATTCGCTCCATTTGAAAGCGAGATCCAAACTCCCGCAACATCTCATTTTCTCTTTGTTTGATTTTGAAGACGTCGGACTTCCTTGTAGCAACCTTGATGGCACCAGTATATGCCTTTATAAAAGAATCTACCAACATGGCAAATGAGTCTATCGAGTTTGGGGATAGGTTATGATATCACATCATGGCCCCTTTTGAAAGTGTTTCTCCGAATTTCTTTAACAGGACGAATTCGATCTCGTCGTCCTTCAGGTCATTTCCCTTTACGGCGCAAGTGTAAGCAGTGACGTTCTCGTTGGGATCCGAGGTTCCATTGTACTTCGGAGATCGGGCATTCTGAATTTCTTTAGGATGGGCTTCGGAGCCGCACTTGATGGGAATGGCTTTTGTACGAATTTCTTTGAATCAACACCCTTCAGGATCGGGGGTGCACCCTGGATCTGATCGACCCTTGAATTGTAGGTCTCCACCTTTTTATCATTAGCTTCTATCTTCTTTTCCCCTGATTCAATCCTCTTTGTGAGGTCCTCGAGCATTTTTATGATAGCGGGGTCGGCTGCTGACCCGTTGTTGCTCGATCTTTTTGGTACCTGTTCGGCTCGTGGAGCCTCTTCCGGTGCTGCTGTGCTTGGAGTTTTTTGGTGGCTTTGCAGTTGAGCAATCGCTAGCTGTTGTGCCTACAACATCTCAAAAATGACGTGAAGACTAACCTTTTATTCCTCCCGGGCTGGGGTCTTCTGAGCTTCTTATTGGTTTTCTTGGCATATACTCATGTTAGTGTGGGAGCTTATATCGACGTGTTGGGTGTTGCACAAGACCACATCCACGGGGATTGGCTCTAGTGAATCCTCAAGGTTCTATGGTGGTACACCTACGCCTGGAACAGCTACGCCATTTACTCTATGGTCCTCAAGACCGTTGTTTTCATGTGCATTCACTGAGTTAGACATTTTGACCTGAAATCAAATATTCTTGGAGAAGAAAAAGTGTAAAGAATATCTTGCGTTTTTCAGTAAACTAGCACAAAAACAATCACTATTATGTTTAGACCCACGGTGGGCGCCAAACTGTTTACCTCGAAAATGGTAATAACAATTAGATTTGATTTTGTGGTTCTAATTATATATGATTTATTTTTATGCTAGTTGTTAGGCAATAGATGCTAAGTGAGGAATTAGAAAATAAGATAAGAGCTAGAAGGTGGTATGCGGTGCAAACCGAGTGGCCGAGAGTCAGAGCCTCGAGCTAGACAATATGGGGCCTCGGGGTCAAGCTAAGCGTTAGGCCGTGGACGGCCGATGAAGGACTAACAGTTCTAGGAGCTTTAACGAGGGCTCTTTATGATCAATGATGAATAATAAATGAAGAACAATCAATGGAACGCAATAAATGTAAGTAATAAATCAAAGGAAAGACAATAGAGAATGTTTAAGTTAGAGAGCAGAGAATATTCTTTTTCTTGTCTTGAATATCATGTGTGCAAAAAATAACAAATATCCCCTTTATATAGAAGGGGGAATCCCAGCATAGTACGTATGCATTTATTACAAAGATATGCGGCTGGTACAACCATTTAATGCCATGGTACGGACTTGTACGATTCTTGTTGACTTGGTTAGCTCTAACCACTTACCTTGGAAATCTCCCACTCGTTCATCATAGCCGCCGATTTGCTCTGCCCCGAGGTCGAGCATAGGGAACTCTCGGGGTCGGGTCTAGAACTTTGCCTCGGGCCTCCTGAAGACAGGCTATAGGATGTCATAATGATCATAAAATCAGGTTCTCCAATTTTAGCCGTATACATGTAGGCCTGTCGGTGCAGCGCCCCTTACCTGGCAGCAGTTCTCGCTCTCTTCCTGGAGAAGTATATGTCGCAGTCCCGTAGATGTCATAATGATCATAAAATCAGGCTCTCCGATTTTAGCCGTATACATGTAGGCCTGTCGGTGCAGCACCCCTTACCTGGCAGCAGTTCTCGCTCTCTTCCTGGAGAAGTATATGTCGCAGTCCCGTAGAGAGGAGTTATGCAGGCAGCTCGAGCAGTTGCGTCAGGGTGATATGACTGCGACGCAGTATGACATGAGGCTTTCTGAGTTACCCGTCATGCTGTTTGGTTGGTTCCTACAGACAGGGAGAGGATCAGGAGATTCGTGGATGGCCTCGCTTATCAGCTACAGAGTCTTATGACCAGAGAGAGGGTGTCTGGTACTTTTTTTGAGGAGCTGGTTGACATTGCTCGAGAGATAGAGTCGGTTCGCCACCAGGAGCGAGTTGAGAGGGAGGCCTTGAGGGTCTAGTAGTTTTGGTGGTGTTCCTTCGGGAGGTCAATTTCAGCACGGCAAAGGCCGTCCATTCAGACATGCTCGGCTAGACCATTTGGGCCACCGTGGTGGATCATCTAGACACGATTCTCACAGTTCACATCAGGGTCACTCAACTCTCAGCGCCCTTCCATCTCAGAGTTCGACTCAGGCACCATCAGTTCAAGGCTCATCTATGCCTGGTTCTTCTAGTGGGTATCCTAGTGCTCGGGGCTCCCTTCAGCCCCCACCGCCATTTGTCGAGAGAGATTTCTTCGAGTGTGGAGATTTGGGTCATATCAAGAGGTTTTGTCCCCGTCTTATCGGAGGTTCATCCCAGCAGAGGAGTCAGCCTTCGACTTCAGCACCAGTTATTTCCCCACCCGTTTAGCCAGCTTAGGGTGGAGGTTAGTCAGCTAGGGGTCGCCCTAGAGGGGGAGGTCGATCAGGTGGTGGTCAGACCCGTTTCTATGCACTTCCAGCCGGACCAGATGTTATTGCTTCAGATGCTATGATTACAGGTATTGTCTTTGTATGCCGCAGAGATGCCTCTGTATTATTTTACCCCGGTTCTACTTTATCATATGTGTCATCATATTTTGCTCATTATTTGGATACGCCCCGTGAGTCTCTTATTTCATATGTTCATGTATCTACTCTGGTGGGCGACACTATTGTTATGGACCATGTATATCGGTCGTGTGTGGTGACTATTGGGGGTTTGGATACCTGAGTGGATCTCTTGTTGCTTAGTATGGTTGATTTTGATGTGATATTGGGCAAGGATTGGTTATCTCCATGTCGTGCTATTGGTTATCTCCAGATGGTTGGGAAAGGTTGTTTTTCATACATAGTCTTTGTGAGGGATGTCAGTACAAAGACTCCTACCGTTGATTCAGTTCCGGTGGTGAGGGACTTTCCAGACATTTTTCTGTAGACCTGTCGGGCATGCCACCAGACAGGGATACTGATTTTGGTATTGATTTGGTGCCGAGCACTCAGCCTAATTCTATTCCACCGTATCGTATAGCACCAGCAGAGTTGAAGGAGTGGAAGGAGCAGCTTCAGGAACTCCTTGATAAGGGGTTTATTCGGCCTAGCGTGTCGCCTTGGGGTTCGTCGGTGCTATTTATGAAGAAGAAGGATGGCACGATGAGGATGTGCATTGATTACAGGCAGTTGAACAAAGTCACAATCAAGAACATGTATCCTTTACCCTGTATTGATGATTTATTTGACCAGCTTCAGGAAGCGAGAGTGTTACTCTAAGATTGATCTCCGTTCAGGGTATCACCAGCTGAAGATCAGGGACTCGGACATTCTTAAGACAGCCTTCAGGACCTGATATGGTCATTATGAGTTCCTTTGATTAACAGTGTGTTTTGGCCTTATCTCGACTCGTTTGTGATTGTCTTCATTGATGATATTCTGGTGTACTTGCGTAGCTAGGAGGAGAACTCTGAGCATTTGAGAGTTTTGTTGTAGCGGTTGAGGGAGGAGAAGCTTTATGCAAAGTTCTCCAAGTGTGAGTTTTGACTCAGTTCAGTGGCTTTCTTGGGGCATGTGGTGTCTAGTGAGGGTATTCAGGTCGATCCAAAGAAGATAGAGGCAATTCAGAGTTGGCCTAGACCGTTCTCAGCCACAGAGATTCGTAACTTTCTTGGTTTGGTAGGTTATTATCGTCGGTTCGTTCAGGGATTTTTATCTATAGCATCACCCTTCACCAAATTGACTCAAAACGGTGCTCCTTTCAGGTAATCGGATGAGTGTGAGGCGTACTTTCAGAAGCTCAAGACTGCTTTGACCACAACTCTAGTGTTAGTGTTGCCATCAGCTTCAGGTTCATATACTGTATATTGTGATGCTTCCAGAGGTTGTATTGGGTGTGTGTTGATGTAGGAGGGTAGAGTGATTGCTTATGCTTCTCGACAGTTGAAGCCCCATGAGAACAACTACCATAATCATGATTTGGAGTTGGCTGCCATTGTTCACGCGTTGAAGATTTGGATGCAGTATCTCTATGGTGTGTCTTGTGAGGTGTTTACTGATTATCGTAGCCTTTAGCACTTTTTTAAACAGAAGGATCTCAATTTAAGGCAGCGGAGATGGTTGGAGCTGCTAAAGCACTATGATATCACTATCTAGTACCATCCGGGGAAGACCAATGTAGTGGTCGATGCCTTGAGCAGGAAGGCGGTGAGTTTAGGAAGTTTGGCAAATATTCCTGTTGGGGAGAGACCTCTTGCAGTTGATGTTCAGGCCTTGGCCAATCGGTATGTGAGGTTGGATATTTCAGAGCCTAGTCGGGTATTAGCTTGTGTGGTTTCTCGATCTTCCTTGTTTGATCGCATCAGAGAGCGCTAGTATGATGATCCTCATTTGCTTGTCCTCAAGGACATAGTTCAGCACGACGATGTTAGATATGTGACTATTGTTGATGATGGAGTATTGAGGATGTGGGGCCGGATATGTGTGTCCAATGTGGATGGGCTTTGAGAGTTGATTTTAGAGAAGGCTCATAGCTCGCGGTATTCCATCTATCCGAGTGCCATGAAGATGTATCAGGATTTGAGACAACACTATTGGTGGAGAAGAATGAAGAAGGATATTGTGGGATTCGTAGCTCGGTGTCTCAATTGTGAGCAGGTAAAATATGAGCATCAGAGATCGGGTGGCTTGCTTCAGCGGTTAGATATTCCAGAGTGGAAGTGGGAGCGGATCACCATAGATTTGGTAGTTGGGCTCCCGCGGACTTTGAAGAAGTTCGATGCTATTTGGGTGATTGTGGATTGGCTGACCAAGTCCGCGCACCTTATTCCTATGTGTACTACTTATTCTTTAGAGTGGTTAGCAAAGATTTATATTCGAGTGATTGTTCTCTTGCATGGCGTCCCAATTTCCATCATTTCAGATAGAGGTACTCAGTTTACTTCGCAGTTTTGGCGGGTCGAGCAGCGAGAGTTGGGTACTCAGGTTGAGTTGAGCATAGCTTTTCATCCTCAGACGGAGGACAGTTTGAGCGCACTATTCAGATATTGGAAGACATGTTGTGCGCTTCTGTCATTGATTTTGGGGGATCATGGGATCAATTTCTACCACTCGCGGAGTTTGCATATAACAACAGTTATCAGTCGAGTATTCAGATGGCCCCATATGAGGCTTTATATAGGAGACTATGTAGATCTCCAGTTGGTTGGTTTGAGCCGGGAGAGGCTAGGCTTTTGGGTATAGACTTGGTGCAGGATGCTTTCGATAATGTGAAAGATTCAAGAGCGAATTCGTACAGTGCAGTCAAGACAGAAGAGTTATATTGACAGGAAGGTTCGCGATGTGTCTTACATGGTTGGGGAGAAGGTTCTATTGAAGGTTTCACCCATGAAGGACGTTATGAGATTTGGGAAGAAGGGTAAATTGAGTCCTCGGTTCATTGGGCCTTTTGAGGTGCTTCGGAGGATTGGGCAGGTGGCTTATGAGCTGGCCTTGCCACCTAGCTTGTCGAGTGTGCATTCGGCATTTCATGTTTCTATGCTCCAGAAGTATATTAGTGTTCCATCTCATGTTTTGGACTTCAGCACGGTTTAGTTAGACGGTGATTTGACTTATGATGTGGAGCTAGTGGCTATTTTAGAGCGACATGTTCGAAAGTTGAGATCAAAGGATATAGCTTCAGTGGAAGTGCAGTAGAGAGGTCAGCCCGTGGAGGAGGCTACTTGAGAGACTGAGCGGGAGATGTGGAGCAAATATCCATACCTGTTTGAGACTTTAGGTATGTTTCTTGACTCGTTCGAGAACGAACATTTGTTTAAGAGGGGGAGGATGTAACGACCCGGCCGATTATTTCATGAGTTATTGCTCCGTTTCCCCCATTTATGCTTCTTTATGTGTTGTTTAGTTGTATTATGCAGTATCGGGTTGGTTGGTTCGGGTTCGGAGTGGTTTGTAGAGGTATGAGACACTTGGTCTCTTTTTGGGAAGCTTTAGTTGGAAAAGTCAACTGAAAGTTGACTTGTGAGTAAATGATCTCGGAACTTAGTTTTTATGGTTCGGATAGCTTTGTAAGGTGATTTGGGACTTAGGAGCATGATCGGAATGTATTTTGGAGGTCCGTGGTAGATTTAGGCTTGAATTGGCAAAATTGGACTTTTGGCATTTTTCGGTAGGTAGTGGAAATTTTGACATCGGGGTCGGAATGGAATTCCGGAAATGGGATTAAGTCTGTTGTGTCATTTTTTATGTGAGTGCAAAATTTCAGGTCATTCAGATGAGGTTTGATAGGTTTTTGGATCGGTTGCAGAATTCGGAAGTTTTAGAATCCTTAGGCTTGAATCCTAAGGTGATTTGGTGTTCCGATGTTATTTTGAGTGTTCCGAAGGTTGGAATAAGTTGTATAGTGATATAATACTTGTTCGTATTTTTTGATGAGGCCCCGGGTGCCTTGGGATGATTTTAGATGGTTATCGGAAGTTTGGAAATGGAGAATGCAGCTGAAGCTGCTGGTTCTGTTATAACCGCACCTGTGGTTAAGGGACCATAGGTGCGACATCCGCATGAGCAAGGAAGCAGCCGCAGATGCGGCCACAAGTGAAAAGGGCAGGAGCCGCGGGTGCGGAAGAAGGAACGCACCTGTGTGACCACAAGTGCGGGTAGGAATTCGCAGATGTGGTTAAGGGAGATTAAGTGAAAACCACAGAAGCAGTCCCGCAGGTGCAGGAAATGGACCGCAAGTGCGAAAATCGCTGGGCAGAAGCTATATAAACCTCACTTCGTGACTTTCATTCTCTTATCCACCATTTTGGCCGAGTTAGAGCTTGGGGAATCCGATTTCAAGGAGGAATTTAAGTATTTTCAGTGAGGTAAGCCACTTGAACCTTGTATCTTATGTTTGTGGCAATTATTCCATGGTATAATCATGAACTCAATGGAGAAATTAGAGAATAAATTGGGAGATTAAGGCTTGAAATTGAAGAGTTTTCATTGGGGATTTGAGGGGCCATTTGAGGTTCGGTTTTGATGTTATTGGTATGTATAGACTCGTGGGAGGATAAAGATTCTAGTGATATGATTTTTATCGAATTCCGAGACGTGGGCCCGGGGGTCGGGTTTGACCAATATCGGGATTTGTTATGTAATTTGATTACTTTCGTGTGGGCTTTATTCCCTTAGCATATATTGATGTTATGATTCTGATTTTGGTTAGATTCGGGGCATTTAGAGGCCGAATCGAGATGCAAGGGCGTCGCAGGATAGAGTTTGGCTTGAGGTAAGTAATGCTTCCAAACTTGGTTTTGAGGATTTGAAACCCCGAACTATATGTTCTATGATTACAATTGAGGTGACGCAAATGCCAAGTGACGGGCGAGTGGGCGTGCACCGTGAGAATCGCGGCATGGATCATTCCATGACACCACTTAGTGACTCTTTCTTATTGATATCTATGTTGTGATTATCTGATTAAGTTAATAAGCTATAAATCATGCTAATTCTCATGTTAATGCTTCATGCCGATACTACTGAGACCCGAGAGGTGATTTCTTGCTGTCATATCATTAGCTTCATTGATATTCTATACGCAATCCTATTCATGCATTTTATATCATGCCTCAGACTCGGTTATTGTTATTTGACGCATCATATCATTGTTCGGGCTAGTACCATGACATTGTGAGCCCGAGTGTGTGAGACTGGAGAGTGATGACCGAGCGAGGCCGAGAGCCTGATTGTGAGTGATAGTTATGGGATCGGGCTGCATGCCGCAGCGATTATGTTGATGACTATGATAGCGCTTTGGCTGTAGGAGCCCCTCCGGAGTCTGTAAAACACCCATAGTGAGCGCAGTTGATGATATTGAGGGATGGATCTTCCCTGGACATGGATCTTGTCCGAAGTATTTATACCTAGAGATGGATCTTCTCCATAGAGCTGGAATGGCCTTCCTCGGTACTGGATGACTGCGGTCAGTGATGTGTATATATTACGGGATGGATTTTTCCTGGGCTGGATGGCCATATACAGTACCGAGTGGTTGAGCACTTATGAGTGGAGGTACACGGAACATTGGTCATGCTATTTGTGCATTGGTACATAGAGATCCCTGAGCTTTATACTCTGTATTGTTCAGACTGTATTTATTTACTGTTGAGTTTTTACTTGAACTATAATCATGTCTACTTTTTGTACAATTTAATTGTATTACGTATTGAGGTTTGGTTCGTTACTACCTGTTAGTCCATAGTTTGGACTTGTTACTTACTGAGTTGGTGTACTCACGTTACCCCCTGCACCTTGTGTGTAGATCCAGGTATCTCGGGCCATGGTAGCGGTTGTTGATCATTGTAGTCGTGGGCTTTCATTGGAGATAGCGAGGTAGCTGCCTGACGATCGCAGTCCCGTCTTTCTCATTTCTTATCTTTCTCTTAGTGTATTTGTTGGCTACTCTTAGACTATGTTGCTCTTGTTTTATTTCGAACAGTTGTAGTATTTTGCTCATGACTTAGTGATACCCAAGGTCGGGCTTGTATTTTTTCGCTTTTGTTAAACTTGATTTCATAACTTTATCAGATTTCTGTTGAAAAATGGTTCTACTTAAGTTTTAAATGGAAATATGGATTGTTTTGGAAACTAGTTGGCTGGCATAGTTTTACGATATGCGCCATCACGACCGGGTTGGTTTTGCGGTCGTGACAGGTGATTGGTACAACTGTTAGGTTAGTGTATTTGTCACGACCCAAAATTCATTAAGGGTCGTGAGGGCACTGGACACCACTGCCAGGCAAGCCAACACCAAGAAGTTAATTAAATTCTAATTTTAGCATTTCTGAAATCATCTCTTTTCCTACATTAAACAATAAACAATGAACTTCACCGAGTAAATAATGATGTCTTTAACAAATTTTCAACACTGAATAATCCCATATACATCCCAGAACATGGTGTCACAAGTGCATGAGCAATTTCTAGGGAATAAAATGTAACACAATAACTGTCCGGAATACAAATTGGATAGAAAGAAGATACATACTCTAAAAGAGACTCTACTGGTTGCGGGTCGTCTCGAGAGATGCAACTCACCTAAGTCTCTGTATCAACCATGTCAATGCGCCCACTAGGCCACTAGAGATACGTGAGCCTGTGCAATAAAAATGCACAACAAGTGTAGTATGAGTACGAAAATAACGCGTACCCAATAAGTATCCAGTCTAACCTCGAAGAAGTAGTGACAAGGGGTCGACTTCAGACACTTACTAGTGGTCCAATAATGTCGGGTACAGTAATGAAGTGAATAAATATGAAACAGAGTAACTATATAAAATAAACGAGTATAAAATACGTGATACAATTCCCCTCTTTATAATTTTACTCAATCTCTCAGCTAGCAAGTTCCCTCCGTAACCAAAGCATATATATAGATAGAATGGATTTCATTAAGGGAGTTGTCATAACTCAAAGCAGGGTAAAACACTCAGATACACTGGCTTCTAGCCAAAAGTTAAGCATGATTCCATGAGAATAATATATACATATAGGAAATGCCGAGGCGTACGGCCCGATCCAACATAAAAGTAAACTATGCACTGCCGAGGGTCGAACAGCGCGAACCATAGATGCATCTATTCACCCGCTCGCGAATCATTCCTGCGACGCGGTCCCCGCTCGCGAATCATACATGTGACGTGGTTAAATATATATTTAATATTTAAATCATATCTCTTTCTTGAGTCTTTTCAAAATATGGAAAATTCAACTTGAAACTTTTTAAGAAAAATTACCCCGCTCGCGAAACATACATGCGACGCGGTTGCCCCTAGATTTCTTAAGTTATCAAAATAATTTCTCAATTTCTTCGAAAAGGCAAAGTTTAATGGGAACTCTTAAAATCTTAAATTCCTCAATTCAAATTCCTTTCAACACAATTATTACGCAACTTTAATCTTGTTTCTTCTCGGGACAAATAATAACATAAGTTAACAACAAGATCAACAAGGTATGATGTAAGACTAAAACTACCCGGACATAAGCATAGCTAGTAGCTACATATGGACTCTCGTCACCTCGTGCGTACGTAGCCCCCCACAAATAGAAGCACATAATAATTTAGTTCACCTATGAGATTAATTCCCTCTTGTAAGGTTAGAAAGGGGACCTACCTCACTCCGAAAATCCATAATCGACATTCCACGCCCTTCCGAAGGCTCAAAGTGATGCACAACGCTCCAAAACTAGCCAATAATTCAAACCCATTAATTTATGATTAATTACTCATAATAATCCAATCTATAACAATTTCTAACTCCGATCGAAAAGTTGACAAAATTGCCCTCTACCCCACGTGCCTGGATTCCAATATTTTTCGAAAATAAAGTTTACCTACAACCTCACGAACTCAAATATATAATTTACTCTCAATTTCATGCTCAAAAATCATGGCCAAAATCTAAAAATACAAATTCTACGTCTACTACCAAAAACCCACAAATTCTACTGATTTCCATGTTTAAATCCTTTTAAAATCCATGTATTTAACTTATAATGAGTCGGAACAACTTACCTTGTGATGCTTGAAGAATATCTCCCTTTGAAGTTCTCCAAAATCGCCCAACCAATTGAAAATGGGAGAAAAATGGGCCAAGCCTCGTTTATAAAACCCTCTTCTGCCAGCGACCTTCGCACCTGCGGTTACTTGACCGCTTTTGCGGTTTCGCAGGTGCGGTTCCAATTCAGCTTCTGCGGGAAGCCTCCAGCTATCTCGGTCCGCTTCTGTGCCGCCCAGACGGCATCTGCGATCACGCAGGTGCAGGAATTCCTTTGCACCTACGGCCTCTGACCCTTCACTTCCAGCCGCTTCTGCAGAAGCGGTTACACCAGCAACCAGAACCCCCTTCAGCTCCTATTTCAAGTCCAAATCGATCCGCTAACTGTCCACAATCCACCCGAGGCCCCCGGGACCCCATCCAATCATATCAACACGTCCCAAAACACATTATGGACTTGCTCGAGGCCTCAAATCACATCCAACAATGCTAAAATCACGAATCACACTCCTATTAAAATTTGTTGGACTTTTGAACTTCGAACTTCCTCATTCGATGACGAAACTATCAAATCTCGTCTGATTGACCTCAAATTTTGCACACAAGTCATATTCAATATTATGGACCTACTCCAACTTCCATAATTGTAATCAAACCCCGATATCAAAAAGTCCACTTCCGGTCAAACTTCTCAACAACCTTCAAACTTCTATCTTTCGCCAAACGACTCCAAAATGACCTACGGACCTCCGAATCCACTTCCGAATGTGCCCCCAATACCAAAATCACCATACGGAGCTATTCCCAGACTCGAAATCCCAAACGGATGTCGATAACACTAAAATGCACTGCAACAATTTTATGAAATTCTTCCCAAAATGCTATCTTCCACAATAAGCGCCGAAATGCTCCCGGGTCATCCAAAACCCAATCCGGACTTACACCCAAGTCCGAAATCATCATACAAACCTGTTAGAACCTTCAAATCCCGCTTCCAAGGTCGTTTACTTCAAATCATCCCTTAGTCAGATTCTTCCAACTTTAAGCTTCTGAAATGAGAATTCTCTTTCCAAATCAACTCTGAACTCCCCGAGTTCCAATTTCGACTATGCGTACAAGTTATAATACCTGAAGTGAAGTTGCACATGGCCTCAAATTGCCGAACGACGCGCTAGAGCTCAAAACGACCGGTCGGGTCATTACTTTCTTTCCCACTTAAACATACGTTCATCCTCGAACGTGCTGAGAACTGTACTGTAGTTGTCTGAAATCACTGTTAAACACCTCGTGCACCTACCCGTGCTACCACAAGTTGAGCACATTAGCTCGAGCAAATCTGAAAATATTCTCTTTTATTCGAACAAATAAGCTTAGAACCCAATTCCAACATGCGGAATTCTCTGTCAGGCCTGCTTCCAACATACGAACACCATATCAATCACTACACGATGTACCGATACATGATTGCATACCTTTACTGAATCCACACCACGCACTGCATAGCTCACATGACCATAACAACATCCTCTTATAATAATAGCCGAAATTCCACGAATCTGAGGCTCCTAATGCACCCCATGATATATATAAGTCTGGTCCCAGCTTCTGCAATATCGCCACAACAGAAGAGGTGTGTAGAAATTCATAACCAACTACCGAGTCCACAAATCATTGAGTCTATACTCCTGTCAAGAATCATTACCTCATTCTGAACCAAATAATAGTATTTGCTCCTTAATATACTTCATATAATCCGATTGCACTGATCCTAGATCTAACAATCTCGTCTCACCCAGTATAAGCTGCTCAGGAAATAGGCCACCCCAGACATGACCAAAAATCTCATATGATGCCAAAATGTGCTGATACGCCACAAACTTGAATGTGATACATAAGGAAACAAACTCTGGAAGGGACTACTCAACTCACGCAGCTAATATGAACTTTCCTCAGAAAATGGGAAACAAAACACACACAAAAATTAGGATATAGAAAACTGTACTCAACATCATACTGTTGCGGTGTGCAACCCGATCCAAACAACCTACCCGTGGCGACATGCCACCCGATCCACACATAAAATTCACATAAGGAAATACACACCGAGCTAAATTGCTTATTACTACAAAATACCGAATATCGATCACAAGCACGCTAAGGGCATAATACCATCGCTGGGGAGACATATAGCGCCATAAAATACAAAACTCAAGCACAACTGAGGTGCGATATATGATCTGAATCTCAAGAGTCATCCTACTCACATAACATCATCGCTACGCGGAACCTCAACGGTCGTCTCACAACTCACATGGGGCAATATAGCATTACATGAAATAGCTAAAGATGAAATAACACCCAACGTCCGAATACTCCTCCCTAAGGAACGCATTGCTAAAATGAACACATCTGGCCTAATGCAGAGCCCATATTCATATTTAATTCCACCCATCGACCTCGAGCCAATTCTGACCGCACCATACTATGCTAATAACCTTTCAAGGGTCCATAATAGCCTCTTTTTCCCATGACTCACAAGAACAACCCTTATTTCCGGAGCAAACCTCAACAGTTCACAACCCAATAAAGCGAGTGCCCTCCAGGCATAATTTCACAAATTAGTGGTACTACCACAATCTTCACACTTGGTTTAAATCTTCAATGAATCAAGTAACTACATGTCACACTTATACAATATTCCCGTGAGACACGCTCCCACGACCTTCCACACCAGATAACAAGTCTGCACATCCATACCACTGGTCGCACTAACGCTATAAAGCAAATCAAGAAGCCATAACCAGGATGCAAAGCGCGTTTCACAAAACACCGATCTCATGTGATGCTAAAAACAATACCAGCTTACTCTAAACATTCAAATCCCTTTCCTGCTCATCCGAGCTCATGACACCCTTGCTAACACTGAACCGCAACCTTGATCCTCACTTTCAGTTTTTATACCGCTCACTGCACCTAACATGCCAATATGTGATGGTACAAGAATTTCATCATAACTCCTGAACCACTAATAGGGTAAACACTTCATCACCTAGAAACTTTTTACTGAATTCATTCCAAGAGGACCAAAGCAACACGCCAGTAACTTCTTAGAACCGTAGAACATTCAAATCCTCAAGTAGTGGTCTGAACCACCATAACTCTTTTGGGATCCGCCTACACATAACAGACCATAATACTTGAATACTACCAAATAAAATCAATTATGGTAGCCGTCAAGCCTCACGCGTACCGCCACAAATCACATGCATAACTTAATCACGCTGAAGGTACTGATTACTGCAACCAGTATGCCAACTCAACCATGGCTAACCAATCTGACTTCTTCTAACTTATCCTTAACTTGCCTTAGAGATAATAATAGCTCTGGTCAACACATAACAACTCAATCTGCACTCATCCTGAGTGACCTTGTATCACGAGATCATACTATCTCAAATCCCACGAACCATCTCACTCCCTCTTTGTGCGCATATTCGCATTCTCAATTGGTACACCCATTCTGACAATCCCTCTATGAATCCGAAGTCATTTTCTCCCATCCCTCTAAATGATAGACTGCAAGTTGAAAATATCATAGAACATTCTGATTTTCTTATCATGATCTGCTGCAAAAGCTCGATTATTAACCATATCGCGGGCTTGAAACCCTTAGGCACCGCATTTTAATCTTTGAATTCACTAGACCGTTGTTGAGAGCCACCCACTCTGACCTGGTCCCTAATATAATCAACTCCAAGGCTCTGCCAGCATATGAACCGATAAGGCCCTATATAGCACACATTCCTCAATACTTTTCTCAAATCCCCACTAATGTTTCTTTTCCCCTAGTCGTAATAACCCACCGATACACCAATGACAAGAAACCTCACAAGTAGATAACCACACATTCCAATCGTAGGCGGTGGGACTCTCCCACTTATCTTGAAGCTACCATTCCAATTCAAAGTCATGTTGTATCCTTCTTCATACCAAGCAAATCCTTCCCATTGCATTAAATCCTCCGTCGTATGATAGCCAACATTTAGAATTAAGCTCGTAGACTCAATCATTGTCCACTAAAGTTCCCAAATCACTCTAAACTTTTCTCAAGGTGTGTGATTATCCTACCACTGAACCCATATGCTACTCTGCCACTCTCCCACTTTGGTCAGACTCACTCCCTTAAGCCACTACTCAACTTTCGTTTCTTACACCTGGCCTTCTAGAAATTTAACCACCGGATGACACTTACCGTATGTTCTTCCTCATCCTTCATTGCCCAGCTGTTGTCTTAAATCAAAATCCATCCCTGTAGCACTTGAATCGATAGATCGCTACCAACTTTAAACCTTTTCGAAGATCATTTTTCTTGAGCCGTCAATATTAGAAACACCGATTCAATCTAGAACCACCGCACCCTGCAATCTCTGACAGCCTCTTCTCCAATACTATTTCACAATATCCTGCCCCAAAGCGAATTGTAGAAGACCATAACACCGCAAACTCAACGCCTTCAGTCAAGGATGACGACACCACATCACTGGTGAAAATTCCACCACGCTCGAAAATACCAAATTTCGTTACTGCATTAATCGGAACCTGAACATTCATAGTCCGATTGTCTTTCCTCGGCCGGAAATAAGAATATTGAATTTCTGAATCGCGCACTGAGTAGACCTCCTTTCGAGTCATTCACTGCCCCCACACATAGGCAAGCATCCTACCATCACATCAATATTGGGCATCATAGCAATCTGCGCATAGCCTCAAAGCTCTCAGAAGTGCAATTACTGAGCTGAAATGACAGAACATCCTTCCGCAAAGCGACGACAATAGTCCAATAGACTATGCAGGGGGAAACATCCCGCACCGCATCTATAGTGCCATTACACTTCCTCAATTCTTAATTGATAGCAAGCGCTTCCCGTCGCATAAGATTAAATAAAAAAGAAACAAAGGCATAAGCCTCAAAGGAATCAAACCACACGATGAAGAATCAAGAAGGGAAGTGCTCCTAACATCCATGTAGCCTATCGAAAATAAGTACTGACGTCTCTGTACTGATCCGCAAGACTATACTAGACTCGCTCATGACTCATGAGACCTACGTGAACCTAGTACTCTGATACCATATTGTCACGACCAAAAATCCATTAAGGGTCGTGAAGGTGCCGGAAACCACTGCCAGGCAAGCCAACACCAAAAAGTTAATTAAATCCTCATTTTAGCATTTCTGAAATCATCTCTTTTCCTACATTAAACAATAAACAATGAACTTCACCGAATAAATAATGATATCTTAAATAAATTTTCAACATTGAATAATCTCTTATGCATCCCAGAACCCGGTGTCACAAGTGCTTGAGCAATTTCTAGGGAATAAAATGTAATACAATAGCTGCCCGGAATACAAATTGGACAGAAAGAAGATACAATACTCTAAAAGAGACTCTGCTGGCTGCGGGTCGTCTCGAGTGATGCAACTCACCAAAGTCTCCGTACTAACCATGCCGCGACGCCCACTAGGCTACTAAAGATACATGAGCATGTGCAACAAAAATGCATAGCAAGTGTAGTATGAGCGAAAATAACGCGTACCCAACAAGTATCCAGTTTAACCTCGAAAAAGTAGTAAAGAGGGGTCGACTTCGATACTTACTAGTGGTCCAATAATGTCGGGTACAGTAATGAAGTGAATAAATATGAAACAGAATAAATATATGAAATAAACGAGTATAAAATACGTGATACGATTCCCCTCTTTATAATTTTACTCAAGCTCTCAGCTAGCAAGTTCCCTCCGTAACCGGAGCATATATATAGATATAGTGGATTTCATTAAGGGAGTTGTCATAACTCAAATCAGGAAAAACCTCTCAGATACACTGGCTTCTAGCCAAAAGTTATGCACGATTCCATGAGAATAATATATAAATATAGGAAATACCGAGGCGTACGGTCTGATCCAACATAAAAGTAAATTGTGCACTGTCGAAGGTCGAACGACGCGAACCATAGATGCATCTATTCCCCCACTCTCGAATCATACCTGCAATGCGGTTCCCGCTCGCGAATCATACATGCGACGTGGTCAAATATAAATTTAATATTTAAATCATATCTCTTTCTTGAGCCTTTTCAAAATATCGAAAAATCAACTTGAAACTTTTTAACGAAAATTACTCCGCTCGTGAAACATACATGCGACGCGGTTGCACCTAGATTTCTTAAGCTATCAAAATAATTTCTCAATTTCTTCGAAAAGGCGAAGTTTAATGGGAACTCTTAAAATCTTAAATTCCTCAATTCAAATTCCTTTCAACACAATTATTACGCAACCCTAATTTTATTTCTTCTCAGGACAAACAATAACATAAGTTAACAACAAGATCAACAAGGCATGATGTAAGCCTAAAACTACCCAGACATAGACATAGCTAGTAGCTACGTACGGACTCTCATCTCCTTATGCATACGTAGCCCCCATAAATAGAAGCACATAATAATTTAGTTCCCATAATAATTCCCTCTTACAAGGTTAGAAATGAGACTTACCTCTCTCCGAAGTTCCATAACCGGCATTCCACACCTTTTCGAAGGCTCAAATCGATACACAACGCTCCAGAACTAGCCAATAATTATGCAAACCCATTAATTTATGCTCAATTACTCATAATAATCCAATCTATAACAATTTCTAACCCCGATCGAAAAGTTGACAAAATTGCCTTCAAGCCCACGTGCCCGGATTCCAAAAAATTTCGAAGATAAAGTTTACCCACAACCTCACGAACTCAAATATATAATTTACTCTCAATTTCATACCCAAAAATCGTGGCCAAAATCCAAAACTACAAATTCTAGGTCTTCTACCTAAAACTTACAAATTCTACAGATTTTCATGTATAAATCCTTATAAAATCCATGTATTTGACTTATAATGAGTGGGAACAACTTACCTTGAGATGCTTGAAGAATATCTCCCCTTGAAGCTCTCCAAAATCGCTCAACCAATTGAAAATGGGAGAAAAATGGGCCAAATCCCGTTTATAAAATCCTCTTCTATCCAGCAACCTTCGCACCTGCGCTCACTTGACCGCTTCTTCAGTTCTGCAGGTGCGGTTCCAATTCCTCTTCTACGGGAAGCCCCCAGCTGCCCCAGTCCACTTCTGCGCCACCCAGACTGCATCTGCGATCGCGCAGGTGCGGGAATTCCTTTGAACCTACGGCCTCTGACCCTTCACTTCCAGCTGCTTCTGCGGTTCACTTCCTCGCTTCTGCGGGGCCGCTTCTGTGGCGAAGCTTCTGCATAAGTGGGTACACCAGCAACCAGAACCCCCTTCAGCTCCTCCTTCAAGTCCAAATCGATTTGTTAACTACCCGGAATCCACCCGAGGTCCCCAGGACCCCATCCAATCATACCAACATGTCCCAAAATACATTACAGACTTGCTCGAGGCCTCAAATCACATTCAACAATGCTAAAATCACGAATCACACTTTCAAACTTGATGGACTTTAAAACTTAGAACATCTTCATTCGATGCCGAAACTTATCAAATCTTGTCCGATTGACCTCAAATTTTGCACACAAGTCATATTTAATATTACGAACCTACTCCAACTTACGGAATCGGAATCCGATCGTGATTTCAAAAAGTTCACTTCCAGTCAAACTTCTCAAAAACCTTCAAACTTCTAACTTTCGCCAAACGACTTCAAAATGACCTACGGACCTCCGAATCCACTTCCGGTCGCGCCCCCAATACCAGAATTACCATACGGGGCTATTTCCAGACTCGGAATCCCAAACGGACATCGATAACACTAAAATGCATTGCAACCCAATTTTATGAAATTATTCCCAAAATGCTATCTTCCACAATAAGCGCTGAAATGCTCCCGGGTCATCCAAAACCCAATTCGGACATACACCCAAGTCCGAAATTATCATACGAACCTGTTGGAACCTTCAAATCCCGCTTCCAAGGTCGTTTACTCAAAATCATCCCTTAGTCATATTCTTCCAACTTTAAGCTTTCGAAATGAGAATTATCTTTCCAAATCAACTCCGAACTCCCCGGGTTCCAATTCCGACTACGCGTACAAGTTATAATACCTGAAGTGAAGCTCCTCATGGCCTCAAACTGACGAACGACGCGGTAGAACTTAAAACGACCAGTCAGGTTGTTATAATATAAGCTTGCTTCCTTAACATTGTCTGTTAGTTCTTTTAGCTATAGTGGGAACGAATTTTAATTTTGAGACAGAATGTTGAGTTATATTTAGTAACTTGTTAATAGTAGTCAAATTTTACACTTCTTCCACAATAAATTTCATACTTCATGACTTTGCAATAATCTAAAATTAGTTTAGGAAAATACTTTGACTATGATAGAAAAGATTTAGACGTATTTTAAATATTAGCTCATGTGTTCACACCAGAACCTTGAATTGATATGCTTAAAAATAAAAGGATCACGCGCGCACTCCCGCGTCTCGATGCCTTTAAATTTAAAATTATTATGTTTTAGCCATTTTTATATTCCGTACCTTTGTTTAATATCTAGCTTCAAAGACGTGCCATGTGTGCATACCGCATCTAGGCCAAAATAATTAATAAAATATACTAATTAATTAAGTGATAATAGGCAAATTATAATCAATAAAATATAAGAATAGCCAAAAATTAATTTAAGCCTTACATTAGTCAATAAAAGCGATCGTGCTATAACCAAGGGACTCGAGGGGTGCCTTACACCTTCTCCTCGGTCAACAGAATTCCTTACTAGGTCTTCTGTTTTCGTAAAGCATAAATTAGGAGTCAAATCTTCCTTTTGATAAGGGATTCAAAATAAAAGGTGGCTTGGAACACCAAAACTCAATTCCAAATGACGACTCTAAATAATAAATAATCTTTTCTCAAAATGTCACTTTAATTAGAAAAACTCGTCGAACTCAACCTCGTAATAAGGGTGGAAAAAAAAGATGTGTGACAACTCAGATGAATAGTAATGGAGGAGATGAATAGTGTCACTCAAAATCTGGAGTAACACTATTCATCCCCATTTTGCAGCAAAAAATGGGGGAGAATTAGAGCCACATTTCGGCAAAAACTGACTGCATTTTGGAGAAATGCGGAGATGCTCTAAGTGGGATGCCTACTACCAACTCACCATAAAATGATGAAAATATAAATGCTTCTTTTTGAAAATTCTTTACCGGAGGGCAAAAGCTACTCTTTTAGTACCGTTCATAACTTGTTTGACATAGGTCCAGTACATAATTTCCTTAGCATAATTTGATTAGCCACGAAAATGAAGACTTTAAGAACTTGTATAAATTCCATAACATTTGTTTTGTGATCGACAATTCTCTTGCACAACACAACCCATTTCATATTTTTTTCGATTTCAGTAGACAAGTCTAAATGAAGCTTAACTCATTTAATAATTTAGTAGATATATATATCTTCTTTATTTCTTAAAACCAGAATGCAACAAAAACAACAGCGAACAAGAGAATCTGACCCACGGCCCTCTCCTCTTTGTCACTCTCTTTTTATTCAATATTACTTAGCACTATATGTGTAGCTTATATATTTCAAACTACAAATAACATAGTCATAATTTTGCAGCTTTCAATTTCAAGGGCAGAAGACAACCCTGTAATTAGTACCAGAAGGACAAGTAAACAAACTAGTTGGATCATCCTGTGGATAGCTATAAGCATCTGGGCATCTGGCCTTAAAAAATCTCGACAAATCCGTAGGCCCACATGATCCAGGCCCATTTGTACAACAAAATTCATTGGTTTTTATCACAGTACATGGGTTGTTACATCCACCTTGTGTTTTCAACTGTGCTGGGCATTGCTCGTTAATAGGTGCTGTGCATCTAAGATTACGGCAACCGCCATTAGTTGGGCTGAATTCCATGGGGATGTTAAATCCATCAACAAGAGAGATGTCGACGAAGTCCTGATTGGGCTGATTAAGTGCAAATTCAGCTAAAGTGTTGGGTGGTTTACCATAGCCTTGACACTCTAGCATCCCGTTACAGTCTCCAGTCTCACAATTACCTCGGCCACTGCCATCGAAGTTGCAATTGGTTCGACCCCAAATGCGAGCCTGGACTGTTCCTGGGTTCACATTAATGCTCCAAGATTGGCCTGAGTCGAGCCGCCTGCCTCCACCTGGAGAGGCCGCGGCCCAGACTGTGTAGGTGCATTTGTTGACAATGTCAAAAGTGGCAGCATGAGTAACAGCTACAAAGTATTGGCCAAAACAAAGGAAGGCATAAAAGGGGAAGCTTTTGAGGAAGTTCATATTTTTTTCTTTTGTAAACTTGAGAATGTGTTTATTTGGAGACACTATCGATGGGTTTAAATAGCTGATCAATTAACAAGCTCTGAAATTTCAGAGATTATGATATTCTTGTCCTTGTTAGTATTGTGCCAATAAATTCCATCTCTCATTTTTCCATTTCGTGCCAAATACACTAATATTGGCGGATCCAAGATTTCAAGAGGATGAATGCACTTACATTAGACGGATTTAACTATAGTCTTTTTCCATGAACTCACTATCCTTTTGAAATTATAGGTTCAAAATTTTATATATTTATATATATATATTTGTTGTTGAAATTTTAGCGATTTTCACTTATATATCTATACTTCATGCCGGAAACAAGCCCGTCCGGAGTGGGATTTGAACCGCCAATTTCACTTATAGAGGTGCACCCAATAACAATTGCATCATAATAGTCTTTGAGTATGAGTTCACGCACATATATTTAAGTAATTTTAAAAAATATAATATTATACATGATTTAGGGAAAGGAGCATGATTTCATGTGAACACATATCCCTTCCCTAAATACGCCTAGATTTACACGCAGTCTGTTTGCGTGGCTAATTTTTGCTCGTACTTCTCCTGGAAAATTTTGCTTCTTGACATGCAAGTCAAGCCGACACTAATTGTATTTTCTGAGCTATGCTAATTTCATTGGCTTGGGAATTGAGGTCCTGAAACTAGCTGGACAGCGCTATAGAGTGAATGAACATTTATACCTCTTTGCTTGTGACTTGTCTACGATTTTATTGTTTGAATATAAAGATTTGCTTTTTATATTTTTCATGTGGAGATATATTAATTACTGAAGCACAACGTTTGATATAGCAGGTTTAACTACTAATGCTCATTATTTTCGGTGGTGAAGCTAGGAATTTTTTCAAGGGTGTTCAAATTTGAAAGAAATAAAAAAATTACTGACAAAGAGTGTGCAATATACGTTATATACCTTTAAAACTTTAATATTTTACTTATGTACGCAATGATCAATTACTTATATACGTTATATACCACCCTTACCAGAGGATTGCTTCGCCCCTGATTGTTCCTCCCATCACAAAAGAGGGTTCAGAGCTGGAGAGTCAGAATATATATTTTCTTGTGTGAATTTTGGATATTGATTTTCTTAAATATTTTTTGAAATACATAAACCGAAACTATACAAAAGTTTGGTTACTTATAATATTTTTATAATTAGAAATTCTTTTTTCTTTAAAGAAAAAAAAGTTGACTTCTAAGACGATACAACACATATATATTGGTCGAACAGAGACAAAAGTTGGTCATAGTGATCTGGGAGTCCCGTGTGGAAGGGCTCTCGCTCAATGAATCAAATGACACGCCAGGATAATAGGCTGATAACTCCCAAGAGCTCTTATTTATCAGAGTTGTGTGACACCTTGATTTCGGCTCACCACATCTTGGGGTTGAAGAAGATCCCAAAGGTTCGATTGTTTATTGATTCAAGTGGTACGTGAGTTGGACGTAGAACATGGTGAGACAGTTATGTTCCTATCTATTGTTGGTGTCAAAGGTAGAACTGTGAGAAGTCAACCCTAGTACAAGAGGACTTGGTTGGAGTTGTTATGCCAATAAAAGCACCAGGCAATAATATTTTCCTAGAATATGTTTTCATGGAAAATGAGTGGTTTTATCTCTTATTTTTCTTTGTTTGGATGGTGAGTGAAACTTTTTCCGAAAAATATTTTCTAGTGTTTGGTTAAAGAGTAGAAAATATTTTTTATGCTACTCTCCTCACCGCAGTCCCTTCCCCCAAGTCCCCATGTTTCATGTGTCCCCCCACCCCCACCCCCTCCCCAAAAAAAAAATATTCAACGTTTTCAGGACTCTGTTTTCTTCAAAGAATTTAATTATTCTTCTAACAATTCACATAAACCCAAAGGAACTAATGTGCTGCTTTACTTTTTACGCAAAAATAACGTTGAAATTTGTGCTCCATAACTAAAAAGAAAATACTCATTTTTTGTTTGAAAAAGAAAGTACTCTTTTTATAACATAAAAATAAAGTACTAATTTTGTTGAAATGAAAAAAAAATTCTACATCATGAAAGAAAATATTCATTTTGTTGAAATGAAAGAAAATATTTTTAACTACATCATAAATTATAAAGCAAATTTAATACTAGAAACAAATTGCTTGTCATTTTTAGTGTTTTCTCTTATTGTCTTGATAGTAAGTAATGTTTTTATTTGTCTTTTTTGGTTTTGTGTTTTCAAGTTTATCAACTGGAGGCCTAGGCAATATAGTTTGAACATAAAAAAAGGTGGGGCAGGATTGGGTTTTGGGTAGGGTTGGGTGGGTGGGGTGAGGGTGGGTAGGTGGGGGGTGAGGGTGGGGTGGGGGTGCGGTGGGAAGTGGATAGGTTGGGGTGTGAGGGTAGATTGGTGCGGATGGGGAATAAGGAAAGGAAGGTTGAAAAAGAGCTTTGGAAAATGTTTTCCCTTCTCTTGATAGGGAAAATATTTTCCTTCAATTGGACGAAAATGAGATCATGAGAAAAATATTTTCCAAAATATTTAAGCCTATCAAACATGAAAAAATTGAAAAGTATTTTCCAAAAAATGTATTCCTCCCTACCAAACACACCCTGACGATCGAGGACTCCATTGCAATCGCCGGTTATATATATGTATGTATATTTGCTGTTGAAATTTTAATATTTTTCACTTATATATCTATACTTCGTGCCGAAAACAAGACCGTCCGGAGTGGGATTTGAACCGCCAATTTCACTTATAGAGGTGCACTCAATAATTATTGCATCATAAGAATCTTTGAACATGGGTGCACGCATATATATTTAAGTAATTTTAAAAAATATTACATTGTTATACAAGGTTTAGGGAGAGAAGCATGGGTTTATGTGAACCAGTGGCAGATGTAGCGTAGTATCAATGGGTTCAACTGAACCCATAACTTTTGATGCAGAGTAAATTTTTATATGTTAAAATTACAAAAATAATGGATATGAACCCATAACTTTAAAAATATAATGGGTTCAATGCTAAAACTTTAAAAGTTGAACCCATAAAATTTAGGAAAACTTACCCAAATGTCTCAAATAAATCTCAACTTACCAACCTCTAGTCATTAGTCATAGACTTACTAAAACTAGCCAACAAAAATTGAAAAACCAAATAATAGGGTTCTTTCTCTCAAAAAATCACATGCAAAAATCACCTTCTATATTTTTAAGCGTGATTAGCAACACTAGATAAAAGACGGAAAGAAAATTTCACGGAAGGTTATGAAATACAAAAATATATACAATATTCCAAAAATCTAAACAAAAAAGGAACTTTTTCAATGGGTATAGTTGAAATTCATTGAAAATATATAGATAAGTCAATATACAAAATTTGAGGAAGATTGGAGATGATTTGGACTGGTTTTGTATCACGCATGTATCTCACACACAGGTATATATGGATATACATGTGATACATAATTGATACCAATATGATACATATGTGATACACAAATGATACACATATCATTTTTTTCATGTTCAGTCTTTACTTCGAATTTTCAATTCAAACCACCTCAAAACTTTACCAAATCATCCCAAAACTGAGATTCAAACTCCTTAAGTTGTGCCCAATCTATTCCAATAGCACTCACTCAAAACAAAGTAAAAATTTGATATTTTTTTGCTACAAATAGCTAATTGGCTAATTTGGCTAATTTGGCTAATATTAGTAATATTTTATCAATTGGCCAATTTTTATAATGAGCTGCTAATAAATGGATATAACTGGTAATTTTCCTAAAATTTAAATTCTGGCTCCGCCTCTAATATGAAGTTGTGAACTTATATCCCTTGCCGTAAATACGCTCCTATTTATACGCAGTCTGTTTGCGTGGCTAATTTTTGCTCGCTCTTCTCCTGGAAAATCTTGCTTCTTGAGGTCAAGCTGGCACTATATGAATTTTGTTAGGCATGCAGCATGCTAAATTCATTGACTCGGGAACGACTGTCCTGGAACTTCCTGGACATAAATATAGTAAATGATCATTCTACCACTTCATTTGTGTAGAATTTTATTGTTTTAATATAATGATATTTTTTTATAATTTTCATACGGAGATAAATAATTACTAACACAAGTTTATATGTTAGTATTTTTGTATCCGGTCAAAATCATATGCCTCCGATTTTGTAGGTTCGAGAGGTCGCATCGAGGACAAAAGTTCGATATAAACCAAGCTCGGGCTTGAAGGCAGAATAAGAGGCTCGAAGATCTAAGTGCTCGAGGAACATCAGAGTCAAGTATGACCAACTCTAAGATGGTGACATTATGAGTTTGCTACAGAAGGACAAGATTCCAGCCACGTCCCCAAGATTGTGGCGTAAATTCCAGAATTTATTCGTACAGCCTAGTACGAATCCATACTAGGCGGTTAGACAACTGTCCCAATAAGATTCCTTACTGTAAATAGAAATGTACCTTATTTAGGGTTCCCCTATTATATAAAGGGGACCACAATCATTTGTAAACATCATCAATCATTAGTAAAGCATATACTCTTCTACTTTCTGGTTCATATTTCATCAGAATCGTCCTTTTACTTGATTGTTCTTATTCTATTGTTCTTAATCAACCTCGAGGCCACCTAACTCCAGGTCGAGACTGTCTAGCATACTGGTTTGTTTTACTTATTTCTTTTATTTATACGTTATACTTCTTGGTTATTATTAGTATTGAACTAAATCACATATCCTTAAAACCACAAATCAAGTTTAATTGTTACTCATATTTTCGAGGTAAACTGTTTGGCACCTACCGTGGAACTAAAGATAATAGTGTTTATTTCGATACTGATTCTGATAACACATGTTATTTTTCGCACTTGTTCTTGTCAAAGATTCTTTGATTTCAGGATAAAACATGTCAAACTCGCAGAATTCGCCTATACACGGTGACGACGGTCTTGGGCTCCACGGAGAAAATGACAACGTAATTGCTCCATGGATCGATGTACCACCAATAAACCCTGGGGAAGTGCCAAATGTGGAACCAGTTGATGTTAGTTCACACATTGCTTTGAATGCAAATCTAGGCGCAAACCCTGGAGCAAGTGTATGTAGGGAAGTCAGATCTGGTAGCTAAGGAACACAGGGTATATGAGACAGGGGAGTCAGCCTCCAAGTAATATTCGAGATGTTACAAGCTCAACAGATTGATATCGCCCAACTTCAAAGTCAGCACAAAACTCCAAGTATAGTCGAACCAGGAAACACTTGACGTACTAAACCGATACCGGAAAGATCAAGCGCTAACGGCTCGGGGACTAATCCCACAATTATGAGGATGCTCGAGAAACTCACCAAGAGAATCGAGTCCGAGGAAAAGAAGATTAGGGATAATGACAAAAAAGTGGAGACTTATAACTCCCGTGTGGATCAAATACCGGGGGCACCTCCGGTCTTGAAAGGTTTGGATGCCAAAAAGTTCATACAAAAGTCGTTTCCTCCGAGTGCGGCTCTGAAGCCCATTCCTAAAAAAGTTTCGCATGCTTGATATACCTAAATACAATGGAACAACCGATCCCGACAAACATATTACCTCGTATACTTGCGGGATTAAAGGAAACGACTTGAATGATGATGAGATCGAATCAGTATTGCTGAAATGTCTAAGGGAGCCATGATTTGGTATCACAACTTTCCCCTGAACTCTATCGATTCGTTTGTTATGTTATCAGAAACCTTCATAAAAGCACACGTCGGGGCCATAAAGGTGGAGACAAGGAAATCAGAAGTTTTTCAGATAAGGCAGAGGAACGATGAGATGCTAAGGGAGTTCGTATCCCGATTTCAAATGGAGCAAATAGAATTACCACCGGTCTCGGATGATTGGGCAGTACAAGCTTTTATGAAGGGTTTGAATGAGCGGAGTTCGATCGCTTCTCGACAATTGAAGCAGAATCGGATCGAGTATCTAGCTGTGACGTGGTTGGACGTACATAATAGTTACCAATCGAAGATTAGAGTCGAGGACGACCAGTTGGGAGCCCCTTCAGTTTCAGTTCATCATAATAGATTGGAAGCTAAGCCCTCGAGGGATACAGACTGGGAATCAAGATCAAACAAGGAACGGTCTCAGCCGTATGTCGATCGGAGAAACAACGGTTTGGGGCGTAATGCTCCTCGGAATGATCGAAGAAATGATCGAGGTCAAAGCTCCCGGGGACTCATGAGTCAGAATGGTTTTGACAAATATACCGACCTCGGTGAAGCACTTCGGTTGTTGGAGTATAACTTCAGCGTAGATGCATCGGGGATCGTGTCAGCTAATGGGAGAATCAAAGATACCAGGTGGCACAGGCCGATACAAACCGATCCTTCTCAAAGGAATCCAAACTTGATATTTAAATATCATGGCACACCTGAGCACAAGACCGAAGACTGCAGGCAGCTGAGGGAAGAGGTAGTCGATTGTTCAATGAGGGTCATCTTCGAGAGATTCTCATTGATCGAGCTAAGAACCACTTCAGGGAGAGAGATGCAAACAAAAAATGAGTAGGAAGAACCGCAACATGTAATCCATATGATTGTTGGTGGTGTCAATGTTCCTCAAGGGCCTATATTCAAACGCACCAATTTGTCGATCACCAGAGAAAAGCGGACTCAGAGCTATGTGCCTGAGGGCATCCTATCGTTCAACGACGATGAAGCGAAAGGCATATCTCAGCTGCACAATGACGCCTTGGTAATTTCTATTTTGTTAAATAAAATTCAAGTTAAACATGTTATAGTGGATACAGGTAGCTCAGCAAACATAATCAGATCGAGGGTCGTAGAGCAGCTCGGCCTACAGGATCAAAGTATGCCTACATCTCGAGTCATAAACGGCTTCAGCATGGCAAGCGAAACAACAAAGGGGGAGATAATCCTACTAGTGAATGTGGCCGGGACCATCCAAGATACAAAATTCCATGTCAAGGCTACATGAGGTACAATGCACTTCTCGGGAGGCCATGGATCCACAACATGAAGGCAGTACCTTCAACCTTTCATCAGATGATGAAATTCCCAAAAGAGATGGTGTGAAAACAGTTTATGGATAATAACACGCTGCAAAGGAAATGTTTGCAATCGATGAAGTGATGTCGATACCAATGCCTTCGACCTCGAAAAATCGGGGGCCAAAGATAAACAGGCATCTAAATAGCAATCACCGATCCCATACAGATTGAGCCGGAGGAACAGGTAATCGAAGAAGAAGAAGAGGATTTCCTTACTCCTCGAACCTTCGTTGTTCCCGAAGAGTCAGACGCAACCAAATCAACGGTCGAGGAACTGGAACAAGTCATATTGATCGAGTACATGCCCGAGAAAAAGGTATACCTGGGAACGGGGTTAACCCCCGAACTCAGAAAAAAACTCATTCAATTTCTTATCGATAATATGGATTTGATTTGCCTGGTCCCATTTAGATATGACATGGATCCCACCGGAAATAACAACACATCGGCTAATCATCGACCCCAGGTTCAAACCAGTGAAGCAAAAGAGAAGGGCCCAGTCCGAGGTAAAGCATGCATTCATAAAGGATGAGGTAACCAAACTTCTTAAAATAGGGTCTATTCGGGAAGTAAAATACCCTGAGTGGTTAGCCAACATGGTCGTAGTTCCTAAAAAGGGAAACAAACTTAGAATGTACGTATATTATAAGGATTTAAACAAGGCATGCCCTACGACTCTTTTCCATTGCCTAACATCGACCGCACGATCGATGTCACGGCCGGCCATAAGATCCTTACCTTTCTTGATGCCTACTTTGGGTACAATCAGATTCAGATGAACTCGGGGGACCAGGAGAAGACCTCGTTTAATCACTAAGTTCAAAACTTATTGTTACAACGTAATGCCTTTTGGGCTAAAAATGTAGGAGCTACGTACCAACGCCTAGTTAACAAAATGTTTGAGCAACAGATAGGTAAATCGATGGAAGTTTACATCGACGATATGTTGGTCAAGTCCCTACGCGCAGAGGACCATTTAACTCATTTACAGGAAATATTCAAAATCTTGAGGGAGTACAACATGAAGCTTAACCCAGAAAAATGTGCCTTCGGATTCGGCTCGGGCAAGTTCCTCGACTTTATGGTATCTAATCGGGTAATCAAGATCAACCCCGATAAGATCAAGGCCATCGAAGATATCATAATCGTGGATAGTATGAAAGCCATGCAAAGGCTAACAGGACAAATAGCTGCCTTGGGTCGGTTCATTTCGAGGTCATCAGATCGAAGTCATAGGTTATTTTCCTTGCTCAAAAAAAGAAAGGATTTCGCAGTGATCCCGGGATGCTAGCAAGCCTTAGAAGATTTAAAACGGTAATTATCGAGCCCACCTTTGCTTCACACCCCGAAGGTTGATGAAAAACTTTACTTATATTTGGCGGTGTCCAAGATAGCGGTAAGTGGAGTACTAGTTCAAGAAGAGCAAAGTACGCAATTCCCTATTTATTATGTGAGTCGAACTTTGGGAGATGCTGAAACTAGATACCCTCACTTAGAAAAATTAGCACTTGCATTAATAAGTGTATCTAGAAAGTTAAAGCCATATTTTCAATGTCATCCAATATGTGTATTAACCACTTATCCTCTCTGAAATGTTTTGCATAAGCCCGAATTATCAGGCCGATTGGCCAAATGGGCAGTCGAACTTGGTGGGTACGATATCGAATATCAATCCCGAACAGCTATCAAGTCTCAAATCTTAGCTGAGTTCGTGGTCGATTTTACGCCGACCCTCGTACTCGAAGTGGATAAAGAACTTCTGCTAAAATTGGGTACATCATCGGGGATATGGACCCTTTTCACGGACTGTGCCTCAAATGTGAAAGGATCCGGATTCAGCATTGTTTTGAAACCACCAACAAGTAGTACTATTAGACAATCTATTAAAACCTCTAGGTTGACTAATAATGAGGCCGAGTATGAGGCCATGATTGCAGGTCTCGAGTTAGCCAAAAGCCTAAGGGCAGAAGTCATTGAAGCCAAGTGCGAATCCCTGTTGGTCGTAAATCAAGTAAACAAAAGTTTTGAAGTTCGAGATGATATGATGCAAAGATATTTGGACAAATTACAAGTAACCTTGCATCGCTTGAAGGAGTGGACTCTAGACCATGTGCCTCGAGAACAGAACAGTGAGGCTGATGCACTCGCCAACTTGGGGTCATCAGTTGAAGACAATGATATTGTCCCGGGGACCGTCGTCCAATTATCGAGATCTGTGGTCGAAGAGGGTCATCTTGAAATAAATTCTACAAGTTTGACTTGGGATTGGAGGAATAAGTATATCGAGTATTTGAAAAGTGGAAAGCTACCATCGGATCACATAGAGTCGAGGGCTCTGCGAACCAAGGCTGCTAGGTTCACGTTGGATGAAGATGGAACGTTATGCAAAAGGACATTCAATGGACCATTAGCGGTATGTTTAGGGCCGGGGAACACCGATTATGTTCTACGAGAAGTTCATGAAGGTACTTGTGGGAATCACTCTGGCGCCGAGTCTTTCATTCGCAAAATTATTAGAGCGGGGTATTACTGGGATAACATGGAAAAAGATGCTAAGGAGTTTATCAAAAAATGTGATAAATGTCAAAGGTTTGCACCGATGATTCATCAGCCCGAAGAACAACTTCACTCAGTTCAGTCCCCATGGCCTTTCATGAAATGGGGAATGGATATCGTCGGCCCCTACCAACGGCCCCAGGTGTCACACCCCTTTTTTACAACCTCACTTAACCCTCTTAAAAATAATAAAAGGATTTGTAAGCTCAAAAAGGGTTTTTAATTAAAAAGTGATAAAATTATGTTCAAAAGAATTTTTCAGAGTCGCCACCTGACATTGGTTTCGGTGTGCCAGGTAACCGTTTTTATAAAAAATAGTTTTTCCTTTTAAAATACTTTGTACTCCAAAACTAAGTTTGCACCAAAGATTCAGGTAAAGGGGTTCATTTGACTCGGGGAGAAGGTGTTAGGCATTCCCCAAGTCCCGTGAAAGTCACGGTTGCGTACTCAATCTAGTTGGCTTTAAAAGCATTCAAATTGAGGTAAAATCACATAAAAGGAAAATAAACAGAAAAGAGGCTCGAGGTCATCCCCACCTAAATGAAAGAAAATTAAAAGAAGGAAAATTAAAAGAAGGAAAATTAAAGTTGTAAATTATCTTACGCTACTTCTTCTACGATGTTCACCACGGCTTCCAATTACAGAATACTACGGGGCATTCCCCGTGATAACATATGTACAAATCCTTCGGGATATTTTCCGGATAAATTTAACTAAAGGGAACGACCTCTCACCTCGAAATCCAACAAAAATCCTAAGGCTTGCCTACCCAAGTGTGGTCGGTCTAGCATATTACTAGGGATCAAAAATAATAAGAATAAAATAAAATGATATTAAGTTTGATTCATAGTTTATGACCAAGAGCCAAATTCGATTTTTCATGGATTATTTTCCTGACCCAACACTTCAAAGTGATGCCATTTCCATTCAAACTAATCTCTTCTTGTTTTCATTTACAAGTGTATAGATATTATAAAATACAATTCAACCATTCAAAGAACAACTTAAACAAAATGACAGTAAGGCTAACCAAGATTAAAATTATAGTAGGTTCAAACTCACGGGAACACGAAATGTATCTATGGATTAATAAAAGGGATGAAAAGAGATGGACCTTATGAATGAAGTTCGAAACAACAAATCCAACCTGAATGAAACCAACGGACCGCACCTCGAACGACAACTCCAACGATCAAACACCAGTTTCAACTCCAACCCATTTCGGGAACCAAGACCCCAAAGAATAGCCTAAACTTTCATTATGTATCTCTAATGTGAAATAAAAAATGAAGATAAAACTAACTGAAATCTCTTTTTTTTATTTTATTATATCATTTAATTAAAACGAAATCAGAGAAGTAAAGCCAAAACCCCAGAATATCATGTTCTATTTTCAACATTCCCTTCCTTTGTTTCTCTGTTACTTGCTTTTTCTGGTTTTTGATGTTCGCTAGTTGGGTTCTCTTTTGTGTGAGAGATGAGGGGGTCTAGCCGCTGGTGATTGGTGGTGAAGGAGTGGGCGACAGGTTCTTAGGGCGACTGGAGGCGGCAGCTTTTTTGGGGATGTGAAGGAGATGATCTCGCTGCTTCTGTTTCACCGTTGCTTCAGCGTGTTTTGAATTCCTAACTAATGGAGGAATGGCTGGTGTTATTGGTGGAAGAGAGTGGACGACTAGTTTTCTATGAAGGAGATTGGCGTTTTAGGGTTTTTTGGTTCTAAGGGTGTGTAGGGGTTGTGAGTTGAAGAGATGAAGACAAGTATGCATAATCATGTAATGACAACAAAATAAACCAGAAGACAAGTATGCATAATCATGTGCATGTAAGGGATTCTATGCGATGTTCTGGATGTCACTGTCCTGGACCACAATTATCCCTTCTTGAATCATTCTTTCTATCTCCCTTTTCAAAGCATGACAATATTCAATGCTATACCCTTGGACATTAGAGTGGTACATGCACCATACAGTAGGATCAAAACCTTTTGCATATGGGTTCGAAGTATAGCCAAGGAGTGGCTCAATCAGGACATATTGTTTTAACTTTTCAAACAAGTTTGTGTAGGATTCTCCGATAGGAGTGAAACTACTTCTTTGCCTTTGTTACCCTCTATGCCCCTATTTTCTAGGGTTATTAGGTGCTCGGGAATGTTGTGAAGGCAAGAATGTATTATGCGGTGCTGGCGCTCGCCGTAAGGAGTGAACCAGTGGTTGGACAGATGACCGGACATTGTTTGGAGGATAATACTGAGGTAGATTTTGTGGAGCTCGGGGATAGGTTTGGGGTTGGGGTTGGGGTCGAGGCTGAGCATATTGGGGAGGCATACCCGTGGGGCCATGTCATGATCCAGAGACAACCATGGCAACATCATCATTTTTCTTCTGACCCGGCAAGCTTCCTATGTCGTTCTGAATTGCTTGTGTTGTGGCATTTAAGGCAGAATAGCTCATGATCTTGCTTGACTTCAGCCCATCTTCTACTATTTCGTCCATTTTTACCACATCGATAAAAGGCTTACCCACAGGCGATATCAAATGCCCAAAGTAAGTAGGCTCTTGAGCTTGAAGAAAGTACTCGACCATTTCATCTTCTTCCATCGGAGGATTAACTCGTGTGGCTTGCTCTCTCCATTTGAAACCATATTCCCTGAAACTTTCATTGGGTTTCTTCTCTATCTTGGCCAAGGACAGGCGATCCGGGGCAATATCTATGTTGTACTGAAAATGTCGAGTAAAGGCCTGAGCCAAATAGTCCCATGTGTACCACTTGCTGGCGTCCTGGCGGGTATACCATTCTAAAGTTGCTCCACTTAGACTCTGGTTGAAGTACGCCATTAGTAATTCGTCTTTTCCCCCGGCGCCTCTCATTTTACTACAATAACCTCTCAGATGAGCTACGGGATCCCCATGTCCGTCATACAAGTCAAGCTTGGGCATCTTGAACCCGGTGGGCAGTTGGACATCAGGGAACAAACACAAATCCTTATAAGCCACACTCATCTAGCTTCCTAACCCTTGCATGTTTCTCAATGATTTCTCCAGACTCTTTACTTTCCTAAATATCTCCTCTTGCCATGCGTTCTTGGGTTGTTTCTCAACTTCAACATGAGGCTCAAAGTAAGGAGTGTAGGAGTAAAGATCTGGTACTTTAAAGGTGGGTTCCGGGGCATAGTATTGGGTATCTGGAGCTTGGAATACAGGATCACTAGAGGATCGATGGAGGGTAGCTTGTGTAAGGGGTACAAAAATATGAGCAGATGTCGGAGCAGGGTATGAGGTTGTTTTGGCTAGTCGAGCATGGAAAAGGTGGGAGGAAGTGTTAGGGTTGTTGTGGTAAGGGGTAAAGCCCGGTGCATGTTGAGGGGAAAGATCAACGGTAGTGAGAACTTGGGCTTGTGATAGTGGTGGGATAGTTGCAGGGTTTTCAGTGTAGTTAGTGGGGAATGAAGGTGGAGGATGCCCCCTGATCCATGACTGATACATTTCTGCCATCTGTTGTTACAACCTTTGGACCTCCTCTTTCAATTCAAACTCCGTCTCCGCAAACTCCCTCGACGGGTCAACAACTCCTATGTCCAAGTCTTTGCTAGCCATGTCTACCTTGCTCTTTGACCTTGTGTTGTACAGATGACTCGCCAAAGTGCCACAAACTAACCACCCTCTGTTATAATAACAATGAAAGTAACAAAGGGGAGCGAAACAAAGCGAACATGTTAGCGTTAGGGCATTTATCAGATAGAAATATCACATTGCGTGCAATACCCCTAGCAACAATTAACGGTTCTAGAATTGGTTCGAGGGTCATAAGGTCATTTGGCATCATCCCAATTTTGTTCATTTCAATTTTCTCTTTTCTTTCTTTTCTAGCACTTCTTGGCTCGCTCCTTTTCCTTCCTCTCTTTTCTTTTTAATTGTCACTCTTTTCTTTCCTCTCATTTCTCACATCCCACAACTTTTCTCTTTTTTTTCCTTCTTTTTTTCCTCTTTTTTTAATAATGATTCGATCGAACCCTATGTAGGTTGTCTACGTATTATGTCCCTCATGAATCAGATCAAGCGTAGTTCTGGAAAAGTAATGGATAAAATAAACTAAAAAATAAAAAATCTTTTTGGATATTTCAAAAAAAAATTGATTTTTCAAATACAAAATGGGAAGTAATATAACAAAAGACTCGATATTACTGTACAAAACTACAAAGTAAAAGACAACATGAATGACAGACTCAAAACATAAAAGTATCTTTAAGCAGCTCCTGAATGCAGTGGTCCTAGGGTATTTGTCATGCTCGAGCTATGGTACACTGATCCATACCTGAATGAGAAAAATAAGACCAAACAGAGTTAGCGACTCAAGACACTATGCGATGCCACAACACCTCTTATGGGACACATGCAAGACACGATTGGGCTATTTGTGAAAACTAACCTATGTGGCCAAGAGTGGCTAGAAGTGTAAACTCAACAGATTGACCTCATAGACATTGAAAATGCCTCACTAAGGCTTATATGGATTCAAACTCCCAATATCATGGCCCAAAATTAATTTGCAAAAATGCCCTATTTTGCAAAAATGACCGATATGGCCATAAATGGCTAAAGATGCAAACTCAAAAGGATGGACCTTAAGGTAGTGGGACACTTAGTTGCGAACTCAGGATTCTGAGACATGTGTCAATGAACCACTTTTGCAAAAATGATCCCATTTTGCAAGAATGGCCGATGTGGCCAAAAGTGGCAAGACATGCAAATTCAACAGGAATGGACCTTAAAACTGAAAGTACACCTTGTTGTAAACACAAGACTCTAAGATACGGGATAACAAACTATTTTGAGAGAATAGCCCTATTCTGCAAAAAACGACCGATGTGGCCAAATATGGCTAAACATGCAAGATTTGGCTAAGACCCCGTGAAGCCAAGAACCTAAGACTCATTAGAAAGATCGAACCCTATGTGGGCTGCCTACGTATCCCGGCCCGAAAGACGAAAATCAGGTATGCGTAGTTCGGGCAGATTGGACATGAGAGAAAGCTTTTAAAAAAATTACAACTAATTTGGAAAAACCATATTTTTTCAACTTTTTTTTTTGATTTTTGGAAAAAGATGGGAAACCGCAAAATCTTTTTGCATTTTTTAATTTTCATTTTTTGATTTTTTCTTGAAAAAGTTGTGAAAGAAAAATATAATTGGGTCCTACTTGCTTCATCTATATACCCTCAACCATTATTGGTCCGCCAAATGACTTTTTTACTCTTAAAGAATGCAGCATGTCACTCATAGAGATGATTGAATGTCATTTTGGGCCACGAACCCATTTTGACAAAATTTGGATAGGCCTCATACAAAGGGACACGGTACCTGAGACCGAGCCCTGCTAGATCTAAATGACATGATGCAAATAAAAATGACCTAAAGGCTGACCTAAGTTTAGGGTTCACTAACAAGGCAAATCGGAGGAGCGTATGGTCGATGGTGGCTGCTCAAGCTTTCCACCCACTCCATACGTCCGACGGCCCCCTCCTAAAATAAGGGTGACTCAACAAAGAGTTCATGCACGTGACGCGCACTCCGAGACTTGTTGCTGAAAGAAGATCTATGGTTATGCAAATGATGACAGTTATAAAGCGGTAAACACATAAGGAAAAGCGATAAACAAATAAGCAACAAAATGGTAAATAAGACAAACAAACTAAATAAACAAAGCAAATAAAGAAAACAAACACCTCAATCGAATATCCTAAAAGCCAACAAGATCAAGTATCAGCTCGAACTTGCAAATCCCTAATAGAGTCGCCAAAGCTGTCATACCCCTTTTTTGTAACCTCACTTAACCCTCTTAAAAATAATAAAAGGGTTTGTAAGCTCAAAAAGGGATTTTAATTAAAAGTGATAAATTTGTGTTCAAAAGGATTTTTCAGAGTCGCCACCTGACATTGGTTTTGATGTGCCAGGTCATCGTTTTTAAAAAAAAATCCTTTTAAACCACTTTGTACTCCAAAAAAAGTCTGCACCAAAGATTCGGGTAAGGGGGTTCATTTGACTCGGGGAGAAGGTGTTAGGCACTCCCCAAGTCCCGTGAAAGTCACGGTTGCGTACTCGATCTAGTTGGCTTTAAAAGCATTCAAATTAAGGTAAAATCACAGAAAAGGAAAATAAACACAAAAGAGGCTCGAGGTCGTCCCCACCTAAATGAAAGAAAATTAAAAGAAGGAAAATTAAAATTTTAAATTTTAGATGTAATTTCTGCGTTTCGAGGCCTTAAAACCCTCTTTCGGCATCACCTCAATTTGCATGCGCAGTCTGGGCGTGTAGCCGAAAAATCATTTTGTGTAAATCTGTGAAAATGATGAATTTTGCCTTTAAAATGAGTTTAAGTTGACTTCGGTCAATATTTTGGGTAAACGGACCCGGACCCGTGATTTGACGATCCCGGAGGGTTCGTAGGAAAATATGGGACTTGGGTGTATGTTCGGAATCGAATTCTGAGGTCCAAAGCCCGAGAAATAAATTTTTTAAAGAAAATTATTTTCTGGAATTGTTTACGAGTTTTGGAAGTGAAAGGTGTTTAAAATTTGATGGTATCGGGCTCGTATTTTATAACTTAGCCGAAAATCTTTCATTTTTTACACTCTTTCAAAACCAAAACACTTTTGGGCGATTTTTCTAAGACAACACTTCTTCCAAATCGATTGTAAGTCAATTTAACTCATTTCCTTCAATCATTAACATTTTTTCACATGATTTCAACTCAAAATCAATGATTTTCTTAGGGGAAATTGAGTGTTTTGGGTAGAACCTAGGTTTTTCAAAAATTGGGGATTTGAACCTCAATTTGAGGTCCGATTTCAAAACAAATTATATATTTGAGTTCGTGAGGGAATGGGTAATCAGGTTTTGGTTCGAACATCGGGTTTTGACCATGTGGGCCCAGGGGCAATATTTTGACTTTTTGGGTAAAACTTTGGAAAACTTATTTTCATGCATTAGAATTGATTCATTTAGCATTTAATGATGTAATTAAGTAACTTGTGGATAGATACAAGTGAATTGGTGGTGGAATAAAGAGGTAAAGCAATAGTAGAGACTTGAATTGTGTTCGTAGCATCGAGGTAAGTGTTTGGTCTAACCTTAGCTTGAGGGATTAGGAGTCGAGTCCTATTTGCTATGTGGTATTTGTCGAGTACGACGTATAGGCATGGTGACGAGTATATATACATTGGTGTCAAGCATGCCCGTGAGTCTTATATTGTGATTATTATGGCTTCGTTGTATTATTCATGCTTTGATGATGATTTCTATTGTTGGGCAAAGTTTGTGGAAGTAATTGTGACATTTAAACATTAAGGAGCGTTGGCTCGAGTTGTACAATGAAATGTGAAAGTATAAGCGGAAATTGAACCTTTTAGAGCATTGGCCCAAAGTTGGGAAGTGAGTTATGAAGTAAAAGTGAAAAAGAGAAGAGAATCATTATATTAACTCCCTTGCCGGGATATTGTTGCTTTTGATGTTATCTCCCTTGCCGGGATGTTGATATTTCTTTTGATGTTGTTCCCTTGTCGGGACTTGATTGTTGAGCTATTGTTCCCTTGCCAGGATTCTTATTGTTGTTTCATTTATTCACTTGCCCTATTGTGTGTGATTGTTGTTTGGGTAAGGAAGAGTGTTAAAGCACGAAGGGTGATGCCGTGTATTATTTTGGTGAGAGAGTGTTAAAGAACGAAGGATGATGTCGTGTATGATTTGCGAGGAAAGAGTGTAAAACACGAAGGGTGATGTTGTGCCGCACGATATACCATTTCGTGTTGATTTCATTGATTATATGGTGAGGACGAGAGTACAAGCACAAAGGGTGGTGCGTGCACATTTTCATTATATGATTGCTATGGTGAGGTCAAGAGTAAAAGTACGAAGGGTGATGCCGTGCACTTATTGATTTCTGGTTCTTTATTGATATTCGATATATGTTGTTTCTTTCAATTACCTGTTGTCTTTCTATTCTAAACTGATAGTTCCCCCGCAGCATGTTACCCCTCCCATACTTGACTGTATATTACTGTTATTCTTTTCCACTGTATATAGTTAAATTGCATAGGTTTATTTGGTAGTCTGGTCCTAGCCTCGTCACTACTTCGCCGATGTTAGGTTAGGCACTTACCAACACATGAGGTCGGTTGTGCTGATACTACACTCTGCACTGTGTGCAAACTCCGGAGCAGCAATTTTTGGACCGTAGATTGGGAGGCTGCCTACAGTCCACGCGGAGATCCAAGATAGTCCTGCAGGCGTCTGCAGGTCCTGGCGTCTCTCTCTATCCCTTTACTCATATTTCATTTCTTTAGTTCAGAAATAGTGTATCTTTTATCTTTCAGACTTTGTATATAGTATTCTTAGATCGTCTGTGAAACTGTGACACCAGTCCTAGGTGGTTGAGGCTCATACAGTTGTATTAGATACATATTTCAGATAGTTTACTGCATTTCTTCTGCTTATTGAAATTTCCGCTGTTTACACGTTATTGCTATATAATTATTAAAGAGTATAAAAAGGGTAAAAAGGTAATTTGTTCAGTAGTCGGCTTGCCTAACTCACATTAGTAGGCGCCATCACGACTTCCGGGGGTGGGAAATCCAGGTCGTGACAAGTTGGTATCAGAGCTCTAGGTTACATGGGTCTCACAGTTCACAGACAAGCTTGGTAGAGTATGATGATTGGTACGGGGACGTCTGTATTTTTGCCCTAGAGGCTACAGAGTTAGGAAAAAATTTACATTTATTCTTTCCTGTCGTACGGTTTAGTTTCTCAATGCTAATTGAATTTCTACGCTGTTCTTTCGCAGATGGCGAGAACATATGCTTCCTCATCCACTGACCAGCAGCCCGAGCCCCTAGCAGTAGCTCCCACGTGGGGTAGAGGGCGAGGTCGAGGCCGTGATAGAGGCCGAGGTAGGGGCAGAGCTCAGTCTAGAGCAGCAGCACCAGTGGCGGAGCTTCAGGTTGATTTTGATGATGAGGTTCCGACCCCAGTAGTTCCGGTGGGCCCAGCTCAGGTCCCAGAGGGGTTTGTGCTACCCCCGTACTCCAGGATGTTCTGGTCCGTCTAGTGGGACTTATGGAAAGTGTCACCCGGGCAGGCTTGCTTCCTATAGCCCCAGTCGTCTCTCAGACTGGAGGAGGAGTTTAGACTTCTGCTACTCACACTCCGGAGTAGGTAGTTCCCCAGTTCCAGACTCCAGTAGTTCAGCCAGTTGGAGCAGCTCAGCCGGGTGTGGTAGCTCAGACTGGTGATGGAGCAGCTATGTTTGACGATGCTTTGTGGAAGTTGGATAGGTTCACCAAGCTCTTTACTACTACTTTCAGCGGTGCATCATCTAAGGTCCCCAAGATTATCTAGGCAGCTATCATGAGGTTCTCAGGAACATGGGGATAGTGGAGACCAATGGGGTCGATTTTGCTACTTTTCGCTTGTCTGGATCTGTCAAGACTTGGTGGAGAGATTATTGCTTGGCTAGACCAGCTGGATCACCAGATTTGATTTGGGAGCAGTTTACTCAGCTATTTCTGGAGAAGTTTCTCCCTATTACTCAGAGAGAGATCTATTGGAGGCAGTTTGAGCGTCTCCAGTAGGGTTCTATGACTGTTATACAGTACGAGACCAGATTCATCGACTTGGCCTGTCATGCTCTTATCATACTTCCCACCAAGAGAGAGAGTGAGGAGGTTCATTAAGGGACTTATTCAGCCAATTCGACTTCAGATGACCAAGGAGACTGGGAGTGAGATTTCTTTCTAGAAGGCGGCCAATGTGGATAGGAGAGTTGAGATGGTTCTATCGCAGGGAGGTGGTTCGGGGTCTGACAAGAGGCCTCGTCATTCAGGTAGATTCAGTGGTACCTTGTCTAGAGGCAGAGATTCGTATGGTAGAGGCTATCCTCCTAGGCATTTTCAGTCAGCACTTCAGGTTTCTCACGGTGCTTTAGGTGGTCGTGGTTTCTATATGCAGTATTCTGATCAAAAGTCCTACAGTGCACCACCAGCCCCTGTCAGTGCACCGCCGCTTCAGAGTTTTCGGGGTGGTCATTCAGGTCGTCAGGGTCAGCAGTCTCAGCAACCGAGGGCTTGTTACACTTGTGGTGATATGGGTCACATTGCTAGGTTTTACCCTCGAGCACCAAGCAACTCTCAGCACCAGGGTTCCCGTGTTATGGTTCAGGCACCGAGTAGTCCACATCCCGCTCAGCCAGTTAGAGGTGGAGGTAGAGGTGCTAGAGGTGGAGGTAGAGGTATTAGAGGTGGAGGTCAAGTAGTTAGAGGTGGAGGCCAGCCAGCAGCAGGCCATCCCAGAGATGTAGTTCAGGGTGGTAGGGCACGACCTCGATGTTATGCTCTTCTAGCCAGGCCCGAGGCTGAGGCTTCCGATGCAGTTATTATAGGTACTCTTCTGGTTTGTAGTAGAGATGCTTCAGTTTTATTTGATCCATGATCTACATACTCCTACGTATCAACTTATTTTGCACTGTATCTGGTCATGCCTAGTAATTCTTTGAGTGCTCCTGTTTATATGTCTACACCGGTGGGTGATTCTATCATGGTAGATCGAGTCTATCGTTCTTGTATAGTTGTGATTGGGGGTCTTGAGACTCGTGTAGATTTGCTTCTTCTGGACAGGGTTGATTTTGATGTCATATTGGGGATGGACTGGTTATCACCTTATCACTCTATCTTGGACTATTATACCAAGACTGTGACCTTAGCCTTATCGGGTTTACCTCGTTTAGAGTAGAGAATGACTCTTGGTCATTCTACCCGCAGTGTTATCTCTTATATGAAGGTTCGGCGAATGGTCGAGAAGGGGTGTTTGGCCTATTTGGCCTATGTTCGTGATTCTAGTGCTGAGATTTCTTCTATTGATTCTGTGCTCGTTGTTTGTAAGTTTCCTGAGTTATTCCCTTCAGAACTGCCGAGTATGCCACCCGACAGGGATATTGACTTTTGCATTGATTTGGCTCCGGGCACTTAGCCCATTTCTATCCCGCCGTATCGAATGGCCCCGCCTGAGTTGAAAGAGTTGAAGGAGCAGTTGCAAGACTTACTTGAAAAAGGTTTCATTAGACCTAGTGTTTTGCCTTGGGGTACGCCGGTGTTGTTTGTTAAGAAGAAGGACGAATGGATGAGAATGTGTATTGATTACCAACAGTTGAACAAGGTTACAATCAAGAATAAGTATCCATTACCAAGGATTGATGATTTGTTTGATCAGTTTCAGGATGCCAATGTATTTTCGAAGATTGACTTGAGATCTGGCTACCATCAGTTGAGGATTAAGGCATCTGATGTCCCTAAGACAGCTTTCCGCACTCGGTACGGGCATTATGAGTTCCTGGTAATGTCATTTGGGTTGACAAATACCCCAGCAACTTTTATGGATTTGATGAACCGAGTGTTTAGGCCTTACTTGGATTCGTTCGTGATAGTCTTCATTGATGATATTTTGATCTATTCCTGTAGCCGGGAAAGCACGAGCAGCATCTTAGAGTAGTTCTTTAGACTGTGAGGGATAGTCAGTTGTATGCCAAGTTTTTAAAGTGTGAGTTCTGGTTGAGTTCAGTTGCATTCCTGGGTCATGTTGTATCCGCAGAGGGTATTCAGGTTGATCCGAAGAAGATTGAGGCAGTCAAGAACTGGCCTAGACTAGCATCAGCTACAGAGATCCGGAGTTTCTTGGGATTGGCAGGCTACTATCATCTGTTTGTGGAGGGGTTCTTGTCTATTGCATCCCGGATGACCAGGTTGACCTAGAAAGGTGCCCAGTTCAGATGGTCAAATGAGTGTGAGGTGAGCTTTCAGAAGCTCAAGACATCTCTGACTACGGCACTGGTGTTGGTTTTGCCCCCAGGTTCAGGGCCTTATACAGCTTATTGTGATGCATCTCGTATTGGACTTGGTGCGGTGTTGATGCAGGATGGCAAGGTCATTGCCTATGCTTCACGGCAATTGAAGATTCATGAGAAGAACTATTCGGTTCATGATTTGGATTTAGCAGTCATCGTTCATGCGTTGAAGATTTGGAGGCATTATCTGTATGGCGTGGCATGTGAGGTGTTCACGGATCATAAGAGTCTGCAGTATTTGTTCAAGCACAAGGAGCTAAATATGAGGCAGAGAAGGTGGTTGGAGCTATTAGAGGATTGTGATATCACCATCTTATATCATTCGGTAAGGGACAATATGGTGGCCGATGCCTTGAGTAGGAAGTCAGCCAGTATGGGCAGTCTTGCTTATATTTCGATCGGTGAGAGACCGCTTTCTTTGGATGTTCAGGCTTTGGCCAATCAGTTCGTGAGGTTGGATGTTTCTGAGCCCAGTCGTGCGTTAGCTTGCACGGACACTCGTTCCTCTTTATTGGAGCGTATCCGTGATCGGCAGTATGATAATCCCCATTTGTGTGTCCTTAGAGACACGGTGCAACAAGGAAGTGCCAAGCAGGTTACCTTAGTTGATGATGGAGTTTTGAGATTACAGGGTCGAATTTGTGTGCCTAATGTGAATGGGCTTCAAGAGTTGATTTTAGAGGAGGCCCTTAGTTCCCGGTACTCTATTCATCCAGGTGCCGCGAAGATGTATCAGGATTTGTGGCATCATTATTGGTGGAGAAGAATGAAGAAGGATATTGTTGCATACGTGGCTTGGTGTTTGAACTGTCAGCAGGTTAAGTACGAGCATCAGAGGCCTGGTGGTTTGTTTCAGAGGATTGAGCTTCCCGGGTGGAAGTGGAAGAGGATCACTATGGACTTCGTTGTTGGACTCCCACGGACTCAAACGAAGTTCGACGCAGTATGGGTCATTGTTGATAGGCTGACCAAGTCAGCACATTTTATTCCTGTGGCAGTCTCCTACTTTTCCGAGAGATTAGCTGAGATCTATATCCAGGAGATTGTTCGTCTTCATGGTGTGCCCATGTCTATCATTTCAGATCAAGGTACACAATTTACCTCCCATTTCTGGAGAGCAGCTAAATGAGAGTTGGGCACACGGTTTGAGTTGAGCACAGTGTTTTATCCTCAGACGGATGGGCAATCCGAGCGGACTATTCAGATTTTGGAGGATATGCTTCGAGCTTGTGTTATTGACTTTGGAGGCTCGTGGGATCAGTTTTTGCCTTTAGCAGAGTTTGCCTACAACAATAGCTACCAGTCGAGTATCCAGATGGCTCCGTATGAGGCTTTGTATGGTAGGCAATGTCGGTCGCCGGTTTGATGGTTTGAGTCGGGGGAGGCTCGGTTGTTTGGTACGGATCTGGTTCAGGATGCCTTGGACAAGGTCATGATTATAAAGGATAGGCTTCGTATAACTCAGTCCAGGCAAAAGAGTTATACCGACCGTAAGGTTCGTGATTTGGCATTCATGGTCGGTGAGCGGGTATTGCTTCGAGTGTCGCCTATGAAGAGCATGATGAGATTTGGGAAGAAGGGAAAGCTTAGCCCTAGGTTCATTGGCCTGTTTCAGATTATTGATCGAGTGGGAGAGGTGGTTTCAGCACGGCGATCCATCCCACGTGTTAGATTTTAGCACTGTCCCGTTGGACAAGGACTTGTTTTATGAGGAGAAGTCGGTAGCTATTCTAGACCGGCAGGTTCGTCAGTTGAGATCGAAGAGTTTTCCTTCTATTCGTGTTCAGTGGAGAGGTCAGCCTGTTGAGGCATCGACCTCGGATTCCGAGCCCGATATGCGGAGCCGTTATCCCCATCTTTTCCCCTACTCAGGTACTTCCTTCTTCTGTCCGTTCGAGGACAAACGGTTGTTTTAGAGGTAGATGATGTGATGACCCAAAAGGTCATCACTTGTTTTAAAAGTAAATTTTGTATTCCGAGGCATTAAAAACATCTTTCGGCATCACCTCGATTTGCATGCGCATTCCGGGCGCGTAGCTGGAAAGCCATTTTGTGTAAATCTGTGAAAAATGATGAATTTTGCCTTTAAAATGAGTTTAAGTTGACTTCGGTCAATATTTTGGGTAAACGGATCCGGACCCATAATTTGATAATCCCGGAGGGTCCGTAGGAAAATATGGGACTGGGGCGTATGCCCGGAATCCAATTCCGAGGTCCAAAGCCCGAGAAATGAATTTTTAAAGAAAATTATTTTTTGGAATTGTTTACGAGTTTTGGAAGTGAAAGGTGTTTAAAATTTGATGGTATCAGGCCCGTATTTTGGTTCCGTCATCCGGTACAGGTCTTATATGTGATTTAAGATAAGTTTGTAAATTTTGGTAAGAAACAGATTTGAAATGGCGTGAATCGGATCATTTTTGAGAAAATTGGAAAATTTGAGTTCTTAAGAAATTTCATGATTTTGATGCTAAATTCATAGTTGTTGATGTTATTTTAGTGATTTGAATGCACGAGCGAGTCCGTATGATATTTTTAGGTTGGTGTGCATATGTGGTTTGGAGCCCGAGGGCTTGGGTGAGTTTTGGATAGGCCACGGGGTGAATTTTGGACTTGGAGAATTGCAGGTTTTCAGTTGTTTCAATGCAGGCCTGCAGGCTTCGCATTTGCGAAGCCTGGCTTGCAAATGCGAGAGCCATGTCGCAAATGCGAAATGTAGCCCAGGCCAGCCTACCTTGCAATTGCGAGGATTTTATCGCAAATGTGATCCCCCCTATTTTAGCCAGTCGTCGCAAATACGACAAGTTGTTCGCTATTCCCAACTCGCAAATGCAAGAACATCTTTGCAAATGCGAACTTAGCAGAAGTCTGGGTTTGCAATTGCGAACCCTGGTCGCAAATGCGACATCTACAACCTGCAATTTTATAACTTAACCAAAAATCATTCATTTTTCACTCTTTCAAAATCAAAACACTCTTGGGCGATTTTTCAAAGATAACTCTTCTTCCAAATTGATTGTAGGTCAATTTTAACTCGTTTCCTTCAATCATTAACATCTTTTCACATGATTTCAACTCAAAATCAATGATTTTGATGGGGGAAATTGGGTGTTTTGGGTAGAACCTAGGTTTTTCAAAAATTGGGGATTTGGACCTCAATTTAAGGTCTGATTTCAAAACAAATTATATATTTGAGTTCGTGGGGGAATGGGTAATCGGGGTTAGGTTCGAACCTCGGGTTTTGACCATGTGGGCCCGGGGGCGATATTTTGACTTTTTGGGTAAAACTTTGGAAAACTTATTTTCATGCATTAGAATTGATTCATTTAGCATTTATTGATGTAATTAAGTAACTTGTGTATAGATACGAACAAATTGGTGGTAGAATCAAGAGGTAAAGCGATAGTAGAGACTTGAATTGTGTTCCTGGCATCGAGGTAAGTGTTTGGTCTAACCTTAGCTTGAGGGATTAAGAGTCGAGTCCTATTTGCTATGTGGTATTTGTCAAGTACGACGTATAGGCATGGTGACGAGTATCTATACGTTGGTGTCAAGCATGCCCGTGAGTCTTATATTGTGTTTATTATGGCTTCGTTGTATTATTCATGCTTTGATGATGATTTCTATTGTTGGGCAAAATTTGTGGAAGTAATTGTGACATTTAAACATTAAGGAGCGTTTGCTCGAGTTGTACAATGAAATGTGAAAGTATAAGTGGAAATTGAACCTTTTAGAGCATTGGCTCAAAGTTGTGAAGTGAGTTATGAAGTAAAAGTGAAAAAGAGAAGAGAATCATTATATTAACTCCCTTGCCGGGATATTGTTGCTTTTGATGTTATCTCCCTTGCTGGGATGTTATTATTTCTTTTGATGTTGTTCCCTTGTCGGGACTTGATTCTTGAGCTATTGTTCCCTTGCCGGGATTCTTATTGTAGTTTCATTTATTCTCTTGCCCTATTGTTTGTGATTGTTATTTGGGTGAGGAAGAGTGATAAAGCACGAAGGGTGATGTCGTGTATTGTTTTGGTGAGAAAGTGTTAAAGCACGAAGTGTGATGTCGTGTATGATTTGTGAGGAAAGAGTGTAAAGCACAAAGGGTGATGTTGTGCTGCACGATGTACCATTTTGTGCCGATTACATTGATTATATGGTGAGGACGAGAGTAAAATCACGAAGGGTGGTGCCGTGCACATTTTCATTATTTGACTGCTTTGGTGAGGTCGAGAGTAAAAGCACGAAGGGTGATGCCGTACACTTACTGAATTCTGGTTCTTTGTTGATATCTGTGATATGTTGTTTCTTTCAATTACCTGTTGTCTTTCTATTCTAAATTGATAGTTCCCCCGCAGCATGTTACCCCTCCTATAATTAACTGTATATTACTGTTCATCTTTTCCATTGTATATAGTTAAATTGCATAGGTTTATTTAGTAGTCTGGTCCTAGCCTCGTCACTACTTCGCTGAGGTTAGGCTAGGCACTTACCAGCATATGGGTCGGTTGTGCTGATACTATACTCTGCACTGTGTGCAGACTCCGGAGCATCAGCTTTTGGACCGTAGAATGGGAGGCTGCCTTTAGTCCACGCGGAGATCCAAGGTAGTCCTACTGGCATCCGTAGGCCCTGGCGTCTCCCTCTATCTCTTTACTCCTGTTTCATTTCTTTAGTTCAAAAACAATGTATCTTTTATCTTTCAGACTTTGTATGTAGTATTCTTAGATCGTCTGTGAAACTTTGATACCAGTCCTGGGTGGTTGAGGCTCAAACAGTTGTATTAGATACATATTTCAGATAGTTTACTGCATTTCTTCCACTTATTGAAATTTTCGCTGTTTACACGTTATTGCTTTATAATTGTTAAAGAGTATAAAATGGGTAAAAAGGTAATTTGTTCAATAGTCGGCTTGCCTAGCTCACATTAGTAGGCGCCATCACGACTCTGGAGGGTAGAAAATCCGGGTCGTGACATAAATTATCCTACGCTACTTCTTCTATGATGTTCACCACGGCTTCGAATTATAGAATACTAAGGGGCATTCCCCAGGATAAAATATGTACAAATCCTTCGGGGCATTCCCCGGATAAATTTAACTAAAGGGAACGACCTCTCACCTCGAAATCCAATAAAAATCCTAAGGCTTGCCTAACCAAGTGTGGTCGGTCTAGCATGCTACTAGGGATCAAAAATAATAAGAATAAAATAAAATAATATAAATTTTGATTCACAGTTTATGACCAAGAGCCAAATCCGATTTTTCATGGATTATTTTCCCGACCCAACACTTCAAAGTGACGCCATTTCCATTCAAACTAATCTCTTCATGTTTTCATTTACAAGTGTATAGAACAGATATTATAAAATATAATTCAACCATTCAAAGAACAACTTAAACAAAATGACAGTAAGGCTAACCAAGATTAAAATTATAGTAGGTTCAAACTTACGAGAACACGAAATGTATCTACGCATTAATAAAAGGAATGAAAAGAGATAGACCTTACGAATGAAGTTTGAAACATCAAATCCAACCCGAACGAAACCAACATACCACACCTCGGACGACAACTCCAACGATCGAACACCCATTTCAACTCCAACCTATTTCGGGAACTAAGACCCCAAAGAGTAGCCTAAATTTTCTTTATGTATCTCTAGTGTGAAATAAAAAATGAAGATAAAACCAATTGAAATCTCTTTTATTATTTTATTATATCAATGAATTAAAACAAAATCAGAGAATGAAAGCCAAAACCCCTGAATCCCTTGTTCTATTTTCGACGTTCCCTTCCTCTGTTTCTCTGTTACTTGCTTTTTTTGGTTTTTTATATCTGCTGGTTGGGTTCTCTTTTGTGTGAGAGATGAGGGGGTCTGCCTACTAGTGATTGGTGGTCAGGGAGTGGGCGACCGGTTCTTAGGGCGACTGGACGCGGCAGCGGTTTTTTGGATGTGAAGGAGATGATCTCGTTGCTTCTGTTTCACTGTTGCTTCAGCGTGTTTTGAATTCCTAACTAATGGAGGAATGGCTGGTGTTGTTGGTGGAAGAGACTAAACGACTGGTTTTATGTGAAAGAGATTGGCGTTTTGGGGCTTTTTGGTTCTAAGGGTGTGTAGGGGTTGTGAGTTGAAGAGATGAAGAACGGCTGGACCTTGTAGATGAGACGGCAGCGGTGACTGGTTCTCTCTAAGGTTCAGGGGTTATGTAGAAGAATGAAATGGAAAACGGCTGCGGGGATCCTCTAGGTTCAGAAGAAGAACAACTGGGGGGGTCTTCTTTTTGGTTTGTAGGGTTAGAGAAGGGTTAGTGGGTATTGGGCTTAATGGGCTAATCCAAAAATTGGGCCTAAAAAATGGATTGTATGAGCCCAAATTTTATTATTTCTCATTGGATAAGAATAAAAATACTACCTCATTTACTAATTAATCCTACTTAAGTAAAATAACTAATAAAACTGACCGTTAAAACAAGCCTATTTTTGGTATTTTTCAAATATCATACTAAAAGATAAAAATGAAATTAGATTAAAATCATTGAAAAATTAAAATAATATTCCTACCAAACTACTAATATTCCTGAAACAAGTGGAACTACTTTTGTATTTTTGAATTTTATGAAAGGTAGATAAATTAAAAGTAACAAGATAAAATATCAATTACCTAAATAAAAGAAAAATATTTTTGTAATTTTTATTTTTGTGACAAAATAAAGTAAAAGAGTCAAAACTAGTTGAAATAGCTATACTAGACCTAAACTAAATATTTAACACTAAAATGTGTAAAATCTTGGGGAGGGTCAAAAATTACATGTCTACATCAGGTAAAGCTAAGTTCGTTTTGTTTATGACTGACTACTTTTCTAAATGGGTGGAAGCACAGGCCTTCGAGAAGGTCAGAGAAAAAGAAGTTATTGACTTTATTTGGGACCTTATCGTGTGTCGATTCGAGATACCTGCCGAAATCATATGCGACAATGGCAAGCAATTCATCGGCAGCAAGGTAATGGAGTTCCTTGAAGCACACAAAATAGAGAGGATTTTATCAACACTGTACCACCCAACCGGGAACGGACAAGCTGAGTCAATAAACAAAACTATCATTTGAAACCTAAATAAAAGGTTGGACGATACAAAAGGAAAATGGAGAGAAGTTCTACCCGAGGTCCTTTGGGCATATCGAACGACATCGAAGTCCATCACGGGGGCTACTCCGTTCTCTTTAGTATATGGCTCCGAGACCTTAATCTCAGTCGAGGTCGAAGAACCCAATGCCAGGTTTCAACATGCATCGGAGAAATCAAATTACGAGGCTATGAACACCAACCTCGAGCTATTAGATTAAAAACGAGATGTTGCACTTCTTCGGATGGTGGTGCAGAAACAAAGAATCGAGAGATATTATAATAGAAGGACTAACCTTCGACACTTCGATATCGGGGACTTAGTTCAATGGAAGGTCACCCTCAATACTCGAGACCCGAATGAAGGGAAACTAGGCCCGAATTGGGAAGGACCGTACCGAGTCTTCGGAGTTGTCGGTAAAGGATCTTACAAACTTGACATGATGGGAGGCGAACAACTGTCGAACAATTGGAATGTATCACTACTCAAACAATACTACTGCTAAGGTATGACTTTCTCCTTCTGTCCATTTGAATTTAAAACTAACTCATTCCAAGTGTTCAATCAAAGACATTGAGAGCACCTTTTTACACGAAGACTTTAGGTTTTAAAGCACGCGTTGCACTCTTTTTTCCTTAGATCGGATTTTGTCCCAAATGGGTTTTACCGGTGAGGTTTTTAACGAGGCAACAACTATGTGCTACCTAAGGAGAACTCAACAATATCCAAGGCTTCTTTTTAATAAACCTCGAATACTGGGGGTCATCACCCTCGGAGATTATATTTTCAAGGAAAATACTTCATGCCAAAGAGGGCCTCGATAGGACAACTTTGTAATGGTCCAAATGGTCAGATGAGTCATGCCACGACGGCAAAACATGTACGCATGTATCAATTATTCAAAGAAGCATTTTTTCTATATCAAAACATTTTTTGTCCCAAAGAAATTTTCTACTATATGAACATCATACTTGTGATTTTGCAAGAAACGCCTCAAGGGCCAAAACGCAAATACATCTCGAATACTCGGGGACTTTCATCGATAGTCAACGCAGTCGAGTCATCTAAACTTGAATTCATAAGACCTCAAAAAGGCATCCTTTCGACATAAAAGCCAAGGCCATCATACTCGGGGACTAACCTTTTGAACAAGTTCGAAGGGTTATCGGAAAACAAGTTCAAGAGACATACTCGAAGTCTACGTCTATATCAACGGCTACAACCACATTAAAGACTACGGTCATATAAAAAAAGGCTACGACCGAAATAATGCGGCTCGGATACGACCGACTTCCGCCATAAGTTAAAGTCCTTCTAATACTTTGAAAAAACGGGTTAAGTCAGGCTACCCTCGGCAAAATCAAATAAAAAAGGGCTTCGATAATATCAACCCTCGAATAATTTAAAGGCTTAGATAACATCAGCCTTCAGAAAAGCCTCGAGAGGTGTTAAATTATCGTAACACAAATGGATTACAAATAAGGTACCGATCGATTGAACCTTCGAAAACCCAACGGGTAAAAAAATACATGCTAAGGCATAAAGAAATTTTCACAAAGTCTTTTAGCCGAAAAGAGGGGAAAATTATAGCCGTCTTAGAGGCCAAATTGGCCCAACTTAAAGAGCCTAAGGGCTGACCTAAAAGATCCTAAGGGCCAATATAAAAAGAGCTTAAGGGCCGAAACATGTAGAGTTTGAGACCTTGCTCTCACTCAACTCGAACTCAAGAGTCCCATCACCCCAGGCTCACATCAAATTGACTTAAGCATTGCTTGAGGATTAACAAAAAACCTTAAGAGGTATTCTATTATTATAAGTTCAAAGATCTCCCACTGATCACTAAAAAACCCAAGGGTTTATTCTGAGTCCGAACCAGTGCTCACTTGATCATTGAAGTTGTAACATCAAAACTTTTCACAAATGAAGACGAAGTAGAATTCAATACATATTGGAAATAAAGCAAGAATAAAGGGAATTCCTTATATTCACATGGAATTCCTTATATTCACAAGGTCAAAGCCACGAGCGCGCACCTCCTCGAGAGTTTCTCTCCGAGACTATCGCCTGGCATGGTCAAGAGCACATGATAACTTAGCTTCAGCCGCAATGGAGATCTCCTGTGCCCAAGTGTTAGCAGCTTTGGCGTCAGCTCAGTACGAGGATACAAATGCCTCTGCCTCAGATTTGGCCTTCGCAAGCTCAGCGTCTGATTTAGCTTCGAGCTCCTCAATTTTGCGACTCCGGACCAAGTTTTCATCCTTTGCATTTTGGCGTTGGTGTTCGATTGAAGTTAGTTGTTCCCGAAGTGTATCTTTCTCTGAGGCGAGACGGTCCATGTGTTGCCTCCACCCTAAGGTCTCGGCCTCTTTCGTCTCAGCTCTTCTCGAAGCTGCTCCACCAACTCGCCCTTTTGTTGGGCCTACAAAGTTGAAGTGTTAGTCGCCAAATCAAGTAAATGCATTACAGGCCCTCAAAGGTTATATTACCTTTTCAATAAGCTAGGTCTGTTCTTAACAAGCCTTCACCAATTCGAATTGGAGATCGCTGATCTCCCCATCTTTTTTAACGTAAAGGATCTTTAGGTTGCCCTCTCCTCCACGAGCTTCTTGAGTTCGGCTTCGCATCGGGTAAGCTCGACCCAAGATTTGGTAAATGCTTGTTGGTGAAGCAACATGACCTTTTCACAAAGAAAAAGAGTTAGACTTAGAAAGATGAGAATTAAACTCGAAGCATAATTATGAAGACAAAAAGTTACTTGTTTGAGAAGCCTTTGGGCCTCATTGAAAATAAATGAGGCATCAGGATCGGGACCATCTTCGATCCCCGCAAGGCACTCCTAAAAAATATCACTCCCTTCATGGGTCATTCCCACATGAGGAGTCCTCATGGCCCGAGCATCTCGGGATTGCCCTTTGGAGAACACCGGGCCTGGCGGTGAGTCATCTACATTGATTATCCCAAGTGATTCACTTGGGATATTATCCTCTCTTTGTAGGGCCTTAGAATTAGGCTCTTCGAGCTCTCCCACCAAATGTCCCCCGAGACGAGATGCACCTTTTCCACATGATAGCTCGGGGACTTTGCTCGAGCTCCCCTCCGAAATTTCTTCGGTTTGAGATTGAACCGTACCAGCCACCATCAGTTCAGCGGTCTTTGAAGCGTCAATGCTTCATCTTTTCCGAGCTATCAATAGGCATCTATCATCTTCTCCCTCTTCATCCACATCCCGAAGGCGTTGGGCCGTTTCTGGAGATAGGGACACGGAATCGGCCTTAGGATTTCGAGCCTTGCTTTTCTTTGGCTTCGGGGAACTTGCAGGCGACCCCCTTTTTCTTTTCTTCTCCTTGGCTGGCTTTGGAATTTCCTCTTCTCCGGACGGTGGCGGCCACATAGCAACATCGTCTTCGAGGCCTGCATAAGAGTAAGTCAGTATTTACTGAGAAACACCAGTATATGAACAAGGGAACTCACCGTGTTTCTTAGCTTCCCACCGACCCTTGGCCAAATCATGCCAACTCTGTTCCGTGTATGAAGAGATGGAGGTCAGTTGTCGGACCTAACCTGCTAGGTCCAGAACCGCACCACGGAACCAACATGCGGCTATATCATCAAAAGGGAGTTAGATCGAGAAAAAATAGGGAAAGCGGAATATTACTCACCATTGATAAATTTGTACTTACATTTCATGTTCCACTCCTTGGGGAATGGCATCCTCTCAGCAGGAATCAGATCGAAGGTCCTGAGTCAGACGAACCGGCTCATCCATTCTCGGTCCTTATGCTCATCGATGCTGGAGAAAGGAGGTTTCGAGGATCGGTGTTGCATCTTTATTAGACCACCTCGATAAAGGCGAGAGCTGTATAGCCTGACCAGGTGGTCGAGGGTAAAAGGCATCCCCTCGACCAGGCCCGAGAAATATCTGATCAAATTGACGATGCACCAGAAAGAATGATAGATCTAGCCAAGCGTCACTTGTTATTGTTGGCAAAAATCAAGAATGACTAGATCTACGGGGCCCAGTGATGGATCTACGGGACCCAATGTAAAAAGATAGGTATACACGCTTAAGTATCCTATCTTATGGGTGGTAATGTCCTCTTCGGGGGAGGGGATCACAACGTCTTTATTCTCTCAATTGCAATTGTTTTTTACATGCTCAAGTTCATCTTTAGTGATCAAGCAGATGTATCGAGACATGGGCTCACATCAGCCTGGTGTCGACGCAGGTTTATCGATTTTAAAATCAGAGGTTATTTCGCATGGCCCGGGAATGCACTCCTCGATACGAGGTGGCACCATTGTTCTATCTCTGGCCAGCCGCGATGATGAGGAAGACTTTTCTTTCTGAGGAAGGGTCTTAGATGTTTTAGCCATTGTTGTTGAGAAATTTAAAAGAGGAGAAAGAGTTGATGTTGTATTAAGAACAAATTGGGAAAGGGGTGAACTTAGAGGAGATGAAGAAGCTGGTGAAATTTTAAGAGTGATTTGAAAAGTAAAAGATGTAGAAATTGTGAGATTGACCTATTTATAGAGGTCGCCTTAACGATTTGGGGAAACCAACAGCCGACCACCAGCCGTCTTCAATTGATGGCCTTGGGAACTATGTAGACGTGACTTTTTCAGTCACTTCAGTCGCTGACGTCACGAGATTGACATCATGATCGAGGCATCGAAGGGTCAAGAATTAAATCGTTTCTTATCATTTTATTCGAAGAAATGCGGGGACTATCTGTATACGGTCAAAATTATATGCCTCCGATTTTGTAGGCTCGAGAGGTCACATCGAGGATAAAAGTTCGATATAAACCAAGCTCGGGCTCGAAGGCAGAATAAGAGGATCAAAGATCTAAGTGCTCGAGGAATATTGGAGCCAAGTATGACCGATTCCGAGATGGTGCTGTTATGAGTTTGTTACAGAAGGACAAGATTTTCGCCACGTCCCCAAGATCATGGCGTAAATTCCGAAATTTATTCGTACGACCTAGTACCAATCCGTACTATGCAGTTAGACAGCTATCCCAATAAGATTCCTTACTGTAAATAGAAATGTACCTTATTTAGGGTTCCTCTATTATATAAAGGGGACCTCAATCATTTGTAAAGATCATCAATCATTAGTAAAGAATATACTCTCTTACTTTCTGGTTCATATTTCATTAGAATCGTCCTTTTACTTGATTGTTCTTATTCTAATGTTCTTAATCATCCTCGAGGCTACCTAACTCAAGGTCGAGACTATCTAGCATACTGGTTTGTTTTACTTATTTCTTTCATTTATACGTTATACTTCTTGGTTATTAATTAGTATTGAACTAAATCACATATCTTTAAAACCACAAATCAAATTTAATTATTACTCGTATTTTTGAGGTAAACAATCTTGAAACTATAGTGTAGCATGTGTAATAACTGCTTATTTTTACTTTTTCAGGATTGAAGAGTCGGAATATCTATTTTTCGAGTGAATTTGGATGTCATTTTCTTAAATATTTTCTTTTAAAATCAAATAAATATTAAGAAACTACACAAAGTTTGGTAACTTAAAATACTTTAATAATTAAAAACACAAATTCTCAAATAAATTTTGACTTCTCAAATGATAATGCCATATAGATAACGACTCTGTTTAAGTGAGAGAATAGTACTGCAAGTGAAAGATATAAGCGTATTCGATTCCGAGTATAGAGTTACTTTTGTGAGCGAGTGCTTATCCCTTAATTCTAATGTGAAACTCCCAGGCAAGAATTCATTTAATCAAACCCCAATTTGGGTACCAGATACCAAGTGAGAAACCAGAAAAAAAAAAAAAAAAAAAAAAAAGAAGTTAAAAATGTCCAAAACAAGCGCATGGTCTTGCCGTGTACACAAGAATATTACTCCATTTCAATTGGTTATGGAACATCCGTTCAAGGGACATCCGATGAAAAAACAAATATTGATTATTTCATTTTCAATGAATGTCGTGAATACTTTGAAAATACAGCTTAAGAAATAGCAGGGATTATGACATAAACCAAGCAACATAGAAATTTCAAACGTCCTAAGATACATCAGTTAAGGGAAAAAAATGTTCCATCCATTTAATTTATGGACAGAAAACCACTCTGTAATTGGTTCCATTCGGACAAGTGAAGGTACTAGTTGAATCATCTTTAGGGTAACTGTAAGAAGTTGAACATCTATCCTTAAAGAACTTGGAATAATTGGTTGGACCACAATTGCCACCGGATGTGCAACAATATTCGTTAGTATTGAAAACAGTACAAGGATTATTACAGCCTCCAGGAATCCTTAGTTCATTCGGACACTGTCCTATGATGTCGGCAGTGCAGCTGATCCTAACAGAACAATTACCAGATGTTGGACTAAATTCCATTGGGACATTGAAACCGTCTACAAGAGATATGTCGTAGAAATCAAGATTGTTAAACTGCTTTAGGCTGTATTCAGCCAAAGTGTCGGAGGTGTTTAACCAAAAATGTGATTCTTTGGTCAAAGCTAAAGACAAATAGAAATTCGGGCTACTGATAATCAGGAGACGAAAAAAAATAATAGACTTTTTGAGAATGACAAATAAGCAATAAATAGGTTTGTATTCCAATGTAATGTTTATGATCTCCTCTTTTTATAGTTGATTCTAAGTAAAAGAGTAATACCTTAGTCTTAATGAGACAATTATGAGCAATAAATGACATTAAATAAAACGTTACACAATCATTCCTATTTAATACCAATTCTCTAACGTATTGGGTATTTAATATTGAATTTGGACTCCTTTTCGTCATCATATCCATGTCTTCAATGCCTTCTGATCTCTTGGCTTTAAATGACCTAAATAGGTACGAAGCTTGTATTATTCGAATTGCCTCTCGTGCCTATTTAGCTTTTCTTTCCCCGTATCTGTTGTCACTCGTGCCTCTTAACCGATCATCATGTTTTGACCATTCCTCGTGTCATGTCACGTCACCTTCAATGTAAATTCAGTTTTTTCCCAATACAGATAGTCCCCCCACTTTCCATTTATTTATCAATTAAATATCTGGGAAGTGGATCTTCATAAAAAGGGAATTTTTGCTGTAATTAATTCTATGACAGTACTGATGCTTCAATTGTCCCTTCTAATTAATGCTTTGCATATGTGTCACCTTTTATTTAATGCTCTACACACGTGTCACTTTCTGATTGGTTCTGCAATTCTGCACCCTTTTTTCAAGGCTTCTTCAAACCAATTTGAAAAAGATAAGGAGCTTTTGGAGTACTCATTTTCAGAACAATTATCAAAGGCAAGTGAAGAAATCAGAAAGCTTAAGGCACTTGTGGAGAAGAAAGAAGAATATGCAAGGGAGTTAGTGCAAAACTTGACTCAAGCTCAGACTGACTTAAGGATCTCCTCTGACGAGATACGTGCTTTGAATAGTTCTCATGACTCCCTTAAAGCTTCCCTTGATTCCCACTTAGCTGAACATCAGATATTGAAGAACGATCTTGCTATGTGGGAAAGGGAGTATGGACTTCTTGAGGAGAACTTCAACATAGAGGTAAGTTGGGCTTTTCTAAAATCTCGCCGTGATGCTTTGATGGAAGCTACTCAAGAAAACTTTGATTTGCAATCTGAATTAGCCAAAGTCTTAGACACTATTGAAAAAAGACAACAACCAGTTGATACTCCTTCTCCTGCACTTGGAACTCCTGGGGCAGAAGAGCTTTTAAATGAAGAAGTAGCTACTGCGGCAATTGGAGTTGCAATTCCGGCTCCCGAGGGTGAAACTTCTATGGCACAATCCTTGGAAGCTGAAGCTCCCGTGACTCTTGCTTCCCTTGGTGATTTTAACACTTCAGGCCCAGTTGAAACCGCTCCTATTGCTGCTCCCTCAGAAGTTATTATCGTGCCTGTGACTGCCCCTGAAAATGAGATTGCAACTTCTGATGTTCCAACCCCTTCAGTGACTAGTTGAATGTATTTCAAACTTTACTGTTTTTTTAATCGGTGGTGTTATCCCTTAGCAACTTTAAGGGATCTTTTGATGAAGTCCCCAGTTATCATAATGGGGCATTTGTAAAAAACAAATATTTTGCTGACTAAGTTTGTACTTAGTCTTTTATATTAAGAAGTTTTATCGGTTCTTCTGTATATTCTATTCTTGCCTATTTATCTAGGACTTATAGAATAGCTTAGCATTTTTATCCTTTGAAAATGCTTTATGATTCTTCTCATGGATTATCAACATGAGGCTTATAAAAGAGGGCCCTTTTATTTTATCGACACTTAATGAAGAAGACGTCTCAACTTCATAATGGTGTTATAATACGATGAAAGAAATAGGAATACACATGTTTTGTATGAAACAACTTTGACAAGTTTTTATTCATGAACTTTAACAAGTTTTTTGACTATTACATGTATTAAAATACATCTATAACTTCCTCGTAACTGTTTTTCTTGTAACAGATTTTTACATAATATAAAATAAACAAGGTTTTTCTTCATAACCTGTTTCAGTACATAGTCATGACCCTATCTTTATATGAAGAGTTTGAGAGGTGACTTCGTTTATGAGTTTGAGAGATGACTCTGTTGTTCTCATGGGAAAAACATTATGATGAATGCCTTGTGTTTGTTGAACACGATGATGAATGTTGAAGACTTCGTAACTTTTTCTCAATACTTGCCTCTTTGTGGCCGACTTTTGTTCGATATTCGTATCTGTTTTTCTACACATATTTGTGTATAATATGTAGTCCCCCAAGTGTTTGAGCGGTGAAGTATGAAGCCTCGAGCACTTGTTTATTTCTTTCAATTTGATCCTTTTCCTGAAACAGAAAAATATACGGGACTCGGAGGTGCGATTATAGATGAAGACTGCCTAACTCGTGTGTATTTCCATCAGATTAATTGTAACCCTGGGCTGGGAATTTTAGAGTACTCCATTTTGCCTTACAGGTCGTGACTCATCATTTGACACGAGTTAGGGTTTTTGCCTAGCATCTAAAATTGTTAGTAAAACTTTAATAATTCAAAAAAAAAAAATTAACATGGCGATACCTAACTGTGGGTACTTTCTCAGAAGTAATATCTCTTTAAATGGATGGCATTCCAATGCGAGGGTAAAACTTTGCCATCCATTGTCTCCAACTCGTATGCTTCTTTACCCGCAATGTCACGAACTCTGTATGGTCCTTCCCACGTTGGACTTAGTTTTCCTGAATTAGCAGCCTTTGCAGATTGGAACACCTTTTTAAGCACAAAGTCCCCAATTTTGAAAAATCTGAGGCGTGCTTTCCTATTGTAATATCATTCAATTACTTGCTTTTGTGCTGCCATTCTTATCAATGCAGCTTCTCTTCTTCCTTCAAGCAAATCAAGGTTGACCCGCATCTCTTCATCATTAGATTTCTCCGTTGCCTGAACGTACCGTGTGCTCGGTTCACCTATTTCAACTGGAATTAAGGCTTCTGTACCATAAACCATTGAAAATGGTGTTTCTCCAGTGCTTGTTTTTGTCGTTGTATGATAAGCCCATAGTACTCCAGGTAATATCTCAGGCCAATTACCTTTTGAATCCTGTAACCTCTTCTTCAAGTTGTTGATAATGACTTTGCTTGTGGATTCCGCTTGTCCATTACCCACTGGATGGTATGGCGTAGATGTTATCCTTTTAATCTGCCAACTTTGAAGAAATTCTGTGATTTGAACTCCTATGAATTGTGGTCTATTGTCACACATGATCTCTTTTGGTGCTCCAAAGAGGCATATTATATTTCGCCATATGAAGTCTTTAACTTCCTTCTCTCGTACCTGTTTAAATGCTCCTGCTTCTACCCATTTAGTGAAATAATCTGTGAGTACAAGTAGAAACTTTACCTGACCCTTTGCTTGTGGTAGTGGACCTACGATATACATTCCCCATTTCATAAAGGGCCACGGGGCTATAACAGGGTGTAGTAACTCAGCTGGTCTGTGCATATTATTGCCGTATCTTTGACATTTATCACATTTGGACACGAAGCTGTTTGCCTCTTCTTCCATCTTAGGCCAATAATATCCTGCTCGAATCAATGTTCTTACCAGTGACCTTCCCCCTGCGTGATTTCCACAATGTCCTTCGTGCACTTCCTTCATCACATATTCTGTTTGAGAGGGTCCGAGACACCTTGCTAGTGGTCCACCGAACATCTTTCGATAAAGATTTCCTTGATATAAACAATATCGAGCGGCTTTTTTGCGAAGCGCTTGAGCTTTCCCTTTGTCATTAGGCACGGTTCCGTGCTGTAAAAAAGCAATACTTTCGTTTCTCCAATCCCATGTTAAATGATTAAAATTTACCTCATTCTTATCAGGTTCGAGAATGGAATGAAACAAATATATGACTTAAGCATTTGCGTCATTTGCTACGTCAGTTGAAGATGCGAGATTAGCTAAAGCATCTGCCTCCACATTCTCATCTCTTGGGATCTGCATTACCTTCCAAGTTTGGAATTGCTTTATTAGTTCCCGTACCTTTTCGAGATATTCTTGCATTCGAGTTTCCTTGGCTGTATAAGTCCCCAGCATTTGATAGACCACGAGTTGAGAATCACTCTTGATTATAATTTTTGTTATGCCGAGTTCTCTTGCCAATTCTAAACCTGCAATTACAACCTCGTACTCTGCTTCATTGTTAGTTATAGAATGACATTTTATAGCTTGCCTAATAGTTTCACCCGTAGGTGGTATGAGAACTATACCCAGACCTGCTCCTTTTACATTAGATGAACCATCAGTGAATAAAATCCAAGTCCCCGGGTTTGCACCATTAAAAACTTGTAATTCTTTTTCTGCTTCTAAATGCATCCCCTGGCTAAAATCAGCTACAAAATCGGCTAATACTTGAGATTTTATAGCAGTCCTAGGTTGATAAATGATTTCGTATTCACTTAATTCTATAGCCCATTTTGCTAACCTCCCTGACAATTCATGTTTATGCAAAATGTTTCGAAGCGGAAAAGCAGTAACTACAACAATGGGATGGCATTGAAAATAAGGTCTTAATTTTCTAGATGCCATGATCAAAGCTAATACTAATTTTTCTAGCTGTGGGTATCGTATTTCAGCATCTAGTAAGGACTTACTTACATAATAAATAGGAGATTGTTTACCTTGGTCCTCACGGACTAAAACAGCACTTACCGCAACTTCAGACACAGCCAGATAGATGGGAAGCTTTTCTCCCACCTTTAGTTTTGCCAATAACGGTGGTTTTGATAAATAAGCTTTCAAATTTCTAAGGGATTGTTGACAATCTTCGTTCCATTCAAAATGATCTTGCTTTTTGAGTGTAGAGAAAAACTTAAAACAATTTTCTAAAGATTTGGAAATAAATCTCTCCAAAGCTGCAATTCTTCCCGTTAATCTTTGAACTTCCTTTTTATTAGTAAGGATATCAGGGATTTCTTCTATTTCTTTGATCTGAGAAGGATTTACCTCAATATCACGGTTAGAAACAAGAAAACCCAAAAACTTACCTGATGCAACTCCAAATGCACATTTTTCTGGGTTGAGTTTCATATTAAATTTTCGTAAAATTTCAAATGTAACAGATAGATGAGAAATATGATCATGAGACTGCTGGGTTTTAACGAGCATATCGTCTATATATACCTCCATTGTCTTTCCTAAATGTTCTTGGAACATTTTGGTGACCAACCTTTGATAGGTTGCCCCAGCATTTTTGAGACCAAAGGGCATTACTTTATAATAGTAAGTCCCCCTGTCTGTGATAAAAGAAGTTTTTTCTTCATCACTAGGGTCCATTTTAATTTGGTTGTACCCTGAATATGCATCTAAAAAACTTAAAAGTTCATGTCCTGCAGTTGCATCAATTAATTGATCTATATGTGGTAAGGGAAAAGAATCTTTTGGACAAGCTTTATTAAGATCTGTATAATCTACACAGACTCACCACTTACCATTTTTCTTAGGTACAACAACTGTGTTGGCTAACTAATTAGGGTACTTTACCTCGCGGATTGACCCAATTTTTAATAGCATTTGGACCTCATCTTGAATCACCTGGTTTTTGAAAGCCCCTTGCTTTCTTTTCTTTTGCTTTATTGGTGTAAAGGATGGGTCTTCATTTAATTTGTGAGTCATCACATCCGGTGGTATCTCTGTCATGTCAGCATGGGACCAAGCAAAACAGTCCACGTTAGATTTTAGAAATTCAATTAACATACCTCGCATGTTTGAGTTTAAATTAGCTCCAACATAAACTTTCCGTTCAGGCCACTGCTCAAATAATATCACAGCCTCGAGTTCTTCGATGGTTGTTTTGATATTTTTATTCTCCTCAGGTTATTGAATTGTATCAGGTCTCGAGTCTAAATCTGTTTTCTCTTGCTCAGTTGAGGTTTTATTGCTGACACCTTCAATTGTTTCATGTAATTGCTATTTTTCTTTGTTGACGGTGCTCGTATATGTTACAGCGTTGATACTCCTGGCTGTATGCTGATCCCCTCGAATTTGACAAATCCCCCATGGTGATGGAAATTTAAGAACTTGATGTAGAGTTGATGGAACATCATCCATATCATGGATCCAAGGCCTCCCCATGATCATATTATAGGCTATTTCCATATCAACTACCTGAAATTTAGTTTCTTTAACAACACCTGCAGCAAAAGTTGTTAGAACTACCTCTCCTTTTGTTACCACACTTGAATTGTCGAAGCCTGACAAGGTATGCGCCTTGGGTATCATGTTGTCTTCAGCTTGCATTTCACGTAATACCCTTAGTAGTATAATATTTACGGAACTCCCTGGATCAATCAAAACTCATTTAACGTTAGTATCATGTACAAGTAAAGGTATTACCAGTGCGTCATTATGTGGGGTTATCACTCCTTCGGTATTTGCATCATCGAATGAAATACTTTCATTTTCTAAAACCTGCCGTACCCGTTTCCCGTGTGTAATTGTTACTTTAGAAACCTTGTTGGAAGCTGTGTAGGTTATGTCGTGAATATCTTCTCCCCCACTTATCACATTCACTATTCTCTTGGGTGAAGGAGGCTTTGGAGGCTCTTACCTATTTTTCATATAGGCTTGTTTACCTTTTTCACTAAATAACTCAGTGAGGTACCCTTGCTTCAATAGATGATCCACTTCGCTCTGCAAGAATCTACATTCTGAAGTTTTGTGCCCGTGATCATTGTGGAATTCGCACCAATGATCTGGATTGCGTCTATTTGGATTTGACCGCATCTCTTTTGGCCATCGTACCTTATCTCCTATGCTTCTCAAAACAGCCATGAGCTCGGAGGTAGTGACATTAAAGTTATATCCGCCGAATCTTGCCTTTAAACTTTTGTCATCGTCTCGTGACTCTTGTCTGTTCCGATCATTTCTGAATCTTGATGAAGAACCAGATTCCATGTTCCTCAATTTTTGATCATATTGCTGGCTATCTTGTTTTGACCGTGAGTCTTTTCCTGCAGGTCCCATATATGGATCGTACCGGTTTTTACCTAATCTTTTTTCAGTTTCTGATCTTCAGGAACCGCCCCTTTCTTCATGATGAAACTTAGGTACGATATCTTCTTCAATTCGTAGCTTCGTACTGTACCTGTTGTAAACATCATTCCACGTGGTTGCAGGGAATTCTCGAAGGCTTTCTTTGAGTCTTCTCGTGGCTTCAGAACTTTTGCCATTTAAATTACTTGCGAAAGCTATTGCAGCCCAGTTGTCAGGTACACGGGGTAGAGTCATTCTTTCACGCTGGAATCTATCAACAAAGTCTCTAAGCAACTCTGAATCCCCTTGTTTGATTTTAAAAATATCTTCCATTCTTTTCTCAACCTTTTGAGCTCCCGAGTGTGCTTTAATAAAAGAATCTGCAAGCTCAGCAAAAGAATTTATAGAATTTTTAGATAAAAGAGAATACCAGGTTAATGCACCCTTGGTGAGTGTTTCTCCAAAAAATTTTGACCAGTACTGATTCAATTTCTTGTTTGGTCAAGTCGTTGTCTTTCACGCCTGTTGTAAATGCAGTCACGTGGTCACGTGGGTCTGTAGTACCATCATATTTCGGGATGTCAGGCATTTTAAACTTTTTCGGAATTGGAAGGGGAGCAGCACTTGGCTTCCAAGGTTGTTGTGAGTATCTGTCCATGTCTACTCCTTTTATTACAGGCGGAACTCCAGGGATTTTCTCAATACGCTCATTTTGTTCCTTAATCTGTTTCTGCAAGGTTAGAACTAAATTTTGCAAATAGGAATTATTTGAATTACCTGGTCCCCCTTCCTGTGGTTCACTGGTGGTTCCTCCATTTCCAGAATTAACAAGACCAGAACGAGGATTCTCCAATGTATTATTATTAGGAGTTGGTGTGGGTGGTGCAGCAGGCAATCGACTAACTAGAGCCTGAAGAGGTTTGCCGACCTGTGCATCAATTAGCTTTTGTAAGGCTTCATTTGCACCTCCTTCAAAATGTTCAGATTGTTCTTGTTGATCAGCACGGGATTCAGGGGAAGGAGTGCCTTCACGAGATTGACGTGGTGAATCTACAAGGGAGGGATGTGAGCACGTGATTTTTGCCCTAAGCAAATTATTCCCAAAATTCAAATAAAATAATTTTCTTATCATTTCAGGATTTTGTGAATTTTGTGTCATATTTCTGGTAATTGTTGCATTTTGTTTGTGTTTTTTTTAATTCATACGAAAAATACAAAAATACATGTGGCGTTTGTGTAGGATTTAATTTCATATTTTTAGTGTTAATTGGTAGTTTAGAATTGTTTTAATATAAAGAAAATGACAAAAAATGACTTTGTGCACCTTTATTTTAATTTGTGGAATTTGTTTAAATATAAAAATTAGTTGGTTTTGGAAAATTAAATAATAATTTTAGTGTTAATTTGGTCTATGATTTTCTATTTGTCATTTTAACAAAACAAAAAATATATATATAAATGCAAAATGAAAAAGGAAAATAAATTGAAAAGAAAATCAAACTACAAAGGGATGGGGGTTGTCCATATAAATGGACAAATTGGGCCGTTTAAATAAATTTCCCAGCCCAATCCAATTCACCCTCGCCAGGCCCACACCCTAATCCGCCCCACTCGGCCTGTCCTCTTTCTCCCTGAAACGACACCGTTTGGCCGTAGTTAGATCTAAGCCGTCGAGGTCTCATGATCTAACGGCCAGGAAGTCCCCATCCTTTAATACTTATATGTCCGAACGCCCCCCCCCCCCCCACCCCAGTATCTCCTTCTTCAATACACCCTAATGAGACCAGTGTTACACCGCCGCCGGAAATCGCCCACGGCGGCGGTAAAGCTCCAAACACTCCCAAATTTACACCCTAGATTCCTCATGAGACCCTCTTTCCAAGCCCCCTATTTTCATAACTCGGATCCCGCCCAAACTCCTCGAATAATCGATCTTGTGACTGACATCTCTGCCGCCCACGGCGGTGTTGACGCCAATGACCGCCAAAACAAACACCCTAGGTTCATCCCATCGTCCTCTCTCTGTATCTCATCTCAATTTCCCTCGAATCGGGGCCCATCTGCTCGAATGTTCATTTGAAGTTCAGGCCCAAAACGACACTTTGCCCAAATGGCTCCAAATTTGTACCCCACAAGCCCTTAACCACCCTCATGACGATTTCCATGCCAGAGTCTCTCGAATCTCATTAGAGCTCAGGAATTGTCGGATCTAGGGTTCAGGCAGTTTGGCTATTTTGGGAATAATTTAGGGTCGAGCAAGTTCTACAGTAAGTGTTCTGTTAATTTTATGTTTTATTTTGTTTATTAGTATAGTTTAAATTTTCTTTTGATTCCTTGTTCCATCAGTTTTAATCAGTGAAGCATCTTCTCATGGTTAGTTTTGTTTTAGTTTGATGCATGTGTCATTTGTTAGTTAATCATAGATTTAATTTCAGAATCGTCATAATTGATTAGTTTGGATTCGATACAATTTTGTCCATTAATTGTTAGCTAGATGTTTAGGTTAATTTCAACTTCTTTTTAGTTCTGAGTTTGATGTTCAAATGGTCAATTGTTAGCTTATTGGTTAAAAGTTAGTTTAATTTCATTTAATTTCGACTATTAGCTTAAGTTTTGCTTTGAGTGATCCTGGTCTCTTGAGTTTCTAAATTGCTTGAGTTTGTGTGATTGAATAATTGAGATTGGTTAGTTCAATTAGTTAATTTCTGAGTTCTAATTAATCAGTCTTAGTTAGTTTCGAATTAATTTAGGGGATTGGTTACAGCTGTTGAAAATTTAGGTAGAATCAGTAAATTTGAGAATCTTTCAGGGGTAGTTTAGGCATGGAAAAGGGTAATTCTGATAAGAATAGTAATTTCAAAGTAAAAGAAAGGATAGTATAGGTATTTCATGGGTAGAAGAGCACCCTAGGGCCTTCTAAAATAGGATTTTAGTGTACATTTTAGCACAATAGAGGTACTTACTTGAGTAACAAGTTAGAAATAAGAGGACTAAACTGAAAATAAAGAAGGACTAAAAAGAAAAATCCAAAAATCTGATTATTCACTCTTGGGTTGCCTATAAATTGGCATTCTCATGCCTTAGAGAGGGGGCTTGTCTTCAGCCATTTTGAGCTCCCCAAAAACTCTTTCCATTTTTCCAGATCTGAAGAAGAAATCTGAAATTCAAAAAAAAACAAAAAAAAACAATAAAAACCCAAAAAATATTACTGTTTCATTAAGATTCTGGGTGAATAACAACTGTTAGCTAATTGATTGGATTTTCATAGCTTAATCTTTGGTAATTGAACTGCAAAGGTGTTTCTGGTTGGTGTTCGAGTAAATTTTGGTTTCAATTGGAGGCATTTAGGATCGATCTGGGTGTTGTGTTGGTCTGATTTGAATCTAAGTCCATTTGGAAGTCATTTGAGCTCATTTGAATTAGCTTTGGGTTAAATTGTGGGTTCAATGCATTGCTTTGGTTATCTGATTGTGTGCTAAGTCCTATAAATCATCTTTGATCTTTGTGGAACTATTTTGGGTCAAAACTCACTCCATTTGAGGACTGTTAACTGATTAGCTTACAAACGTGTGAACTCTTCTGTTAGTAGTCATTTTCTAGTTTGATTAGATTCATGTTGTTGAGATAATAAAGTTTGAATTCATAACTGAAACACACGTGAAGTCAGTCATTTGTATTTGATCCTAATGTCCTCTTAGTTAGAAATCAAAACCATTTAGATAAAACTGCTTCAAAATGCTCTACTCATTTCAATTTGCTTTATAAATTTCATTAGTTAGAAACTATTTAAGGTTTAGCTGTCAAATTGCTTAATTAATTTAAATTTGAACTACGGCCTATCCACGCCAGGGGATTCGATCCTTCAATCCCCAGGTTGGTTATTCGGTTTGGGATAATGTCGAACCTGACCCATGTTGTTGAAAATTCGTGGTTGATATGCATATTATGGTGTGGGCCTTTGGGCCTAAGAGTGAATTGATGATGGTTTTGTTAGTAATTAAATGGCTAGCTATGGGCTTTGAGTTAAGCAGCGGGTTCAAGCTAAAAGGTGATCCCTTTTGTTTGAACCTGGACTTGAGCTTGAAGTCCGATTTTTATAATATTAATTAATTAGGATTTTTTTTATCTTTTAGAGACCAAACAAATATAGAAAGATATAGTTGCTTTTAGGTTTGCCCTTTTAAAATAAATAAGATGAGCCTCGCCAAATAAAACTACAAATTGCGGGGCCCTCAATAAATATTGTCTTAATTTCTTAGAATTCGGGATGGGCCGTTTAGCGAATTTCACGGTCTTCCCTAAAGACAATAACGCGTTAGACGTTTTAGGAGCGTTCTTAATAAATTACCCTCTTAAACTCGGGTGTGCATTGATGCGACCCAAATCCAAATCTCAACGGAGTCAAAATATATTAACAACCACGGGTGCATTGAGTGCGACGTGGTTCGAGACGTATTTTCACGACGTTGCAAGTTTTTTTTTAAAAAAAAAAATTGTGATAAAAGCGGTTTATAAATAAAAGTCACATAAGTTAGCATGTATTAAAATCGGATAAAATCTAATACAATAGTTAAGCGACCGTGCTAGAACCATGGAGCTCGGGAATGCCTAACACCTTCTCCCGGGTTAACAGAATTCCTTACTCGGATTTCTGGTTCGCGGACTGTTAACAGAGTCATAAATTTCCTCGGTTCGGGATTCAACCGGTGACTTGGGACACCATTAATATCCCAAGTGGCGACTCTGATTAATTAATAATTAAATCTCATTCCGATTGTCCTTTAAGGGGAAAAACTCCCTTATATTTATGCCCTTACGGGGTATAGGTGAAAAAGGAGGTGTGACAGCTCTGGCGACTCTGCTGGGGAATGAACCCAGAATCTCTGGTTCAGGGTTCAGAATTCGAGCTTAGATAAATTGTTGTATTTGGTTATATCTGATTTTCCTACATGTTTTGTGCTGAATATGCTAAATGTTACCGCTTTGATATCATTTGAACTGTATATAAACTGTGCCGACACCCTTCTCTCTTCACCTCCGGGGATGTGCTTACTGGTTGAGACTCCCTATTCTGTTAGTGTCATACCCTGAAATAAAAAGAGGCTCGGATAAGTTGCAAAGCCGGACGATCTCGCGGGTCCCCGGTACGCTGCCCCCTCCTCGACTCGAGATGTCCGCTCGAGTGCACTGTTTAGAACACATACCCAGGTTTTGAACCTAGAATAACTTGACTTCATGTCGGATCCCTAATAGGAGCGCTTAATTGCATCATGCTACATTTGACTTAGGGGACTCAACACAGGGGTTGGGTCCGTCTAGGGCTAGCAACCTGAAGTGAAAAGACCATCCTGATCCATCCTATTTGTTTTGTACATATATTTGTTTCGAACCGGCATGTTGATCGGCTTTTGAATCTTGGGAATGTTGGAAAATTGAAAAAAAAAAAGAAAAAAAAAAGAGAAAAGAAAACAAAAAGGAAAGAGAAAGCTTACAGTTGGAACTAAGGAAATGCCGGGATGACGCATGCGGTTGAACAAATGCATAATAGAAATGGTTAACTGTATAGGTGCATTCATGCCCAATGTACGGCTATCCAATCTATTGAAGCCTAATCGCTAACGGAATTGTTTTCTACATGTGTAAGTCCAGGTAGGTGGTTAGTTGTTTGGCATTCTGGCGACTCACCCGTACAACACCCGGTCGAAAGATAAAGTAAACATGACAGGATTCGGATATCAGTTTTGTGGATCCTTCAAATGAAATTGAGGTAACAGATGTGGGTGCTATGAAAGAAAAGATGCGGAAATTGAAAGCGCAAATGGTTGAAATGCATCGGGCATGATCTCAGGGGCATCCGGCATCACTATACCCCGCTAATTCATCTTACATCCCACCTCTGGCTCAGGCTCAGGAGCCTACTACTCCCCACGCATCTTCAGCCTTCCCCTATCACACCCAGGGCTATGGTACCACTTCATACGCTCCTCCAGCTCCACCATCCAAACAGAACCCTCCCCCACCCATGGTTCTAGTCTTTGTGGCACCTCCCCCAGCCACATTACATAGATCGTCCAGTGAGCCGCTATTCCAAGCTCACGACACCCAATATTACCCTCCCGAACCCATTTTTAAAGCGCCTGAGCCATATACCTATACACCCCATTTTGAGATCTCGGGAGAAGTTGAGAAACCGGTTAAGAATGCGGAACAGGAGGAAGTGATTCGTAAAGTCAAAAGCCTGGAGCAATCCTTCAGGAACATGCATGGATTAGGCAACCAAGTCAGTGTTGCGTACAAAGATTTGTGCCCTTTCCCTGATGTCCAGTTGCCCGCAGGTTTCAAAATGCCCAAGTTTGATTTGTACGAGGGACATGGCGACCCGGTGGCCCACCTCCGAGGTTTCTGCAGTAAAATGAGAGGAGCTGGGGGGAAGGATGAATTGTTGATAGCTATTTTGGTCAAAGTCTGAGCGGGTCCGCATTGGAATGGTACACGAGACAGGACCCCGGCTGATGGTATACACGGGATGATTTGGCACAAGCGTTCATTGGCCATTTTCAGTATAACCTTGAGATAGTCCCCGATCGTCTGTCATTGTTGAAGTTGGAGAAGAAGCCCGCGGAGAATTTTAGAGAATTTGGTTTCCGCTGGAGGGAACAGGCAGCAAGAGTTGATCCTCCGATGAGGGAGAGTGAGATGGTAGACTATTTCCTGCAGATGTTGGAGCCGACCTATTTTGGTCATCTGGTGACGTCCGTTGGAAAATCATTCAATGAAGTGGTAAAGATGGGAGCCATGATCGAAGAGGGATTGAAGTCTAACAAAATCTTGAGTTATTCGGCATTGAAAGCAACTACCCAGGCCATCCAAAGCGGTACTGGTGGTGTACTCGGAAAGAAGAAAAAGGAAGAAGTTGCCACAGTTGAAGCTAGTACTTGGTCCAGGCCCAACAACCCTCCGCCCTACTACAACCAACCCAGACCCCACCACCAAACTTACCAGTATACCCCATATGGCCCACCACAACATTACTATCCACCACCAGAACCACACTTTTTTGTCCACCACGCCCAGACATACACTCAGCCTCCGGTGCACCCGCAATGGCATGCACCGGCTCCCCAAAACACATATACACCCCCACAAAACACCTATCCACCTCCCATGACAAATAGACCAGGATCCGGGTTCCGCCCAAACCAAGCTTTTAGAAGTGAGAAGGCCCCGAACAGAAAAACATTTACTCCACTGGGAGAATCTTACACCACTTTCTTCCATAGATTGAAACAGTTGGGAATGTTGACCCCAATTGATCCCAAAGCACCAAACCCCCCTCCCAGGAACCTGGAACATTCTGTTAGCTGTGAGTATTGCTCAGGGATGCCGGGGCACGATACTAAAAAATATTGGAAATTGAAAAATGCGGTGCAGGAACTAATTGATAATCGCCGTATTGAAGTACAAGCTCCGGAGGCTCCGAACATCAATCAAAACCCGTTACCAGCGCATCATGAAGCCAATATGATCGAACTGATATATAAGGGGATAGAGCCTAAAAAGCCCTCGCAGACGGTCATGATGATCCGTTCTACTGAAGCCAAGGTCAAATAAAAGACAATTAGTGCAAAGCCAGCGGTTCAGCCAAAAGAGATAAAAGATAAGCCAGTGGTGGTAATGGGAAAAGGGCCATTTGTTGCTGCAAAGAAGCCAGAGCCAGTCAAGTTAGTGGTACCAGGGTCATCATCTGCACCCGTGGTTGTTGTGAAAGGGGCCTACATAGAAGCAGTTGTCATAAAGCCGGTAGTCCAATTACCCGTGGTTGATAGCAAAGCCGTGTCGTGGAAATATGAAAAGGTAGTGGTGACATACAAAGGAAAGGAAATTGAGGAAGAGAGTTGTGAAGCACAGGGATTAACTCGGTCGGGACGTTGTTTTGCTCCCGAAGAGTTGAGAAAGGCTAGGGGCGCTAAAGACAATCCAGTGCTAGTCAAGAAGGCTGTGACGGAAGAAGAGGCAGAGGAATTTCTGAAAAAGATGAAAGTGCAGGATTATTCCATTGTTGAACAACTGAGAAAAACACCGGCCCAGATCTCGTTGTTGTCATTATTGATCCACTCTAACAAGCATTGTTGAGCTTTGATGAAGATATTGAATGAAGCTCATGTGCCCGACAAAATTTCAGTGAACCATCTGGAGACAATTGCCAACAAGATCTTTGAGGTAAATAAGGTAACATTTTCTGATGATGAATTGCCTGTGGAAGGCATAGAACACAATAAAGCTCTCTACTTGAAGGTCAAGTGTGAAGATTCAATGGTTACTCGGGTGTTGATCGATAACGGGTCAAGTGTTAATATTTGTATGTTGTCTAAACTGAACAAGTTGAAGATTGATGATGATAGAATCCACAAAAATAGTGTTTGTGTTCGAGGGTTCGACGGAGGGGGAATAGACACAGTGAGGGATATTATACTTGAATTGACTATTGGCCCAGTCGAGTTCGCTATGGAATTTCAGGTGTTGGACACTGCAGTGTCTTACAATCTTTTGTTGGGTTGACCATGGATCCACGCAGCCAAAGCAGTGCCTTCCACACTGTACCAAATGGTCAAGTTCGAGTGGGACAGACAAGAAATCGTGTTACATTGGGAAGATCCCACATGCGCTGTAAGTGATGCCATTGTGCCCTTTATAGGAACTGATGATGATAAGGGGCCATGGGTTTATCAGGTCTTCGACACGATCCCGGTGAACAGAGTGCCGGAGGGTAAAAGCATTCCACATCCCAGGGTAGCAGCTGCGACCGTCATGGTAGTATCAGAAATGCTGAGTAATGGGTTTGTGCCAGGAAACGGTCTGGGGGTTGAGCTTCAGGGCATTGTTCAACCTGTTTCTTTGCCCAAAAATCTGGACACCTTCGGACTAGGGTTCAAGCCAACAGCGGCAGATGTCAGAAGAACTCGTAAATTGAAAAGGAAAGCTTGGGTTCTTCCCAAACCGATTCCACGCCTATCCAGGTCCTTCGTCAGGCCGGGTGTCAAAAAGCAATTATTGGCAAAGGTGTCAGGTCCACTGATTGGTGCAGAGGGGAACTTGGATAAGGTGTTTGAGAAGGTATTTGCTGAAGTGAACATGGTCGAGGCTGGGGAAGGGTCAAGCAAGAGCAGATATACAGTACATCGGACCACGTGCTAATGTCAACAATTGGGAAGCTACTCCTCTTCCAATTCGGAGGGAGTCGTGGTAGTGGGTTTTGTTTTCCTTTTGTTTACCTGGATTATTCCAGGGTTTGTAATTCAGTTGCTATGTTCCATCCGTTTGGATGAGTTAAAACCATGTTATCTTTATATTCAATGAAATGCAATTTTTCTTCTTTCTTCATTCCTAATTTTGTTTTCATTTTTCTTTTCTTTTCTGTACAGTTCTTTTTATGTTTATATCAATGACGTGACATGCATGAGGAATCTTCGGCCCAGTTTTAAAAGTCAATCTAACTCATAAATAATAATACAAGAAATCGAGTGTGATGATGAAGTGGAATGTGATGATGACGAGGCCTATGAGGAAATTAGTAAAGAATTAAGTCACTTTGAAGAAAAACCCAAACCTAACCTAAGTGACACAGAAGCAGTTAATCTAGGGGACCAAGACAATGTTCGCGAAACTAAAATAAGTGTTTATCTGGAGCCATGACTCAAGGAGGAGATAATTAAAGCATTGTTCGAATACAAGGATGTTTTTGCGTGGTCGTATGATGATATGCCAGGTCTAAGTACCGATTTAGTGGTTCACAAATTACCCACTTATCCGGCACTCCATCTGGTCAAGAAGAAACTGAGAAAGTTCAAAACGAACATAAGTGTAAAGATCAAGGAAGAGATTACCAAGCAGTTTGATGAAAAGGTCATTCGGGTTACACGATATCCCACCTGGTTAGCTAATGTTGTGCCTGTGCCGAAGAAAGATGGCAAGACCAGGGTGTGTGTCGATTATCGGGATCTTAACAAGGCAAGTCCAAAAGACAATTTTCCACTGCCAAACATCCACATACTGATTGACAATTGTGCCAAACATGAGATTGGTTCTTTTGTGGATTGTTACGCGGGTTATCATTAGATTCTAATGGACAAGGAAGATGCAGAAAAGATGGCATTCATCACGCCGTGGGGAACGTACTATTATCGGGTCATGTCGTTTGGTTTGAAAAATACTGGGGCAACTTATATGAGGGCCATGACAACAATATTCCATGATATGATACATAAGGAAATTGAAGTGTACTTGGATGATGTGATCGTGAAGTCTAGACAGCAGTCCGACCATGTCAGGGATTTGAGAAAGTTCTTTCAAAGGCTTCGCAGGTACAACCTTAAGCTCAATCCTGCAAAATGCGCTTTTGGGGTGCCATCTGGGAAGTTGTTGGGATTTGTAGTCAGCCGTCGGGGTATTGAACTAGATCCATCGAAGATCAAATCTATTCAATAATTGCCGCCTCCAAGAAACAAAACTGAGGTGATGAGTTTATTGGGAAGATTGAATTACATCAGTAGGTTCATTGCTCAGCTCACTACAACTTGTGAGCCGATTTTCAAATTGTTAAAGAAAGATGTTGCAGTTAAATGGACTGATGAATGTCAGGAGGCTTTTGATAATATAAAGGGGTATTTGTCGAACCCACTCGTGTTGGTCCCGCCAGAACCGGGGAAGTCTTTGATTCTATATCTGACGGTTTTGGATAATTCATTTGGTTGTGTACTGGGGCAGCATGATGTTACAGGTAGGAAAGAGCAGGCTATCTATTACCTCAGCAAGAAGTTCACATCTTGTAAGGTTAAGTATACTCATCTGGAGAGGACATGTTGCGCCCTAACTTGGGTGGCACAGAAGTTGAAACATTATTTGTCATCCTACACTACTTACCTCATATCTCGCTTGGACCCGTTAAAGTATATTTTTCAGAAGCCTATGCCCACAGGGAGGCTTGCAAAGTGGCAGATCTTGCTTACAGAGTTTGATATTATCTATGTGACACGGACTACAATGAAAGCACAGGCGCTGGCAGATCATTTGGCAGAGAATCCAGTTGACAATGATTATGAGCCGTTGAAAACTTACTTCCCTGATGAGGAGGTGATGCATATTGATGAGTTGGAACAAGTTGAGAAGCCAGGATGGAGACTTTTCTTTGATGGGGCCGCAAACATGAAAGGTGTGGGAATAGGAGCAGTACTTATTTCTGAAACGGGTCAGCACTACCCTGTTACGGCTCAGCTTCGTTTCTATTGTACGAACAACATGGCAGAATATGAGGCATGTATCTTGGGGTTGAGATTAGCTGTAGACATGGGTGTCCAGAAAGTCTTGGTCATGGGTGACTCGGACCTACTGGTACACCAAATTCAAGGAAAATGGGAAACATGGGACTTAAAGCTCATACCGTACCAACAATGTTTGCACGAGCTTTGTCAGCGGTTTCAGGCAATAGAATTTAAGCATATTCCAATGATTCATAATGAAGTGGCCGATGCGTTGGCTACTCTGGCATCGATGTTACACCATCTGGATAAGGCTTACGTGGACCCTTTGCAGATTCAGGTCCGCGATCAGCACGCTTATTGTAATATGGTTGAAGAGGAACTCGACGGTGAGCCATGGTTTCATGACATCAAGGAATATGTCAGGATAGGTGCGTATCCGATACAGGCCACAGGTGAGCAGAAACGAACAAATCAACGGTTGGTAAGAGGGTTTTTCCTCAGTGGAGGAGTGTTGTACAAAAGAACTCCAGACCGAGGTGCATGGATGCGAGGCAGGCCACATCTATCATGACTGAGGTACATTCGGGAGTCTGTGGACCGCATATAAGCGGATATGTTTTGGTAAAGAAGATCCTATGGGCAGGTTATTATTGGCTTACTATGGAGCGAGATTGTATTAGTTTCGTACGTAAGTGTTATCAGTGCCAAGTGCATGGAGACTTAATTCATTCTCTGCCATCAGAACTACATACGATGTCCGCACCATGGCCCTTCATTGCCTGGGGCATGGATGTTATTGGGCCAATTGATCCAGTAGCGTCAAATGGTCACAGGTTTATTCTGGTATCTATAGATTATTTTACCAAATGGGTGGAAGCTAAGACGTTCAAGTCTGTGACAAAGAAAGTCGTGGTGGATTTTGTGCATTCGAACATTATTTGTCGGTTTGGGATACCGAAGGTGATTATCACAGACAATGCGGCTAATCTTAATAGTCATCTGATGAAGGAGACATGTGAGCAGCTCAAGATTACTCATCGTCATTCTACTCCATACCGCCCTAAGGCAAACGGTGCGGTTGAGGCAGCCAATAAGAATATAAAGAGAATACTCCGGAAAATGGTAGAAGGATCTAGACAGTGGCATGAAAAGCTACCTTTTGCATTGTTGGGGTACCGCACCACCGTTCGGACCTCGATGGGGGCAACTCCATACTCTTTGGTAAATGGCACAGAAGCAGTAATACCCGCAGAAGTGGAAATCCCGTCTCTCCAAATCATTGTAGAGGCTGAGATCGATGATGATGAATGGGTGAAAAGCCGCCTGGAGCAGTTGATTTTGATTGACGAAGATATTGGCATCCGTGTGTCACGGTCAGCTGTACCAGCAAAGAATGGCAAGAGCATACAACAAGAAAGTGCGTCCAAGTAAGTTTGAGGTGGGACAGTTAGTATTGAGACGTATTTTGCCTCATTGGACCGAAGCAAAAGGAAAGTTCACCCCGAACTGGCAGGGGTCATTTGTCGTAACCAGAGTATTGTCTAATGGTGCATTATATCTGACAGATGTGGAAGGAAAATGTGTAGAAATGCCCATCAATTCTGATGCGGTCAAGAGATACTATGTATGATTTCTTTATTTTGATTGTACTTGTTTGTATTTGGCATATTTTAAAAAGATTGAAACGATGAAGGCATTTTGTCTTCTATCTAAACACTTTTACCTCGTGTCACCCCTTTGAGCCTTATTTATTCTCTTTCATATCCCTCTTTCGGAATCAATGGCACCATTAAGAAACGCGAGTGCAGAAGAAAAGAAGATGAAAAGAAAAGTAAAACAAAACAAAAAACTAAAAAGAAAAAAAAAGAAAAGGGAAGAAGGAAAGGAAAAGAAGAGGAAAATTGAAGGTGAAAAGAAGAAAGAAACGAAAGGGAAAAGAAAAGAAAATGAAGAAAAGAAAAGAAAGCAACAACGTAGTCTCTATGACGTGAACTACGTTTGACTTGATCCCGAAAGGGTACGTAGGCAGCCTCTCTGAGGTTCAATCATATCCAAAATAAAAATCCAAAAGTCCCCAAGCAAGAAACTGGGGAAAAAATTGTGGTTGTTGTGAAAGATCGGATTCCGAAAGTTTTAATTTTAACCCATTTTAAAATTGTTTTTGAGCCTTTATACCTTTCTTTATAACCTATCCAAAAGCCTACATTATGGTCCAAAGAAAGACCTTCTGATCAGTTTTTGAGGAATGTCAAGTTGAGCAGGTAAAAGTAATTCATGACAAGGGCAACACTCTGGTTCAAGCAAGGAAAAACAAAGTAAAATAAATATATGAGAGAGTCTTATTGGTGAAAACCTTCACAGGCACCATAAGGCGACGGGAGCTGAGAGAAAAATAAATGAGAGAGTCTTATTGGTGAAAACCCTCGCGGGCACCTTGAGGCGGAAGTGAGTTGAGAAATGGTTAATTGAGAAGGTCTGTCGGGGAAAACTATTTCGAGGCACCGCAAGATGAACAAGGTTAAGGTTTGGGCAAAGCAACCAAGTGATGGGAATTCTGGGGCAATAAAGTATGGCAACTGGAAGCTATTTAGCTGGAAAGGTCGGGCCGATTAGTCCAAAATGCATGTCATGATCATTGGTGCCAGTTGTCCCGATCAGATAAGTTTCTTTTCTTTTTCCTTTTTACATTCATTTGGTTTTGGGTTTTTCTTATCCTTAACTCATTAAATCATTGCATTTCATTCTCTTTTGGGGTTTTGTCTGTCTAAGATGTTCCAATGTCAGTTTTGTTCAACGCAAGTAGAAAGGACTTCAAAGCCCACTACCAGCTTCCGAAAATTGTAAAGCATAAAGTGCTCAGAGCATGTCGACAACAATGTGATATAAGGTGGAATAGGGGAAGTCGCCGGAAGTTTCATCGGTGGAATAATTGGGAAGTGTTGGGGGAAATGTAAGGGTTCAGGCAAAAAGGATCAAAAAAGTGAAACAACAGCACGGGTACAAAAGTATTCAGGTTGTCAGAGATTGGGGAATTTGAAAGTCGGTCAGAAAGTCAAGCGGTTCAGAGGAAGTTAGTAGACACAAAGCAAGGCAGTGGAAAGATTGATCAGCAAGAATGTCATCAGCTAACCACCATTTTAAACTAACGGAATTTGTTGTGATTGAAACAGGGGCAGAAGAGTTGTAGGTTCAGGAGGAAATCTCCATGAGGGAAAAGCAAGCATTAATCAGGTTTGACCACAAGTGTGGCATGATTAAACACAAGACAATGAGGGTTAACATAGGAAAATGTAGGGTAGTCTCAGAGTTTGCATGTTTAGGACAAAACTTTAGTTTTGAAGTGGGGAGTCTGCCCCTATAACAAGGGAATACATTTCAGTTTGTAAATTTTAAATTTTGAAGTGGGGAGCCCGCCCCTATAACAAGGGAATACATTTTAGTTTTAAATTTTAAGTTTTGAAGTGGGGAGCCCGCCCCTATAACAGAGGAATACATTTCAGTCGGTAGATTCTAAAGCATGCAAGTTTTAGTTTTCAACCCTTATTAGTATGCGGTAACAAGCACCAGTTTTCCCAAACTGGGGCAGAAAGTTTTCTTGGTTCGTCTATTTTTGTGAAATCAGGAGCCCGCCTGGATAATAGAGGAATACATTTCAAATTTCAGAAGTCAGGAGTCCGCCTGGAGAATAGAGACATGCAATTCAAGTTGTAGTCGAAGTCAGGAGCCCGCCTGGAGAATGGAGGTATTAAATTTTTAAGTAGTCGAAGTCAGGAGCCTGCCTGAAGAACAGAGGTACAATTCAAGTTTCGGAAATCAGGAGCCCGCCTGTATAACAGAGGTATTTCAAGTCAAGTTTTAGTCAAATTCTTATTAATATCTAGTAACATGTACCCAATTTCCAAACTGGGGCAGAAAGTTTTCTTTGTTTTGTCTATTTTTATGAAATCAGGAACCCGCCTGGATAATAGAGGAATACATTTCAATTTCAAGTTCAGCAGTCAGGAGCCCGCCTGGATAACAAAGGAATACATTCAATTTCAAGTTTCGGAAGTTAAGAGCCCGCCTGGATAACAGAGGAATACATTCAAGTTCAAGTTTATTCAAGTTCATCAATTTAGAGAGAAGGAACAACATCTCAGTTAGCAATTGGAAGTAACAACAATGGATTTCACCAGGAGAACACAAGGCAACAAGGCAACAGGAAAACGCAAGATAACAAGACAACAAGGAAGTACAAGAACAAGTTTGAAGAATTTAGATAGAATTTTGTAATTCTTAGTTCATAGCTTAGGCTAGTTTTTTATTTTTGACACGGTGTAATAAGGGAGGTCAACAAGCAGTGGCAGCAGCAAGCGCAATGAAATCACAGTTCCTGGTAGTCCCAGCTACCAGACACTCCCGAACTACACTGACCTGATTCATGTTTAGCCCAGGATATGTAGGCAACCTCTAAAGCAGGGTGCGGTCAAACTTTTCAAAAATGCTTCACACGGAATATGCGAACGGGCAAAAATCGTTCGTTTCCACTCACTTGTCTTTGCACGAAAACTCTTCGTGTTTCCTGCAAAGAGGGGCAGTTGTGAGCACGTGATTTTTGCCCTAAGTAAATTATTCCCAAAATTCAAATAAAACAATTTTCTTATCATTTCAGGATTTTGTGAATTTTGTGTCATATTTCTGGTAATTGTTGCATTTTGTTTGTATTTTTTTTAATTCATAAGAAAAATACAAAAATACATGTGCCGTTTGTGTAGGATTTAATTTCATATTTTTAGTGTTAATTGGTAGTTTAGAATTGTTTTCATATAAAGAAAATGACAAAAAATGACTTTGTGCACCTTTATTTTAATTTGTGGAATTTGTTTAAATATAGAAATTAGTTGATTTTGGAAAATTAAATAATAATTTTAGTGTTAATTTGGTCTATGATTTTCTATTTGTCATTTTAACAAAACAAAAAATATATATATAAATGCAAAATGAAAAAGGAAAATAAATTGAAAAGAAAATCAAACTACAAAGGGATGGGGGTTGTCCATATAAATGGACAAATTGGGCCGTTTAAATAAATTTCCCAGCCCAATCCAATTCACCCTCGCCAGGCCCACACCCTAATCCGCCCCACCCGACCTGTCCTCTTTCTCCCTGAAACGATACCGTTTGGCCGTAGTTAGATCTAAGCCGTCGAGGTCTCATGATCTAACGGCCAGGAAGTCCCCATCCTTTAATACTTAAATGTCCGAACGCCCCCCCCCCACCCCCGTATCTCCTTCTTCAATACACCCTAATGAGACCAGTGCTACACCGCCGCCGGAAATCGCCCACGGTGGCGGTAAAGCTCCAAGCGCTCCCAAATTTACACCCTAGATTCCTCGTGAGACCCTCTTTCCAAGCCCCCTATTTTCATAACTCGGATCCCGCCCAAACTCCTCGAATAATCGATCTTGTGACTGACATCTCCGCCGCCCACGGCGGCGTTGACGCCAATGACCGCCAAAACAAACACCCTAGGTTCCTCCTGTCGTCCTCTCTCTGTATCTCATCTCAATTTCCCTCGAATCGGGGCCCATCTGCTCGAATGTTCATTTGAAGTTCAGGCCCAAAATGACACTTTGCCCAAATGGCTCCAAATTCGTACCCCACAAGCCCTAAACCACCCTCATGACGATTTCCATGCCAGAGTCTCTCGAATCTCATTAGAGCTCAGGAATTGTTGGATCTAGGGTTCAGGCAGTTTGGCTATTTTGGGAATAATTTAGGGTCGAGCAAGTTCTATAGTAAGTGTTCTGTTAATTTTATGTTTTATTTTGTTTATTAGTATAGTTTAAATTTTCTTTTGATTCCTTGTTCCATCAGTTTTAATCAGTGAAGCATCTTCTCATTGTTAGTTTTGTTTTAGTTTGATGCATGTGTCATTTGTTAGTTAATCATAGTTTTAATTTCAGAATCGTCATAATTGATTAGTTTGGATTCGATACAATTTTGTCCATTAATTGTTAGCTAGATGTTTAGGTTAATTTCAACTTCTTTTTAGTTCTGAGTTTGGTGTTCAAATGGTCAATTGTTAGCTTATTGGTTAAAAGTTAGTTTAATTTCATTTAATTTCGACTATTAGCTTAAGCTTTGTTTTGAGTGATCCTGGTCTCTTGAGTTTCTAAATTGCTTGAGTTTGTGTGATTGAATAATTGGGATTGGTTAGTTCAATTAGTTAATTTCTGAGTTCTAATTAATCAGTCTTAGTTAGTTTTGAATTAATTTAGGGGATTGGTTACAGCTGTTGAAAATTTAGGTAGAATCAGTAATTTTGAGAATCTTTTAGGGGTAGTTTAGGCGTGGAAAAGGGTAATTCTGATAAGAATAGTAATTTCAAAGTAAAAGAAAGGATAGTATAGGTATTGCATGGGTAGAAGAGCACCCTAGGGCCTTCTAAAATAGGATTTTAGTGTACATTTTAGCACAATAGAGGTACTTACTTGAGTAACAAGTTAGAAATAAGAGGACTAAACTGAAAATAAAGAAGGACTAAAAAGAAAAAACCAAAAATCTGATTATTCACTCTTGGGTTGCCTATAAATTGGCATTCTCATGCCTTAGAGAGGGGGCTTCTCTTCAGCCATTTTGAGCTCCCCAAAAACTCTTTCCATTTTTCCAGATCTGAAGAAGAAATCTGAAATTCAAAAAAAAAACAATAAAAACCCAAAAAATATTACTGTTTCATTAAGATTCTGGGTGAATAACAACTGTTAGCTAATTGATTGGATTTTCATAGCTTAATCTTTGGTAATTGAACTGCAAAGGTGTTTCTGGTTGGTGTTCGAGTAAATTTTGGTTTCAATTGGAGGCATTTAGGATCGATCTGGGTGTTGTGTTGGTCTGATTTGAATCTAAGTCCATTTGGAAGTCATTTGAGCTCATTTGAATTAGCTTTGGGTTAAATTGTGGGTTCAATGCATTGCTTTGGTTATCTGATTGTGTGCTAAGTCCTATAAATCATCTTTGATCTTTGTGGAACTATTTTGGGTCAAAACTCACTCCATTTGCTGCTGGTTGTAATCCTGTTGAATTTCTGTTGTTGCTCCGAGTTGTTTCATCTGCTGATTTCTCATTCTTCACTGTACTTTCGAATCCAGGTACACATTTCAAGCTTGACTCAACGTAGCACATCCTGCTGGGAAACACGAAATAAAATGAGCCAAGTTTCTGCTGCGGAATTGTAGTTTAAATAGTTCTGTTACGTGCTTAATTTCTGTTTATGATTGTGCTGATTGGATCGTGAAACTCGTCTCCAGTTTATGTGTTAAACGAAATTGGGCCGATTTGATTTGGTTTTTTTACATGTGCGAACTGGATAAACATTGGGCTGTTGGACTCGAACTGAGACTGCTCCGATTCTGTAATATTTGAGGACTGTTAACTTATTAGCTTACAAACGTGTGAACTCTTCTGTTAGTAGTCATTTTCTAGTTTGATTAGATTTATGTTGTTGAGATAATAAAGTTTGAATTCATAATTGAAACACACGTGAAGTCAGTCATTTGTATTTGATCCTAATGTCCTCTTAGTTAGAAATCAAAACCATTTAGATAAAACTGCTTCAAAATGCTCTACTCATTTCAATTTGCTTCATAAATTTCATTAGTTAGAAACCATTTAAGGTTTAGCTGTCAAATTGCTTAATTAATTTAAATTTGAACTATGGCCTATCCACGCCAGGGGATTCGATCCTTCAATCCCCAGGTTGGTTATCCGGTTTGGGCTAATGTCGAACCTGACCCATGTTGTTGAAAATTCGTGGTTGATGTGCATATTATGGTGTGGGCCTTTGGTCCCAAGAGTGAATTGATGATGGTTTCGTTAGTAATTAAATGGCTAGCTATGGGCTTTGAGTTAAGCAGCGGGTTCAAGCTAAAAGGTGATCCCTTTTGTTTGAACCTGGACTTGAGCTTGAAGCCCGATTTTTATAATATTAATTAATTAGAATTTTTTTTATCTTTTAGAGACCAAACAAATATAGAAAGATATAGTTGCGTTTAGGTTTGCCCTTTTAAAATAAATAAGACGAGCCTCGCCATAAAACTACAAATTGCGGGGCTCTCAATAAATATTGTCTAAATTTCTTAGAATTCGGGATGGGCCGTTTAGCGAATTTCACGGCCTTCCCTAAAGACAATAATGCATTAGACGCTTTAGGAGCGTTCTTAATAAATTACCCTCTTAAACTCGGGTGCGCATTGATGCGACCCAAATCCAAATCTCAACGGAGTCAAAATGTATTAACAACCACGGGTGCATTGAGTGCGACATGGTTCGAGACGCATTTTCATGACGTTGCAAGTTATTTTTTTTTAAAAAAAAAATAATGATAAAAGCGGTTTATAAATAAAAGGCACATAAGTTAGCATGTATTAAAATTGGATAAAATCTAATACAACAGTTAAGCGACCGTGCTAGAACCACGGAGCCCGGGTTAACAGAATTCCTTACTCGGATTTCTGGTTCGCGGACTGTTAACAGAGTCATAAATTTCCTCGTTTCGGGATTCAACCGGTGACTTGGGACACCATTAATATCCCAAGTGGTGACTCTGAATAATTAATAATTAAATCCCGTTCTAATTGTCCTTTAAGTGGAAAAACTCCCTTATATTTATGCCCTTACGGGGTATAGGTGAAAAAGGAGCTGTGACAAGGGAACCACGTCAATGTTCGGTAGGTCTCCTTGATTTTGATGGATTTGATTTTCATTGTTTCCCAATGTGTTATCACTGTTATTGTTGTTGTTATTGTTTGACATGTTGATAAAGACGAATAAAACGTAACTTCAAAGAAAAGATTATCAGATTCCCGGTAACGGAACCAATTTGTTTAACCAAAAATGTGATTCTTTGGTCAAAGCTAAAGACAAATAGAAATTCGGGCTACTGATAATCAGGAGACGAAAAAGAAATAATAAACTTTTTGAGAATGACAAATAAGCAGTAAATAGGTTTGTATTCCAATGTAATGTTTATGATCTCCTCTTTTTATAGTTGATTCTAAGTAAAGGAGTAATACCTTAGTCTTAATGAGACAATTATGAGCAATAAATGACATTAAATAAGACGTTACATAATCATTCCTATTTAATACCAATTCTCTAACGTATTGGGTATTTAATATTGAATTTGGACTCCTTTTCGTCATCATATCCATGTCTTCAGTGTCTTCTGATCTCTTGGCTTTAAATGACTTAAATAGGTACGAAGCTTGTATTATTCGAATTGTCTCTCGTGCCTATTTAGCTTTTCTTTCCCCGTATCTGTTATCATTCGTGCCTCTTAACTGATAATCATGTTTTGACCATTCCCCGTGTCATGTCACGTCACCTTCAATGTAAATTCAGTCTTTTCCCAATACGGGGGTGCCAGACATTCAAGGACTCCATTGCAATCGCCGGTTTGACATTGACCACGGCCAGATGCGTCAAAATTGCAATTGGTTCGGCCCCAGATACGTTTTCCATTTGGACCGTTTGAAGGTTGGAGTGTCCATTTTCCACCGTAGTCGAGACGTCGACCGCCACCAGGAATTGCTGCTGCCCATACGGTAAAAGGGCAGTTGTTTCGGATGTCGATCGTTGTAACTGCTTGTGTTGAGAAAAGCTGATAAGCCACAACAGAGAGGAATGTGAAGAAGCTGATCATCTTTACTTTGGGAGGGTTATAAAAAACAAAGATGGAGAGGGACTTTTCTAGCTAAGGAAGAATAGTCAATGGAGCTTATTGGTCAATAAATGGTGCTAAACTTCGTCCTAGAGAGGAAGACTAGACTTTTTGACTTCAGTACCGGCAAATTTTTAATTACCAAAATAGCCACAACTGTTTATTGAAAAATAGTTAAAAGTAATCAAAATTTAGTTATTTTTCCTTGTAAAGATAAAATCTTAATAAAAATACTCTTTAAACATCCAAAAAAGTTCCAACATAACATGTTGAAGTTTAAATTTTTTACATATGAAATTCCAGCATAATGTGTTGGAATTTTATATTATATTGAAACTTTCCGTGTTTCCGCAAAATATTGAGTATTTTTCAGTATTGCAAACGCTGGCTATTTTTTAATTACTAGTCCGAAAATTTGCTAGCCCGTGCTATTTTACTAAGAAACAGATGTAACGGGTTTGCTACCGGTACATTTATTTATATTTATATTTATACATGTATAATTATAAAAAATTCAAGGAATATAAATTGTAATCTCATACTTTTCAAAAGTGCAATAAGTTTAATTAAACAATCTTAAAGATCAACAGTATAAAGTTTATATACTAGGGTTGGGCATATATCGGGTAAAAATCGATAATCCGAACAGTTACTTTTTTATTGGGTTATCGGTATCGGGTTATTGGGTTAACGGTTCGATAATGGTTTAGAATTTTTTTTCTATTGGGTTATCGGTTCGGGCCTCTGTTTGCCAATTTTTGTTAATGGGTTAACCGATAACCCAATAAGAATTAATAAAATTACGACTTTATCCTTAAGTATATACAAATGTCATGGCTTCAGTTCATTCTCTCATATTCTTTCTCAACCCCACTCTTCAGTTGCTTCATCTTCATTCTTCATAGACCTTACTAGTTACTCCTAGCATAAGTCTTTAGTATGCTACATGTGAATTCTTCTCTTTTTTGCTTAACTCCGGTGAATTATCTTTTCTTTTTTGCTTAACTCTAAATTGAGTTATCTTATCGGGTAAACTGATAACCGAACCGATAATGATCAATAACCGATTAACCGATACCCGATAACCGATAACCGATATCTTATCAGTTTGGTTATCGGTTTATCAAATTTATAAACCGATAACCGATATGCTAAACCGATAATATTCATAACCGAACCGAACCGACCTATTGTCCACCCCTATTATATACTAGATCCATTTCTAATTAGTGGATGGCATGGTGCTTTAATAGAGATGATAAATCAAGGTGGAAACAGAGGAGTAGTATTTAGCGGCAAACACTTACAACCCTTGATCCTCTACATCAACCGTTTTACGGCCCCTTGATAATCATAAAAAATTAAAGATAATTCTCTTTCTCCATTTCTTTGGACATTGCCATAACAATAGTAATTACATAAAAGATTTTGAGAAAACTACCCTACGTAGCCCCTCAAAATTTTAGTAACCCATGTTTTTCCATATTTATATGAAATGGCCCTTCGCCCCAAACATATTACATTTAATAGACTGAAATGTCTATTTTGTATATTTTTCGTATAGTGACAGTCTATTTTGTATATTATTTGTATAGTGACAGTCTATTTTATATATTTTTTTATAGTGACAGTATATTTTATATAGTGACAATCTATTTAGTATATTTTTTGTATAATCTGTCTATTTTGTATATTTTTTGTATAGTGTCAATCTATCTTATATAAATTATATAGTGACAGTCTATTTTGTATATTTTTTTGTATAGTGACAGTCTATTTTGTATATAATTTGTATAGTGACATTCTATTTTGTATTGTGATAGTCTATTGTATATAAATTTTACATTGACAATCTATTTTGTATATTTTTGTATAGAGACAATCTATGTTGTATATATTTTGTATAGTGACAATCTATTGTATATAGATTGTATAGTGACAATCTATTTAGTATATTTTTTGTATTGTGACAATCTATTTTGTATATATTTCATATATATACTATTTGGAAGATCAATCATAGTTGTATATTAATCTTACTATGACATATAATCTATCACAACTCTTCTTGTAATATAGTTCTATGATCCTCATTCTTTTGAGAATTCGAAGTCTATTGTAACAAATAAGCACTTGAAGTAATGTACAGTTGAATGGAATCAGCTTTCAAGCTTGAAGCTTTTGAGGCGTTCTAGTATTTTTGTCCCACGCTTATACAAAACGAAGAAGAGAAATAAATAAAAGAGGGTATAAAACATTAGCATATTCCAAATGTTTGCCTACCTTTGGCAGGAGGTAAGTCTAAATGTGGCTCCAAACACCTTGCAACTACAAGACACCAGCTTATTTTACAGAATTGGTTCTCTTTATTTGAACCTTATCCCTTCTGATTCGATATTTGCGAATGAAATTTTAAACTGTAACTTCAAATAGAGATAGTAATTGAAGTAAATAAGTGGATTTGTTAGGTTGTAATTCGATTGATAAACAACCCTTAAGAAGAGATTTCGATTCTCGTAAATGAATCTGTGTACGTGCCGCCGTCGGTGCCGGAGAAAGTAATTAAGAAAGCGAATTGCAACGGAGTCTAGAAAGTGAAAGAACTATGAAGAAGATCAAACTGGAAGATTAAAAGCCTTTAAACTGCTGTGGATTTGGATCTGAACCGCTGCAAATGAATGATCGAGTGATGTTGAAATATGAACGAGCTTCTCGTGTTTGGTAATTATTGTGGATTTGCCCTTCTACTTGTTTTTAGGCTGACTTGTATGGGTCAATTTGCGGCTACCGGATAATATATGTTTGGCTCGATGGACTATTGAGATATCTTATTTAATTAATATTTAGTCTTTATTCTTCATAACCAGATAATTAGCTGGAGCAGTTAGACAGTTAATTAGTATTGGTTTGTTAATAGTGCTAACTGTACAAAATTGTATAAATATACTTTGTATTGTATCAATAAGATTTGAGCTTCATTTTCATCGATTCCACCTTCTTTCTTCCTCTCATTCTCTCTCAGTTCTAGAAGCTTTACTACTCACCATGGCAGACATGATTGAGCTCGGTTATTCTGATTTTTAGTGACGATCTTTACATGGTATCATAGCAAGGTTAATCTCGCACATCAACTTCCCCTACATTTCGTCATTTTGATCTGTCTCCTTGTTCGATTTCATTAGGTTTCAAAATTTGCCCTAATTTTGGGAATTTCATTTTATTCATTAACGATTTGCTGTCAAAATCGTGATAGTTGAAAATTCCTCTGTTTTCTTAATCAATTTCGTTCGATCAAGGCCCTCCTTGACCAAGACGATTCCACTGGAGTGGAAACTACCGCCACTGTTACTGCGATAAGCATAGGAATTGATCCAAGTAACCCTCTATACCTTCACCAGTCTGATAATCCAGGAGCTATGCTTGTTTCAACTGCTTTTGATGGAATAGGGTACAGATCTTGGAGGAGAAGTGTATTGAGGGGGCTATCTGTGAAGAACAAATTAGGCTTTATAAGCGGTGAGTGCAAACAACCAGATCCTTCGTCACCACAATTTCAACAATGGGAGCGATACGATAATATGGTGACCCCTTGGATCCTAAATTTACTCTCTAAGGAAATCGCAGACAGTGTAGAATATGCAAATGATGATGTTGAACTTTGGAAGGAACTGGAGGATCGCTATGAACAAACTAATGGAGCTAGGTTGTATCAAATTCAGAAAGAGATCAATGATCTTTCCCAAGGTACTCTTGATATCACTACTTACTATACTAAGTTGAAGAAGCTCTAGGAAGAGCTTACTACTTTGAACAAAAGGACTCAGTGTAGTTGCACCTGTAATTGTGGTGCAAAAGAGAGTATGTACAAAGTTGAGCAAGATAGGAGGCTGATACAATTCCTTATGGGACTGAATGAGGTATATACAGTAGTTCGAGGCAGCATACTTATGATGAATCCATTGCCAAGCTTGGCACAAGCATTTTCACTTCTAGTTCTGAATGAAAAACAAAGAGAGATTAGGTCAGTTAGCCACTTATCTGTTGAGTCAACCTCATTGAATGTGAGTGCATCAGGACAGGGGTCTTTAAGACAAACTTCCTGTCATGACCCGGATTTTCCACCGTCGGGACCGTGATGGCGCCTAACTTTTCAGATGTTATGCAAGCCAACAGTTAAAGATTTAATACGCTAACCCTTGACCAAATCAGTAAATAACAGCAATTAAATCAAAATAGATTAAAAGGAGTGCAAAACTTCATAATAACCTAAGTACTTATACGCAACTACCCAGAAACTGGTGTTACAATTCACGAACTTCTAAGAGTCACTACAAATACTGGCTGAAAGAAAATACAACTCTCTTTGAATTAAAAAGAAACAGTAAACTGGAATAACTGGAAGGGGACTCCAGGGTCTGCGAACGCCGACAGATCTACCTTGGGTCTCATGTTGGATTGAAGGCATCGACTCAAATCAGGTCAACACGGCCCGGTACCGAAATATGCACAGAAAGTACAGCGTGCAATATCAGTGCAACCGACTCCATATACTAGTAAGTGTCGAGCCTAACCTCGGCGAAGTAGTGACGAGGCTAAGACAAGACACATGCATAACTTGTGCAATTAAATAATATACTAGCAGAATACAACTAATAGAAGCTAAACAAAATTTACGGGAGAGGAAGCACGCTAATGGGGGTTGCAACAGCAATAGAGGAAATTTGGACATCCAGTGCACCTTGAACCGGTAATAATAAGTAAACACAGCTAACAGAAAATGCACGACATCACCCTTCGTGCTTTTACTCTCAACCTCACCAGATAATCAATAATAGAAATGTGCACGGCATCACCCTTCGTGCTTTATCACTCAACCTCACCATATAAATAATAGAAACGTGCACGGCATCGCCCTTCGTGCTTTATCGCTCAACCTCACCATGTAAATAATAGGAACGTGCGCGACATCACCCTTCGTGATTTATCACTCAACCTCACCAAAACAAGAGACAACAATAATAAAGAGATAGAAATGACAACATCAAGTCTTACTTCATCATGTAGCTCCACAATACCAACCTCAACTTTGAGTCAATGCTCAATCAAAACCAAATTCAGTAAAACATGATAGGAAATGGCTCAACACATCGAATAGATAATCTAAACATGAATAATATGATCAAGAATATAACATTTACAAGAATAAGACTCACTCACATGCTATGACTCGACAACAACGTGTAGATACTCGTCACTTCACCTATACGTTGTACTCAACATACAAACACGTAACAAGTAAGAAAATAATACTTAATCCCTCAAGCTAAGGTTAGCCACGACCCTTACCTCGTTTCCACGGCCAAACTCAAGGCTCAATCACCGTTTTTCCCTTCACACAAGCCTCCGAACCAATAGAATCTAGCAAATTACCAACCAAACAATTCAATTAAGCCTTAGGAACTACCCACGATTGCAAGAAATTCAATTTAGGCCTTTTTTGAAAAAGTCAACACCCGGGCCCGCTTGGTCCAAACCCAAAACTCGGATCAAAATCCGGTTACCCATTCACCCCGAGCCCGGATATATAATTGGTTTTGGAATCCGACCTCAATTTGAGGTCTAAATCTCCAAATTTTGAAATCCCTAGTTTCTACCCAACATTCCCAATTCCACCATGAAAATCCTAGATTCTAGGTTGAAATCTTGTTAAAAGAAGTGAAAGATTGAAAGAAATAAGTTAAGATTCACTTACCTATGATTTGGGGAAGAAATGGTCTTTGAAAATCGCTCCTTGAGGTCTAGGTTTTGAAAATTTGGGAAATGAATCAAAAATCCCGTCTAAGTCCCTTTTACACTGTTGCAGATGTCGCATTTGCGACCTGAGCTTCACAAATGCGAAGGAGTTATCGCAATTACGAAGCCCTTTACAGTCATACTGCCTTCGCAAATGCGAGAAAAGTGTCGCAATTGCGATCACTGAACCTCGCAAATGCGAGTAAAAGATCGCATTTGCGATCATTACCCCTCCCAGACTCCCTTCGCAATTGTGAAGGTAACCTCGCAAATGCGAGAACTATTGGCCCAGTTTTTCTTCGCATTTGCGATAAAAGCCTCGCAAATGAGGAATTTGCATGATTCGCAATTGCGATGCCTGATCTCGCAAATGCGAGATCAGAGGCCTGCAACAAGTTCAGCTATACCAGCAAAATTTTCTAAGTTCCAAAACACCCTGTAGCCTATTCGAAAATCACCTGAGCCCTCGGGGCTCCAAACCAAACATGCATACAAGTCTTAAAATATCATACGAACTTGTTCATGCAATCAAATCGCCAAAATAACACCTAGAATTACGAGTTTAGCACCAAATCACATGGAATTCTTAAGAAGACTTTGAAATTTCTATTTTCTCAACCGGATGTCCGAATCACATGTAATCAACTCCGATTTTCACCAAATTTTACAGACATGACTTATATATTATATTAAACCTGTACCGGGCTCCGAAACCAAAATACGGGCCTAATACCAATGAGATCAAACATTTATCCATTTCTTTAAATTATTAGATTTTCAGACTTCAATTTTTAACAATTTTTTTTTACTCAGGCTAGGGACCTCCGAATCCGATTCCGGGCATACACCGAGGTCCCATATTTATGGACCCAACGGAACTGTCAAAATACGAGTTCGGATCTGTTTACTCAAAATGTTGACTGAAGTTAACTAAATCATCTTTTAAAGGTAAAAATTATTATTTTTCTCAAATTTCCACATAAAGGTCTCCGGAAATGCGTCCGGACTACGTACGAAAATCGAGGAGGAATAAAATAAGGTTTTGAAGGCCTTGAAATACAGAATCGAGTTCTAAAACATAAGATAACCTTTTGGGTTATCACACTTCCCAACAAACAACAATTACAGTGGAATTCCTAGAACGAGGCTCATATATGAACACTGCAGAAAGTGATGACATAGTAAGGACATGTGTTACAAGTTACATGGTTAACCACAAAACAATCATAATTCTACTCAGAACTTCACTCCAAGGCACTTCTCGAATAGTCAGAATTATAGCCAAAATTCTAGATACAATAAGGGCAAGAGAGTAGTTGCAGGTGTACAAGGAGTTCCCAATGAAGCTGTTGCCACTAAAGAAAATGAAAACAAAGCACAAAATGATGGAAGGAATGTGAATTTGATTGAAGAACAGTATGGACAACTTGTAATCTTGCTTCAACAATTTCATGTGGGGAGTGGAGATGCTGGGAGATCCTCAGGGAGTTCACACTCCTGCCAATGCTGTCAACTTTGCAGGTATGATAGTATGCACTTCTTCCATTGATTTTGGTAAACTTTCAAGTAAATGCTTTGAGTCCAAAACTGATACATGGATACTGGATTCAAGGGCTTCCAATCACATGACTTTTAGTAGATCCCTAGTGTCTAACATCAAATTCTTACCTTATCCTATTTTAGTAGTCCTACCTAATGGATACAAAGTCAAAGTATCTGAGATTGGTGATGTTATTCTCATACCAAAATTAGTGTTGTACAAAGTCCTTTTAGTCCCTTCTTTCAAGTTCAATCTTGTGTCTGTTTATTGGTTGACCAAACACCTTAAAGGAATGACATCATTTATTGATAATACTTGTCTTCTGCAGGCCCCTTTAGTGAAGAGGCCTCTGGAGATTGGTAAAGTAAGAGATAGCTTATACCTGTCACACCTCCTTTTTCCGGCACCGCGAGATGGGTAGGGAGTTTTTTCCAATTAAAGGACAGTCGAAACAGGATTGGTTTAATTATTTCAGAGTCGCCACTTAGGAGATTTAGGGTGTCCCAAGTCACCAATTTTAATCCCGAATCGAGGAAAAGAATGACTCTATATTACAGTCTACGTACCAGAAATCCGGATAAGGAATTCTGTTAACCCGGGAGAAGGTGTTAGGCATTCCCGAGTTCCGTGGTTCTAGCACGGTCGCTCAACTGTTATATTCGGCTTATTTATCTGATTTTTAATACAATTATGAAACATGTGCAAATTTTATCTTTTACCGCTTTATTATTATAATTATTATTTTTTAGGAATGTGAACATTCCTTAAAACATGTCTTTGGATTGTGTCACATGAAATGCACCCACAATACGAAACATATTTTATTTGATGTTTTAGGATTTAGATTTGGGTCGCATGAAATGCGCATCCGAGTTTAAGAAGGTAAAATTAATTAAATCGCGCCTAAAGAGTCTAACGCGTCATCATCTTTGGGGAAGGAAGTGAAATTCACTAAACAATCCATCCCTAATTCTAAGTAATTTTTTTTAATAATTAAATAAATAAATGAGAATGGAGAATCCTATACATTTGTATTATTTACATCTATTTATTTTTAGCGAACTCCTTTAATAGTATCCCTAATGACTACCCTTTTTTATTATTACTAAGTTTTTTTTTTTATAAATATAAAATCAATATCTACATTCTTGAAAGTGACATATTAAATAGAAGAGAAAAACAAATATTAGCAGAAAATAATAAAATTATAATCATAGATACAACATGGAATTATCGGAAAGTAAAAAAATAAAAAATAAAAACTAATTATCCCATAGTTGGATTAAAATTCAAATTATTAGTAAGACTTAAGCTTATTGAAACTAATTATTTGCAAATACTGAAAATTGAAAGAAATAAAAACAAAAACTTGAGTACTAAATCATATTTCTAAAAATTTAAACAATTTAACATTAACTAACTTTGTTTTAATTCATCATGTCCTAATACTTGTTTGCAAACTAATTCATGTTATAACTGAAATTGACTACATGATTCGGATTAACTTATCGTTGACGAAAAACCTTATGAATAAGGAACTTAGTTAATTTTTGCCAAACTGATTCAATAACGCCATTTTTACGTTATTTCTTCTATTTTTTTTATTTAAACAATTTTAATTAATAATCAGGCTTAACTATATTTCCTAATAATCTGGTAAAGGCGTTATTTAATACGTCGCTATAATATGCCTAGTTATGCCGATGACAGTGATTTACAGAATAATAATACATGAATAACCTAAATACAATACAAAAATTAAATTAAACTAAATTAAAAATTTAACACTCCATTCTTCATTTCAGCTTACAAAATGCCAAAATTACAGTTGTGTACCTGATATTGTCAATATAAGAAGAAGAAAGTCAGCAACGTAATACGTAACACAGCAACAGCAACAATAACCAGCAATAACCAGTCAACGAAAATCCCAGTGACAGCTTTGAAAAATTCAAAATAAAATCCAGGAATGCCGAAAATAATGGACAGAAACCAAAGGAAATTTTCAGATTTTTGAAAGGCTAGTTAATCTTCAACCCTTAATTTCTACACCTGTATACCAGAATATTTCTCAGGTGTGTACTACTTTCTCTTCTAATTTTCAAAATTTTTTTTCTTTGTATGTTTTTTCTTTTCTTGAGAGTTTCAATGTTTTTTTTTTCGGAATAAATGTTCAGCTTTTTTTCAATCTTTTTTTTTTCTGTCTGTTTTTTTTTTCTTCCCCTCTTTTATTTGTCTTCAAGACTTCACATATATAACACATCCCATAAACCTTTTAATCAATTAAAATCAACCCATTTTCTCTACCAAACCCATTATCTTCCCACTCATCCCCATTATATTAAATAAACATATCACACCACCCCATTATATTTTGTCCCCCATGCTTTATTTAAAATAATGCAAGATTCCCCTTTAATTTAAATCTTGTCCCCCTTTATATTAAATAATCATATCACAACCCACCCCATTTCATTTTGTCCCCATGCTTCAAATAAACAATTACAAAATGTACAATTCCTAAACTACCCCCTCCAACCTTACTGAAATTACCAAACTACCCCTGAACGTACTACAAATTTACCAAATTACCCATCAGCTATAACACATCATTTAATCAAACATAACCAAAATATAGACAATATGATCAATTTCTAACAATGTTCAAACAACAATATGAACATGGATGAACATCATAACAACAATATCACATGAACATGATTTTAACAACATTTCAACAACAAATCACATGAACACAAATTGAACAACCAAGAACAACTAAAATTTGATTGAACAATATTTTAGCAACAAACAATCCTATTTTCGGATTCAACAACAACAACAAACAAAGTATGAAGATTTCTAAATTCAATCATATTGAACTTAAAATCAACTCTAACAACATTACAACAAACAATTCTTATATTAAACTTTAAACAAGATTATGAGAACAATTCAAGCAATAATCATAAATGGTAAACAAGAAATCAAACTATACAAAATTCGGATTCAAGATCATCCAAACAAAGTATGAACATGAATGAATCTATTTTAAGACAACAAACATGACGGATTAAACGATTAAAACAATATATTCCTTTAATACAACTAAATTCTTTAAACAAATAACAAGATCGACGAAGAAACAATTATGAACTTAAACTTGAACTTAACAATATTAACAATTTCTAACAATACATAAACACATGAAACAAATTGAAGAAACAATTAATTAAATTTCAATTTGAATCTAACAAACATCAAACTAACAAATTCTTACTTAAACAATACAACAAACATGAAATAAACATGAAAACAACTAATTAAACTTCCATTTTAAAATCTGAAAATTGATTTAACAAATAACACATGAACATGAACTAAAAATTAATTCAAACGATAAACAAAACAAACATTTGTTGATTTTAGATTCGAAAATATCAAAACAAAATAACGGACAAAATAAAATTCAAAAACTACTAACCGGATTGAAACGAACGACGAACAATGACCAAACAAACAACGAACTTGTCGAGCCTCGACCAAAACGAAGAAGACGGAAGGAAAGGAGCAGCAGTGGCGGGGAGCTGGACGGAGAAGAGAAGCAGCAGTGACAACGTCGGGGTAGCTAAACACGACGAGAAGCGGAAGCAAGTCGGAGCAGCGATGGACGACGACATGGCATCTTGGTTCGCTTTGTGTTGTTCCGGCGTGGTTGGGGGTCGTTCGTAGGTGGTGTTTGGACGGAAAAGAGCTAAGCAACCACAGCAGTAGCTTGACGTGTTCGTAAGGAGGAAAAGAAGCAACATGGTTAGCCATAGACGTCGAGCTCAAGCTTGAGCTCGTCGAGCCTCGTCAATGGCGGATAGGGCTAGGGAATTCGGACGAAGAAGAAGGAGATGAAGACGATGTAGCCATGGGTGGTCGGATTTAATGGGGGATCGTGGGAGAGGTTTTGGAGAGGAAGAAGATAGGGTGGCCATTGTTAGCTTTCTTGAAGCTTGAGGAAGAAGAAGAAGGAAATAGGGGGGGGGCGGATCTCTTTCCTTAGTTTTTAGGGTTTTCCTTTTATTTTTTGTTTTGTTTTGTGTCTTTGAAATGCAAGATAGGGGTATTGGGTCTTTTGGGTTATGGACTGGGTCGACCCAGTTCGAAATGGACTGGGTCGTAGGGAAGATTGGGCCATTTTTTGGGCCTATGGCTTGAAATCGAAGAAGAGGCCCAATTCCGACTTTCTTTATATTTTCGCTCTCTTTTCTTCTTTTATTTTTCTAAAACTAAATTATAAAAATACTTAAACTATTATTAAGAACTAAATTAAGTTATAAAAGCGCAAATTAACTCCCAATAACAATTAACGCACAATTAAGTATTAATTAAGCATAAAATTGTATATTTGGACATTAAATGCTAAAAATGCAAACGATGCCTATTTTGTAATTTTTTAATTTTTGTAAAACAAATTTAATTACTTACAATTGTAGAATTAAATCCTATATGCAAAATGCGACATATTTTTGTATTTTTTATTAATTTATCAAATAAACACGCACAAACAAATACAAATAATTATTCAAAATATCACAAAATATCACAAAATTGCACACCAAAGAAAAATCATTTTATTTTTGGATTTTTTGGGAGTAATTCTCATATAGGGCAAAAATCACGTGCTTACAGCTGCCCCTCTTTGCCCGGATACACGAAGGGTTTTCGTGCAAAGAAAAAGCGAGCGATTTTTGCCCATCCGAGTACTCCGTGTGAAGCATTTTTTGAAAAAGATTTGACCGAACCTTTGCTTCAAAGGTTTCCTACATACCCTGGGCTAAACAGGAATCAGGTCAATGTAGTTCGGGAAGTCTTGGTAGCTGGGACTACCATGGGACTGCAAAGTTACTGCTGTTGCATGCTACTTTTACTGTTTGCTGACCTCCTTATTACACCATGCTAAAAAAATAAGAAGCTAGACTAAGCTAGAAATTACAGAATCTTATCTGTTTTCCCCCTTGCTCCGGTTGTCTTGCTTTTTGTCGGTTTGTGTTTCCTCTGGTGCCTTTTTACCAAGACTTCTGGCCCTTGGTTTTTTTTTTTTTTTTAAATACCAGTTTTCGTCATTTTGTTCGGTCCGTTGGGGACATGGCTTTCTTCATTAAGCTTTTTGGTTGTTCCTCTTGGGACACGATTATCTTCATCAGATTCATCAAGACACGTCTTTTCTTTCTTTTGACTCATGCGCTTGAATTTGCGCTGGGACTTCTTGTTGCCACCTTCTGCCTTCCGGTGTTGGGATTTTTATTGTTTCCTGCTGGGGATTCTTGTTGTAACCTTCTGCCTTCCGGTGGGGTTACTGACTTCAAAATCTGCAGTATAAGACTGAAAAGTATTCCTCTCGTTATACAGGTGGGCGCCTGGAAATGGAAAAATGAAATGTATGCCCGCATTTTACTGGTGGGCGACCTAGAACTGAAATGTATTCCCGCATTTTACTGGCGGGCGACCTAGAACTGAAAAGTATTCCCGCATTTTACTGGTGGGTGACCTAGAACTTAAAAGTATTCCCGCATTTTACTGGTGGGCGACCTAGAACTGAAAAGTATTCCCGCATTATACTGGTGGGCGACCTAGAACTGAAATGTATTCCCGCATTTTACTGGTGGGTGACCTAGAACTTAAAAGTATTCCCGCATTTTACTGGTGGGCGACCTAGAACTGAAAAGTATTCCCGCATTATACTGGTGGGCGACCTAGAACTGAAATGTATTCCCGCATTTTACTGGTGGGCGACCTAGAGCATGAAATGAGAACATAAATGCATACCCGCATTATACTGGTGGGTGACCTAGAACTTAAAAGTATTCCCGCATTTTACTGGTGGGCGACCTAGAACTGAAAAGTATTCCCGCATTATACTGGTGGGCGACCTAGAACTGAAATGTATTCCCGCATTTTACTGGTGGGCGACCTAGAGCATGAAATGAGAACATAAATGCATACCCGCATTATACTGGTGGGTGACCTAGAACTTAAATGTATTCCCGCATTTTACTGGTGGGTGACCTAGAACTTAAAAGTATTCCCGCATTTTACTGGTGGGCGACCTAGAACTGAAAAGTATTCCCGCATTTTACTGGTGGGCGACCTAGAACTGAAATGTAACTTAAATGTATTCCCGCATTTTACTGGTGGGTGACCTAGAACTGAAAAGTATTCCCGCATTATACTGGTGGGCGACCTAGAACTGAAAAGTATTCCCGCATTATACTGGTGGGCGACCTAGAACTGAAATGTATTCCCGCATTTTACTGGTGGGCGACCTAGAACTGAAAAGTATTCCCGCATTATACTGGTGGGCGACCTAGAACTGAAAAGTATTCCCGCATTATACTGGTGGGCGACCTAGAACTGAAATGTATTCCCGCATTTTACTGGTGGGCGACCTAGAGCATGAAATGAGAACATAAATGCATACCCGCATTATACTGGTGGGTGACCTAGAGCATGAAATGAAAACATAAATGCATACCCGCATTATACTGGTGGGTGACCTAGAACTTAAAAGTATTCCCGCATTTTACTGGTGGGCGACCTAGAGCATGAAATGAGAACATAAATGCATACCCGCATTATACTGGTGGGTGACCTAGAACTTAAAAGTATTCCCGCATTTTACTGGTGGGCGACCTAGAACTGAAAAGTATTCCCGCATTATACTGGTGGGCGACCTAGAACTGAAATGTATTCCCGCATTTTACTGGTGGGCGACCTAGAGCATGAAATGAGAACATAAATGCATACCCGCATTATACTGGTGGGTGACCTAGAACTTAAAAGTATTCCCGCATTTTACTGGTGGGCGACCTAGAACTGAAAAGTATTCCCGCATTATACTGGTGGGCGACCTAGAACTGAAATGTATTCCCGCATTTTACTGGTGGGCGACCTAGAGCATGAAATGAGAACATAAATGCATACCCGCATTATACTGGTGGGTGACCTAGAACTGAAATGTATTCCCGCATTTTACTGGTGGGCGACCTAGAACTGAAATGTATTCCCGCATTTTACTGGTGGGCGACCTAGAACTGAAATGTATTCCCGCATTTTACTGGTGGGCGACCTAGAACTGAAATGTATTCCCGCATTCTACTGGTGGGCGACCTAGAACTGAAATGTATTCCCGCATTTTACTGGTGGGCGACCTAGAACTGAAATGTATTCCCGCATTCTACTGGTGGGCGACCTAGAACTGAAATGTATTCCCGCATTTTACTGGTGGGCGACCTAGAACAGAAAGTATTCCCGCATTATACTGGTGGGCGACCTAGAACTTAAAAGTATTCCCGCATTCTACTGGTGGGCGACCTAGAACTGAAATGTATTCCCGCATTTTACTGGTGGGCGACCTAGAACAGAAAGTATTCCCGCATTTTACTGGTGGGCGACCTAGAACTGAAATGTATTCCCGCATTTTACTGGTGGGCGACCTAGAACTGAAATGTATTCCCGCATTCTACTGGTGGGCGACCTAGAACTGAAATGTATTCCCGCATTTTACTGGTGGGCGACCTAGAACTGAAATGTATTCCCGCATTCTACTGGTGGGCGACCTAGAACTGAAATGTATTCCCGCATTCTACTGGTGGGCGACCTAGAACTGAAATGTATTCCCGCATTTTACTGGTGGGCGACCTAGAACTGAAATGTATTCCCGCATTCTACTGGTGGGCGACCTAGAACTGAAATGTATTCCCGCATTTTACTGGTGGGCGACCTAGAACTGAAAGTAAAAGGACAGAAATGTATGCCTCTGTTATATGGGCGGGCTCCCAACTTCAATGCTAACTTAGGAGGAAATGCGTCTCCTATGGGTAAACTAAACTTAGGAGGAAATGCGTCTCCTATGGGTAAAAGTAAATTTAGGAGGAAATACGTCTCCTATGGGTAAACTAAACTTAGGAGGAAATGCGTCTCCTATGGGTAAACTAAACTTAGGAGGAAATGCGTCTCCTATGGGTAAAACTAAACTTAGGAGGAAATGCGTCTCCTGTGGGTAAAACTAAACTTAGGAGGAAATGCGTCTCCTGTGGGTAAAAGTAAATTTAGGAGGAAATGCGTCTCCTATGGGTAAACTAAACTTAGGAGGAAATGCGTCTCCTATGGGTAAACTAAACTTAGGAGGAAATGCGTCTCCTATGGGTGAAACTAAACTTAGGATGAAATGCGTCTCCTATGGGTAAAACTAAACTTAGGAGGAAATGCGTCTCCTATGGGTGAAACTAACTTAGGAAGAAATACGTCTCCTATGGGTGAAACTAACTTAGGAAGTGCGTCTCCTATTGGCAGAACTAGACTTAGGAAGTGCGTCTCCTATTGGCAAAGGCGTGGAATGTATTCCCTTGTTATACAGGTGGGCGCCTAAAATATGCAATGGACAGACAAGAAAAGTATTCCTTTCGTTATTCAGGTGGGCGCCTGGCTTCAACAACAACTTTGAAAATAAAATCCTATTCGAGGGCGGATGAACCCAAAATATCCTATTCGAGGGCGGATGAACCCAAAATATCCTATTCGAGGGCGGATGAACCCAAAATATCCTATTCGAGGGCGGATGAACCCAAAATATCCTATTCGAGGGCGGATGAACCCAAAATATCCTGTTCGAGGGCGGATGAACCCAAAATATCCTGTTCGAGGGCGGATGAACCCAAAATATCCTGTTCGAGGGCGGATGAACCCAAAATATCCTGTTCGAGGGCGGATGAACCCAAAATATCCTATTCGAGGGCGGATGAACCCAAAATATCCTGTTCGAGGGCGGATGAACCCAAAATATCCTTATGACTTGAAAATGTCTTACCTCGAATACTTGCTGGGGATAACACTGTTGGGGAATTATTTACTTACCTGTTGGGGGGTAAAATGTTATCAGCTGGGGATAACGCTGTCGAGGATAACACTGTTGGGGGATTCTGATTCTTTCAGAACTAGTGCTTCACTGAGCTCAAGTTTCATCCCTTTGCTGGGGAACAACTTCCTCCATAGAACTTATTATGTTGGGGGCAACACTGGTTCTAAGACCACTTCCCTTGAGACTGGCGTTATCTTTATTCTTTCCCGCATGGGTACCTGACTTCCAGAAAATTTTCTAAGCAGAAGGAAAGTTTTCTGCCCCAGTTTGATAATATCCCTTGCGGCATGCATTTCTGGCATCAATGCCATTTCCTTTACCTGTTTCAAATTAAACAAAATTTGTTAGTTTAAAACATAGTGGTTGGTTGTGATACCCCTACTGGGATGGCTTTTCCCTTTCTCCTTCCTTGCTCTGCGTTCCACAGCTTGTTGGGGATGATATTATGTGCTGGGGATAGTCCCTTCCTACTGGGGATATCCGTCTTCTTTTGTGACATAGCTCGGAAGCTGGCATTTCCCCGACCTTTTAGTCCTAGTATGAATTTCCCAAATCATGCTCATTGCTCTCCTTGATTTGCCCACGGGCTTTGGCCTTGAGGTTTATAACTTTGGTTTTGGCAAGGATATCCCTTTTGAAACTCGTCAATCCTTTTGTCTATTCCCTTTTGCTGGGGATATTTTCTTGACACTGGCCTCGCGCTTGTTCCTCGCTGACTACACCATTTGGATGCACTAGTCAGATCTCATTTTGTATAATTGGGAAGCTGATGACATATTTTGAAGTCAATTCACACTTATTATGACCAGACAGACTCTATTGGGGAGTTTTTCTATGAAAGGAGAAAGACAAAAGAAACAAAATAAAAGACAAAGGAAACGATGACTCTTTTACAAAAGAAACTATAAATAAAAACCTATCAAACGAAAACACCGACTCTAATGGTCATGACATGCACATGTGGCCTATCCTCTGTCGTCAATCATCTTTCAAGACCTTCAATTGGCAATTTCCCATCTGGTTCCTAATCTTATTCGACTTGTAGTGCCCGAAGGGTTTTCACTATCAAGCCTCTCTCATTTTGGTTTTTCTCTCAGCTTTCATCGCCTTATGGTGTCCGTGAAGATTTTCACCGATAAGACTCTCTCATTTGTATCACTTTCCCGATGGGGATTTGGAGTGTTGCCGGTATGACTCTCTCTGCTGGAGATTAGAGTCCTTTCTGTTGTGGAACAGAGTGTTATGTTCGCCGGTAAGACTCTCATTTGTCTGACTTGGCATCTTTTGCAGACTGATCAGAAGGTCTTTCTTTGAACCGTAATGTGGTTTTTTTTGGATAAGCTTAGAAAGAAAGGGTATTAAAGGCTCAAACAAAATAAATTGGAGGTTTAAAATTACAACATTCGGAACCAATTTTGCTTACCACAAGCGCAACCCTTGCCCCAGTTTCTTGCTTGGGGATTATTTATTAATTTTTTTTTAATTTATTACACCATGCATACCATGCACATTATGCACACTATGCACCATATGACCGAGCTGTGAAGCGCCTACGTATCCTCTTTGAGGAATCAGGTCAAACGTAGTTCCCAATTCCTCTTTTTTCATTTGACTTTTTTTTTTGTTACCATTTTTCTTTTATTTTCTTTTTCGTTTTGTTTTTTTTTTTTTTCATGTTTTCATGCCATGCTCGCGTTTTCTAGTCGTTTTTACTGATTCCGAACGAGGGGTATGAAAGAAAAATAAGTAAGGCTCAAAAAGGGGTAACGAAGGATAAAGTGTTTAGGTAGCAGAACAAAATGCCTTCGTCATTCCAGTCTTCAAAACATGCCAAATGCAAACAACACAACAAACAATAGATTTATAGTCTCTTCCGACGGTGCTGGGCTTGACAATTATGTTAAACATATGTTTGTTCATTTGTCACTTCTAAAGCACCGTTGGGCGACACTCTCATTCTCTTTTATTATGAACGACCCTCATGCCAATTTAGGCGAATCTTTATTTAACGGTTTTCTTTGTGTTTGCCCCAGTTCCACATGACTCGGGCTCCAAATAATCTCAAACCGTTCTTATTTCCTTTAAATGCTTTGATCACCTTCTCAGGGTTTTATGATTAACTTTTAAGACTAGGCCCAAACTGGGTGCGCATGTCATGTCCCTAGAATCGGCATTGAACAAAAATGATAAAAGGACTAAACAAAAAGATGACTGGAAATAATAAAAGACCGGATTTTGTATTAGACTACAGGTGAAATGGTTTAAATAACAAAACAAACAAAACAATCCAGAACAAAATCCTAAAACAAACTGGACAAGACAACATCCGACTTATAACCCTAATAATCCGAACAACAGAAATGACAACAAAATGAGCCACCACAAGCTTCTCTCTTGCTGACCAAGGAACAAAACGTCCTCCCACTTTATCAAAATTGGCATTTTAGCCACTGAGCTTTGCATCAATACTACCGAGACCATTACCAGCTTCAATCTCATCAACCTCCGTCGGCAAGTTCTCGAGGGGGTTCGAATGCTCCATGTCACTGTTATTAATCACAACCCGCCCTTCTCGGATCATTTTCTCTACTTCCCTTCTCCAACTATGACAGCTCTCAATGTTGTGCCCTATGACATTGGAGTGGTAGGTGCATCGCGCTGCCGGATCAAAGCTCCTTGCAAGTGGATTTGGAGTACATGCGGGGAGTGGTTCAATCGAGCCAGCATGCCTTAGCCTTTCAAACAGACTGGCATAAGATACCCCGATAGGGGTGAGAGCCTTTTCTCGTTTCAGCAACCTCTTCATTCTTGCATGTTGACAGGGCCGGAAACCTGATCCAGATGGCTTTTGGTAGGCTTGTATGGGTGGGTAAGCATTTCGTGGAGTCGGGTACCTGGGAAGTGAGGTATGGCTTTTGAGGTCACGGGGAAAGAAGTGGTGTTGGGGAGCGAAGAAACATTGAAGAGTGATGGAGCTACTCGGATAGCTGGGAAAGCTGCCATAAATGGGTTGGAATGGAGAGTATGGAGAATCTTCCATTATGGTGTTGGGTGCTTGGGAAATGACCGAGTTCAAGAGGCTTGGCGGTGGAGGGGGTGGTGCTTTTCCCGTTATCCATGCCTGATACATGTCTGCAACATGCTGTCTCAGCATTTTCACTTCTTCTACCAACCTGTTGTTCTGTTCGACCAATTGTTGTCGGTCATCAGTACCGATCCACTCGGTTCTGCGGTTCTGAGCCATTGTCCTTTGATTTTGCTTTGCAGGGAGGAGTTACCACAACCAACCACTTTCTATATATGGACACATCAAAGGGAAGCCATCACGTTAGTGTTAGGGCATTGGACAGACAATCATGTATCAGAGATACAATGTACCTAAGCAGTTAGACAATTGTGCCCCCTGAAAATCTTCCACACTCTCTTTTATTTATTTATTATTATATTTTTTTATATTTTTTTTATTTTGGTGGTGGTCGAATCTTATGGAGATTGCCTACGTATCATGACCCCGCATGAATCAGACCGAGCGTAGTTCGGACCCAATAAAAGATAAACAATGCTAAACATTTTTTTTCAATTTTCATGTTAAAACAAACTGAGTTTCAAAGGTTTGAAGATGACCTACAAGCTGGAAAATCAAACAACCCACATATTCTAATTAAAAGATTTACAAATGGCCAATTTCTTTCCCCGTTTGACAAATGCAACCAAACGGTTATTTTTGCAAATGTGGCCCCTTCCAACTTTCACATGAATTTGAGGCCGGGGAGGATTATTTTATGACACTTTACACACTTGTCCATTCTTTTACGAAAATAACCTTTCGACAACTGACAGATACTCTAAGGTATTTCGGCAAGAACGGTTCAAGACGCGGCCGAAGTTGGCTCGGGTTATTTTGACTAAAAAAAATCCAAACGGTATTCACCTGACCGTTGACTCTTTTTTTTTTCAAATTATACTAAAAACCTGATGTTATAAACACGGCCCTTCAGCGCCTCGAGGACGAAGATTTATAGGGCTGTGTGGGTCAACTAGACCAAAATCCTAAACATGACCCAAAAAAAGTGGCTGTTTATGCAAAGTTAGCCTTCCGGCGTCCCTCTCGGGAACATTCGGCTATTTTTGACAAAACAGCATCACCCGACTTATTTATGACTCTTTTTATCACTTTTCGAATTAGAAAAGTCAATATTGCAAACACGGCCTTTCAACGCCTCGGGGACGAAGATTTTTAAGGCTGTGTGGGTCAACTGGTCAAAATCTTAAAAATGACCCAAAGGCGGCTGTTTATGCAAAGTCAGCCTCCCGGCGTCCCTTTCGGGAACATTCGGCTATGTCTTCATAAAACAGCGTCACCCGACTTCTCTATGACAAAATTAAAATTTTGACATATTTTTTTTTGGCTATTTTAGCAAAAGGGAAGGTTGGACACCACTAGACTTATTTATGACAAAATAAAAAATTTTGACACGTTTTTTATTTATTTTTTTTGTTTTTGACTATTTTAGCAAAAAAGGGGGTTGGACCCGATGAGGGTTGCCTACGTATCTCACATCCGGTGAGAATCAAACCCGCGTAGTTCGGGCCTCGCGAATAAGTAAATGAATTAATATTTTTTTTTAATTGGAACTGTGAAAGAACTGCTTCAAAAGAAGAAAGGAAGTATATATATTTTTTTTGATTGATTTCTTTTTGAAAGAAAGACTTGTAAAAATTCCTTTTCTTTTGATTTAAACTTAGAGAATTTCGAAAGTAAAAGGAAGTTTTTTTTTTTTGAATTTCCATTTGTTTTTTTTTCTATTCTAAAGAAAAAAAAATATTTTTGGAATTTTACTTTTGATAAAAGAAATGCTTCTAAAAAATATTTTTTGAATTTTGAATTTTCTTTTCAATTTTGAAAGAAGTATCAAAATATTTTCGGATTTTTTTTTTTAAAAAAAGAAAACATTTTTATTATTTTTGTTTTATCAACAATGGAAAATAAAGATATTTATATTATTTTTTGCAAGACATATCTTTTTTTGGAATTTTACTTTGAATTTTCTTGGCAAGACAAATACTCTTTGCAACAAATAAAGATATATATATTTTTTGGAAATAAAAAAAAACTTTTCGGATTTATATATTTGCGACAAATAATGAAAGACTTTTTTATTTTTTTTTATTTTTTGCATTTTCATAAGCAAATAAATAATAAAAAAATCATTTTAAAAATAAGACTCTTTTTCATTTTCATTTTCATGGCAAGACAAACTATATATTTTTTCTATTTTTATTTTTGAAAAATAAAACACAACAACGACTCTTTTTTTTCTTAGCTTTAATAAAACAAACTAATAAGACATTTTTTTTTATTTTTTTTTCTCAAAATTTCGGCAGAGTTTTGACAGTATTTGGGCATTTGTTTTCTTTTCAAAAATAAACAATCAATTCCCTAACCGCTATTTCTTTTTTTTCAATTTCAAAATATTATTCCTGATATTCACAAGTCAGTCAACACACAAGTCCTAATTAAATTAATGCGCAAGTAGTAACAAGTAAGATGCATCAGGATGGTCATTTTCATTTTTGGTGCACCTGTCCTAGACAGACCCAACCCCTGTGTTGAGCCTCCAAAGTCAGATGCACGTGATGCAAACAAACGTTCCTACTAGGGATCTGGCATGTGGCTTTGTTATACTAGGTTCAGAACCTGGGTGTTTGTTCTAGACCTGGCTTACCCGAGCGGACAGCTCGAGCTGAGGGGGGGTAGCGTACCGGGAATACAGAAGCTTCACCGGCTTAGCAACTTGTCCGAACCTCGTTCTAAATTGGGATTTTACACTATACAGAAAAGAAGTCGTACGAAGTACACCCTTCTTCATGATTTAGAAGACTCAGAGAGGAGATGGGTTTCGGCACAGTTTATACACAGTTCACGTAATATCAAAGCGGTAAAAGCAACATTTAGCACATTAGGCTCAAACATGTAAAAATCAGATAAAACCAAATATAACAATTTATATGAGCTCGAATTTCTAACCCTGAACCACTGGTTCTGGGTTAAATCCCCAGCGGAGTCGCCAGAGCTGTCACACCTCCTTTTTCCGGCACCGCGAGGTGGGTAGGGAGTTTTTTCCAATTAAAGGACAGTCGAAACGGGATTGGTTTAATTATTTCAGAGTCGCCACTTAGGAGATTTAGGGTGTCCCAAGTCACCAATTTTAATCCCGAATCGAGGAAAAGAATGACTCTATATTACAGTCTACGTACCAGAAATCCGGATAAGGAATTCTGTTAACCCGGGAGAAGGTGTTAGGCATTCCCGAGTTCCGTGGTTCTAGCACGGTCGCTCAACTGTTATATTCGGCTTATTTATCTGATTTTTAATACAATTATGAACCATGTGCAAATTTTATCTTTTACCGCTTTATTATTATAATTATTATTTTTTAGGAATGTGAACATCGCTTAAAACATGTCTTTGGATTGTGTCACATGAAATGCACCCACAATACGAAACATATTTTATTTGATGTTTTAGGATTTAGATTTGGGTCGCATGAAATGCGCATCCGAGTTTAAGAAGGTAAAATTAATTAAATCGCGCCTAAAGAGTCTAACGCGTCATCATCTTTGGGGAAGGAAGTGAAATTCACTAAACAATCCATCCCTAATTCTAAGTAATTTTTTTTAATAATTAAATAAATAAATGAGAATGGAGAATCCTATACATTTGTATTATTTACATCTATTTATTTTTAGCGAACTCCTTTAATAGTATCCCTAATGACTACCCTTTTTTATTATTACTAAGTTTTTTTTTTTATAAATATAAAATCAATATCTACATTCTTGAAAGTGACATATTAAATAGAAGAGAAAAACAAATATTAGCAGAAAATAATAAAATTATAATCATAGATACAACATGGAATTATCGGAAAGTAAAAAAATAAAAAATAAAAACTAATTATCCCATAGTTGGATTAAAATTCAAATTATTAGTAAGACTTAAGCTTATTGAAACTAATTATTTGCAAATACTGAAAATTGAAAGAAATAAAAACAAAAACTTGAGTACTAAATCATATTTCTAAAAATTTAAACAATTTAACATTAACTAACTTTGTTTTAATTCATCATGTCCTAATACTTGTTTGCAAACTAATTCATGTTATAACTGAAATTGACTACATGATTCGGATTAACTTATCGTTGACGAAAAACCTTATGAATAAGGAACTTAGTTAATTTTTGCCAAACTGATTCAATAACGCCATTTTTACGTTATTTCTTCTATTTTTTTTATTTAAACAATTTTAATTAATAATCAGGCTTAACTATATTTCCTAATAATCTGGTAAAGGCGTTATTTAATACGTCGCTATAATATGCCTAGTTATGCCGATGACAGTGATTTACAGAATAATAATACATGAATAACCTAAATACAATACAAAAATTAAATTAAACTAAATTAAAAATTTAACACTCCATTCTTCATTTCAGCTTACAAAATGCCAAAATTACAGTTGTGTACCTGATATTGTCAATATAAGAAGAAGAAAGTCAGCAACGTAATACGTAACACAGCAACAGCAACAATAACCAGCAATAACCAGTCAACGAAAATCCCAGTGACAGCTTTGAAAAATTCAAAATAAAATCCAGGAATGCCGAAAATAATGGACAGAAACCAAAGGAAATTTTCAGATTTTTGAAAGGCTAGTTAATCTTCAACCCTTAATTTCTACACCTGTATACCAGAATATTTCTCAGGTGTGTACTACTTTCTCTTCTAATTTTCAAAAAATTTTTTTTCTTTGTATGTTTTTTCTTTTCTTGAGAGTTTCAATGTTTTTTTTTTTCGGAATAAATGTTCAGCTTTTTTTCAATCTTTTTTTTTTCTGTCTGTTTTTTTTTTCTTCCCCTCTTTTATTTGTCTTCAAGACTTCACATATATAACACATCCCATAAACCTTTTAATCAATTAAAATCAACCCATTTTCTCTACCAAACCCATTATCTTCCCACTCATCCCCATTATATTAAATAAACATATCACACCACCCCATTATATTTTGTCCCCCATGCTTTATTTAAAATAATGCAAGATTCCCCTTTAATTTAAATCTTGTCCCCCTTTATATTAAATAATCATATCACAACCCACCCCATTTCATTTTGTCCCCCATGCTTCAAATAAACAATTACAAAATGTACAATTCCTAAACTACCCCCTCCAACCTTACTGAAATTACCAAACTACCCCTGAACGTACTACAAATTTACCAAATTACCCATCAGCTATAACACATCATTTAATCAAACATAACCAAAATATAGACAATATGATCAATTTCTAACAATGTTCAAACAACAATATGAACATGGATGAACATCATAACAACAATATCACATGAACATGATTTTAACAACATTTCAACAACAAATCACATGAACACAAATTGAACAACCAAGAACAACTAAAATTTGATTGAACAATATTTTAGCAACAAACAATCCTATTTTCGGATTCAACAACAACAACAAACAAAGTATGAAGATTTCTAAATTCAATCATATTGAACTTAAAATCAACTCTAACAACATTACAACAAACAATTCTTATATTAAACTTTAAACAAGATTATGAGAACAATTCAAGCAATAATCATAAATGGTAAACAAGAAATCAAACTATACAAAATTCGGATTCAAGATCATCCAAACAAAGTATGAACATGAATGAATCTATTTTAAGACAACAAACATGACGGATTAAACGATTAAAACAATATATTCCTTTAATACAACTAAATTATTTAAACAAATAACAAGATCGACGAAGAAACAATTATGAACTTAAACTTGAACTTAACAATATTAACAATTTCTAACAATACATAAACACATGAAACAAATTGAAGAAACAATTAATTAAATTTCAATTTGAATCTAACAAACATCAAACTAACAAATTCTTACTTAAACAATACAACAAACATGAAATAAACATGAAAACAACTAATTAAACTTCCATTTTAAAATCTGAAAATTGATTTAACAAATAACACATGAACATGAACTAAAAATTAATTCAAACGATAAACAAAACAAACATTTGTTGATTTTAGATTCGAAAATATCAAAACAAAATAACGGACAAAATAAAATTCAAAAACTACTAACCGGATTGAAACGAACGACGAACAATGACCAAACAAACAACGAACTTGTCGAGCCTCGACCAAAACGAAGAAGACGGAAGGAAAGGAGCAGCAGTGGCGGGGAGCTGGACGGAGAAGAGAAGCAGCAGTGACAACGTCGGGGTAGCTAAACACGACGAGAAGCGGAAGCAAGTCGGAGCAGCGATGGACGACGACATGGCATCTTGGTTCGCTTTGTGTTGTTCCGGCGTGGTTGGGGGTCGTTCGTAGGTGGTGTTTGGACGGAAAAGAGCTAAGCAACCACAGCAGTAGCTTGACGTGTTCGTAAGGAGGAAAAGAAGCAACATGGTCAGCCATAGACGTCGAGCTCAAGCTTGAGCTCGTCGAGCCTCGTCAATGGCGGATAGGGCTAGGGAATTCGGACGAAGAAGAAGGAGATGAAGACGATGTAGCCATGGGTGGTCGGATTTAATGGGGGATCGTGGGAGAGGTTTTGGAGAGGAAGAAGATAGGGTGGCCATTGTTAGCTTTCTTGAAGCTTGAGGAAGAAGAAGAAGGAAATAGGGGGGGGGCGGATCTCTTTCCTTAGTTTTTAGGGTTTTCCTTTTATTTTTTGTTTTGTTTTGTGTCTTTGAAATGCAAGATAGGGGTATTGGGTCTTTTGGGTTATGGACTGGGTCGACCCAGTTCGAAATGGACTGGGTCGTAGGGAAGATTGGGCCATTTTTTGGGCCTATGGCTTGAAATCGAAGAAGAGGCCCAATTCCGACTTTCTTTATATTTTCGCTCTCTTTTCTTCTTTTATTTTTCTAAAACTAAATTATAAAAATACTTAAACTATTATTAAGAACTAAATTAAGTTATAAAAGCGCAAATTAACTCCCAATAACAATTAACGCACAATTAAGTATTAATTAAGCATAAAATTGTATATTTGGACATTAAATGCTAAAAATGCAAACGATGCCTATTTTGTAATTTTTTAATTTTTGTAAAACAAATTTAATTACTTACAATTGTAGAATTAAATCCTATATGCAAAATGCGACATATTTTTGTATTTTTTATTAATTTATCAAATAAACACGCACAAACAAATACAAATAATTATTCAAAATATCACAAAATATCACAAAATTGCACACCAAAGAAAAATCATTTTATTTTTGGATTTTTTGGGAGTAATTCTCATATAGGGCAAAAATCACGTGCTTACAATACCTACTTTGCTCCAAGTGTTTGAGAGACAACAACTCCTCCAACATAGCTTCGGATCATTTTTGTGATGTAAATAGTCCTTTTTTGAATAATATGCAATATCATCTACCTTCATTTGTAAATAAGCCAACTCTGAATCAAATGCAGAACTTTTCCCTTTCAAATGCTAATACCTTTACTTTGAATGCTGATGTTTCTGGATCTAATTTATGTCTTTCCAACAATGTAAACATCTTATGGCACAATAGACTTGGACATGTGCCATTTACAAAGATGAAAGGTATCTCCACCATACCTGCTGAATTTTCCCCCAAGCAACCATTCATAAGCACAATCTACCCCACGGCCAGATAGATCAGACTACCCTTTCCCCAAAACACTAGCACTTCTTCCAAAGTTTTTGAGTTACTTCATATGGATTTATGGGGACCCTACAATAAACACACTCATGACATATACATACACTTCATCACTATAGTAGATGATTATAGTAGAACTACTTGAACTTAGTTACTAGCATGCAAGAGCAATAACTTGCGAACAATCAAAGATTTTATCTCCTTAGTTGAAAATCAGTTCAATACCAATGTCCAGTCCATTAGATCTGACTAGGGGTGTTCATAAAAATCCGAAAAGCCAGACCAAATCAAAAACCAAACCAAACCGACCAAAAAAATCGATACTTTTTGGTTTGATTTGATTTTGGTTTTGAATTTTAAAAACCGATCAAATTTGGTTTTGTTTTGGTTTTAATCAGAAAAAAACCTTAAAAAAACCCGAACCAAATCGATAATAGGAGTAGCTATTTCAAATTTATTATTACACCTATATATATGTATATTTTTATACAAAGTTTCAAAAATTTAATGGTAAATGTTAATAGTTTACACTTTTAGTATAGTTCTTTACCTTTACATTCTAGTTTGATTGGTAGTTTTCTTTTGTTAAATGTAAGAATCCATTTCGTATTAAAAATAATATATTTTTAATTGGGTTCTTAAATTATTCATCATTATTTGATTTAATTTCCATCAATATATCTTGGTAAATAATAGATTTCTCAAAGGACATATGATTTGATAGTGTTACGTTGAAAATGTGATCGCCGGAATATGTGTTTGGTAGTGTGTGTGTGTCTTATATTTAAGAAAAAACTGACAAATAACCGAAAAAAACCTAAAAACCGACAAAATTTGACATAAACCGAATCGAGAAAAAATCGACTTAATTGGTTTGGTTTGGTTCTAATATTTAAAAAACCGACTTACTTGATTTGGTTTCTTTTTAGGGAAAAACAAATCCAAACCGAACCATGACCACCCCTAGATCTGACAATGGATTGGAATTTAACAGTCTAGAAACCAATACTTTTTTTTAGTCAAAATGGATTATTCACCAAATAACTTGTCCTTATACACCACAACAAAATGGAGTAGTGGAAAAGATACACAGATATTTGCTTGAAACAGCTAGAGCCCTACTTTTCCAATCTAAATTACCTTTGAAGTATTGGGAGGGGTGTGTTCTAACAGCCACTCACATCATAAACAGATTACCTACTACATATCTCCAAAACAGGTCTCCTTTTGAAATTCTATATGGCAAGAAACCAGACTATACATAGCTAAGAAACTTTGGTTGCTTGTGCTTTCCTACAACACCTAAGATTCACATAAGCAAATTTAAGCCAAGGTCAGTTCCACATGTCTTTCTAAGTTATCCATTTGGTGTCAAAGGTTACAAAGTATTGGATTTGTCAACAAAGAAAATACACTTTGGCAGAGATATTATCTTCCATGAGTTTATATTTCCTTTTGAAATATATTCTGAGTCTAAGTTTGTGTCATTTTCCAGATTCTTTGATACTATCCCCTCTGATGAACTAGTGACTGTCGGTCATGACAATGCCATAGAAATGCCTACTGATAATTCACCATCTGATTCTTTATATGTGAATTCACCTGGTCCAGTTGATCCTATACCTACTTCTCCCCCTTCACCTTGTTCATATTTTGGTTCTCTCTTTCAAACTTCTCCCCGTGCCAATTCTGCACCTTCTCCCTCATACTCACCTCCTTCTCTTAGTTCTCCATCAGTACATCATCCCTCTGAACTTCTAAGAAAATCACAGAGGGAGCACAAAACTCCTACATATCTGAAAGATTATGTACACAATGTCAGGAATGTTGATAAACACTCCTTTTCTCTCAATAACTTATTTTCTAACTGTCACCACATAACCCATGAATCAATGAATCCTAACAATCGGCTTTGGTAAGAAACATTTGCAATGATAGTGAACTATCTTCCTTTGAAGAGGCTATTGTCAGCCCTGCTTGGCAGGCAGCCATGATTCAAGAGTTTGAGGCACTTTATGCCAACAACACCTGGAGCTTAGTGCCTCTTCCACCTAACAAAAAGGCTATAGACTGTAGATGGGTTTCTTTTTAGGAGAAAACAAATCCAAATCGAACCATGACCACCCCTAGATCTGACAATGGATTGGAATTTAACAGTCTAGAAACCAATACTTTCTTTCAGTCAAAATGGATTATTCACCAAATAACTTGTCCTTATACACCACAACAAAATGGAGTAGTGGAAAGGATACACAGATATTTGCTTGAAACAGCTAGAGCCCTACTTTTCCAATCTAAATTACCTTTGAAGTATTGGGAGGAGTGTGTTCTAACAGCCACTCACATCATAAACAGATTACCTACTACATATCTCCAAAACAGGTCTCCTTTTGAAGTTCTATATGGCAAGAAACCAGACTATACACAGCTAAGAAACTTTGGTTGCTTGTGCTTTCCTACAACACCTAAGATTCACATAAGCAAATTTAAGCCAAGGTCAGTTCTACATGTCTTTCTATGTTATCCATTTGGTGTCAAAGGTTACAAAGTATTGGATTTGTCAACAAAGAAAATACACACTAGCAGAGATATTATCTTCCATGAGTTTATATTTCCTTTTGAAATATATTCTAAGTCTAAGTTTGTGTCATTTTCCAGATTCTTTGATACTATCCCCTCTGATGAACTAGTGACTGTCAGTCATGACAATACCGTAGAAATGCCTACTGATAATTCACCATCTGATTCTTTATATGTGAATTCACCTGGTCCAGTTGATCCTATACCTACTTCTCCCCATTCACCTTGTTCATATTTTGGTTCTCCCTTTCAAACTTCTCCCCGTGCCAATTCTGCACCTTCTCCCTCATACTCACCTCCTTCTCTTAGTTCTCCATCAGTGCATCATCCCTCTGAACTTCTAAGAAGATCACAGAGGGAGCACAAAACTCCTACATATCTGAATGACTATGTACACAATGTCAGTAATGTTGATAAACGCTCATTTTCTCTCAATAACTTATTTTCTAACTGTCACCACATAACCCATGAATCAGTGAATCTTAACAATCGGCTTTGGTAAGAAACATTTGCAATGATAGTGAACTATCTTCCTTTGAAGAGGCTATTGTCAGCCCTGCTTGGCAGGCAGCCATGATTCAAGAGTTTGAGGAACTTTATGCCAACAACACCTGGAGCTTAGTGCCTCTTCCACCTAACAAAAAGGCTATAGACTGTAGATGGGTTTCTTTTTAGGGAAAAACAAATCCAAATCGAACCATGACCACCCCTAGATCTGACAATGGATTGGAATTTAACAGTCTAGAAACCAATACTTTCTTTCAGTCAAAATGGATTATTCACCAAATAACTTGTCCTTATACACCACAACAAAATGGAGTAGTGGAAAGGATACACAGATATTTGCTTGAAACAGCTAGAGCCCTACTTTTCCAATCTAAATTACCTTTGAAGTATTGGGAGGAGTGTGTTCTAACAGCCACTCACATCATAAACAGATTACCTACTACATATCTCCAAAACAGGTCTCCTTTTGAAGTTCTATATGGCAAGAAACCAGACTATACACAACTAAGAAACTTTGGTTGCTTGTGCTTTCCTACAACACCTAAGATTCACATAAGCAAATTTAAGCCAAGGTCAGTTCCATATGTCTTTCTAGGTTATCCATTTGGTGTCAAAGGTTACAAAGTATTGGATTTGTCAACAAAGAAAATATACATTAGCAGAGATATTATCTTCCATGAGTTTATATTTCCTTTTAAAATATATTCTAAGTCTAAGTTTGTGTCATTTTCCAGATTCTTTGATACTATCCCCTCTGATGAACTAGTGGCTGTCAGTCATGACAATGCCACAGAAATGCCTACTGATAATTCACCATCTGATTCTTTATATGTGAATTCACCTGGTCCAGTTGATCCTATACCTACTTCTCCCCCTTCACCTTGTTCATATTTTGGTTTTCCCTTTCAAACTTCTCCCCGTGCCAATTCTGCACCTTCTCCCTCATACTCACCTCCCTCTCTTAGTTCTCCATCAGTGCATCATCTCTCTGAACTTCTAAGAAGATCACAGAGGGAGCACAAAACTCCTACATATCTGAAAGACTATGTACACAATGTCAGTAATGTTGATAAACACTCCTTTTTCTCTCAATAACTTGTTTTCTAACTGTCACCACATAACCCATGAATCAATGAATCCTAACAATCGGCTTTGGTAAGAAACATTTGCAATGATAGTGAACTATCTTCTTTTGAAGAGGCTATGTCAGCCATGCTTGGCAGGCAGCCATGATTCAAGAGTTTGAGGCACTTTATGCCAACAACACCTGGAGCTTAGTGTCTCTTCCACCCAACAAAAAGGCTATAGACTGTAGATGGGTTTACAAGGTAAAACACAGATCTGATGGCACAATAGAAAGGTTTAAAGCCAGACTGGTTGTGAAGGGCTATACTCAGCAGGAGGGTGTAGACTTCACAGAGACTTTTTCTCCAGTAGTTAAGATAACTACAGTAAGAACACTCATTGCAGTTGTAGTAAAGAATAATTGGCAAATGTTTCAATTGGATGTGAACAATGCTTTCCTTCATGGGAATTTGCATGAAGAGATGTATATGCAAGTTCCACCGGGCCTCATGGTGAAAAATCAATCCTTAGTTTGAAAACTAAATAAATCCTTATATGGTCTTAAACAGGCTAGTAGACAGTGGTATGAGAAGTTAACTGAGGCCTTGTGCTCTAAAGGTTTCAACCATTCCTTGAATGACTATTCACTATTTTACAAGCAAGATGGATATTTAGTAGTTTATGTGGCAGTATATGTAGATGATGTCTTAGTCACAGGACTAGACCATGAGGGAATGCTTCAGCTCAAAGTTTTCCTTCATGACAAGTTTAAGATAAAAAATTTGGGCAACTTGTACTACTTCTAAGGTCTGAAAGTTCTATACAAGCCTGATGGTGTAGTTATTTCTCAAAGAAAATTTGTTCTAGATTTGCTAAAAGAGTACAATTGCTTGGAGAACACTGCTTTCAGTTCACCTCTTGATCCTAATGAAAAACTAAAGGCCAAGGAAGGCAAGCCATTAGATGATCTAACCTTTTACAGAAAGCTAATAGGGAAATTAAACTTTCTTACCAACACAAGATTGGACATAGGTTTTGGAGTACAACACTTAAGCCAATTCATACAAAACCCTAGGGAACCTCATCTAAAAGCAGCCTATCACTTGCTAAGGTATCTCAAGGGTGATCCTACTTTAGGAGTCTTTCGTGTCCAAGTCTGGGGACTGGGCTGTTAGAGCTTTTTGTGACTCTGATTGGGCTTCTTGCCCAGATACAAGAAGGTTTGTAAGTGGGTACATTGTTCTATTGGGAAACACTCCACTCAGCTGGAAATCTAAAAAATAGGAAATTGTTTCTCTATCTTCAACAGAGGCAAGGTCCCTTAGAAAGGTGGTTGGTGAGCTTGTTTGGTTGAGCAGGCTTCTGTCTGACCTAAGAATTCCTTCCATTCATCCCATTTCAGTATTTTGTGATAGTTTGCCAGCCCTACACATAGCTAAAATACTGTTTTTCATGAGCATACTAAACACATCGAAGTTGATTGCCACTTTGTGAGGAAATAGCTGTAAGAAGACCTTATTTCACTGCATCACATTACAACTGACCATTAACTTGCGGATATACTTACCAAGGCCCTAACAGGCATCAAGCATTCTGGAGTTTTAGCCAAGTTAGCAGTGTTTTCACCACCTCCGACTTGAGGGGGTATTGAGATATCTTATTTAATTAATACTTAGTCTTTATTCTTTATAGTCAGATAATTAGCTGGAGCAGTTAGACAGTTAGTTAGTATTTCTTTGTTAATAGTGCCAGTTGTACAAGTGTCAGCTGTACAAAGTTGTATAAATATACTCTGTATTGTATCAATAAAGTCTGAGCTTCATTTTCATAGATTCCACCTTCTTTCTTCCTCTCATTCTCTCTCAGTTCTAGAAGCTTCACTGCTCACCATGACAGACATGGCTGAGCTCGGTTATTCTGATTCTCAGTGACGATCCTTACATGGACTATAAAAGAATTTTGCTCAAAGATTTTGGCACCTACCCCATATTAATATTACTGCTATGAAATAATATTACTAGTTCTCTATTGCCTTTAAAGAAAACAGAGTAACGGAGATAAACAAGCGCGAATCTAATTCCCTTTATTTAAATAACGGTTTTTCCTAGTCCACCCGTTTCAGTACCTAAGTATCTGTACTTTTGTTCACCAAATCTTTCTGTTAAATGAGACACTGAGCGTTGGGCTCCCACTATTCCACACAAGAGATACAGCGGCAAATCAAAAAATGCAGATTATTCATACTCAAACCACCGCTTCTCCTCTCACAAATATCTTCCTCAATAGCACCCTAGCTTCTTCTCCCAAAAAGCCCTTCAATTTCAGTCCTTTTCCATTTAAGAAGAACCCCAAATGGAATGGTAATTTCGTGTCAAATACTATACTAATCAATTACTGCATTTTTTTTTTACTCAAATGGATTGTCCAAATTTCAGTTTGTTAACTGCAATCCTTCTGTTTTTATTACATAATATGGTAACTGTTAATTCCTTTGTTTCCTCCGCGGTTGCAGCTTTGGGTAGTATTTTGAAACCAAATCATGAGTTGCGAATCAAGAACCGCATTGTAATATGCTCAGCTTCTGAACAACGAAGCTTTGGTAATGATCCCAAACGGAAAAGGTTCTTGCGATTTCTCTGTTCTATAAGTTTATACAGATACTGACTTGGTTGTATAAAAAAATCATATGCTCTTCGCCTAATTCAGTAAGACATTGATAATATGACAGGAATGTGTGAGTCCTTTTAATCAGCATATGACTTAGTGATAATCTCCTAGGTTTTCACAACTTTTTTTGTTTTATAATTTAAATGTTTTTTCTAATCAAGGATAAGTTGCCTTATGTACAATGGTCTTTCTGGTGTACTTATGTAAAATGTAAAAGGGGAAAAGGACATTAAATATTGTATACCATGTTGCGAACCGTGCGCCATTGGCCCTAGGGTTTCTCGGTTATAAAAAAAAGTCTTGCTTCGCTATCTCAGCTTGGCAATTCTTGATTGTGATATTCCTCTCTCCATATGTAGTCTAGAATTCGTTTTGCTTTGCATTTTGTTCATTTTGGGCTCCGAGTTGCACATTTAGTAATACTTTCAAAGAAAGATGAGGATAATTATAAGAGAATTTTCATTAGGGTGGAAGCTCCAGGAATTCTTGTAAAACTGCTTATAACTTAACCAACTAATCTGCCTATAGAATTTTTACTTGGGCATATTTTCTGGTAGCTTATGGGAAATATAGCATTTTCTTCACCGTATGCCCCAGTCCTGAATGTAGTTTATATCTTGTTCATGTTGCATGGTATGTTCTCTCAAAACTAGCGCACCAAATGCATAAAGTATCAGTTTCTTTCTGTATTCTGTTTTCTCAAGTTTTATCTTGACAAAAAAATACCTGCTTGTTGCTTGCAGAAAAGTAGTTGAACACGTGTGTTTGATCAAAGGGAAGGAGGACTTATCTGAAGAACAGGAGAAAGATATGCTGGATTACCTGTACACAACCCAATATCAAATGCGTGGCATTCTTTCCATCTCACTAGGTCATAGTTACTTCTTGTTTGACTTCTGCATTGATATAATAAGGGCCGTTAGTTTTTGCTTTACTCGCGCTATGTGAATTTTAGTCGAGTTCTTGTATTTGTTGCACTTATGTCTGGTCTGATATGTCTTTGTTGACAAAGCATAATATGAGATCTACACAAATGTGGTCAAGTTCTAGGCAGCTAAACACAGAATGCAAACTCTTCTAAAGAATAAGTTTAAATTTCTCCGATGTTGAGTCATAAAATGAAGAAAGTGATTTAGATATATAATTTGACTTAAATGGTTTGGGTTAAATGCAGTTGCTTCTCATTCTGAACAATGCTAAGCTTGTGTTACTTAATGGAGAAGCTTCAGTTCAGTCTTCCTTTCACGTTTGTTTTGCATGAAGTGGGGCAGAGGAGGCCTTTTGAGGTGTCTATTCTCTAAATGTTTGTTTAACTTTAACATTCTATTAACTGCTGTAGGGCGCATCTCTGGTGGCAATGATGATAAGTATAGCCATGCTACCTACATGCGGTTTCAGACAAAGGAGGATCTGTCAAAGTTCTATGAGAACCAATTCTACGTGGGAGTCCTTAGGGACCATGTACTGCCTTACTGCCATGTATGCCCTAACATGTAAAGAACAAAATCCTTTGTGCCTTTTGATTTATATTCGTTAGTTCTGCTGGAGATGGAAACCCCCCACCCCCCTTAATTTCTGTTCTTCTATATATTCTGAAACGTTTAGTATTACATGTTGACAGGAAATTATCAATGCCAATTTTGAGTCCGAAGTAGAAGATGATATACTGCCAATATTTCGAAAAGGGGAGGTTGAAACATATCCACTTACTTGAATCTCGTTAGAATTTTTGGACTTGCTGTCTTAGAGTTGTTATTCCTTTTTCCATCCAACTTATTTATGTTCTTATATACTTAATGCGGGATAGGCTAATCTCGAGACTTCTTCTGGAATAGGTTAATTGTTGATTCCCGACAGTGAGCTCATTAGTTGTTCAATCTTTAATGTGTATTATTTGGGGGTTTCCAGATTCTGCTAGAGACAGTCTTCTGAACTAATAATTGTATCTCCATTATTTCTCATCCAAGCTATTTTTATCTTGCCCGTCTTTCAGTGATTTTTGTACTTGCTAGCGAGCATTAGGGAGTGACGGTAGGTTTTTGGTATCAACATGAGATATTTGACTGTGTTTGGGTGGCAGGAGTTCAACTATGGCGTGGAGCTTGTACTTCTGATAGCATTTGTCAAGAGTTCTTTGGATGGTCCTGCTGAAGATGCTTTGCTTGCTCTGTCAAAGCTGATAATGGAGTTCCCATCCTTAATCGTTCAGGCTACTCTTGGTATTCCTGGAATGTTTTACTGATGATGTACTTATCTATAGATTGTTCCCCAGTTGACATGCTGCATTTTCTTGTTTAGGATAGAAGTCATTAGAAAGCATAATCTGGAGGAAAAAAAAACTTGGAGTTCAGAGATATTTAAAAAATGGAAGGATTGTTTTAATCCATTTACTTTCAATTATTCAATCACTGATCAGATACACATTTCCTATTCTCATAACTTGTTCTGTGGTACTGATTTCTGTACCAGTTCACCAGCACTCACAGAATTATCACCTCTCTTTTTCAGGTTCAATTTTTAATATTTCCGGTGCAGAATATACTCATGGTGTAGTAATACGGTTTCGCTCTTGTGAGCTCTCATCTTTTTCCTTTTACTTGCAATTTGAAATATTTCCAACAACTAACTGTGCATTTATCTATCAGCTGAAGCATTCCAGATGTTCATGAACAGTTCAGAATACAAATATGTAAGCACAGTCAAACTTACTTGTTCTTTAGCAGATAAGTTGAAATTATCTTTTGTAGATTTAAGGTATTTAAAGCCCCTTGTAATATTTAGGTTGTGGGATTGATTATGCTTCAAAATACACATCCTATACAACGGCATTATCTTCTAACTATCATTTTCATAACATCCCCAAATAATTGATATAATGATCTTGAAGTTTAAAAGGAAGCTAGAAGTAGCTTAGGCCAAAATTTCATAACTTGATGATGATGATTCTACTTTCTAAAATCTGAACGCTTTCCTTATTGAAAGCAGATGTGGAGATCTAAATTTCAGCCAATCGTCCAAAAACATCTCTCTGTTCATTTTTCGGTTGATCCAGTGGGCACAGAGCTTATGTAGCAAAAATTCATCCCATTACCTGAGTTACATATGAGGCGTTTAAACATCCTATTTTGGATATCGGCTGAGTGTGGTGGCTTTGAAGATTCCTTTATTACATTACAATGCTCCCTCTTCCAGAGAGAACCAGCAGGTTTGCATTTAATTCACCGGAGATCCCTTTTTCTCCTAACTTGATAACTTAGATTGTGTTTGTGTTCTCATCAAGCACATTATTTAATGATTGGGAATATATTTGATGGCTTTTGCGTTACTTTGCTATTCTAACTGAACTAGAATTTTTCTCATATAAAAACAGGTTTAATTGGCGTGATGAACATGCTATGCATAGTATAAACTCAAAGGCGTGCATAATCTTTTGGCCTTTAGGATCCAGTTACTTGAAGATCTTGTTGGGGAAGCAAAATGAGTTGAGATGTTCAGACATTGGGAAAACAGAAAAAGAAAAGTTTTTCACTGAAATGTGTTTTATAATTAAAAATATGCAGCCCTTGAGTCATCGAACTCATTTTGGGATATCCACTAAATAATTTGCATCTTTTGTTTCTCATAGCAGACGTATTGTAACAGGTACGAAACTACCAATTGCCTCATATCAAGATTGTCATTCGTCTGGGGATTCACCAAGAAATGCTAAAAAATGAAATGTTGGACTGCTTGGAGGACTTATTAATAGAATCTTCTTATGATGTACTATAGTAAGCATTTGTTGTTTTTGCATTTGTATCATATGTATCCGATGGATCGAAAAGCCAGCTGCCTTCTCCGCCAGTGAGGCTATTATTGCTTTAATATTTTTTTCTAAACCAGGCTTAGGATAGAAAATAAGGAAGAAAAATTTACCTTACTTGGCTGCTTTTGAGACTAGCTAGTTGACCTGTTTGCACCAGCCGCAGTTTTTGATTTGAATGGACATAAAGTGATCTCAATGTGTGGTTTTTAGCAATATAAGAAAATTTTCTTTTGGCATGTTTCTCTCTGTCAATTTGATTGATTTTTAGCAATATTAGAAATTTGTCTTTTGGCATGTTTCTTCCTTTTCACTATCTGTGGCCTTCTTATTATTATCTTGAAGTTGTTTGAGTTACTATGCTTTTAAAGATCACATTATGCAGCTTTTGAACTACTTGATAATTAGATCAAGTTTGCTTGATAGAAAGAGCAGCTCCTGCAGTGTATAACTGAACTGGAAGTACAAAGAGAATTTTATACATTTGGTAAATGAATACAGAAAACTTCAAATACAGAAGAAGGAAAAAAAAGAAGAAACTTTTAAGTTCAATGAAATATTTATGTACAATATCAATTGGAACATGTAACGGAAGACTATCCATTACTAGTTTCTATTGTTTCCTAGTATAAAGTTGTGATTGCCACAATATAAAACCAAAAGATTAGAACTTGATCACAATTCACACCACTAACTGCAAAAACTGAGATTTTGTAGAAACAATAAGATGAGTGGAGACAGCGTCTTGCAGAAATGGAGGGTAGCGTACGATAGACCCTGTGGTCCGCCCTTCCCGCGCATAGCAGGAGCTTAGTGCACCGGATGTGTGGAAAAGATAATCAATTGTGTAGAGGGTTCGGTCCTCCCGGAACAGCGTGATGTGGAACTGCGTAGCTTTGGTCAAAAACTTCATTTCTTGATTGTTTAGGATCTGGTGCAGATGAAAACCTGGAATCTAAATCTCTTTTGAATATTTGCTCTGTGCTAATTTCTTGGCTGTTACTGCAACTTGAAAGTTGGCTCAGAATGAGTATCACAATGATTAGGAGAAATAGCACAGCAGGGTACTGAGTTTTCATGACTTGGTGATAATTTAGAAGTAGAATAAGAGAGAGAAAATTGGCAAAAGAAAACAGGGCAGTGTGATCTGAGCTTATTCACTTGTACAGTCTGATGAGTTGTCTTATTAATTTGCGTTGAACAACCTATGGTGCAGACAAGGACTGGGAAAATAATACAGTACTAGTAAATAATCTTGGCCTGTGTAAAATGACAAGTGTACCCTCAAAAAGTTTCATTTGTATTAGCTCAAGCTAGCGTTTGGATTTTGGACATAGATTTGGTTGAAATTTGAAAAATGTGTTTTTGAAGTTATGTTGAAAAATAATATTTTGAAGGTGTTTGGACATACACTTTATTTGAAAAAAAGTTAAAATTTTGTGAGTGGAAGAAAAAATTTCACCCAAAAACGGTCATAAACCTTTTGGAAACTTGAAACTTTTTGAGCTTGCAACCATTATCTTCGCTTTTTAGATATGGTGACATTACTTGTATGGGGGGTGCCAGATCTTTACATATCATAAGAGCTTGAGGTACTTGATGACACAGAAGGAGTTGAACCTCTGCCAGAATGACACTCTTCTATTATGGGGACGAGTATGTGTTCCTCTGGACAGTGACCTGTGCCATAATATCTTGGAGGAGGCGCGTAGCTCACTTTTTTTCCAGCACTCAATTTTTTTTTAATAAAAAAAATGATTATATTCCGTGAACAAACATTGTTTTCAAAAAAAAAATTTCAAAATGCCGCCAAAATCTATGGTCAAACGGGTTCTACGAATACTCACATTTGCCAACCCGCACCAGATGTTTCAACTAAACACTGGTTAAGAGATAATTCAAGGCTTCATTCGTAATTTCTATTTTTTTTAATTAACGTCTTACATATAATGATGGATGATTGATCGTAGTAAACACCAAGCACTAGAACTTTTAGAATTTAGTTGAAACGAACTTCTGAGACAAGGTAATTGTAATCTATAAATATTCAACCCCAACTATAAGCCAGTATACTATTCGGGGAGTCAATAATACCATCTGTGACTACGATTTTTCATATATTCTTAATATTTTTAGTCTAACAACAATTTTATTTATAGTATTTTTATGTACTTTCTAGCTATACAAGTTCTATTTCGAAAAATATCCAATTCATACGGAAATTAGGTGTAGTGAACTTTGTACTTTCAACACTAATTTTTCTATTTGGGATGCAGGGGGCACTGTATTTAAGTTATTTCATTATAATAACACATGCGTATTTTTTTTTTGGGTTGTTTATTTCTTAGTGTAAAACATATGGGAATTTTATGAGTTTAACTAAAGGAAAAGGATATAGAATGAAATTTCAGACAATCATTTTTTTGCAGGAGATTGCGTGTTTGAGAATATAATCATAAGAAAACAACATTTCTTTTCAACTTTTGTTACTTACCTAGTGTATGTTGCATAATATTCAGCAGATTTTTCTTTCAACATGACGTCAGCTTTGAACCCTGTGCATAGTCCAATTGTCAAAACTCATTCTTTTTCAGGACCCACGTAAATAAACTCAGAAAAGTATTGTGTAGAGGGTTTGATCCTCTCGGACCAATATAAGAAGGACAAATACGAGACAATTTGCGTGTATTGAGCTTTCTCTATGAGATTACAATGATAGGAAGTACCAAGAAGAAATAGAAATGGGGCAATGAGCAAAGCAAACGTTGGCAGTTTGATCTGAGTTTATTCACTTGTCTGATAGGTCTTATTAATATGCGTTGAAACACCACGGTGCAGATTACAACTGGAATTAACCAACTTTGGCCTATCTAAAAATGACGAATATACACCATTGGTAATATTCAAACAGTTTAACAACACACAAATTTGCTTGTAAATGCACTTATCAAATGGTTCAGAAGATTAACTTAGTAGAAAAAAAAAATAATAATAATAATTTTGACAAGATTACGGAGGAGATATTGAATTAGATAATGTACTTACAATTAAATTTTTTCTGTCATATATTCATTTAGAGTTTACGAGTTTCTTAATTCCTACTTATTAGAAGAGGGAATAAGCAAGCAGCAGGTCAACATGCCTGCTTGGGATATCAAGGGCACTTTAGTCATTTTAGTTGAAATGGAGCAGTATGATTGGTCAAAAAGGATTTATTCTGTAGCTGCTGTATTTAATTTTGAACATGTTGACAAAATTGCCCTTCGCTTCTGCGTCACTACACATTTTTCCATACAGCATTGTTGTATTACACCCAAACCTTCTCACCTTTGCCTTACACATTTGTCAAGGCAATTCCCCAACAGGAGTATTACTCCCTCTGTTTCAGTTTATGTGAACCTATTTCCTTTTTGGTCCGTTCCAAAAAGAATGAACCCTTTCTAAATTTGGTAACAATTTAGCTTAAAGTTACAATTCTACCCTTAATGAGAAGTTTTTATAACCACACAAATACGCTGGGCTCCATTTGAACTTGTTTAGGACCACAAATTCCAAAAGTCTTCATTTTTTTCTTAAACTCCGTGCTCAGTCAAACAGGTTCACATAAATTGAAACGGAGGGAGTATATATTTTGGTCCCACTTGCGTATCTCAAGTTTATACCCATTGGTTTGTTACCTATAGCACCGGCTCATCATTTCACAACCATTGCCTTTTGAATGAAAGAATTAATTCTTCGACATTAAATTAGATGATTAGATTAAATTAATTTTATTTGGCATGCTTCGGTGATTTAATAAATAAAATATAAGATACTAATTATAAATAAGTCATAGTTATGTACATTAAAATATATCTATTATAGTAACAAATAAATAAAGAGCTCAATTAAAAAAAAAACTTTGAATATAAAGAAATAAAGAAGAAAATTCCCCAATATTCCAATACTTAAGAAAGATAATAACTGGATTAATAGAAAATAAGAAAGATAATAATTGGAGTAAGAGAAGATAAGGAAATCTCACGGCAACAACGTTAAAATTTCATTTCTGAATCATATGCTCCTTGGCTAGCTAATTTATATGTTTAAATCAGTTTTTATTTCTGTTTTAAATTTTTCTTTTACATTTTTGAATGAAAGATGTTAAGATTATTAGAAGATTTTTTAGTATCGATTGTAAATAAATTGTATCATACTTGAAAATTTTAGTTGAAAATGATTTAATATGGCGTTGCAAATGATTAGTATCCAAAAAGTAACTGATATCTTTCCACTAACTTTATATAGCTCAACTTTAATCCCCGCAAAAGGTTATAAACTACCATAGGTCATAACCAAGATGAGTAATATGCTGATTTTAGAATCGTAACAGCTTTATACTTATTCGATTAAAATAAGTCTTATATTCATTTAAAAATAATTAAAATGGTTGAATAAATAAATAACATAAAAACACACAAAAAAATTCTTATCTTCATGAATTAAGGTAAAAGCCTAAATTACAGACTTATAATAAATAGCTAGCATAAGATAGGAAAAGATTTCAATTTTAATATAGCAGATGCTTTTACACTAATGCTCCTCGTCCACACTTTTATGCGCATCATTACTCACTTGAATTTGTTAGTTTGCACGTAACATTGCAGCCTTTTTGAATGTTTTTTTTTTGTGGTCGAAGCCTTTTTTGAATGTCGCTTTTACCATTTGTGTTCCAATTGATTTATTCACTTCAATCATTTAGAAGATAGCTTTACGAAGTGAACCAAAAAATACGTTAAAATGAGTAAATAAATCCAATGTAGAACAAAATTATAAAAGAAATTTTGTTTGATATAGAAAAACATGTCAGGTCCAAATACATATAAAATAGTGATCATTTAAGAAGAAAAAAGACAAGTACAATAAAAAAGTGTAACATAACAAAAGGGTAGACTTTAGAAAGTCTACCTCTTTTGTAATATCTCATTTTGTTTGAAATTTAGATGATGAAAAAAAATTAAAATAGAGACATATATTCAAACAGCTCATTGAAAAATAAAAAATTATCATCATTAAGCACTCTTTGTTAGTTGGATTGTATATTCATTTACAAAGACCCATAAATTTATTTGGTTTACATATTTTTGTGATATTAGAAAAAATAATAATTTCTCTTCAACTATCAAAGGATTTACTAATATTTGAAAGAAGTTTTAAATTTTAGAAAAACAGAATATATTTACGTTTTATGCATTTATTTGAATGAACCGCATGGAATGATATTTTTTCTATTAAAAATATTGAAGCACTTTTCTGTAACTTTATATTCAGATAAAGTAATTTAAAAAATCGAAAAATAAGTTTTCTATAATTGATTAGGATATGAGGACAATCACATTGATAAAACCTTGCATTATTTATAATTCATGCGCAATAGAAGTTTTTACATGATCGCGACTTTTAAAACCTCAGTTAAAGTATTAAAATGCAACTTTAATATTTAAAAGGATACTACTATTTATATCATGGTGATTGATAAGTTGTCTGTACATTAGGTTCGTAACATATAATATGTGCCCACTTCAAGCAAAACAAGAAGAAAGGAGAGTTGGCATAAGCAACACTAAAAATTAAGACACATTGGGTACAACATAGTTGTATCACAATAGGACAAAATTACGACAAAAGACACTCTAAAAGATCTTCCTATTACCAAAAATAATACAATCTTCGTAGTTTGCAACAAAATAAAGAGATAAAGGCATTCGGAAAAAAATAAGTTTATCAAAATATATCTTGTGAATGACAATGTATAAGAATGCACCTTTTATAATTTTAAATCTTACAATATTTTAATATTAAACGATAACAATTTATAATGTATAAATTAGATTAGCAATTTAAAACAAAGACATAAAGCTAAACACAAGCAAAGAATTTCATAATGTTAACACATTATCGATACGACGCCAACCATGTTAAAGGTTCACAATATACTACCTAATGCTCGGGCCCGGGCGCAGCACGAGCCAACTTTTACTAGTAGATGAATAGACTCGAACGCAATGACAGGTCATCGCTGGAGGTTTACAGACAGTTCATTCAGCACTCCAATATTTACATTCATTTTCAAGAAGATTTAAGACATTCACAAGATGTCTAAATACAGTCAAAAGACCAAACACAATTCCTGCTAATGGTGTTTTCGGATCAATGTTAAAGAATCCTTAAAACTTGTACCAATTGGTCTGAGGCCAAATTACTACTTTCTTCTGACAATCTTTTAACGTAAAACCAAAGAACTTTGTGCTATTTTCGTATCCGAATGCCAGGAATATCTTTCAATCCCATCTTTAGAGCTGTTCTACGGAATAGCGAAGGAGGCTTTTGCAAACCAATAGACTCGCTAAACTGGTTAGCTAACTCCACAAGCGTCGTCTTGTCTCTGCCGATTTCCCTTACTGAATTATAATAACCAAGCCAAGCGTGATAAGCTGCTTCTTTCACACTAGCATCCATCTTTCCCATTGCTTCTTCTATCTGCAAATATCACAACATCAAAATTTAATTGCTAATAAATGATTTCTAAAAGTAAATGAATAATGCTTTTTTCCTTTGAGGGGATTGCCGCCAGATAGGTGGGCCAGCCGTGGGAATAATGCCCCTGAGAAGTCCATAGCATGCGGAGTACTAAACAAACTCATAACAAAAAAGAGAAGAGGTGACATCCCTGTTCAGTTTTTTGTGAGTACATCCACAACACCAACTTCACGTTGCCAGGCACAAAATATGTAATGCAGTACTTTACAATCACAATTAACTGAAATCAAACTTAGCTGGTAATAGATTGCAATATAATCAAGAAAAAAACCTCACAGAAGTCCCTGCTTATCAAATTTTTTTAAAAAAAATTACTCAGAAGTCCAGCACACTAATCCGAGATTATATTATGATCCTTTCTATCTAGCAAATTTCCTTTCTTCCTTTCCAGGGAGATGGGGAGTATTTAGTTCTATGGCTTATCTGTGCATAGAGAAAATGATAAATCAGTTTATGAAGCTGCAAACCTTGACTTTAGCACGAGGATCAAGATGTGGAAGCAGCCAGTTTTCCATGGGGAGGTCTTTTATGTCATCCAAGAAATATTGTTCCCAAGGTGCAAGCAACAAGATGCCTTCTCCTTCTTTGCCCTCTCGCCCGGTTCTTCCAAGCCGATGTATATACTGCTCCCGATCAACAGGAATACCAATCTGATAAACAGTAGATATTCCAATGTGAGGGATAGAGGAAGGAGGATGGAAAAAGCCCACCAGAAAGATAGTAAAATGAGTTCCCACATGATGCACACGACTCTTTGATTATCAGACCACCAAATTGATCATCATTTTGCAATTAGGCAGAAAACACTTTAAATGAGAAATGAGGTAAATAGTGACTTTACTTATCCGAAAGATTGGAAAACTTGAAGGGGAAAGGAGCTTAAATAACTTGAGCTTTCAGAGTTATGCTTTGATGTATTACCTCGCTTGTGAAAGAAATTTAATGGGACAACACCCTATGACACACTGGTAAAAGAGTTATATTTGATTGAGATTTTTTTCTATTTTTTCTTTGTCTTAAGAGAATGTCATATTAGTAAAAGAATTATATTTAGCCATGTGATCTATGTCAGCTGCATTCTTCACGTTCATTGATCCCAAAAGAACTCTCCCAAAACAAGAACTTTAGCTTGTTTATGGGCAAACTAGCTCTTCTTCAAATAGAAATGTTTAAATTTCAAGAAATATCAATGTGCATTATAAGCTCTGTGAATCGCTGTATACCTGAATTACCAGTGTCACATCAGGATAATTCATCCCTCGAGCTGACACGTCGGAGGTAATAAGAATTACACGCTTTGTTTCCTTGAATTCATCAGAGATTCGAGTACGATAAAGTTGAGGTTTTCGGGAATGGATCTCTCTCACATTCATTTTCATCTCACGGAAAAGGGAAAACATGAGGGATGTCATCATCGCTGTGGTACAAAAAACAATAACCTGTATGACAGTCAAAGTTCACAATACATCAATATAGCTATGAGAAAATAAACATCACAACCAAGAAACCAGATGGCATTAAGAAAATCTTTGAAATTTTGAATAATTCCAACAATAAGAACTAATTACCTTGTAATCGGGCACTTCTGAGATATGGCTTGTCAAAAGATGGTGCACAAGTTGAAAATGGTGTTCATGCGGTGCAACGAGATAAAATTGCTTAACCTGCTTAGATATTACAGAACTCAAAAACATAACCAAATTGCAGATAAAGAAATTGCATTGAATCCAGGACCTAATGGTCTGAATTTTCTGTAAAGAAGCAGGAACCTATTCTGTATCATTAGCAGAAACCAAAATCAAGGCATACCTTTGGATTCGTTTCCAGACCGAGCCCCACAGTATCAACATAACCATGTTCCCTTTTCAGAACAAGTTGAGATACTCGACGGACCTGCATTTTCATAACATCTCGTTCAACCAACAGGAAGTTTACAAGTTCTAACACACTAGATTGATCTAAGTTCTTGGATTACACAGCACCAGGTCTATTTCTTTTATTACGGCGGTGAAGCACCAGATAGCACACACTTCGACTATTTAGTGGACAGGTTGATAGTCCACGGTCAACCTTTTACAATATTAACAAGACGGAAACAAGGAAAGTTCTAACCTCCTTAGGGACAGTAGCTGAAAAGAGTAAAGACTGCCTTTTCCGAGGCAAGCAATCAACAAGTTTCTCTATGTCTTTCCGGAACCCAAGGTCCAGCAAGTGGTCAGCTTCATCAAGTATAAGCATCTTCAATCCCATTAACCGTGTAGAGAAGCCAGACTTGTTCTCAATGTGATCTAATAATCTACCAGGTGTCGCAACTATAATCTACAGAAATAGCATTAGCCACAATGAAATTAGATGCCAGCTAAATACACAGAGAAAAAGACAGGGACATGCACAAAATCCTTAAGATGTCAGCAAAATAATAGAGAAGAAACATTCACAAAGCTTTAGCAGTTTTGACCCTAAAATATTGGTATTGCTGCATAAGAAATAGTATCTGGTCTGGTATTAATATTCTTGCTTAGGGTGAAACATGTCCCGACTTCAATTCTTGGAATGTCCCATTTGGTTATCTAGCTCTAAAATTCACATGGAGGGTAATTGTTGTGAAAGACCTACACTCTCTAGGAATTCATGCGAATTTGGCAACGAATATAAGACAATAGCAGCAAAAAGCTCCATAAATGTGATATCAACTAGTGAGATTAAGGCCTAGTCATGTTGATACATTTACATTAGGTCAGGTGTTTGCCAAAAAGGCTGTTCAGTTTGTTTAGAGATTTGTATGACAACAGATAAATTAGAGAACCTCCAGTGTAAGACAACCCCTAAATTATCCGAAAACACAAACCATTTAGTAATGCAAATTTGCAACGAAACAGGAAGAAAACTCAAATGATGGAAACAAATATCAAGGATTCTTATAGCCAACCCCAACTAGTTTAAGATTGAGACATAGTTGCTATTCCTGCAGGAAAAAGCATTACATCCTACTGATATTAAACATGGATTACACTAAGCCCAGCCAAAAGATGAAGCCAGTGAGTTATCTTGTTTATCAATCTAATAATGAATAAACTAGAAGGGATTTTAAGTAGTTATAAAGACTATACATGCAAAACAAGGAAATCATGCATGGTTTACAACCTTATAAAAGAAAAAGTTCATAAGAAACCATTTTTAAGTACAAAGAAGGACCTACAATTGCTTTATGAAATACTGTCTTAAAGCCCAAAAGCTCGTAAAAATCTGTAAGCTAATTCACATTGCTTTACTAACAAAAGAATTTTAAAAAAATAAGGCACCTCAGGAGTTATATCTTAAAGTATACACAGCATCAGCTTTTCCCTACAACACCTCCTATCTTCCTTCCACGGGAACCACATTATGCAAAGGAGCGCACTGTCCCAAATTTACTTAACAGACTTTTATACCATACAGTCCCTCCACATTGCAAAACATTCCTCAATTGCTTTCGGCATCAGCAGCAGTGATATGATCATGACAACTAATGTATTCATGGTGAGATTTCTTAACTATGTAAATTGGAAGAAACAAAAAATTTGTTCATAGGAAATCTTCCTTGGTTCTGTTTGAGTTCAAGCAAGCAAAACGCTTGCCTGATTTTATAATGGATTCGGGTTGCACAGGTCGAAACCAGGCAGGGTTTGCAAATTTTCCTGGGTCAACTGCTTGACAATCCAGCTAGGCACAGCCAGTTCAAGCTCCGGGCTATTGTATTCTCTGGTCAAACTGCAGGTCCAGGCCAAGTTTAACAACACTGGTTCTAAAAGGACGCTTGAGCTCGTGTGTCTAGTCTCAATTCCTAAATCTCATTAGCAACTTCTACTAATGACTCAGAGATAACATACATGCCACACTAAAAGTCATTAAAATATTTGGCAGAACTTTCACACGTCTTTTGTTGTAACCCATTTTGACAGAAACATGTTTGCATTTCTCAGCATGTAATCCTCAAAGTGCCTGGGAGTTGCCTCTGAGAAAATCATCCATGTTCAATTCATCTTTTACCATAAACGGAAAAAGAGTCCTAATATAGACAAAATGCAGATATACCTGGCATGGATTAGACTCTAGGCGTTTCTGATCCTCTTTGAACCGTGTCCCCCCAACTAGTGTCTGCACACCAATGCTTTCATGGTACTTTAACAAAACATTAGCTTCAGCAGCTATCTGACTGGCAAGTTCTCGCGTGGGACACAAAATAAGTACATCTATTGGCGGGACCCTTTGGGCGTTCTTACTATTTGAGGCCTTCAGAACTGTTTCAATAGCTGGAAGCTGTTGCACTTTAATAGCAGCAATAAAAGAACAAGTGAAACATGCAAATAATCTGCAGGGAATAACATAAAGGAGAAGAATTAATTTACCAAAAAAGCAGCACTTTTTCCAGTGCCCGTCCTTGCTTTAACTAAAGCATCCATTCCTGTAATTGGAAAAAGTCGGAACAAGTTCATCCAAAAGAGATATTACAGGTCCAATCATGAACTTGCGGATCAGTTAAGCTTGTTGAAAAGCACATACATCCTACATGCACTGGAATCATTTTCTCCGCACAGATAACAATGAATTTATAGTTACACACCAATCGGACTATTGGCTTGATGGTAAGCGTAACACTCAAAATATAAAAGAATGAAACATGATGCTCATTTATCAGACTACTTTTACGTGAAGAACAAACTAAATATTTACAGCAGATCATCACTTCATTAAATATTTGACTAGTAGTAAAAACATACCCTCAAGACAAGCAGAAAGTGTTGCCTCTTGCACCTTAGTCATTTGCACATAACCAGCTGCAGTAAGGGCCTTGACTGTCAAAGGAGATACATCACATTCATCAAACCTAATCGATCATACGCCCACATTGTCACTGAAACGTCATACATACAAACCTTTTACAATGTCAAGTGGCAAACAGTAAAATCATTTCTTACCTTTTCGAGCTAAGTATCGATTCCTTCTCGCCTTGTTCTTCGCTTTCACTTTCCTGCTTACTCCGCTCTTTAACCTCCTTCCTTATCGCCTCCACGTGCAGCGATAAATCATCCTCATTTTCCACAAATTTCAATGGAACTCTCTTCTTTGTCTTCATATCATACTTCCCTAGAGCAGCACTACTCATCATTTTAGCACTCCCTCTACTTAATCCTTCCTCCTCGTCCTCATCTTCGTCCTCCTCAGTATCTTCATCCGATGAATTCTCATTTCTAGTGAAACCTAATCTCCTCGGCCTATTCCCCTTTCTCGTATCCACAGAATAGGATCTAAAGTTCAATAAACTATTCAAATTATTTACATTTCTATTCTCATTATTATTAAACATTCTCCATCCAAACATTAAAAAATTATTTTGTCTCGACCAACTATTCGAAAATTTTGGTATTTCGGTTCTCCAATTTTCTGCCACGTCATTCCTAACATTAGTACAGAAATGTCTAGTTTTCTGAAAACTGCAGTTTTGCGGAATCAATTTTCGCAAATCAATAGGCTCTCTAATTACTGGACGATGTTGATTGGGCTGTGGAGTATTAATTGGGCCGTCGTCTTGGTTCCACAAATCTTCAGCCCCTTCTTTCATAAATCGATCAGCTAGAGATTTAATATGGTCTTGAGGTGAAACTGGGCCATAGTTAGGCTGTTGTTGTTCGTGAGAGCTATAGGATTGTTCGTCGGAAGTAGTTAATTTAGACCGGATTTGAGATCGGATTCGGGCCTGATAAAGCTGTTTCTCTTGATCAAGGAGTCGTTTTTCTTTATCTCGGGCTTTCTTCTCGTGAAGGCGTTTCCATTGCCATTTGTTGAGACCGCCTGGGAACGTACGAGGACCGCCGCCCATTGAACGATGAAAAGTGAAGCTGTAATGTAGAGATTGGATGAAGAAGAAAATGGTGATACTGAAGAGAAAGAGGGTTTAGTTAGGGTTTAAGCCTCAAGGTGGATTTATACTTTGACCCCTTGCTTATACTATAATTACATTAAGACCCTGTTGGTTCTTTGAGCCCCTTTGGATGACGGGTACAGTGAACAGCTTTATTTCCTTTCCTGTAAAAGAGCATAAGAAAATTAAAGGAACAGAACATAAATGATACTCCAAAAGAAAACTGACAATTCTGAAAATTTAAGCATAAACAGCGAATTTTCTACTCCCCCGTTTCAAGAGTTTAAAAGGGGTAAAATGAAAGTTTTATCCATTTTAAATTGAAACAGACTAATACGAAAAGTATGTCATCTAAATTGTAATAGAGGGAGTATTGTTTATAGTAATTATCTTTTCTTCTCCGAGATACGGATGTTACTTTTTCTTGTTTTTCATCTCTATTTTTTCAAAAAATTGCTTTTCCATATGGCTAAAGAAAAATTTGGATGAAATAGGCTGAAGGCGTTTTTGAAGTTTCTTGTATCGTTTCATAATATATTGTAATGTATTATTTTGATGTATATAATATTTGGATAGATTGCATTGTTTGTCGTCGTTTTACGGTGTCATGCACCAACAATATGAAGAATAAACTTGCAATATTACAAAGAAAAAATAAGATATGAAGTAGAATTAGTATATGAAAAGCTAGGATAACGAATAATATCGGATTATTCAATAACAAGGAAAGGCAAGATAAGAGGAAAAAATAAGTTGACGACACACGACAATACTAAATCGGTCATTACATAAAGTGGACGTAACGACGAATTTAACAGTACGATACAATAAAATTTAAGTAACAATAAAAAAAATATTATATTTAAAGTAACAATACCATACAATACAATAGATAACAATCATCCAAATAAAACGGTAAAACTTACTTCTTCCATTAGTCAACCATCGTATAAAGATTTCACAAACTCGATTAGAGATACTCCAAGTCGATTGCAGCATAAAAACCTCTCATAGAGAAATGAAAATGTAATTCTTTATTCATAGTCAGCATGATATGCTTTAACATAACTTGTTAGATTAGAAACGGACCAATTTCACTAATTGAGAATTCAGAGCTAATATCATCATGTATAAACCTTATAGTTTCTCAAAAATAGAAACTGAACTAATATAAAATTCACACAATTTGACATGCGCCTTCACCTGGGCCACCATAAAGGATCAAATGACCAAATATATCCCCTTGGTGCGACAAATCTTGAACCTGATATAATTCTGGGCTGTTGGCAATTGTATTTCTTAAAGAAGCATCTAAAGATTCAGTTGAAGAATTATAAATGAAAGCGCACTTTCTGAAATATGCATTCTGTAGGTAATTTTGGTCTGGAAAAAGTCCATTACCCATCTGAGGTTCAGGTTGTCCTGGACTGGAGGGCTATATGCTACTCCTCCCCATTCAGCAGTTCTTGCTTGATTTTTTAAACCTGTAAAGATGCTTGCCGGCCAAAATCCAATTTCCGTGTAGTTAACTCCGTGCAAAAGCCACCAATTACCATTGACATGATCCTATGGACAAGTAATGAGATGATAAGCAATATAAAACGATAAAGATACTAATCTTATCTAAGTATATAAAACGATAAAGATACTAATCTTATCTAAGTGTAACTCCCTGTATTTATATGTTGAAGGTGCGCGCTTCTACCTGCGTGTTCAAGGTGAGTGTTTTGGGCTATTTGATGTATTGAACAAAAAGATATTATGTGTGTGGTGAAAGTACTGGAATAGGTTAATGGGTCGGACCTGATTGGGCCGATGTGGTGAAAGTACTGGAATAGGTTAATGGGTCGGACCTGATTGGGCCGATGTTTGTACGCAAGTTGTGAAAGGTGTTAGCGGAAGCCAAATGTATATAGTGTGAATAAGTCACAATTACTGTACAAAAATTATGACAGCCACCAAATAATAAATAAGACAATAAAGCAATAATAAAAGGAACACCAGAATTTACGAGGTTCGGCCAACTTTGCCTACTCCTCGGACACAACCAATATTTTATTCCACTCCAAAAATACAAGTGAAATAATACTAAAGAGAGAAGATACAAATGTCTTAAACAGATGAGAAGGCAAATGAGAGGTGTGTTTAAATCCTAAACATTAGGCCTTCTTTTATAGGGGGAAATCCCCTCCAAACTCAAAAGCCCACCGATGTGGGACAAAGAATTTGCCAAACTTCAACAAATCTCCACCTTGGCAAAATTCCACATCTTCAATTTTCTCTCAATAACAAATTTCAAATTTTTGATTGTGTCTAAATCTTCAATCTTCAGTGTTCAACAATGTTGATCAAATCCAAACAATGTTGAAACTTGATCGCAGTCACCACCTTTGTCAGCATATCAGCAGGATTCTCCGTATTATGAATTTTCTTCACCGTGACTCCTCTTTCTTCTATAATTTCTCGTACGAAATGATACTGAACATCAATATGCTTCGTCCTTGCATGATAAACTTGGTTCTTCGCTAATTGAATAGCACTTTGACTATCACAAAAAATTGTGATACCTTTTTGTTCAACACCAAGCTCCTTTAGCAATCCATGAAGCCAAATTGCCTCCTTCACAGCCTCTGTAATAGACATGTACTCTGCCTCTGTTGTAGACAAAGCAACTGTTGACTGCAAAGTAGACTTTCAACTAACTGGTGCCTTTGCAAAAGTAAACACATAACCAGTAGTTGATCTTCGTTTGTCCAGATCACCCGCAAAATCTAAGTCACAATATCCAACTACAGACTGATTGTCTTCCTGCTCAAAAACTAACCCGACATCTACAGTATTATGAATATACCGTAGAATCCACTTTACAGTTTGCCAATGCTCCTTCCCTGGATTGTGCATATATCTGCTAATAACTCCAACAACATGTGAAATGTCAGGCCTTGTGCAAACCATTGCATACATCAAGCTACCAACAGCATTTGCGTATGGTACCTTTGACATATACTCTTGTTCAGCTTCATCCATTGGCGACATAGTAGTACTTAGCTTAAAATGGGAAGCAAGTGGAGTACTAACTGGCTTAGTCTTGTCATCTATGCCAAAACGTTGAAGTACTCTTTTCAAATATTCTTTCTGAGATAAACAGAGTTTCTTTGAACGTCTATCTTTTATTATCTCCATGCCAAGAATTTTCTTTGCCTCACCCAAATCCTTCATCTCGAACTCCTTCTTCAGTTGAATCTTCAACTTATCAATTTCTTCCGAATTCCTGGAAGCTATCAACATATCATCAATATATAGGAGAAGATATACAAAGGAACCATCTTTAAGCTTGCGCAAATACACATAATGATCGTATTTGCTTCTCTTGTACCCTTGCCGCAACATAAACTCGTCAAATCGCTTGTACCATTGTCTAGAAGATTGTTTCAATCTGTACAACGATTTTTCAAGTTTGCATACCATATTTTCTTTTTCAACAACTTTGAATCCTTCTGGCTAAGTCATGTAGATTTTCTCCTCCAAGTTTCCATGTAAAATGCAGTTTTTACATCCATTTGAACTAGTACCAAATCCAATTGTGCTACTAAAGCCAACATAATTCTAATGGAGGAATGTTCTACAACTGGAGAAAACACTTCATTGTAATCAATTCCCTCCTTTTGAGCATATCCTTTGGCCATCAATCTTGCTTTGTAGCGAACATCTACTTGGTTAGGAAATTCCTTCTTTGCAAATACCCATTTGCACCCAACTGCTTTCTTTCCCTTTGGGAGATTGGCCAATCTCCAGGTATGATTCTGATGAAGGGACTGTATTTCATCATTCATGGCAATCCTCCACTTATCTTCTTCTGAACTTTGGACTGCGTCTTTATAAGTGGTAGGAACATCATCAGCTACAATTGAGGTTGCACAAGCAACCGTTTCTATGAGACGAACAGGTTTCGTTATTGTTCTTTTTGGCCTGCTGGTTGCTATTGATTCAAGTTGTTGTTGAGGTTCCTGAGTTGGAATCTCCTCTACTGGCTCTCCTTCCAGAGGGTTATCTTCATTTGTTTCCTCCTCTGCTTCTTGTGTAGGAAAAATAAATTTTCCCTCAAACTCCACCTGCTTAGAAGCACCTTCATTTTGTTTGGTATCTTCTGTTACCCTATTTACCATAGCAGATTCATCAAAGGTAAAATCCCTGCTGAATATTACTTTCTTTGTCATAGGACACCATAAGCGATATCCTTTGACTCCAGAAGTAATTCCCATAAAAATAGCCTTCTTTGCCCTTGGATCCAATTTTGACTCTGTCACATGATAATATGCAGTTGAGCCAAACACGTGCAAAGAGTCATAATCTACAGCAGGCTTTCCATACCATTTTTCAAATGGTGTCTTGCCATCAACAGCAGCAGATGGTAAGCGATTAATGAGGTGACATGCATATGTAACTGCCTCAGCCCAAAATTCTTTGCCCAAGCCAGCATTGGACAACATACACCGTACCTTCTCCAGCAAGGTCCGGTTCATACGTTCTGCCACTCCATTCTGTTGTGGTGTATGTCTAACAGTGAAGTGTCGGACGGTGCATAATTTTCACAGACCTTATTGAAATGATCATTTTTGTATTCACCTCCATTGTCTGTGCGAATACACTTGATCCTCCTGCCTGTTTGATTATCCACCATCGTCTTCCATTTGAGAAAAATTCCCAGCACTTCATCTTTGCTTTTCATTGTATACACCCACACTCTTCGGGAAAAATCATCAACAAAGGTTACAAAATAGTGTTTCCCACCCAATGAAGGTGATTTGGAAGGACCCCAAACACCAGAGTGTACATACTCCAAGTTGCAAGCCTTTACTCCTTTTAACAATCCTTGATCTGATAGAGTTTTCAAGGATTTTCCTCCAGCATGTCCCAAGCGCATGTGCCATAGCTTGGTTGTTTCTGCCTCTTTGTCATCACTGGATGTCACTGTCGTTGTCCCAATAACTGTACTGCCACGATAGCGGTACATATTATTATTCTTCCGATTAGCCTTCATTACCACTAGTGCACCGGAGCATACTCTCATCACTCCATTTTCTGCAATGATTTTGAACCCTTTTGATTCTAGGGCTCCTACAGAAATGAGATTCTTCTTCAAATCCGGTACAAATCGAACATCTGTTAATGTTCTGATTATTCCATCATGGTTCCTTAATCATATTGAACCAATGTCATATGAGGTAAGAGGGCTGTTATCCGCTGTGTGTATGACTCCATATTCTCCTTCTTGAAATTCCACAAACCAGTCCCTGTTGGGACACATATGATAGCTACAAGCCGAGTCCATCAACCATATGTCTAATGATGTTGATGACTCTGTTGTAACTAATGAGAAGTCTGAATCATCACAATCAGCTACATTTGAATCCATAATGGCCTTTCCATTGTTATGTTTGGCCTTATTCTTCAACTTCGGACAGTCTTTCTTCCAGTACCCTTTTTCTCGACAAAAAGGCACATTCATCTTTGTTGTGTTTGGATCTTGACTTGGATCTTCCCTTCTTTGTCGTCGTTTGATTTCGAGGACGACCCCTCACAAACAGTGCTTCTCCTTCTCCGCCCTTCTGTTTTTCTCGCTTTCTTTGTTCATAGCTGTACAAAGCCGAACAAACTTCTCTGAGAAAAACTTCGTCATTTCCATGGAGTAGAGTAGTTTCAAGGTGCTCGTACTCATCAGGAAGTGACGCCAACAACATCAAGGTCAAGTCACCATCATCATAAGTTGTACCCATATTTTGCAAATCTGTGACCAACTTATTGAAACTGGTGATATGTTCATTCATCGTGGTACCAGGAACATAGGTGAAGTGAAACAGTCTCTTCTTCATGTACAATTTATTTTGACTATTTTTCTTCAAAAATTTATCCTCCAGTCTTTCCATAATTTACTTGCAGAAGTTTTCTTTGTGTATGGATATTTCTGCTCTCTAGCAAGGAAAGATCGAATGGTACCGCAAGCAACACGGTTGATAATTTTCTAATCTTCTTCTCCAATAACATCTGGTCTCTTTTCTTCAATGGCAAGATCTAGCCCTTGTTGAAAAAGGACATCTAGAACCTCGCCTTGCCACATCCCAAAATGCCCGGACCCGTCAAAAATTTCTACCGCAAATTTCGCATTTGACACAATTCTTGTCATAAGCGAAGATGTCAATGATGACGTATTGTTGACACTTGATGTAGATTCTTCTTGTTTATTGTCTCTCATATTTGACACAAATATTATTTAATAGCTTACGACACAAATCAAGATTATTTCCTTTCTGATGTAGAAGATCAGACTAAGCTGCAACCACAGAGCATACTCAGACAGAACCTTGACTCAGTTACCAAGATAAATCTTTTCTGATGTGGAAGATCAGACTATGCTGCAACCACAGAGCATACTTAGACAGTACCTTGGTTCTGATACCAATTGTTGCGGAAGCCAAATGTATATAGTGTGAATAAGTCACAACTACTATACCAAAAATTATGACAACCACCAAATAATAAATAAGACAATAAAGCAACAATAAAAGGAACACCAGAATTTACGAGGTTCGGCCAACTTTGCCTACTCCTCGGACACAACCAATATTTTATTCCACTCCAAAAATACAAGTGAAATAATACTAAAGAAAGAAGATACAAATGTCTTAAACAGATGAGAAGGCAAATGAGAGATGTGTTTAAATCCTAAACATTAGGCCTTCTTTTATAGGGGAAAATTCCCCCCCCCAAACTCAAAAGCCCACCGATGTGAGATCCTGATTGGGCCGATGTTTGTACACAAGTTGAACCTTGTGTTTGCTGCCTAGGCATTGCCTCAACTAGGGGTGGCATATGGGCCTGGTCCGGTCCTAAGGCCAACATGAACTGAAGGACGATTTCACTTCGTTAAATCTTTGTCAGACCCAAACTTCAGAGAGTTTTTATTGAAGGATGTGCACCAGGGGCGCCTGATGTACAACCAGCATTCAGTTCATACTGATCCGGTCCCACGCCTAATCAACTACGTGCGTGCATGCTGCAGTTAAAGCAACGACTAAGCCGGTGCTACAAGGTCCCGTGAGATCTCTTACGACTTGTTTTCTAACATCAGCCAACTAATTAGTTCGATACTCGACCACCTTATTTCAAAACTTCCAGCACAAGCATAAACACAAAAGCATATAGTTCAACACATCAAATAGCCTAAAACACTCACCTTGAACATGTAGGTACATGAACACACGTTCACCTCTCAAACAAGGAAATAGCTAGGATTTACACATAGTATCCCATTCCTTTCTTAAAGTCTATGATGGTAAATTAATGTACAATACATGTAGAAAATGGAATATGTTGTTTACCCGATCAAGGTACATTAACTCCTCATAAACAGGTCCCCCGATTTTGGATGCCGGATATTGGACTCCCAACGGTACCTTTGCGTCTACTTGTACAAATATAATCCAGGACATAATGTATTAAAACAACCTGATTTACCTGCCTGTGATACACAACAGGAATGTAGAAAGCACTTAGTATAGTCTCTGTTTAGCGTAACTCCATTTTAATGATAGTAGCTAGTATATGTTTACCTTAAAAAACACATAAAGTCGATTATTGTTGTCACCATATAGTGTAGGATCCCACCTTAAGTTCAGAATATATATAATTGTTAGAAAATCAACTTTAAAAAGAGATTGACTTGTTGTTAAACAAAGAAAGTAGGTAATTCTGGTAAAGCAGAGAACTTACTAACCATCCAACTTGTATGCTATCAAGACCATTTTGAACCTTCACCCGACCCGCACTGTGTTGATTTTTTTGAACTAAAGGTTTGTTTAGGGACATTATCATTCCAGCTCCCGTAATATCATTTGTTTGATCATCTGGTAATTGTACTCCAGCATACTGTATAAGATAAAGTTTCCAATATCAAACATCTATAATCGAATACTTACTAAATCAAGATGACGAAAATAACAACAACAACAACAACAACGACAAGTATTGAATCATTGTTAACAATGGTCGGAAAAATCTTATACAGAGAATGCTTTCTATATTCATGTCTGTGACTACGTTAATCACTAAGCAAATTCTTCAAGAAAAAACGACATTCTTAAAAGCCATATTAAAAGGCAGATGTAAAGATCCAATAAAAATCTTCCTTGTGCTTAGTAACTCAAAGTAATATTTGGTCATACATCCAGTGGCGGATGAAAATTGAACCAATGGCCTCACAAAGGTTTTGAACCCTCTTGACCACTAAACTATGCTTTTGGGTTGTGTCAAGGGGATTCAAAACATAATATACAGAGGTAAAAAATAGATTTTGCTTTATATATACAGTGTAATTTTTCGGCAAAAAGGGTTCGGATGAACCCCTTCCGCCCTCTAAATCCCCCTGCATGCATATACTTAGAGAAAAAAAGAAAAGATAAGAACGGTCATGTATACTCACTCTGTACCCTCCTTTAAAAGCTACGGCTTCAGAGTCATTTAGGTTGTTACCCTGTAAAATTACATTATGAATGAAAGGGTATAAAAAGATTGATATATATCAAAGGAAAAATGCATAACATTATATTGTCACCTTCATCAAAAGTACTACCATATTCTCAAGGAAATGGTATATAATAACACAGTCCCAAACAAGTTGAGGTTTGTTATAGGAACTTACTAATCATTTTTCTCCATTAAAATTCATCTCATACCAACACTATGCAAAATAAACATAAAAATAAGGAAGTGCTAGAAATTCTATATTCTCTCTCTATATATATAAAATCTATGATAAAACTAAAAGGCACATGGAACACACATGACCTCAAGCAAACGTACTAATTAACATGACTGAAATATATTCCCAACTAATTGGTATCGCCTAAGAAAATAAAATTATAAAACTATTGAAAATTTGAAGGAGTAAACACCAGAGTTTCATTGATTAATAATACTTACATGAAATGCAGGAGTTTCATCCATGCCTTGCATATGTCTTTGCCGAATCAGGTCATCTTTGGTAACTCTTCTTATAGGGACTGTTCCAAATGGACAACCGCCACCTTCTAACCCTATTGTTTTTGAAGACATTACATGTCTTTCTAGTGTATGTAAAGAAGGTTTCATCTACAACCAAATGTAACATTTTGCTTTTAGGTTTGCATTATTACTTGAGAAAGTTGAATGTTATATAATGAAGTAAAATTTACCTGGGGACTAAAATCATGATCCTTTAATAAGGGATGATCAAATGCTGGTTGTTTGTAAAAATCTACGCAATCATATATGTCCCCATTATTGGTCTGCAACGATGCGTAACATCGTCAATTAGAAGTTACTAAGATCGTCATCTGGATATGTAAATATTAGAATTTTACCTTAATAGTCTTGATTGCTGGCTTGTTTAGAAGCTGTAGTTGCTTCTCTAATTTTAAACTTTCTTGCTCAGATAGGCTATGTCTTGCGTCAGCTTTGTCATACCTCAAGAGGAGACAAATCGCAAACAAAAATTGAATTCTAGCTTTCACATGCAGCAACATTTTCGGTGGCCTTGAAGAGGAAAGTCCAAAATTGAAGTATTAGACGGAAATTTTTTATATTTATTCTCTGCTTCTATTTTTTGGAAGTTAATATGATGGTAAATGAACCAATGTGTTTCTCTATATATGTCATAAATGAAGGTAAAAATCGGAAAATGAAAAAGATACAGCGAAAAACATAAAATTTTGTGCCTCCGAAAGTAAAACATATAGTAGCAACTATCCTGAGAATGGAGTATTGTAAGTACTACACATATTTACTAGGCTAACGAAAAATTAAACCCCTTGATTCACTACTAAAACAAAAGGGGACTTTTAACGTATTTCACCGACGGTCAAAAAATAATTATAGCTGCTAACAAAATATACAAATGTCAGTTTGCTGCAAAAAAAAACAAAAAAAAAAAACAAAACAAGAAGCTTCTGAAGAATACCTGATCTGTGTGATATTTGCTGCAAATGTCAGTTTATACATGTATATAGAAGACTTATGATAACATATAGTACTCCACTACTTATGATAGGATAGGTTCGAATTAAATGGCTAAATCAGATTTGAATTTTGATAATCTTTTGATGGCTTTTAAATGGGTTAGTCAATCTAGTAATATTGACTATGAGAATCCTGTTTGACTTTAAGTCAACCTTCGTTTTATGCTAACAATAACTTTTTCTCGCTGCATTTCTTGCCATTGCTACTTCGTTTTCTGTTAATATTGACCGACTCTTAGATGTATGACAATGAATACAATTTGCTGACATCGTAATTTGTAGGGGGAAAAACACTTTATTGCAAAAACAGCATTACGCCATTGCCTATCCCTATAGGTACAAATACATACCTAGCAACACCAACAACAACCCAGTAAAATCCTACTAGTGAGATTCAGAGAGGATAGTGGTACGCAAACTTTACCTCTACCCTAAGGTAAATACATACGCAAGTTCTATCTAAATTTAAGTTGTCTAAGTTCACTTAAAACGGTCAGCAGATCAAATTGTGAATGATATTTGACGAATCCTTTTAAGATCTAGAAAATAATAACAAACGCGTATAAGGGGTCGTTTGGTTGGAAAAAGATTATCACATGATTAATTATCCCGGTATTAGTTATCTCAAGATTAGTTATTTCACCTTTTCATGGGGATAAAAACATTACAATCTCGGGATAACCAATCCCGGGATTAATTATACCGCAATTTTCTCATCTTAAATTTAGTTCCGGAATTAATTATTCCTTATCCCTCGTACCAAACGAGCCATAAAGATATATCATTATCTAATAAATTAATTAGTCACTCACCGTATAGGGGTGGGGTGGATGAAGTGGAGGCTAGCGTCGGGAGCCCTGTGTGATAAGAAAGTGCCACCGTTACTAAAAGGTAAGTTTTACAGAGCAGTGGTTAGGCCTACCATGTTGTATGGGACTGAGTGTTGGCCGGTTAAAAACTCACACATCCAGAAGATGAAAGTAGCAGAGATGAGGATGTTGAGGTGGATGTGCGGACATACAAAAATGGATAAGATTAGAAATGAAGAAATTCGAGAGAAGGTGGGTGTGGCCCCCATGGAGGACAAGATGCGGGAAGCAAGACTCCGATGGTTCGGGCACATTCACAGGAGGAGCACTGATGCACCGGTGAGGAGGTGTGAGAAACTGGCTGTGGTGGGTACGAGGAGAGGTAGAGGGCGACCTAAGAAGAATTGGGGAAGGGTGATCAGACAGGACATGACGCGACTTAGAATTGCTGAGGACATGGCCCTTGACAGGAAATTGTGGAGGTCGAGCATTAAGGTTGTAGGCTAGGGGGAAGTTGTGAATATTTCTACAACGCACTAGAGTGAGATTAGCCAGTTAGGAGTTAGTTTTAGTATTCTAGTGGTCATCTACTGATGCATGGCTTTAGCTGCTGGTTATTATTATACCTTCCATCTAATTCGTATTTCTTATATTGCTGTTATTTTATTATGATTTTATTGATGGTACTAATATATCGTCTCTTGTTGCTTTCCTGAGCCGAGGGTCTCTTGTAAACAGTCTCTCTGCCCCTCGGGGTAGGGGTAAGGTTTGCGTACATATTACCTCTTCAGACCCCACTTGTAGGATTATACTGGGTCGTTGTTGTTGTTGCTGCAACTAACACAAAAAGTCTAAATTTATTTTTGAGAATATGAATTTTATTCGCATTGTTCAAGGCTGTCTCATATAGCAACATACAAATATCATACATACCCCACATTTTTCCTTTTTAGGATCCAATACCAAAGCAGACCCTTTGATTTTCCTCTGTCCAAATTTACTTACAATAACCCCCTTAAAATTATCTCATCATAAAATCAATATTAATTCTTAATTTGGCCTTTTAGAATAACTTGGTGTTTAATGTGCTGGACATTTTTTTTTTTCCTTTTGGCAATTAACAAGAAGAAGTACTGCAACCAATTAAAAGAGAGTATGAAAATGTAAATGGACGGAAAACCACACAACCTTCTAATTCATACCCAAAATTTCTTACGCCAAACACTAATTAAGATGCGAGACTATAACAGAAAGTAACAACTATAATCAAGGAAATTAACGCTGAATCAAATCTATACTTTCCTTATTTCATACTCTGTTTTTCTAATTCCAAATGTGCATTTTACTACAGAAGATGAACAAAAAACCAACAGAGTAAAGAATGATTATACTAGTACGTACGTAAATGGAAAACATCAAAGCAATTGGTACCAACGATTACCCAAAACTAATACTCCCAATTAGACTAAATCCATAAAACTAATGAAAGATTCATGATTTGAGATTTGCAATTATATCAGAAATAACCTTTTCCATATCCAGTAATTCCCTCAAGAATTGCGAGTCGAACTCCTTGTCACTCTGGTCGAAGAAGACTCCACATTTGCCCTAATTGTGACCGAAGAAGTTGTTGTTTTAGCCTTTTTCGGCTTAGGTGGTAGTGGGTTAACAGCAGTCGCCAACTTGGCTTTGCCACGGCGGGTCAAGATGGTGGAGGACGAGGTACTTCCGTCAAAGATGGCGGTTTTAACTTTCTTGGACTTGGGTGGTTCTTCTTCTTTGCCTTTGCCTTTAGAACTGCGAGTCGAAGTCTGCACATTTGCCCTTTTCTTGGACTTACCCACAGAGTCAGAGATGGTTAGTTTCGTTTTCTTGGACTTGGGTGGTGATTGAATCTCAGCAGAAATCAAGTTAGACTCCATTTTTGCTTTGCCTTTGGCAATGCGAGCCGAGCTGCGAGTAGTCACAGTGGTTGAAGACTCCATTTCTGCTTTGCCTTTGGCGCTGCGAGTGAGAATGGAGGAGGCCATTTTCTTGGGCGCCGGAGAGAACAAGGCCCTGTTTTCAGAGATGGTTAATGTCAAGGACATGTCGGAATCATGAGAAGGCAATTCAGACTCCAATTTGGCTTTGCCTTTGTCACGGCGAGTCAGATTAGCAGATGGCTTAGCATTTGCCCTTTTCTTGGACTTGGGTTGTTGAGTCTCAGCAGGAGGCGAGTTGAGTTTGGCTTTGCCGCGGTGAGTGGAGATTCTGGCAACAATGGCGGATGCAGAGGATTCTGTATTAGCAGCTTTCTTCGACGCCATTGAAGAAGAGGCGCCGCTGTTACCAGAGGTGTTTGTTTTGGCTTTCTTGGAGTTGGGTGGTTGAGAATCAGAGACCAATTTGGCTTTGCCACTACGAGTAACAATGGCGGAGGACTCCATTTTTGCCCTTTTCTTGGGGGCCATGGAGAGGAGGAAGAAGAAGAGACTTTCTTGTGTTTGTTGTATTTTGACGGTTACAGAATTTGTTAAAAAACTGACTTGAATTAATTGGATATGACTGCTCAGCTTTATATAGACGGTTTGATATCTCTCGCTTTTAGGCGGCCAATTCAAATGTCACATTTTAGTTTTTCCTTCTAAAGAAACGGAAATTTTAACTTAGAGAACAAAAAATACAATAATTACTCCATAAAGGAAGCCAATATTTTTAAAATTGGTAATCCTGCTGTTTTTTCTTTCAAATTACAGTCACTTACATTTGTTTTTCTTAAGAAGATCAAAATCAATCCATTTAAATTGTACTGGCTTGTTCTAGAACTATAAATTGTCCAAACAAAGTACATCCAAAATGACGTTATTATGGACACTTCACACATTTTTTATTTTTTTAATGCCCTTCATAAAAATACGTACATTTTTTGTATTTTGAATTCTATTTTTTCTCATCAATTTAATTACTTATGTTTTATGTCGCCAATGCATAAAAGAAATGTAAAATAGTAACGGAGGAAGGAAAGACATAAATTTGGTGCATGCCATATATTGAAAATATACATAATTATATCTCGTACATTTTTTATACAACATTGATTATAACTTCTCTTCTTTTTCATTATGCATGCAAAAAACCTTATTCTTTCCATTATCGTTACACAATATGTATCATGTAATTATAACTCCTCTCATCTATTCTTCTTGTTCATTTCCCTTTTTATTTATCTTGGTATCCTACTATTAGGATGTACATAGGTCGAGTTAGTTCGGATTTTATAATTACCAAACCAAACTAATTATGTCGGGTTATTAAATTTAAAGACCAAATCAAACCAATAAAACTCGGATTTTTCAATCTCGATTTTTCTCAGGTTTTTCGATTTTTCCCTCATTAAAATCTTCGTAGCATAAAACATATAACTTGTGCTCCAAATATTTCTTTAATCGTAGTAAGATACAACTATATAAGGTGTTTTCCAAGAAAATAATACAAAGTATGAGATGTGTCATGGCATTATCCTAAAATATTCAATAATAAAGACAGTAAAATCACATAATATAAATATTGCTAATTAAAAAGCCATAATAAAAATAACTATAATCTAAAAGTACTAAGTCATGCTAAAATAAGTAGACTAATAAGGGAGTATTAATTACATGACTAAACGTTAAAGAAAAATAAAAATAGGTTATGCATTTTTATCTAAATCATTGCAAAATAAAAAATAGATATTCAATATATTGTCATTTTTAGTATGAATTGAATGTCTTTTGTTAGCATTGGTATTGGTTTGAGCTTTTATTAGCATTAGTTGAGTTAGTAATATTAAGGAATTTTTTCATTCCTATACACTATTTGAAACCTTATTACGAAAAACATCTATGTTTTGGTATTTACCCGACTTAAATATATTTTAGTTACAAAATATATACAATTCACATTAAAAGGCTCTCAATCCATTATTTATGCATTCAATCAAGGGATTTAGGTACACCATTTTCCTTTTTTTCTCTCCTCTCTCCCCTTTTCTCTCCAAATTGAACTTATATTTAGGAATTTAGAGAATCTAATTCCTCATATCTCGAGTAACGTCTCTTACAATGTCTATTGTTTCCTTTTCTTTTAACATTTTTCCATTCCTTTTATTTTCTCGAACTGGATATTTAATTCATAGAATATTTTCTTCTTTGGGTTGATACTGAAGTTGTTATATTTTGTGAACGAAATAAACACGTTTTTATAAGCAGCAACTCTTACTAGGACCTATAATGGAGATTTATGTATTTGTATAACAGTAGGATAGCAATTAATTATCTTAATGCCTTTCAAGTTTAAGGGGAGTTAACAGTATCTTTCAAATTGACACGAAAATTGAATGTCTCCCTATTTATGTTACTTCAATATGGAGATTTATACTAACTCACATATAATCCATTTACCCAACCTCGTCACCTATACATCCACCGAAGGCAAGAGAAAACTTTATCTGAGAAATCGTATATTTGGATATAAGCATATACTTAATTAGACTAGCACGTACAAACAGAACAAGAGATACCTGTTAGTACAATTTTATAAAGCAATTGTGAGACAAGTAAACTTCTTTTCTATATTTTGTATTTGATTTATACATAATAATTATATATTATACAACTTATTTACAACTTATCTACAATTTTTATACATTATTTCTACCCCGTTAAATACAACTACAATATCATACAACTTAAATATAATTTTAATACAAATTTTATATAATATGTCTTTTGTATATTTTGTATCTGATTTATACATAGTAAAAATAAATTTCATACAACTAATATATATTATACAACTTATCTACAACTTTCATACATTATTTCTACCCAGTTATATACAACTATAATATCATACAACTTAAATACAAATTTTATACAATATTGTTCAACTTTCATAAAATATTTAAATAAAAATATATATATAAACAACAGAATACAATTTACCTACAATTTTACTACAACTTTACTATAATTTCGTAAGTATAATGTATGTCATGTCTTCTTCTTCTTCTTCTTCTTCTTCTTCTTCTTCTTCTTCTTCTTCTTCTTCTTCTTCTTCTTCTTCTTCTTCGAGTTTCAATATGAAATTTAGCCAAAATCAAGTCTAATCTTCACGAAAATACCCTCAAAACTGAGATATAAACTCCAAATAATATTTTAAATTATTTGCAATAACACGCAATCCAAACAAATAATAATTTTTGAAAATCCAAATTCAAATTCAAAGCTTTTTAATGGCTGTCAATGGTGGTGGGTCAGTTGTGCATCGCGTTCGCGAGAGGGTCCTCGTGTTCGCGTAAAAAGAATTTTGGTCAGTGAAGCTTTGGGCTTCGCGAACACGAGGGTGCTGCCGCGTTCGCGATAAAGAAAATATATGGACAGAATGTTTAAGTTCAAAATCGAGGGCTTAAGTCCAATATCACAAAAACCATTAGAGAGCTCGGGAGAAGGTGAAATTTGAGGAGATTTTCAGTGGAGCAATTGGGGTAAGTATTCTTCACTCATATTTGGTTTAATTCCATGATTTAGTCTTGAATTTCATCATTTAATTTGAGAAATTAGATGGGAATTGGGGAAAAACGAAAGAAAAGTTTTGAGAATTCTTTTGGGGATTTGAATGGGGAATTGAGGTCGGATTTTGATGAATTCGATATGGGTAGAATCGTCAGAAGATGAGGATTTTATTGGTGTGATTTTTATCTGATTCTGAGATGTGGGCCCGAGGGCCGGGTTTGAGCAATTTCGGGATTTTTGATGTAAATTGGATATTTTCGAGTGGGCTTTGTTTCCAGCATATTTTGATGGTATGAATCTGCTTTTGGCTAGATTTGGAGCATTCGGAGGCCGAGTCGAGAGGCAAAGGCATCGCGGGCTAGAGTCTGGACCAGATTGAGGTAAGTAATGATTGTAAATGTTGTCCTGAGGGTATGAAACCCCGGATTTCACATCGTTGTGCTACTTTGAGGTGACGCACACGCTAGATGACTAGCGTGGAGTCGTGCACCATTGGGGATTGTGACTTGGTCCGCCCCGTACGACTGTTAAGTCGCGTATTTGATTGAAAACTGTTTGGAATCATTGTGTTTCGAAAAGTATTGCTATGTTTTGGGCGGAATGCCATATTTGGGCCTCGTGCTAACTATTTTGGACCCTTATTTTTAACTATTGTTCCTCACTGTTTTGACTTAATAATTGTACTCAGTCATGCTGTATTTTATTGATTTCTCAACTCAGCCTTATTTACTAAATTTTGATATTATAAATGATATTTTGAGCTGAACGCCCTGTTTTACTAATAGTCCGAGTGGCTTGGGATGTTGATGGGTGAGAGAGGCCGAAGGCCTGATTATGAGATTGATGACTGAGATAGACCGAGGGTCTGATTGTGAGGTTAATGAGTGAGAGAGGCCGAGGGCCTGGTTGTGAGGATTATATATCTATGGATCGGGCTGCACGCCGCAACAATATATATATATATATATATATATGGATCGGGCTGCACGCTGCAGCGATATATGGATCGGGCTGCACGCTGCAGCGATATGTTGGATCGGGCTGCATGCTGCAGCAGTATAGTGCTTGGACTGTAGGAGCCCCTCCGGAGTCTGCACACCCCTAGTGAGCGCAGTCGACTATATATATGGATCGGACTGTACGCCGTAGCGATATATATGGATCGGGATGCACGCCGCAGTGGTTATGGTAAGGTACCCATTGAGTATGAGTGCTGAGTGTGAGCACTGATTGCTGAGAGTTGAGTCATGAGTGACTGAGTGGCTTGCCCGAGGGGCTATATATACATATACATATATACGAGTGATGCTTTGCCTGAGGGGCCTGTTTATAAACTTACTATTTTTTCACTACTCCTTAAAATGAGTTTCTGTTGAATATGTTAATTAAATTACTGCTTTCACTCATCTTCAAACCGAGCCCCTATTGAAAATATTGAACAAATGCTTTAAACAACTTTCATTTAAATTGAAGTTTTTATGTTATGAAATGGCTATGAATTTCTGTTTGCCGAGGGACTGTATACGAGCTATGTTTTGCCCGAGGGGCCGATTATGATTTTCATTACTTTCACTATATATATTTTATTAAACCTCTATTGAAAAGGTCAGAAACATATTTTCTAAAGGAATTTACTGAAGTTGAAAATTTAACGAAATGATTTGAATGGTATCCTGTTTTGGGAACATACTATAATCGTTGTAGAGCTATGACGTAGTTTACGTGATTTCTTACATCAGTCTTCATTTACTTTTATTACTTACTGAGTTGGCGTACTCACATTACTCCCTGCACCTTGTGTGCAAATTCGGGTATTTTTGAGCTCGGTGGCTAGTTCATCGGAGTTAGCAAAGTAGTTGCCTGGCGATCGCAGCCTTGCTTTTCTGCCTCCTTATTATTCTTGTGATTCTTCCCGGCCATGTTGGTCTTTATGTTGTTAGACACTTGTAGTAGATACTCATGACTAGTGACACCTCGATGTCTGGATTGTGTATATTATTCTACGCTATTCATTTGGACTTTCATTATGAAATATCTGAGTAATTAAAGGCTTAAAAATGATTGTTATTGATTAAATGGTTAATTCGGAAGTTGTGTCGGCTGGCCTAGTTTCGCAATAGGCGCCATCACGACTAGGTCGGTTTTAGGGTTGTGACAAGTTGGTATCAGAGCCTAGGTTACATAGGTCTCACGAGTCATGAGCAGGTTTACTAGAGTCTTGGATCGGTACGAAGACGTCTGTACTTATCCTCAGGAGGCTGCAGAACCTTTAGGAAAACTTTACATACTTGAATTCTTATCATGCGTCTTTGATTCAGCTTGAAATGTAACTATTTGAATTCTTTCCACGCGTTTGCATGTGCACATGAGCGCTCGGTATCAGCTGTGCACTGACGGCTTGTGATTCCCTGATCGAGGGGCGAGATGTGATTTCTGTGCAATGATATTGGGCTAGTCTAGAGGACTTGAGGCTGGATTTTTGCCTATAGCTTGAGCGCTGAGTTGTTGATTGCGTGAGCGCGTGTTTCTGGATCTATATGTTCTATTGTGTCCCTATTAAGGGAAGTGATGACGGGATAGCTACGTGATGAGGTTGATGTGACTGTGAGATATGTTCATATGAATTGAATAAGGTGAGAAGGGTCTGCTTTGGGGCAGCAAGAACTGTTTGGTGTTTGATTTCCATCGTGATTTGATGTATAGCCCTAAGTTGTGGGTGTCATGAAGTACCTTTTCATGTTGCCCAATTGGGAAGTGGAGTAGATTTCACGTTATGAGATGAGTTTAGACTCAGGAAGATTAAATGACTGTGTAATGTTTATGATGGTGGAAGGGTATAAAAAGATATTAGTTTGAGGCGAAGCAGGTGGGTTATCTCCTGCTGAGTGCTCTGAAGTTTGTGTAGTCCTTATGTTGTTGTTGGAAGATCTCTTGTACCATTGAAGTATATGTGTTGCAATTTAAATTTGGGTCTCTTAAGAGAGTAGGCTTGACTGTTACGAGGGTGAACTCGAGATTTGTAGAAGATTTGAAGTATTTGATGGTCTATGTTTCACGATCTTATAAAGGATTGAGTTTAATCTCACTATGGTGTTATTTATGGCAGTAATAGAGTATACGCATTATGAGTTATTGTGTGTTTTGATCTATGGCTTGAGCCAGGTGGGGGAGTCTGCTGTTGATTAGTTGATTGCATGTTATGTGCTATGTTGGTTCCAATTTGAGGTGTACTGGTGAATCAATTATGGCTTACAGAGGTTTAGACCGAGGATGGATCGAGTAAAGAAAATTTCAATAAAGGTTATGTTATGCTATATGAGTGTATGAGGATCTTGGGATGACTTGAGTTGTTATTGGTAAAGGATGTGCGGTGCATAGATCATGAAGTTGCTTGGTTGCATGAAGGTGAGGTTACACTCTGCGGTGTCGGAGTGCTAATGGAGCACAGGTCGTCCGGTCCGTTTGATCGGTCTAATCGCGGATTGAGTAGAATGGATGACTCTCGAGAATGGTTCTAATGAGTTCAAGATTTTAGAGGTAATAATTGGAGATTTTAAGTGTTATATTTGGCTAGGAACTGAGGTTTGCATTGAAGAGTGTCAAGAATCGTGGTATCTCTATATAATTATGGGATTCTATATATCTGTATCGGAAAGGTAAAGGTAATGGATTTGGATTCGTAGGAAGTCCCTTTAGGGTAGGTACTTTGAATGTGGTACTTTTGGGAATATTTAAGAGAGTATTCTGCGGCTTATGATCCTTAGACGGTGTGGTTTTATGCTTGGGTCTCGTGTGATGAGTCCGGGTTTAGGAATTGTGGTGTTATAGCAAGAGGGAGTATCAAGTTGAAGGTAGATCAGAAGGAAACTTAGATAGATGGGATAGCTTGGTAGTAGGCCGGATCAGCATGGTAAGGACATGACTAGTTCTTTGGATGCTTATGAGGTAGTGAGTTTATACAAATATTTTGCGGCAATGCTCTTAGGTTTTCGAGGCCTGCGTAGCCTGGTTGAGTTAGAAGGATTCAGTCCTGACAGGTTTGGTTTTGTGCAAAGGGGACTCGGGGAGTTCTTGATAGTTCCTACCATGGTTAGAGATGTATATTTTCTGCAAGCGTGAGGAGCATGGGATGTATAGTGATTTTCTTCTAGATGGGATCAATGAAAAGTTCTTCGCTAGTTGAGTACGTGGTTGCTTGTGCTCGGACGGGGATACGAAGTTCTCATGTTTATCCTAGGATGATATGGTATGTGCGGTATGTTGTGTAGGATTGAGATTTGCATGTGTAAGGTCACGGTTCAGTTTTGAAAGGAAGGTCACAATTCTTGGGTAGCATGGGCAGTTTCAGATGACTAGATAAATGAGATCACTGACTGGTATGGCTTGATGAGAGTATACATTTTCAGAAAAAGGGGCAAGTGTTTGAGTTGATGATACTTCATTAGTGTTGCGGCACTATCTTATTGGATCGATTGCTAATATTCAAGTTTGCTTGGTGGCACAGAAGAATTATAGGAGTACCTCTCGTGGGATGCTTGGTGGCACCTCTAATATTAGAGGTGTATTGTGTATTCGGACGGTGGAGTTGGGATCGGATATGGTGATTCCAGTGCTGTATGGATTTGGAGACTGGGAGTTCTCATAGACAGGTTAGGTCATGGTTGTGGGCCGCGTATATCGGTCTGGTGTGGTAACTATTGGGGGTTTGGAGACCTTTGTAGATATTTGTTACTTGGTATGCTAGATTTTAGATATGATATTGGGTATCGACTGGTTGTCTTATTGTTGTGTTATTCTGGGCTGTTGCGCTAAGACGACAACGTTGGCTATGCTGGAGATGCCACAGATTGAGTGGCGAGGTTCGACGGATTATGTTCATAGCAAGGTGATTTCATTTTGAAGACCCAGTGAATGGCTGGGAAGGGTTGTAGTTCTTATTTGACTTTTGTGATGGATGTTAGTGCAAAGACTCCTACCATTGATTCAGTTCCAGTAATAAGGGATTTTTCCGAATGTGTTTTCTGCTATCGGACATGTCGCTGGATAGGGTTTTTGATTTTGGTATTAATTTGGTGCCGGGCACCGTATCGTATGGCACCGACGGAGTTAAAAGAGTTGAAGGGACAGCTTCAGGGACTCCTTGATAAGGGGATCATTGGTAGGCCAATGTGGATGTGTGTTCTAACTTGAGTCGGCTTGGTTGACTCCGAGTTGTATTGTCGAGGGATATGTTGATTCGATTGTTGTTGAGCTTATTAATGACCTTGGGATATTTATTAGTTACCTTTACATGTGGCGAGGCGTTGGAATTTGTTGGTTTTAGGCACATGTGGTGTGGTTTTATTGGGGTCTCTTAGTGGAATTTGAGCGGAAAGAATATTTGGGTATTGCTCGGCGGCTGGCGTATCGATTGTGTCCTTCCAGGTTTGTGTAATGTTATGTCAATTGGTTCGCCGTGGTTATGATGATTTGCTTGGGTACTAGACATCAAGTTGCACGTGGATGTCGGTTTTGAGCATAGTGACTGGAAATGCTTCATGTAGACCAGTATTTGGATAGGGTCGCGCATTGCAGCGAAGTTACGTAGAGGTATGACCCTTCGGGTTGGATTCGTGTGTTCTATTTCTACGACGTGTGATGTGTTCTTAGCATTGTGTTGTGGTGGTACTGGTGAGCTTTCGGTACATCTCTCTCATTTGAGTCATTTTTCATGATTTGAGAACGTTCGAATTGTTTCTCATTGGTGTGAGGATTGCACGAGTGGTGGCTTTAGATAGTATTGATGTGTCATGTCACCAGAGTAGTTGTGTTGGATTAGAGGAGATCGTTGGGATCTAGAATGAATACGAACGGATTTGGTTTCTACATGTGGAAGGATAATATCGATGTTCGACTTAGAAAATTGCAATGGTCCTTGACAAAGGAGAAGTGGCTTCACGAATGGTTGATCTGAGGAATGTTTTGACTTTCTACGTGTTTCATTTATCATTGGAAGTATATGGAAGTGGGAATGAGTCTTTATTTGATAAGAGGCTTATTATCGAAATTCGGATGTTTTGAGCAATTGATGTTATTAGAAGTCATCGCTTCGAGCGTTTGAGTTGTATGGTATATCATGTAATTGCATCCGAGGTTGCAAATTTGGTCTGTTATAGCTTGTTCGGACTTATTCAGAGTATAGATGTGAGATTCTGATCTTGTTGATGAATTCAGAAGTGGAACTATGGTTCTAAGGTTTATGGGGTAGGTTGGGTTGTGAAATTTCAGTTACATTGTGTTATCGAACCTATATGAGATAGGGTGATATGGGATCACTCCCGAGTATGTGCATGGTAAGGTTAAACAACGATTTGATGATCTTCGGAATAACTCTGGACACGTTCGAGGACGAACGTAAGTTTAAGTGGGGGAGGATGTAACGACCCGACTGGTCGTTTTAAGCTTTTGCACTTCGCTCGCCAGTTCTTAGGCATGAATAGCCCCGTGTGATGTATTATGACTTATGTAAATTGTCGGTTTTGGTTTTCAGGGTAATTGGAAAGAATTTAGAAGAATAGTCCTCAGTTTGAAGCTTAAAATTTGAAAGGTTTGACCAAGTTTTGACTTGTTAGTATATGATCTTAGATTTGAATTTTATGATTAGGTTAGCTCCGTTAGGTGATTTGGGACTTAGGATCATGATCGGAATGTGTTTTGGAGGTCCGGAGTAGAGTTAGGCTTGAATTGGCGAAATTGGAATTTTGGCGATTTCCGGTTGATAGTGAGATTTTGATATAAGGGTCGGAATGGAATTCCGGAAGTTGGACTAGGTCCGTTGTGTTATTTGTGATGTGTGTGCAAAATTTCAAGTCATTCGGACAAGGTTTGATAGGCTTTTTGATCGTAAGCGGAATTTGGAGGTTTTTGGAATTCTTAGGCTTGAATCCGATGTAATTTTGGTGTTTTGATGTTGTCTTGAGTGTTCCGAAGGTTGGAACAAGTTTTAATGATGTTATGGGATATGTTGGCATGATTGGTTGAGGTTCCGAGGGCCTCGGGTGAGTTTCGGGCAGTTGAACGGATCATTTCGTGTTGGAAAATGTTGTAGAAAAACTGTTGTTGGTGTTGCAGGTTTTTGACCTTTGTGTTCGCGATGGATGTCCCGCGTTCGCGGAGGGATAGGATGTGAGGTAGTGGAGTTAGCCTTCGCGTTCGCGAAGGTGGTCCCACGTTTGCTGAGGTCAGTGGTCATCGCGTTCGCGAGGGTTTCGCTGCATTCGCATAGAGGAAGTGGAATAGTTGGGACCCCAAGGCATTTGTTATACGCATTCGCGTAGTAGAGGTCACGTTCGCGAAGAGGTAGGTCAGTTGTGCATCGCATTCGTGAGAGAGTCCTCGCGTTCGCGTAGAAGGAATTTTGGTCAGTGAAGTTTTGTGCTTCGCAATCGCGAAGGTGCTGCTGCGTTCACGATGAAGAAAATATCTGGGCAGAATGTTTAAGTTCAAAATCGAGGGTTTAAGTCCAATATCACAAAAACCATTAGAGAGCTTGGGAGAAGATGAAATTTGAGGAGATTTTCAGTGGAGAAATTAGGGTAAGTATTCTTCACTCATATTTGGTTTAATTCCATGATTTAGTCTTGAATTTCATCATTTAATTTGAGAAATTAGAGTGAGAATTGGGGAAAAATGGAAGAAACGTTTGAGAATTCATTTAGGGATTTGAATGGGAAATTGAGGTCGGATTTTGATGAATTCGATATGGGTAGACTCGTGAGAGGATGAGAATTCTATTGATGTGATTTTTATTGGATTTCGAGCTGTGGGCCCGGGAGTCGGGTTTGAGCAATTTCGGGATTTTTGATGTAAATTGGATATTTTCGAGTGGGCTTTGTTCCCTTAGCGTATTTTGATGGTATGAATCTGCTTTTGGCTAGATTTGGAGCATTCGGAGGCCGAGTCGAGAGGCAAAGGCATCGCGGGCTAGAGTCTGGACCAGATTGAGGTAAGTAATGATTATAAATGCTGTCCTGAGGGTATGAAACCTCGGATTTCACATCGTTGTGCTACTTTGAGGTGACGCACACGCTAGCTGACTAGCGTGGAGTCGTGCACCATTGGGGATTGTGACTTGGTCCGTCCCGTACGACTGTTAAGTCGCGTATTTGATTGAAACTGTTTGGAATCATTGTGTTTCGAAAAGTATTGCTATGTTTTGGGCGGAATGCCATATTTGGGCCTCGTGCTAACTATTTTGGACCCATATGGGGCTTTTTAAATACTGTTCCTCACTATTTTTGACTTAATAATTATACTCAGTCATGCTGTATTTTATTGATTTCTTAACTCAGCTTTATTTACTAAATTTTGATACTATAAATGATATTTTGAGTTGAACGCCCTGTTTTACTAATAGTCCGAGTGGCTTGGGAGGTTGATGGGTGATAGAGGCCGAAGGCCTGATTGTGAGGTTGATGACTTAGATAGACCGAGGGTCTGATTGTGAGGTTAATGACTGAGAGAGGCCGAGGGCCTGGTTGTGAGGATTATATATTTATGGATCGGGTTGCACGCCGCATCAATACATATATATATATATATATCCAATGAGCGCCATCGACGAGATATATGGATCGGGCTGCACGCCGCAGCGATATATGGATCGGGCTGCACGCCGCAACAGTGTTGGTACTGTTCTACATGTTTACTTTACACACCCCTTGTGAGCACACTCGACTATATATATTGATTGGGCTGCACGCCGCATCGATATATATGTATTGTGCTGCACGCCGCATCGATATATATGGATCGGGCTGCACGCCGCAGCGGTTATGGTAAGGTACCCATTGAGCGTGAGTGCTGAGTATGACCACTGATTGCTGAGAGCTGAGTCATGAGTGACTGAGTGGCTTGCCCGAGGGGCTATATATACATACACACATATACGAGTGATGCTTTGCCTGAGGATCCTGTTTATGAACTTACTGTTTTTTCACTCCTCCTTAAAGTGAGTTTCTGTTGAATATGTTAATTAAATTATTACTTTCGCTCATCTTTAGACTGAGCCCCTATTGAAAATGTTGAACAAATGCTTTAAACAACTTTCATTTAAACTGAAGTTTTTAAGTTATGAAATGGTTATGAATTTCTGTTTGCCGAGGGGCTGTATACGAGCTATGTTTTGTCCAAGGGGCCGATTATGATCCTCATCACTTTCACTATATATATTTCATTAAACCTCTATTGAAAAGGTCAAAAAGATAAAGGATTTTACTGAAGTTGGAAATTTAACGAAATGATTTGAATGGTATCCTCTTTTGGGAACATACTGTAACCGTTGTGGTGCTATGACGTGGTTTACGTGATTTCTTACTGCTCAGTCTTCATTTACTTTTATTACTTACTGAGTTGGTATACTCACATTACTCCATGCACCTTATGTGCAGATTCAGGTATTTTTGAGCTCGGTGGCGGGTTCATCGGAGTTAGCAAGGTAGCTACCTGGCGATCGTAGCCCTGCTTTTCTCCCTCCTTATTATTCTTGTGATTTTTCCCGGCCATGTTGGTCTTTATATTGTTAGAAAGTTGTAGTAGATTCTCATGACTAGTGACACCCTGATGTCAGGCTTGTGTATATTATTTCGCGCTATTCATTTAGACTTTCATTATGAAATATCTGAGTAATTAAAGGCTTAAAATGATTGTTATTGATTAAATGGTTAATTCGGGAGTTATGTCGGCTGGCCTAGTTTCGCGATAGGCGTCATCACGATCGGGTCGGTTTTAGGGTCGTGACAAGTTGGTATCAGAGCCTAGGTTACATAGGTCTCACGAGTCATGAGCAAGTTTAGTAGAGTCTCACAGATCGGTACGGAGACGTCTGTACTTATCCTCGGGAGGCTGCAGAACCTTTAGAAAAAATTTTACATTCTTGAATTCTTATTGTGCGTCCCTGATTCAGCTTGAAATGTAACTCTTTGAATTCCTTCCACATATTCGCATGCGCACATGAGCGCTCGGTATTAACTGTGCATTGACGACTTGTGATTCCCTGTTCAAGGGGTGAGATGTTATTTCTGTGCAATGATGTTGGGCCAGTCTGGAGGACTTGAGGCCAGATTTTTGCCTATAGCTTGAGCCCTGAGTTGTTGATTGCGTGAACACGTGTTTCTGGATCTATATGTTCTGTTGTGTCCTTATTAAGGGAAGTGATGACAGGATAGCTACGTGATGAGGGTGATGTGACTGCAAGATGTGTTCATATGAATTGAATGATGCGAGTAGGGTCTGCTTTGGGGCAGCAAGAACTATTTGGTGTTTAATTTCCATCGTGATTTGATGTATAGCCCCGAGTTGTGGGTGTCATGAAGGATCTTTTCATGTTGCCCAGTTGGGAAGTGAAGTATATTTCATGTTATGAGATGAGTTCAGATTCAAGAAGACTAAATGACTGCGTAATGTTTATGATGGTGGAAGGGTATAAAGAGATGTTAGTTTGAGGCAAAGCATGCGGGTTATCTCCTACGGAGTGCTATGAAGTTTGTGTGGTCCTTATGTTGTTGTTGGAAGATCTCCTGTACCAGTGAAGTATATGTGTTGCAATTTAAATTTGGGTCGCTTAAGAGAGTGGGCTTGACTGTTACCAGGGTGAACTCGAGATTTGCAAAAGATTTGAAGTACTAGATGGTCTGTGTTTCACGAGCTTATGAAGAATTAAGTAATCTCACTATGGTATTATTATGGCAATAATAGAGTATATGCATTATGAGTTATTGTGTGTTTTAATCTATGGCTTGAGGGGGAGTCTGCTATTGATTAGTTGATTGCACGGTTATGTGCTATGTTGGTTCCAGTTTGAGGTGTACTGGTGAATCAGTTATGGCTTACGGAGGTTGAGACCGAGGATGGCTCGAGTGAAGGAAATTTCAATAAAGGTTATGTTATACTGTATGAGTGTATGAGGATCGTGGGATGACTTGAGTTGTTATTGGTAAAGGATGTGCGGTGCATAGATCATGAAGTTGCTTGGTTGCATTAAGGTGAGGTTACACTCTGTGGTGTCGGAGTGCTAATGGAGCACAAGTCATCTGGTCCAATTGATTGGTCTAATTGTGGACTGAGTAGAGTGGATGACTCTCGAGAATGGTTCTAATGGGTTCAAGATTTTAAAGGTAATAATTGAAGATTTTCAGGTTTTATATTTGGCTAGGAACTGAGGTTTGCATTGAAGAGTGTCAAGAATCGTGGTATCTCTATATCATTATGGGATTCTATATATCAGTATTAGAAAGGTAAAGGTAATGGCTTTGGATTTGCAGGAAGTCCCTTTAGGGTAGGTACTTTGAATGTGGTACTTTTGGGAATATTTAAGAGAGTATTTAGCGGCTTATGAGCCTTAGACGATGTGGTTTTATGGTTGGGTCTGGTGTGATGAGTCTGGGTTGAGGAATTGTGGTGTTATAGTAAGAGGGAGTATCAAGTTGAGGTAAATCAGAAGGAAACTCGGACAGATGGGACAACTTGGTAGTAGGCCAGATCGGCATGGTAAGGACATGACTAGTTCTTTGGATGCTTATGAGGTAATGAGTTTATACAAATGTTTTGCGGCAATGCTCTTAGGTTTTAGTGGCATGCGTAGCCTGGTTGAGTTAGAAGGATTCGGTCCTGAAAGGTTTGGTTTTGTGCAAAGGGGACTCAGAGAGTTCTTGATGGTTCATTCCACGGTTAGAGATGTATATTTTCTGCGAGCGTGAGGAGCATGGGATGTATAGTGATTTTCATCTAGATGGGATCAATGGAAAGTTCTTAGCTTGTTGAGTACATGGTTTTTTATGGCTCGGACGGGGATATGAAGTTCTCATGTTTATCCTAGGATGATATGGTATGTGCGGTATGTTGTGTAGGATTGAGATTTGCATGTGTAAGGTCACGGTTCTGTTTTTAAAGGAATGTCACAATTCTTGGGTAGCATGGGCAGTTTCAGATGACTAGATAAATGAGATCACTGACTGGTATGGCTTGATGAGAGTATGAATTTTTAGAAAAAAGGGCAAGTGTTTGAGTTGAGGATACTTCATTAATATTGCGGCACTCTCTTGTTGGATCGACTACTAATATTCGAGTTTGCTTGGTGGCACAGAAGAATTATAGGAGTACCTCTCGTGAGATGCTTGGTGGCAACTCTAATATAGAGGTGTGTTGTTTATTTGGACGGTGTAGTTAGGATCGGATATGGTGATTCGCGTGTTGTATGGATTTGGAGACTAGGAGTTCTCACAGACAGGTTAGGTCTTGGTTGTGGACCGCGTATATCGGTCTGGTGTGGTAACTATTGAGGGTTTGGAGACCCGAGTGGATCTTTGTTGCTTGGTATGTTAGATTTTAGATGTGATATTGGGTATAGACTGGTTGTCTTAATGTTGTGTTATGCTAGGCTATTGCACTAAGACGACGATGTTGGCTATGCCGGGGATGCCCCGGATTGAGTGGCGAGGTTCGACGGATTATGTTCACAGCAAGGTGATTTCATTTTGAAGACCCAGCGAATGGCTGGGAAGGGTTTTAGTTCTTATTTGGCCTTCGTGATGGATGTCAGTGCAGAGACTCCTACCAATGATTCAGTTCTGGTGATGAGGGATATTTCCGGATGTGTTTCCTACTGCCGGGTATGTCGCCGGACATGGTTGTTGATTTTGGTATTGATTTGGTGCCGGGCACCGTATCGTATGGCACCAACGGAGTTAAAAGAGTTTAAGGGACAACTTCAGGGACTCCTTGATAAGGGGTTCAATGGTAGGCCAATGTGGATGTATGTTCTAACTTGAGTCGGCTTGGTTGTAAGCACGTGATTTTTGCCCTATATGAGAATTACTCCCAAAAAATTCAAAAATAAAATGATTTTTCTTTGGTGTACAATTTTGTGATATTTTGAAGAATTATTTGTATTTGTCTGTGCGTGTTTATTCGCTAAATTAATAAAAAATACAAAAATATGTCGCATTTTGCATGTAGGATTTAATTCTACAATTGTTAGTAATTAAAATTGTTTTACAAAAATTAAAAATTACAAAAATAGGCATCGTTTGCATTTTTAGCATTTAATGTCCAAATATACAATTTTATGCTTAATTAATACTTAATTGTGCGTTAATTGTTATTGGGAGTTAATTTGCGCCTTTATAACTTAATTTAGTTCTTAATAATAGTTTAAGTATTTTTATAATTTAGTTTTAGAAAAATAAAAGAAGAAAAGAGAGCGAAAATATAAAGAAAGTCGGAATTGGGTCTCTTCTTCAATTTCAAGCTATAGGCCCAAAAAATGGCCCAATCTTCCCTACGACCCAGTCCATTTCGAACTGGGTCGACCCAGTCCATTAACCCAACACCCCTTCTTCATTTTTGTCCACCACAAAACAAAACCAAAAAAAAAAAAAGTGAATTATCACTATTAATAGTTTTATTTTTTGTTTTTTTATATATATAAAAAAATCCGAAAATATTTTATTTTATTTATTATTTTTATTTTTTTTAAAAAAAAAATATATATATATATATATAGTAATTTCGGAAATGATTTTAAAAAAATAAAAAATAAAAAAATGTAAAAGAATGTAGAAAATTTAAAAAAAAAAAGTAAAAAGTTTTAAAAAATTTAAAAGTAAAAGAAGGTTGGAATTAAAAAATAAATATAAAGATATCTGAAAATTTAAAAAATTTAAAGTAATTGAAAGTAGCATTTTTAAAAGAAAAAGAAAAGATAGTGGTTTATTTTTTAAAGAAAAGTTAAATAAAGTGAGATTCTCTTTTAAAAAAATAAAAAGTGGGATTTTAAATAAGATAAAGTAATTAAAGTTGGAATTTTAAAAATAAAAGTAAATAAAGGTGGGATTTCTTTTTCTAAAAAAATAAAAGCAATTTGTAAGTGGGATTTCTTTTAATTAAAAAAATAATAAAATAATAAAAAACAAATCTGAAAATTTCGAAAATTTTGCTATAAATAGAAGAGAAAATTTAGGAAGAAGGGTGGAAAAAAGAGAGGAAAAACTAGATAGAGAGAAGAAAAAAAGAGGGGGCGGAGTGAGAAGTATACACCCGATATACATTCTGGATACACTGAATATACAGGGACAAAATTCATTTTGGAGAGTTTTGAAGTTGAAAAGAATAGTTACTGTTTCATTGCCTCGCTTAAGATCTGAAATAGTCAGAACCTTCCTACCTTTTACTTCTTCTCTATACTTGGAGTCGTTTATAGTCTCCTGGTTTACTACTATTCCTACTGTTACTGGTCTATTCCTGTGTTGCTGGACTGTCGTTGTTGTGCTACATTGTTACTACTGTTGCTGCTTCTCAGCTTCATCTTCTCTTGTTTTCCAATACCAGGTACATGTCTTTTAAATTTTAAGTTGGAAAGAGATTCAACATGACTCATCAATGAAGTTTGAATTGAAATTCTGTTTTCTATTTGTCCAAGTTCATCAATTTAAATTTCATTTTTGTTTTATGTTAGTTAATTAGTAGTGAATTCAATTTGATAGCTATGAGCTAATTGTCTTACTTTGAAAGTTCGTATAAAGATTTGTAATAATATTAGCTCATTATCTCATTAGTTTAATCATATTAAATTGTCAAAGTAGGGAATATGGCATGAATGTTGGTCATTATTTAATTTTGTTGTTAGTTAAGCAAGAAGTGATGTAGAAGTGCCAAGAAAATTACAGTAGTGATATTTATTGTTAAATAAGGTTAAGATGGTGTTGTTGGTATATTTTTATAAGATAATAGATGTGTGTATAAACGTTGGCGAAAGGTGATATGATGTAGCTTGTTACAATGTTAAAATGTTATGAATGTTTACGATATACAGTTAAGTTGCATGTAAGGTAATTTTATTGAATTAACTTGTATAATAATTCCTTTCTTATAAACTCGATACCTATATACCTTCATAAGACAAATTGATCAAATAATTAGGCTTATTAGATTAAAAGCGATTATATGAGAATGAAACGAGATGTATAAGTACCAATTGCAACACTTGATATCAATGGTAATTAGAAATAGAATTTGCATTAAGTAAATCATGAAAAAAAAATTTGGAAAATATTTCCTTCCTTTATGAATCATTCATTTTCAGTTTTATATGCAATTTATTCTTTGATATATATATATATATATATATATATATGTCATATTTGTTTTTTGATATATATATATATATATATATGTCATATTTGTTTTTTTTAAATAATATTAATCATATTTGTATTCTGTCCTTTGAAATTGAATAGTTGAAATGAATATAACTTATATTCGGAAAATATAATCAACGGTCAACATTTAATAAATTGTAAATTCTTTTCAAAGAATTTAAGGGCACCTTAAATGGGAATTTATCATGATTTTCACATAAAAATGTATAGATATAATAAACAATTTGTGGAAAATCCCTAATATCATTACGAATATTTTGCACAATTAGGGATACGTTCGCGTACCCTGATTATATTTTTAAAAGCAAAAATTCGGATTATGCGTACGCGCAATTTCGAACGAATATTTAATAAAAGGATTTTTCCAAAAGGCGTTAAATCAATTTCATAAAAACCCGAGATGTACGGTTCATTATTCAAGAAAAACAAATATTCTTGATCCAACACAATTTCGAAAAATGATTGCTTAATAAATATATTATAAAAGGTTATTGTGTACACGTACGCGTGACACAAGTCCGCAATATTTTTTAACACGAATATACGTACGCGTAATTCGATTCAAAGAAGGGTCATCAATAAGCGGTAGTAAAAACATGTAACATCAATGTATTTAATAAAATCAAGGTAATTAAGCCAATAATAAAAACAGTTAAGCGACCGTGCTAGAACCACGGAATCCGGAAATGCCTAACACCTTCTTCCGGATTAACAGAATTCCTTACTCAGGATTTCTGGTTCGCAGAATAATAAACAGAGTCATATTCTCCTCGATTCAGGGATTATAATTGGTGACTTGGGACGCCTTAAAATTCCCAGGTGGCGACTCTAAAACAAATAAACAAATCCCGTTTCGACTGTCCTTCAATTGGAGAAAACTCCCCACGCGCCCTGCGGGCGCGGCGAAAAGGAGGTGCGACAGCTCTGGCGACTCTGCTGGGGACTTGGCCCAGAACCACTGGTTCAGGGTTAGAAATTCGAGCTTAAAATAACTGTTATAGTTGGCTTTATTTATTATCCGATTTTACATGTTTATGCTTAATATGCTAAATGATGCTTTTACCGCTTTAATATTATCTGAATTGTGTATAAAACTGCTACGAAACTCTTCTTCTTTCTGAGTCTTCTAAATTTATGGTGTACACGTGCGCGTGACCCACCTTTCTGTTAGAAGTCATACCAAATATGACGAAGTTGGGACAAGTAACTAGGCCGGGCAGACTTTCGTGCTCCCGGTACGTTGCCCCCATTTCGGCTCAAGCTGTCCACTTGGGTAAGCCAGGGCTAGAACAATATGCCTCAGGTTTTTTTTCACTTAGAATAACTCAGCTTCATGCCGGATCCCTAGTAGGAACGTTTGTTTGCATCATGTGCATTTGACTTAGGAGGTTCAACACAGGGGTTGGGTCTGTCTAGGACAGGTGTACCAAAAAATGAAAATGACCATCCTGATGCATCTTACTTGCTGCTATTTGCGCATTTATTTGATTCGGACTTTTGTGTTGACTGACTTTTGAATATCAGGAATAATATTTTGAAATTGAAAAAAATAGCGGTTAGGGAATTGATTGTTTATTTTTGAAAAAAAAAACAATGCCCAAATAACTGTAAAAACTCTGCCGAAATTTTGAGAAAATGAAAAAAAATATTTTATTAGTTTGTTTTATTAAAAGCAAAGGAAAAATAGAAAGAAAAAAAAAAGAGTCGTTGTTCTGTCTTGTTTTTAAAAAACAAATTAGAAAAAAAATAGTTTGTCTTGCCATAAAAAAAATGAAAATGAAAAAAAGTCTTGTTTTAAAATGAGTTTTTATTTATTTATTTGTTTAGATACCAAAATAAAAATAACTAATAAAATAAAAAGAGTCGCGTCGAAAGTGGTTTTATTATTTGTTGCAAATATGTATATATATAAAAATCCAAAAAAGTTGTTCTTTATTTCCAAAAAATGTATATATATCTTTATTTGTTGCAAAAATATTTGTCACCAAAAGTCTAGAAAAGTTTTTTTTAGACTCTCAATTTTCAAAACAAAAAAAAAAATCCAAATTTTTTTTTTTTTGCGTTATTGACTTCTTTAGAAAGTCTTTTTAATTATTAATATATATATATATATATATATATATATAATAAAATAAAATAAATTCGAAAATATTTTCCTTCTTCTTTAAAAATTGAAAAGAAAACTCAAAATTCAAAAAATATTTTTTTTAGAAAGCGTTTCTTTTATTAAAGGTAAAATTCCAAAAAAAAATATTTTCTTTCTTCTTAGAATAAGAAAAAAAATATCTTCCTTTTACTTTTGAAATTCTCAAAGTTCAAATCAAAAGAAAAGGAATTCTTAGAAATCTTTCTTTCAAAAAGAAAATCAATCAAAAATCCAAAAAAAAATATAAAAATACTTCCTTTCTTCTTTTAAAGCAGTTCTTTTACAAAAAAAAATCATAATTTAAAATCAGTTTATTTACTTTATTCATGACCGGCCCGAACTACGCGGGTTTGATTCTCACCGGATGTGAGATACGTAGGCAACCCTCATCGGGTCCAACCCCCATTTTTGCTAAAATAGCCAAAAACCAATAAATAAATAAAAAACATGTCAAAATTTTAATTTTTTTTCATAAATAAGTCGGGCAGTGTCCAGCCTCCACTTTTTGCTAAAACAAAATAGCCAAAAAAAAAATATGTCGAATTTTAAGAGTCATAAAGAAGTCGGGTGACGTTGTTTTATCAAGACATAGCCGAATGTTCCCGAATGGGACGCCAGAAGGCCGACTTTGCATAAACAACCACCTTTTGGGTCATGTTTAGGATTTTGGTCTAGTTGACCCACACAGCCTTAAAAATCTTCGTCCTCGAGGCACTGAAGGGCCGTGTTTGCAACACCAGGTTTTTATTGTAATTTAAAAAAAAATAAAAATAAATAGTCGGCGGTCAGGTGAATACCGTTTGAATTTTGTCATAATAAGCCGAGCCAGCTTCGGCCGCGTCTTAAACCGTTCTTGCCGAAATAGCCTCAGAGTATCTTTCAGTTGTCGAAAGGCTATTTTCGTAAAAGAACGGACAAGTGTGTAAAGTGTCATAAAATAATCCTCTCCGGCCTCAAAATTTGGACGGGGCCACATTTGCAAAAATAACCGTTTGGTTGCATTTGTCAAACGGAGAAAGGAAGCTGGCCATTTGTTTTGGAGTTTGTAAAACTTTTGATTATAATATGTGGGTCGTTTGATTTTCTAGTTTGTAGGTCATTTTTAAACCTTTGAAACCCAATATGAAAATTGAAAAAAAAATGATTAGTATTGCTTATCTTTTATTGGTCCGAACTACGCAAGGTCTGATTCATGCGGGGTCATGATACGTAGGCAATCTCCATAAGATTCGACCACAACAAAAAAAAATGAAAAAAATCAAAATTCGACCACAACAAAAGAAAAAGCAAAAAAAGAGAATGAAAAAGAAAAAAAAATGAAAAAAAAGAATGAAAAAGAAAAAGGAAAAAAATGTTGTTAATAATGGGGACCAACGGAGTCCATTCTAACCTGTTTCGCTTTGAATCACAAAGAAATTTAAGGTGGTTGGTTTGTGGTAAGCCGGAAATACAAGACCCAGAAGCACACTTTGTGGGGATCAGGCATGATAACAGAAGCACTTGAATCCTATTGGGACTTGTTGACTAAGGTTGATGATATCGAAGTTGGAAATGGTCTGGACAATACTGATGCAAAGCTCAGTGGCTAAAGATGCCAATTTTGATAAAATGGGAGGACGCTCCGTTCCTTGGTTAGCAAGAGAGAAGCTGGTGGTGTCTTATTTTGTTGTCATTTCTGTTGTCCGGATTATTCTTAGGGTTGTAATCCGAAAATTATCTTGTGTCAAACCTTCTTATCTTTCCATTTTTGTCGTATCAGTTTGTTTAAGTCTCGTTGATGTTGTGTTAAGATTTTATTCTGGTTGTTTTGTTTGTTTTTCTAACCATTTCGCCGGAAGTCTAATACAAAAGCCGGTCTTTTATTATTTCCAGTCATCTTTTTATTTAGTCCTTTTGTCATTTTCGTTCAATGCCGATTCTAGGGACATGACATGCGCATACAGTTTGGGCCTGGTCTATAAAGTTAATCATAAAACCCTGGGGAGGTGATCAAAGCATTTAAAGGAAATAAGAACGGTTTGAGATTATTTGAAGCCCGAGTCATATGGAACTGGGGCAAGTAAAACATAAAGAAAATCGTTAAATGCAAGATTCGCCAAATTGGCATGAGGGTCGTGCATGAGAGTGAGAGTGTCGCCCAGCAGTGCTTTAGAATTGACAAATGAAAAAGCAAGTGTTTAACATAATTGTCAAGTCCAGCACCATCGGAAGAGACTATAAATCTATGTTCAATTGTGTTGTTTGCACTTGGCATGTTTTGAAGACTGGAATGACGAAGGCATTTTATTCTGCTACCTAAACACTTTATCCTTCGTTACCCCTTTTGAGCCTTATATATTTTCTTTCATACCCCTCGTTCGGAATCAATAGCAACGACTAGGAAATACGAGCCTGGAAGGTAAAGAAAAAATCAAAAAAAAAAACACAAAAACAAAAGAAAGTCAGAAGAAAACAGAGGAATTGGGAACTACGTTTGACCTGATTCCTCAAAGAGGATACGTAGGCGCTTCACGGCTCGGTCATAGTTTTGAAAAAAATGAAAAAAAAAACCAATCAATTAAAATAACCCCAAGCAAGAAACTGGGGCAAATGTTGCATTTGTTGTAAATAAATCTAATTCCGAAGGTTGTAACTAATAACCCAAAAATTAATGCATTTTTGAGCCTTTAATACCTTTTTTTTTCTAGCCCTATCCAAAACCCACATTACGGTTCAAAGAAAGACCTTCTGATCAGTCTTCAAAAGATTTCAAGTCAGACAAATGAGAGTCTCACCGGTGAGCATAACATTTTGTTCCACAGCAGAAAGGACTCTAATCTCCAACAGAAAGAGTCATACCGGCAACACTCCAAAACCCCAGCTGAAAAGTGATACAAATGAGAGAGTCTTATCGGTGAAAACCTTCACATGCACCATAAGGTGATGAAAGTTGAGAGAAAAACCCAAAATGAGAGAGGCTTGATAGTGAAAACCCTTCGGGCACTACAAGTCGAATAAGATTAAGAATCAGATGGGGAATTGCCAATTGAAGATCTTGAAAGATGATTGACGAAGGATAGGCCACATAGGCATGTCATGACCATTAGAGTCGGTGTCTGCGTTTGATAGGGTTTTATTTATAGTTTCTTTTGTTAAAGAGTCATCTTTTTCCGTTGTCTTTTATTCTGTTCCCTTTTATCTTTTCCTTTCATAGAAAAATTCCCCAGTAGAGTCTGTTTGGTCAGAACCAGTGGGAAATGATTTCAAAATAGGCCATCAGCTTTCCAAGATAAGATCTGACTAATACATCCAAGTGATATAGTCAGGAAGGAACAAGCGCGAGGTCAGTGTCAAGAAAGATATCTCCAGCAAAAGAATTGACGAGTGTCAAGAGGGATATCCTTGCCGAAATCAAAGGTTATTAAACCTCAAGACCAGAGCCCATGGACAAAACAAGAAAAACAATAAGCATGATTTGGGAAATTCATGCGAGACTAAAAGGTCGGGAAAATGCAAATTTCCGAGCCATGCCACGAAAGAAGAGGGATATCCCCAGCAGAAAAGGATTATCCCCAGCAAATAATATCATCCCCAACAAGTTGTGGAACGCAGAGCAAGGAAGAGAAAAGGGAAAACCATCCCAGTGGGAGTATCACAACCAACCACCGCGTTTTAAACTAACAAATTTTGTTTAAATTGAAACAGGTAAAGGAAGTGGCATTGATGACAGAAATGCAGGCCATAAGGGAGACTGTCAAACTGGGGCAGAAAATTTTCCTTTCATTTGGAAATTTTTCTGGAAGTCAGATACCCATTCAGGGTAAAATGAATATAGCACCAGTCTCAAGGGAAGTGGTCTTTGAACCAGTTTTACCCCCAGCATAACAAGTTTTAATAAAAGAAGTTGTTCCCCAGCAGACAAAACAAAGGGATGACATTTGTGCTCATAAGAGCAAAAACCATTATCATCCCCAGCAGCTTCCAGAAGAATGATGCATCAATTTAAAGGGATAAAATTCCCCAGCAGCATTATCCTCAACAACGTTATCCCAAGAAGATAACACTTTTATCCCCAGCAGTGTTGAGAGAAAATAAATTCTGAAAAAAAAAATTGAATTTGAAGGAGGGGAAGAAAGGAGACTCCCACAGTGGTATTATCCCCAGCAAGCAAGAACAAAGCAGAGTGGAGGATGAAAAATTGAAGAAGAAATCAGGCGTCCACCTGGAGAACAAGGAAGAGAAATGGAAGTATTAGCAATCAGGCATCCACCTGGAGAACAAGGATGAGTAGTTGAAGTATTAGTAATCAGGCATCCACCTGGAGAACAAGTAAGAGCAATGAAATATCAGAAATCAGGCGTCCACCTGGAGAACAAGGAAGAGCAATGAAAGAAACAACAATCAGGCGTCCACCTGGAGAACAAGTATGAAGAAAAGAAATAGCAATCATTTGGAGAACAAGGATGAGTAGTTGAAGTATTAGTAGTCAGGCATCCACCTGGAGAACAAGGAAGAGCAATGAAATATCAGAAATCAGGCGTCCACCTGGAGAACAAGGAAGAGCAATGAAAGAAACAACAATCAGGCGTCCACCTGGAGAACAAGTATGAAGAAAAGAAATAGCAATCATTTGGAGAACAAGGATGAGTAGTTGAAGTATTAGTAATCAGGCATCCACCTGGAGAACAAGGAAGAGCAATGAAATATCAGAAATCAGGCGTCCACCTGGAGAACAAGGAAGAGCAATGAAAGAAACAACAATCAGGCGTCCACCTGGAGAACAAGGATGAAGAAAAGAAATAGCAATCATCTGGAGAACAAGGATGAAGAATTGAATTAGTAGTCAGGCGTCCACGTGGAGAACAAGGAAGAACAGTTGAAATATCAGAAGTCAGGCGTACACCTGGAGAACAAGGAAAAGCATCAAAACTGGGGCAGAAGATTTTCTGCCATGGTCGAAAATTTTCTCAGAAGAACAAGGAAATCAATTCAAGTTTTAAGAGATAGCAAGACAACAAGATTTGGAGAAAAACAGTCGGAGGTAAGACAATTCCAAGATGTTGAAAATGGGATCATCCGCCCTCGAATAGGATATTTCGGTTCATCCACCCTCGAATAGGATATTTTGGGATCATCCGCCCTCGAATAGGATATTCTGGGTTCATCCGCCCTCGAATAGGATATTCTGGGTTCATCCGCCCTCGAATAGGATATTCTGGGTTCATCCGCCCTCGAATAGGATATATTGGGTTCATCCGCCCTCGAATAGGATATTTGGGTTCATCCGCCCTCGAATAGGATATTTTGGGTTCATCCGCCCTCGAATAGGATATTTGGGTTCATCCGCCCTCGAATAGGATATTTGGGTTCATCCGCCCTCGAATAGGATATTTTGGGTTCATCCGCCCTCGAATAGGATATTTTGGGTTCATCCGCCCTCGAATAGGATATTTTGGGTTCATCCGCCATCGAATAGGATATTTGGGTTCATCCGCCCTCGAATAGGATATTTGGGTTCATCCGCCCTCGAATAGGATATTTTGGGTTCATCCGCCCTCGAATAGGATATTTTGGGTTCATCCGCCCTCGAATAGGATATTTTGGGTTCATCCGCCCTCGAATAGGATATTTGGGTTCATCCGCCCTCGAATAGGATATTTGGGTTCATCCGCCCTCGAATAGGATATTTGGGTTCATCCGCCCTCGAATAGGATATTTGGGTTCATCCGCCCTCGAATAGGATATTTGGGTTCATCCGCCCTCGAACAGGATATTTTGGGTTCATCCGCCCTCGAACAGGATATTTTGGGTTCATCCGCCCTCGAACAGGATATTTGGGTTCATCCGCCCTCGAATAGGATATTTCGGGTTCATCCGCCCTCGAATAGGATTTTATTTTTTAAAGTTGTTGAAATCAGGAGCCCCCTCTGAAGAACAAAATGACGATGTATTGGTTGAAGAGAGGAATGACATTCATTTTTAAAGTTGTTGTTGAAGTTGGGAGCCCGCCCATAGAACAGAGGCATACATTTCAGTCTTTAATTTTCAAGCATTGAACTTGGGAGCCCGCCCAGATAACAGAGGCATACATTTCAAGTCTTTAATTTTCAAGTATTAAAATTGGGAGCCCGCCCAGATAACAGAGGCATACATTTCAAAATCAAGTCAGAGGACAATAAAACAGAGGGTTACAATAGGAATCCCCAGCAGGAAACAATAAAATTCCCCGGCACCGGGAAACAGAAGGTTGCAACAAGAGGTCACAGTACAAACTCAAGTACATGTGTCAAAAGAAGTAAAGCACCGAAAGAAATGCAAGCATACAAGGAAGCAAGGCAACAAAAACAAATTGTACTCTAGCCTAGCTTCTTGTTTTTTTAAGCACGGTGTAATAAGGAGATCGGTAAGCAGTAGTAATAACATGCAACAACAGTAACATTGCAGTCCAACGGTAGTCCCAGCTACCAAAATTTCTCGAACTACATTGACCTGATTCCTGTTTAGCCCAGGATATGTAGGAAACCTTTGAAGCAAAGGTTCGGTCAAATCTTTTTCAAAAAAATGCTTCAACGGAGTACTCGGATGGGCAAAAATCGCTCGCTTTATCTTTGCACGAAAACCCTTCGTGTCTCCGGGCAAAGAGGGGCAGCTGTAAGCACGTGATTTTTGCCCTATATGAGAATTACTCCCAAAAAATTCAAAAATAAAATGATTTTTCTTTGATGTACAATTTTGTGATATTTTGAAGAATTATTTGTATTTGTCTGTGCGTGTTTATTCGCTAAATTAATAAAAAATACAAAAATATGTCGCATTTTGCATGTAGGATTTAATTCTACAATTGTTAGTAATTAAAATTGTTTTACAAAAATTAAAAATTACAAAAATAGGCATCGTTTGCATTTTTAGCATTTAATGTCCAAATATACAATTTTATGCTTAATTAATACTTAATTGTGCGTTAATTGTTATTGGGAGTTAATTTGCGCCTTTATAACTTAATTTAGTTCTTAATAATAGTTTAAGTATTTTTATAATTTAGTTTTAGAAAAATAAAAGAAGAAAAGAGAGCGAAAATATAAAGAAAGTCGGAATTGGGCCTCTTCTTCAATTTCAAGCTATAGGCCCAAAAAATGGCTCAATCTTCCCTACGACCCAGTCCATTTCGAACTGGGTCGACCCAGTCCATTAACCCAACACCCCTTCTTCATTTTTGTCCAACACAAAACAAAACCAAAAAAAAATAAAAAATAAAATAAAAATTAATAGTTTTATTTTTTGTTTTTTTATATATATAAAAAAAATCCGAAAATATTTTATTTTATTTATTATTTTTATTTTTAAAAAAAAATATATATATATATATAGTAATTTCGGAAATGATTTTAAAAAAATAAAAAATAAAAAAATAAAAAAATGTAAAAGAATGTAGAAAATTTAAAAAAAAAAAGTAAAAAGTTTTAAAAAATTTAAAAGTAAAAGAAGGTTGGAATTAAAAAATAAATATAAAGATATCTGAAAATTTAAAAAATTTAAAGTAATTGAAAGTAGCATTTTTAAAAGAAAAAGAAAAGATAGTGGTTTATTTTTTAAAGAAAAGTTAAATAAAGTGAGATTCTCTTTTAAAAAAATAAAAAGTGGGATTTTAAATAAGATAAAGTAATTAAAGTTGGAATTTTAAAAATAAAAGTAAATAAAGGTGGGATTTCTTTTTCTAAAAAAATAAAAGCAATTTGTAAGTGGGATTTCTTTTAATTAAAAAAATAATAAAATAATAAAAAACAAATCTGAAAATTTCGAAAATTTTGCTATAAATAGAAGAGAAAATTTAGGAAGAAGGGTGGAAAAAAAGAGAGGAAAAACTAGATAGAGAGAAGAAAAAAAGAGGGGGTGGAGTGAGAAGTATACACCCGATATACATTCTGGATACACTGAATATACAGGGACAAAATTCATTTTGGAGAGTTTTGAAGTTGAAAAGAATAGTTACTGTTTCATTGCCTCGCTTAAGATCTGAAATAGTCAGAACCTTCCTACCTTTTACTTCTTCTCTATACTTGGAGTCGTTTATAGTCTCCTGGTTTACTACTATTCCTACTGTTACTGGTCTATTCCTGTGTTGCTGGACTGTCGTTGTTGTGCTACATTGTTACTACTGTTGCTGCTTCTCAGCTTCATCTTCTCTTGTTTTCCAATACCAGGTACATGTCTTTTAAATTTTAAGTTGGAAAGAGATTCAACATGACTCATCAATGAAGTTTGAATTGAAATTCTGTTTTCTATTTGTCCAAGTTCATCAATTTAAATTTCATTTTTGTTTTATGTTAGTTAATTAGTAGTGAATTCAATTTGATAGCTATGAGCTAATTGTCTTACTTTGAAAGTTCGTATAAAGATTTGTAATAATATTAGCTCATTATCTCATTAGTTTAATCATATTAAATTGTCAAAGTAGGGAATATGGCATGAATGTTGGTCATTATTTAATTTTGTTGTTAGTTAAGCAAGAAGTGATGTAGAAGTGCCAAGAAAATTACAGTAGTGATATTTATTGTTAAATAAGGTTAAGATGGTGTTGTTGGTATATTTTTATAAGATAATAGATGTGTGTATAAACGTTGGCGAAAGGTGATATGATGTAGCTTGTTACAATGTTAAAATGTTATGAATGTTTACGATATACAGTTAAGTTGCATGTAAGGTAATTTTATTGAATTAACTTGTATAATAATTCCTTTCTTATAAACTCGATACCTATATACCTTCATAAGACAAATTGATCAAATAATTAGGCTTATTAGATTAAAAGCGATTATATGAGAATGAAACGAGATGTATAAGTACCAATTGCAACACTTGATATCAATGGTAATTAGAAATAGAATTTGCATTAAGTAAATCATGAAAAAAAATTTGGAAAATATTTCCTTCCTTTATGAATCATTCATTTTCAGTTTTATATGCAATTTATTCTTTGATATATATATATATATATGTCATATTTGTTTTTTTTAAATAATATTAATCATATTTGTATTCTGTCCTTTGAAATTGAATAGTTGAAATGAATATAACTTATATTCGGAAAATATAATCAACGGTCAACATTTAATAAATTGTAAATTCTTTTCAAAGAATTTAAGGGCACCTTAAATGGGAATTTATCATGATTTTCACATAAAAATGTATAGATATAATAAACAATTTGTGGAAAATCCCTAATATCATTACGAATATTTTGCACAATTAGGGATACGTTCGCGTACCCTGATTATATTTTTAAAAGCAAAAATTCGGATTATGCGTACGCGCAATTTCGAACGAATATTTAATAAAAGGATTTTTCCAAAAGGCGTTAAATCAATTTCATAAAAACCCGAGATGTACGGTTCATTATTCAAGAAAAACAAATATTCTTGATCCAACACAATTTCGAAAAATGATTGCTTAATAAATATATTATAAAAGGTTATTGTGTACACGTACGCGTGACACAAGTCCGCAATATTTTTTAACACGAATATACGTACGCGTAATTCGATTCAAAGAAGGGTCATCAATAAGCGGTAGTAAAAACATGTAACATCAATGTATTTAATAAAATCAAGGTAATTAAGCCAATAATAAAAACAGTTAAGCGACCGTGCTAGAACCACGGAATCCGGAAATGCCTAACACCTTCTTCCGGATTAACAGAATTCCTTACTCAGGATTTCTGGTTCGCAGAATAATAAACAGAGTCATATTCTCCTCGATTCAGGGATTATAATTGGTGACTTGGGACGCCTTAAAATTCCCAGGTGGCGACTCTAAAACAAATAAACAAATCCCGTTTCGACTGTCCTTCAATTGGAGAAAACTCCCCACGCGCCCTGCGGGCGCGGCGAAAAGGAGGTGCGACATTGGTTGACTCCGAGTTGTATTGTCGAGGGATGTGTTGATTCGATTGTTGTTGAGCTTATTAATGACCTTGGGAGATCTAGGAGTTACCTTTACGTGTGGCGAGGCATTGGGATTTTTTGGTTATAGGCACATGTGGTGTGGTTTTATTGGGGTCTCTCAGTGGAATTCGAGCGGGAAGAGTATTGGGTATTGCTCCGCGGATGGCGTATCGGTTGTGTCATTCTGGGTTTGAGTAATGTTATGTCAATTGCTTCGCCGTGGTTATGATGATTTGCTTGGGTACTAGACATCAAATTGCGTGTGGTTGTCAGTTTTGAGTATAGTGACTGAAGATGCTTCATGTAGACCAGTATTTGGATAGGGTCGCGCATTGCAGCAAAGTTACGTAGAGGTATGACCCTTCGGCTTGGATTCATGTGTTCTGTTTCTACGATGTGTGATGTGTTCTCACCATTGTGTTGTGGTGGTACTGGTGAGCTTGCGGTACAACTCTCTCATTTGAGTCATTTTTCATGATTTGAGAACATTCAGATTGTTACTCATTGGTATGCGGATTGCACGAGTGGTGGCTTTAGATGTTATTGATGTGTTATGTCACCAGAGTAGCTGTGTTGGATTAGAGGAGATCGTTGGTATCTAGAATGAATACGAATGGATTCAGTTTTTACACGTGGAAGGATAATATCAATGTTCGGCTTAGAAAATTTCAATGGTCCTTGCCAAAGGAGAAGTGGCTTCACGAATGGTTGATACGAGGAATGGTTATGACTTTCTACGTGTTTCATTTATCATTGGCAGTATACGGAAGTAGGAATGAGGCTTTATTTGATAAGAGGCTTATTATTGAAATTCGGATGTTTTGAGCAACTACTGTTATTAGAAGTCATCGCTTTGAGCGTTTGAGTTGTGTGGTATATCATGTAATTGCATTCGAGGTTCCAGATATGGTTTGTTATAGCTTGTTCAGACTTATTTAGAGTATAGATGTGAGATTCTGATCTTGTGGATGAATTCAGAAGTGGAACTGTGGTTCTAAGGTTTATGGGCTAGGTTGAGTTGTGAAATTTTAGTTACATTGTGTTATCGGACCTATATGAGATAGGGTGACGTGGGATCACTCCCGAGTATGTGCATGTTAAGGTTAAACAGTGATTTGATGGTTTTGGAACAACTCTAGGCATGTTCGAGAACGAACATATGTTTAAGTGGGGGAGGATGTAATGACCCGACCGTTCATTTTGAGCTTTTACACTTCACTCACAAGTTCTCGGGCATGACTAGCCCCGTGTGATGTATTATGACTTATGTAAATCGTTGGTTTTGGTTTTTAGGGTAATCAAAATGAATTTGGAATAAAAGTCCTCAGTTTGAAGCTTAAAATTTGAAAGGTTTGACCAAGTTTGTCTTGTTAGTATATGATCTCAGATTTGAATTTTTATAATTTGGTTAGCTTCGTTAGGTGATTTGGGACTTAGGAGCATGATCAAAATGTGTTTTGGAGGTCCGGAGTAGAGTTAGGCTTGAATTGGCGAAATTGGAATTTTGACGATTTCTGGTTGATAGGTGAGATTTTGATATAGGGGCTGGAATGGAATTCCGGAAGTTGGAGTAGGTCCGTTGTGTCATTTTTGACGTGTGTGCAAAATATTAGGTCATTTGGACGAGGTTTTATAGGCTTTTTGATCGAAAGCGGAATTTGGAGGTTTTAGGAATTCTTAGGCTTGAATCCGATGTAATTTTGGTGTTTTGATGTTGTCTTGAGCGTTCCGAAGATTGGAACAAGTTTGAATGATTTTATGGGATATGTTGGCATGATTGGTTGAGGTACCGAGGGCCTCAGGTGAGTTTCGGGCGGTTGAACTGATCATTTCATGTTGGAAAATGTTGTAGAAAAACTACTGTTGGTGTTGCAGGTTGTTGACCGTCGTGTTCACGATGGATATCCCGCGTTCTCGAAGGAATAGGATGTGAGGCAGTGGAGATGGCCTTCACGTTCGCGAAGGTGGTCCCGCGTTCGTGAAGGGCTGAGGTCAGTGGTCATTGCGTTCGCGTAGAGGAAGTGGAATAGCTGGGACCCCAAGGCATTTGTTCTACGCATTCGCGTAGTAGAGGTCACGTTCACGAAGAGGTGGGTCAGTTGTGCATCACGTTCGTGAGGGGGTCCTCGCATTCACGTAGAAGGAATTTTGCTCAGTGAAGCTTTATGCTTCACGAACGCGAGGGTGCTGCCGCATTCACGATGAAGAAAATATCTAGGTAGAATGTTTAAGTTCAAAATCGAGGGTTTAAGTCCAATATCACAAAAACCATTAGAGAGCTCGAAAGAAGGTTAAATTTGAGGAGATTTTTAATGGAGCAAATTGCGGTAAGTATTCTTCACTCATATTTGGTTTAATTCCATGATTTAGTCTTGAATTTCATCAATTAATTTGAGAAATTAGAGTGGGAATTGGGGGAAAATGGAAGAAAAGTTTGAGAATTCTTTTGGGAATTTGAATGAGCAATTGAGGTCGGATTTTGATGAATTCGATATGGGTAGACTCGTGACTCGTGAGAGGATGAGGATTCTATTGATGTGATTTTTATCGGATTCCGAGATGTGGGCCCGGGGGCCGAGTTTGCGCAATTTCGGGATTTTTGATGTAAATTGGATATTTTCGAGTGGGCTTTGTTCCCTTAGCATATTTTGATGGTATGAATCTGCTTTTGGCTAGATTTGGAGCATTCGGAGGCCGAGTCGAGAGGCAAAGGCATCGCGGGCTAGAGTCTGGACTGGATTGAGGTAAGTAATAATCGTAAATGTTGTCCTGAGGGTATGAAACCCTAAATTTCACATCGTTGTGCTACTTTGAGGTGACAGCTTTCCAAGTCTAGAACTGACTTAGTAATTGATCGAGGCCTACTTTGCACTACTATTAAGCAGTGAGAGAGGGTCGAAGAGCTTTTACCCGATTTAGGGTCGGGATCGATTTCCATAGAGAGCTAGAATTTGGAGTCGGGTATCTATCTAGTTTAGAGTTGCGTATGTGTTCCAAATTACACTTCTATACATTTTTGGGGTTTTTGTTTTACTTCTACTTTTATTAAACTACAATGGTAAATGAAATTAGATTAAACTAAGAGTTAAACTAAAACGGGTTGTTCAAATGGTATACAAGGCACTAGACTAAGAGTTAAACTAAAACGGGTTGTTCAAATGGTATACAAGGCATTAGGGTAGTGACTTTCGCCTAGGTGGTCAATTGACGGATACTTGAGTCTAAGGCATGATTGACATGTTTGGGGAGTATGATATAACCGTTGCACAATTTTACCCACTCTACACCTCTCGGTGGTTTGGGTGATTTTGCCCGAATTGACTTTCTCAAGACCAATTGGGTATGCAAATTTGCACAAACAATCAAGGTTCAAGTCAGGTATTACTCTCTCGAGGTTTACCCTTTAATTAGGGCTGTCAATCTCTTGAGTACGCCCCAATTCCTTGTTGGACCTATTTCGGAGACTTATGCTCTCTTTCTCAAGAAGAGCTCAAGTCAACTAAACACAAACAAGTGTTTGCAACCACTAATTCACCCATAAAACATGAAATTGACCCAAATATCAAACATCCATAGTCAATCTAACCCTAAAATACATGACCCATCAATTACCCACACTAGGGTTGATCAATTACCCACACTAGGGTTGAGCCACAACCCTAGCTTATGGGTCTAACTACTCATAATTAAAGAATAAAAGCAAGAGTTAGATGAAGAACAACTCATATTAACTAATTACTAAGATAAACAATAAGATTCAATGTTGAAATGTAGATAAAATTGCCCAAAATAGCTAAAAGTAACGAACCCACGAGCGCAGCTCTTTTCTAAAACTATCTGATGACCTACAAATGGGAAAAGAAGCTATTTATACTAAGCTAAAAAATCTGGACAAAAATACCCCTGCGGGGCTAATGCGGACCGCACAAAATGGTGTGCGGCCGCACTAAGGGTCAGAACTTGAAAATTCATGTCTCTGAACTCTAGCAATGCGGACCGCACATAATGGAGTGCGACCGTGGAGGCTTCTAGTGCGGTGCGCATGAAATGGAGCGCGGACCGCATTGGCTTGAAACTTGGAATTAGCAACTCTCTGATCTTTCTCACTGCGAACCGCACTAAATCGAGTGCGGTCGCGTTGATCCCAGTGCGGACGCATTGCCTGTTTGGCTTAATGTCATGCTCTCTGAACCTCACTTATGCGCATCACACAGAATGGTGTGCGGCCACATTGAGCCTGTTTTGCCTGAGCTTTGTCTTGTCTTGGTACTTGTGCAAGTTTCACTCCTTTTTGAGCTGGTCTTTGACATCTTGTCATTTTGTTGATCAAACCTGCAATCAAGCACAACTTGTGAGCCTTTTGGGACTATTTTATAAAAATTCCTAATCAAAACATAAGCAAGAAGGAGTATAAAATGCATCAAAACCCCTAGTTATCAACTCCCCCAAACTTTTGCTTGTCCTCAAACAAACAAAATAAGACCCACCCCTTAAGGGAAAATCCGAGAAAATTCAGTTGTCCTAAAGTAACCTCATCTAGCATCAATTTGGGACTAACAGCCCTCAATACAAATGAATCATTAATAACATTTACTCTTTGAAACACCATGGATTAAGTACGACACAAGAGCATCAAGAGTTGACTCAACACATCAAAGAACTCTTTCTATTACTTTGGTCATTGTGGAACCCAAACTCACGCATCCTCAACTCTCCCTAAGCAACTCTCACCTTTATAATAGTGGCACTCAGAACGAGGTCAATGGAAGTTTGCTCATCTCTCTCAAGAAAAAGTTACAAGTCCGGCTCTAAGTACCATATGCTTGCCCCTTATGTGAGTCACCACAAATTTAAGCTACATTCAACTCAAGATCATATAGGGCTTTTGTGGAGACATGGTGAAGGCTTTTGGTTCAGGGTAGGAAATGTTTGGTCTAAGTAGGTTCCATCTTCCCTTAAGCACTTATTTTGTCTCATTTGACACACATTCTCTTGACTCTTGGAGTCATTTCACTTCTTTCTAAGGGGTTAGAGAGATACACTATCACTCTTTCTTATACATTTCAAATCTTTTCTACTTTTTCAACTTTCCACACCTTTCATTCTTTGCTTTTCTTGAATCCCTTTTTTATTCTTTTTCACATTGGACATTCTTTTTGTCTTTTTTTTTTCTGTTTTTCATTGCCTTTCCTTTTCTTCATTTTTGTGACTTTTTACCAATTTGTTGCAATCCTCGCCTCCCCCCCAAACTTATACTTTTGCCATGTGCTACATGAAAGATCAGGTGTCAATAGAGGGTCTCTTTTAGAACGGGTATAGGCTTGTATCATGGTTCTTAAAGGAAAAAGGCCTAAGGCTCAAAAAGGTTGACTAGGGATCTTCTTATTGGTAGGTTATGGAAGTGTTCAAGCTATCATTTGGAACAAGGAGAGTCTATAATCATGTCTCAAGTCAAAATTCACTTAGGATTTTGCCTCAACAAACATTCAGGGCAAGTTCTAGACCAATGGCTCGGGACTTAGACTTGCTATGTAATTTCTCACCACACAAGCTATGGGATCACTAAAGACACAGAGTCGGGGGCCCACAACGACCTTAGATAAGATTTGAGCACACAATGGTCCCGAAAAACCACTTGATGATTATTGGCCAACACAAGAGTCTCCAAGTCACGACATTCACCATCCTAAACACAACAATTTGTTTTTGACCATAAGATCAAAGGCAAATGTGCTAGGCCCAAGTGAAGCTTTGCTTGAGGCACCCTTAACCACTAACTACTAATTACTAAAACCAAAAAGAAAAATGGACTCAAACCCTTAAGAAGGTTGTCACGCCATCCATCATTGGGAAGAGTCACCCGGTTCACACAGACTCCACCTTTAGAAAGAACTGTGGCATTAAGAAAACCAAAGGCTTATTGCAAACTTTCAAAACAAGAAGCTACGAACATAAATAAGAAGCTAAGAACGAAAAATTGCGGAAAGTAAAATGAATATATACAAGAGGGGATTTGTCAAATATACAATAGATGAGATGAATATGTACAATGTAACATAACTTTATATACAGGCCTAAAGTAAAATAAAAGTACACAAAATGTAACGAAATGTTAAAATTATATACAAACGAAAGATGAAAAATAAAGAAAGCCTAAAACCTGTCAAATATATACAATAATCCAAATCCATTAAAGTAAAGTCTACCCTCTCAAATGAAAGCTGGCATTGTTCCCAATGCCAACAAACTAAATAAGTACTAAAAAGAAAAGAGAAAAGGATATAGAGACTCCTATGGCCCGTCTGCCTGCATGGGCTCCTGAGTGGTTCCTGGGTCTTCACTGTGCTCGGAAACCTCAGACTGGTTCCCTATGGCTTGCTGCTCTACTGCTGGGACCTGGGCCTAGACTTGTACAGGCTCCTGAGGTGTATACTGTGGCTGACTAGAGGAGGCGTCTGGTGGGTCTGCCAATTGAATGACTGCATCGTCCACTCTGGGAATCATCCTCTTCCTCTTGGGAGGCCTCTGGGACTGCTCGAGCTGGGGATGAGTTGATGGTACTGGGTCCTATAGCAATAAGTCCAAAGGCAGATAATTTGCCTTCATCCTGTCAACATCAACCCTTAGTGCCTTTACTGACTCCTTGGAAGCCCGCGTCTTCCTCAACTTCTTGTGCTCCTTAGCAAGCTCCTTGAGAGCCTTGCTATGTGAATCAACTACATCTGTGAGCACCTTCTAAGTGTCGAGGATTTTCTTTTAGTTGGCAAAAATCTCTTTGAGGGCATCCTCTATGGACTATGGGACCTGTGGAGGCGGAGGTGCCGACTGAGCCTCAAATGTAGTAGTAAGGATAGACAATTTGGATGACACTGTCTGTATCTAATTGTTGATACTGAGGAGAGCCTAGCTCAATCAATGTGCAGTCACTGGATATGCTCGGGAAGAGGGTATCTCTGGGTCAGCTGAAGCAGATGGGCCAGGAGGAATGTTTGTGGAGGTGGAGGCAGGCTGAGTAGGAGTCACTTGTCGGGCCCCCTTTTTCTCGCGAAATCGGGTTTATGACATTTGGGAGGACAACTAGTTCCCTTTCGGGTATTGGGTTTAAATTGAAGAGTCGCCACCAGTTTCGAAGAAATAAGTAGAAAAGGTAGTAGTCTTGTAAAAGCCAAAGTGCAAACAGGAAGACATAATACTATAAGTGTGAGTTCAGAAGAGATTCTGAAATTGTGAAGTCTGAAGTGTGTGTTTGTGAAAAGGGTCGTGCCTTTTATAGTGTAGAAAGAAGGCAAAAATAAGGTAAGAAAATAGTTTGAAAACTGATTGTCAATCAATTACACAAGGCTTCCCTTAATTAAGGGATTCAGATTCAAAACGAGTAAAACTATTTAAGGAAAGGAATTGAATAAACACTTTGTGTAAAGCATGCAATTGAGGGCAAATACATAAAGGTTATTTAAGGACAAGGTTTTGACAGTACACGGTTTGTGCAAATAAGGTGAGGGATTCAATTAACAGCCAGTAAATCACAAGGTCTGAGATTTGGGTATGAATGAACCAAGTCAGAAAAGATGAAGAAGGGTTTTACTTAAGTCGAGTAACAGAGGAAATCAGTAAAAAATGGAAAGAAATCAATCAAGCTATATTTAGAAGGAAGTTTGCACTAATTGCAAATTTGAAAACCATTTAGAGGAAAATTCATCATATATAAGGAGCATGTGAGCATGAAAGAAGACTGTCGTGTAAATCAGTAGAAAAATCCAGTGTAGAGGAGTTTAGCAAAAAGTTCAGCATTGTATGAAAACAAAGATGTCCAAACTCAGTTCAGAGACTCAAAGTCAGTTTGAAAGAGTTAAGGGTTCTAAAATAAAACCCTAGTTCAATCAAATCTCGGCAGAACCCCCAAATTTTAGGGTTTCCACCTTGAATCAAGTACAGAGATGGAGAGGCAAGTAGTCGAATCAAAACATGTTTAGAGGTTTCAGAAAAGAACTGAAACTTCTAACATGCTTCTTCCAGCAACAAAACTCATGAATAGCATGTAAATACAGTATAGGGGTTCAAGGCAAACAAAGTAAAGAAACTAATTTGAAACATGATGAGAAAAGACTTATAATAACAGTAGAAGAAAGCATGCTTAAGAAGATCCTTTTAAAAGAAACGTAAACAAAGTTCAATAGAAGAAAAATAGTAAGAACACGGTAGAAGAATATAGTAGGCAAAACATACTAGAACATAGTAGAAGAAAATAGCAGGACATAGTAGAAAAGCATACAAGAACATAGTATAGAAAGCACAGTAGAAGAACATACAAGAACGGAACATAGAAAGTACAGTAGAAGAACATACATGGTAGAAGGAAAACATAGAACACAGTAGAGGCAAATACACACAAAAGAAAAGGAAAAGAAAGTCAGAGAAACACTTAAGCATTTTCAGAAAACCCTAAATCGTAAAAGAAAGACTTTGAAAAGTAATTTTCGAAAGAAAAGTTAGGGAGATCATTTGAAAACTCAAAGAGAGCACAGATACACAATGGATCTAAAGATATCGGAGAAAACCTCGAAGGGTTAGGGTCTCAGAAGAACCCTAGAAATGAGAAAGACTTTGAAAAGGTCACCGATCTAAGTCGGAGAGGTTAGAAACCAGGCTCAAAACACCATGGTACGCCGGAGCAAGGCCGGCGATGACTCTGGAACCTTGAATCGGAAGAGGTCTGGGTGAAAACCTTCAAGGCCTGGCCTCCAATCTTCAGGTATCAAGTGTGTAAGAGCAAGGGGAGGTGAGTATAGAGCCCTCACAGCTTGGGAAGCCATGGTTTCCGGTGGGTTTCGAGGTGGAAGATGATGAGAGTCGGCTAGGGTTAGGGAAATTTCGAGAGAGTTTGAGAGAGGAGAGGGGTTTCAGAGGCGGCGGGTGAATGAAAATGATTTTAGGGTTGGGGTGTTTGTGAATTTAAAAAGGAAAGGTAGAATCGTGGTCATTGATCATTTTGATCAACGGCCTGGATAAAAAGGGGAGCCGGGCGGGTTGGATAAACGGGTCAGGGGTCGGGTAATTTAAAATTGCAATTGAGTTTAACTGGGGGTTGATTTGGGCTACAATTGAAATGAAATAGGGCTAGTATTTAAATAGTCACTTTTTCCCTTTTCATTTTATAAAAAATAGTAAATGATTTTTGGAAATAAATTAAAGGTACCAAACTAATTAATAATGTATAATATTAAATAAAAATACTGTAATCAATTTTGTAATTATAAACGCAATTAAATCTTACAATAGGCTGAAATTGCAATTATATGCAATTTAGCTTTAAAAATACTAAATAAATTTGTAAAAATGTGTAAAAATTACCTTAACTATATTTTGGTATAAATATAAGAATAAAATAAGTTAATCACCAAAATTATAATTTGAAGAATAATTATTGGTTTTGTACTGCTAAAATAGGGGAATAAATTGATTTAAAAATCTTTAAAAAATTAGAAAAAATACTAAAACATTTGGACACACTTATATATGAATACCTATGCTATTTTGAAAGTATTTTGAATTTATAAAAAAAATATACAGGGAAAAATTAGGTATCAACAGCTGCCCCTCTTTACCTGGGATGGATGAAAGAGTTATCGGGTAAAGATATGATGGCCAATTTTGACCGAACGAAATGGTTTGAAGAATTTGACCGAGCTCTGGCTCTTGAGTTGCCTACATATCCCTGGTCTTGCAGGAATTAGGTCATATGTAGTTCAGGATCCATCAGCGGAATATGCCGATGGAGATTTTCCAAGACGGACACGATATTTGGGTTAGGATGGATGGTTAAAGTCTAATAGGGCTGCGGGAAGTGGAGCGGGATTGCTCCTACTGAGACAGCTGTTGCTCACTGGTTTACCTACAAATGAACAATATGTTGTGCAGAAATTTAAACATGATGCAAGTTCTCGTCGGACCATGAAATGTTGTCTTTGGACGGTTAGGATGACGTCCTCAGACCATGACATCCTGGGCCATGAAGCGTATAATAAGGATTCGCATGCCATGAAATGGTTCTCTCGAGCCATGAGAATGATGCCTCCGAACTATGACATCTTTGAATAATGATATGCAAAAGATAAAAGGGGTCCTCCGGCCATGACATGGCGTTCTCGGTCTATGCGAATGGTGCCTCCGGACAATGACGCCTTTGGATGATTTGGCGATCTTTCAGCCTATGAGATGCAGTAGGTGGCGATCTTTCAGCCAGTGCAAATGTAAATAAGGTGGCGATCTTTCAGCCAATGCAAATGTAAATAAGGTGGAGATCTTTCAGCCATGCAAGATGTAAATAAAGTGGCAATCTTTCAGCCGATGCAAGGTATAAATGGAGTGGCAATCTTTCAGCCGATGCAAGATGTAAATAAAGTGGCGATCTTTCAGCCGATGCAAGCTGTAAATGAAGTGGCGATATTTCAGCCATGCAAGATGTAAATGAAGTGGCGATCTTTCATCCATGCAAGATGTAAATGAAGTGGCGATCTTTCAGCCATGCAAGATATAAGTAAAGTGGCGATCTTTCAGCCATGCAAAATGGAGGTATAGCTTAACCTCGGAAGGCAGAATGGTAGCCTTATGCAATGCAGAGAATGCAGATGGAGATAGAGCTTAGTCTCGGAAGGTAGAATGGTAGTCTTATGTAATGCAGGGAATGCAGATGGAGGTAGATCTTAATCTCGGAAGGCAGAATGGTAGCCTTATGCAATGCAGAGAATGCAAATGGAGGTAGAGCTTAACCTCGAAAGGCAGAATGGTAGCCTTATGCAATGCAGAGAATGCGGATGGAGGTAGAGCTTAACCTCGGAAGGTAGAATAGTAGCCTTATGCAATATAGAGAATGCAGATGGAGACACAACTTAGTCTCGGAAGGCAGAATGTTAGCCTTATGCAATGTAGGAAATAAATGGTGAATAGTAATAAATTTTTTTAGCTGATTGTGATATTATGGCTGCTGGGGATATTGTGCGCGGATAGTGACCGTGAATAGGTGTGATGGTTCTGAGAGTTGTGTTCCTGAAAAGTATGAGTTGTATATTCGACGATTTTGCGACTTGGGTACTTGCATCCAAAGAAAAATCGTGAGTTTTGCAAAGGGGAAAGGTTAGTTTGTATTCCCGTCGACATGCTCGGCTCTTGTTTGCGTATCATTGGGGCAGCGTTGCTAAACAAAACAATTTTGGTAACAGACATGCATGATTTAGTAAAAAATATAGTATAGATACATAATCAAGAATAGTTTTCTTTAGATGAACCGACGACAGTGACCGTGAGCACGTGATTTTTGCCCTATATGAATTACTCTCATAAATTCAAAACAAAATAATTTCTTTCAGTGTTTGCAAATTTGTGAATTTTTGGGGCATTTTCTGTTATTTATTTGCATTTTTGTTTGTGCATTTTAATTAGTGAAAAATACAAAAAATGCGTTGCATGTGAGTTTAGGAGTTAATTTTTCATTTTAAGAATTATTTAGTAATTAAGTTGTTTTATAAAAAAGGAAAATCACAAAAATAGTTTAATTTGCACCTTTTGATTTTAACTTTGATTTTGAGTAGTTTTTCTTTTAGTTTGTTTTAATTAAATGTGATAATTTTTATTTTAGGTTTAATTAGTATTTTTCAGGTTAATTTGGTTTTAGGTTTTAACTTTGATTTTTAGTTTAATTTTCAAAAAAAAAAAGAGGGGAAGAAAAGGAATTAAATAGAAATAAGAGAAATTGAAAAGAATTGAAAAGAAGAGAGCTGGATTTTGGGCCATATCCAGGTTAATTCGCCAGGCCCAAGCTGGTCCAACCCCATACCCGTCCAAATTGAAGCCCTGACCCGCCCAATACCCGATCCACCCATTACCACCCAAAACAACCCCGTTTAGGCCAAATAGATCTGATCCATCTATGTTACTTGATCGGACGGCTGAGAACTAGGGAGTTAATTAATACATATATGTCCAAACAGCCCCCCTACCCAGTCATCTCCTTCAACCCTTCAAAGCCCCGCCGAGCTCCGCCCTAAGCCACCGTCCGCCGCCCGCCGAAAATTGCCTACGGCGGCGGCCGGTGTCCAATTGCCGCCAAATTTACACCAGATTACCGCCTCACCCTCCTATTTCCAAACCTCCACTCCTCACGCCTCAAATCTGGATAGAATCTTGAATATCTTAGATCAAAAACATGAATCCCTAGCGCCGCCACGATGTCTCCGGTGGCGGCGCCACCTCCTTTCAACGCCAAAATCACACTACATACCCATCATGATCTCCTATCTCTAAATCCCCAACCCATACCCTTCGAATCAGTGCTGAACTCGTCGAATCTTAAATCCGAGTTCAACTCAAAAGTTCAAAATCATCTTCCGTCGAGCTTGGTAACATGCAGTGCATTTCTTTCAAAGTTTAAGGGCTTGACTCGACGAAACTGATGTCGATTCAGTTATTCTTGACAAAGAACAACGGATTCGACATAAGTTTGGTTAAGTTTCTGTATCCGTTTGGCTTCGAGCATGACTGGGTAAATTCTTCTTCCTCTCTTGTAATTTTCTTTCACTGGCTCATCTTCCTCCTCATTCCCTTTCTTTTGGGCTAGTCAAAACTTGATTGGAGTATTCTGAGTTCAAACCAGTTCCTCTTCTTTTCTTTTGTTAGCTGAAATATCTGAGTTTTTTTAATCCACTTTGTTTTGTTGGTAATTAGTATTTGTGCTAATAGTTAATTATTGTTTCATCATTAGTTAATCACCTAGCTAATGAAATTAGGTTCATGATTTAGTTAATTGTTGTTATGAAATTAAAGTGGTTAATTCATTCATTATTGCTTCTGTTTCGGCTTGTTTTAAAAAATTGGTTCTAGGTTTCTTGGTTTGGGAAAATTATGGGTAGCTCTAATCCGGGTTCATAAGCATTTAATTGGACTACATATCAAAGGCCCAAATAGGGATTCAATTTGGGTCTATGACCCAGTGGCTTGGCCAGTTGACCCGGGTTGTTCTTTAGAGTAATTAAGGGTCATTTGGGGGATAGTTTGGGAAGTTTGGAGTGGGGAATCTTTTAATAACTGACTAGGAAACTTCCTAGAAGCGGACAAAGAGCCTTACTTGGCAAGTAAGTCAGAAATTTGAGGGATCAAGTAGCAAAAATAAGAATTAGAATGGGACTAGAATTGAAACAATAAAATCTGATAGCTGCCCTAATAGCGTGCCTATAAAGGCATTGCTAATGGGAGATTTTGGAGGGGGATTAGAGACTGAAATTCTAAAAAACTGAAACGGCCGCTTTCTTTGGAAAACTCTATATTCTTGAATCCCCTAAATTTCCTTGTTAAAAAAAAACTACTCAAAATTTGTTTGGTTTCTTGGTTGCTGATCTTCATTGATTGGTTAACACTATTGAAAATAATAAAATCATGCAATTGGGCTGAAATGGATTGAATTTTGGATATTCAGAAGCTTGTCTTAAGTGTTGTTGTTGGGTTTTACTACTTTATTGCTTGAATCTGGGTCCCTGCACTGTTACACTGTTGGTTTCTGCTGTTGCTGTTTCCTATTGATCTCCAGCTTGATATTCTGGTGTTGTCTTTGCTTATTCAGGTATTTTCCAAACCATTGTCAACAAGAATTTTAGGAACATGTATGTTGAGATGAAGCCTGACTGAATACAAGACATTTTGATCTCATTTCACCTGCCTCTTCTATTTCTGTGATGTTCTGTAACAGACCCTGAATCATGTATGCTACCTCAGTGATCCCATGTCAATAACATGTTGTAGAACGAACTTGTGATTCTTCAGAATTTAGGATGTTGATTTTATTTAGGTGAATGGTGCTTAATTTCCTAGAGTTTGTTACTACTTGATGTTGAAAAGAGTTGACTGAGTTTTAAGTTTAAGTTTTGTTTGTGATTTTAGTTTAAGACTGAATCCAAGCATAAATGTTTGGTTACTTGAAGTCGAACATGCATCTTTAGTAGTCTTTGAAATTGCTTTACATCTTTATCGCTGTGTAATAGGGTTTACCAAGTTCATCTTTGGATGCAAATGGTAACAGTACATTGGTATAAACTCAATAATGTGGTGTGTCTCTTAGCCTTGACTTTGGGAAGTTCTGGAGATTCCTTGGGCATTGGACGTTTGGCCCATGTGTAAGAAGAAATAGGGCATTAATGCTGTCTGAGCCCTTTTCTTGAGCCCAACATCTTCTTTGTTTGTTGCTGGACTCTTTCTCATAGTAGATTCAATCCAAATGTATGCAATATAAAATGGAAAGTTTAGCTTAGTTAATTTGTGCTAAATAGTAAAAATTCAGAATTAATTGATTAGTCCAATTCCTTATTTTCTTTTACATCAGTCTTGACCGATTGGCTTTAATTGATTGTGCACAAATGTTGGTTCTGAGAATTGGGCTTAGTGATGGCCCAGTGGAGGAGAAAATCAATGTCAGATTTGGCAGCCCATTACGCGTCTTTGGACGTTCATTTTCAATAAAAAATTAGGCTCATGTTTGAGCTCAAGTGCGAATGCATTATGCACATGGGCTTATTTAGTTATTATGGTTGGACAAGCTTCCATTAGATAATGGGTTTTCAACATGGCGCCTATAGGAATAAGTAAGGCCGATTTTTGAGTTAAAATGTAGCTAGAATTCCATTAGGTTTCCCTTAATTAATTCAACTTTTAAAAATTAGAATTGAGGTGCGCCGTGCCAAATAAAATCTTAAAATGCATGGCCCTCGCTTAATTAATGTTTTAATCCTTAGAATCCAAGGCGTGCCATTTAATTGAATTTCCATGGCCCTCGCAAATTTAAAATGCGTAGTTGTTGTAGGCGCGTAATTTAAATCACTTCCCTAAACTCGGGTGCACATTTATGTGACCCAAATCCAAATCTCAATAACGTTAAATAAAATGTGTCATGAACCGCGGGTGCATTTATGTGACGTGATTCAAGATGTGTTTTAGATGACGTTGGATCTTCCTAAAAAAATATTTAAATAAAAGCGGTTATAAGGTTAAAATTTAACCATAGGCTAAAACATGTATTAAAATCAAATAAATAGGCCAAATATAATAGTTGAGCGACCGTGCTAGAACCACGGAATCCGGGAATGCCTAACACCTTCTCCCGGGTTAACAAAATTCCTTACCCGAATTTTTGTGTTCGCGGACTATAAAATAGAGTCAATCTTTTCCTCGATTCGGGATTCAAACCGGTGACTTGGGACACCATAAATTATCCCAAGTGGCGACTCTGAATTTAATAAATAAATAATCCCGTTTCGATTGTCACTTTAAGTTGGAAAAAACTCCCTTATACCCCTTACGGGGTGTAGGTAAAAAGGAGGTGTGACAGCTCTGGCGACTCTGCTGGGGATCGAACCCAGAATCTCTGGTTCAGGGTTCAGAATTCGAGCTTAGGGGAATTGTTATATTTGGCTTTATTTGTTATCTGATTTTATTTCATGTTTGGGCCTAATGTGCTAAATGTTGCTTTTTACCGTTTTGATATTATCTGAATTGTATATATAAACTGCTACGAAACCCCTCTCTTCTCTCTCCTGAGGAGTGCACGCTGGTCATGACTTCTTTCTGTTAGTTTCATATCCCAAATAGGACGAGGTTCGGACAAGTTGCAAAGCTGGATGATCTTTTGGTTACCGGTACGCAGCCCCCCCTCGGCTCGAATTGTCCGCTCGAGTAAGCCAGGTCTAGAACAAATAAACCCAGGTTTTTAAACCTAGTATAACAATACCTCATGCCGGATCCCTAGTAGGACGTTTGTTTACATCATGTGCATTTTGACTTTGGAGACTCAACACAGGGGTTGGGTCTGTCTAGGACAGGGGTACCAAAAATGAAAAAGACCATCTTGATGCATCTTACTTGCTACTTGTGCATTTATTTGCTTCGGATTTGCATGCTGACCGGCTTTTGAATAAAAGGAGAGAGTTTGGAAAAGAAAATAGCGGTGTATGGGCTAAGGGAGGTAATTACCTGTTTTGAAAACTAATGTCCCAAAATATACCAAAACTCTGCCGAGATTTTGAAAAAAAACAACAAAAGACATTTTTTTTATTGTTTTCAAGGAAAAAGAAAAAGTTGGTTTTTGTCAAAATTGCCCGAACTACGCCAGTTTGATTCTCACAGGGTGTGGGATACGTAGGCAACCCTCATCGAGTCCAACTTCCCTTTTGCAAAAAAAAAAAAAGCCCAAAAGAACAAAATTTTACTTTTATTTAAAAATAATTAGGGTGATGTCATTCTTGTCAAAAATAGCTGAATGTTCATAAAAGGGCGCCGAAAGGCTGCTTTTGCAAGAACTGCCGCCTGTGGTCATTTTTCAAGGTTTTCGCCGGTTAGCCAACATAGCCTTAAAATCTTCGTTTTTGAGGTGCGGAAAGGCCGTATTTGCCACACTGGATTTTATTTTAATTTGAAAAAAAAATGTCAACTTTGTCTTTGAGTCAAATGAGTCTTGATTTTTGCTTAATCACCCTAATAAATGTGCAGAATGAGCACGAGTCCAAGTTTGCCGATAACAGTCAGGAAAAAGATCCCTTTGGAGTTTCATATGTGGTGGGAGGATCTGGGAAAATTGGAGCAAGATAAGGTCAATCTACATTTGGGAGGTCTTACTGGGTTGTTAAAGATCAGACCTAGAGGAGATATCATAAAGGCTTTGGTTATGTTTTGGGACCCGACCCATAACGTATTTCACTTCTCGGATTTTGAACTTACCCCAACCTTGGAAGAGATAGCAGGCTATATGGAAAGTACTGAAGGGCTGAGGTATAAGTATCTGATCGCTCCAAGAGCCATTAACTTTTACAAATCCATGGATTTGCTAAAGATAAGCAAGGGAGTCCCGTACTCTGAGTCGGAAAGCGGGGTTTGTAGCAAAGAGAACCGAACAAAATAGGATGAGCATAGGCGTTTCGCCTTCATGGTATCTTTCTTAGGCCTTGTGTCTTTCCCCGAAAAGATGGGAATATCGATTTGCGGGTGGCTGGAGTCGTCAAGGTCTTGATTACCAAAACCAAGAGCACTCTTTCCCCTATGATAGTGTCTGAGATATACCGAGCTCTTACAGCTTGTAAAGCTGGGGTAGATTTCTTCAAGGGATGCAATTTTGCTATTACAGATGTGGATGATCGAGCACCTGTGTCATCGCCCTCAGTATATGATTTACGGATCCACAGAGAAAAGTTGCATTGAAGAGTTTGACACAAGGATTTCAGGGTTCAAGCTGCCAGAAGGGTTTGGAGATTGGGTATCCCGCCTTCGTTCCATCACTGTGGGACAAATAGAATGGACACTGGGTTGGCTTCCTGTTGAAGAAATTGTGTATATGCCCGCCACTGGTCCTTACTTCCTCCTAATGGGTCTGCGAGGTATTTAGCCCTACCCTCCTTAACGGGTGATGAGACAGTTGGGAAGGTGTCAGGTGATGCACCCAGATGAAGATCTTAGTGTTTATGCGGTCGAGGTTAGTTCCGACGGCCAATTTCATGAAGAAACAGTTCGTTCTATTTGGAACGAATGCCAGTATTTGATGGTGAATACTCGAGTGCGTGACTTATCTAGAGGCGAAGTCTCACCCGCCTATCTTGCATTGTATAGAAAGAAGAACACTGCTAGGGCCGAACTAGAAAAACCAACCAAAAAGCCTCACATTCAGGAATTCGTTGAGACATCGCAAGAACAGTGGGCTTGGTTGACCAAGGAGAATTAGTACAGGGCCACAATCGGAAAGTTGGAAAGACAAGTCAAAGAACTTCAATTCGAGAATAGCTTGCAAGCTGCGGCGGACGAAGGTGAAAAGAAAAATCTAGCCAAAGAAAACGAGTCCCTTTGAGCCCAAATTAGAAAATGAAAATAGCGGTAGAAAACCTCGCCCGAAGTGCCAAAGATGAAAAACTTATAGATAACCTGAGGCAGAAAGTGGGCGAATACAATTTTGATCTCAACAAAGCAGAAAATGAACTAGCCAGGGCTCGAAAGCAATTGGCTAAGAACGCGGATGAACGAGCGCGCCTGATTAAGCAATTTAAAGAAAAGTACGACAATGAGGTTGCAGGGTTAAAAAAGAAGGTCATTACCACGGAGAACAAAATGATCAAACAGGCAAAAGATTTCAAGGATGAAAGAGAAAATTGTTATACAACATTAACACAATTAGAAATAGATTTGCAACAACTTCAAGAGCAGAATCATGTGGCTGAGCAAACCTTGGAAGCCAGGGCCCAGCAGATCGGGCGTTTGTTGCAATAAAAAGGTGTCATAAGAGAGAGAATTAGAACCATCATCGATTACATTGTTGTGAAGTGCCAAGCCTGTGAGGATATGACTCGCACCACCTTCTTCACGGCAGTGATGACATTTGTTAAACAGATAATGAGTGACTTGGATAGACTTCAAAAGGATCTTGCATATAGGCCCGCGGCGAGACCGAATGATGTCCCGCGGACACCAGGAGCATTAATGTGTTCATGATTTTCATTTGAGACTGTATTTCCTTTGCCGCTAGAGTCCATCAGTTGTTTTGAGTTTGTATTTTCTTTCTGCTCGAGTCTGTCAGTTATTTTCGAGTCTGTATTTTCTTTTGTTGGATTATGATAATTTATTTTTGGAGTCTGTATTGCGTCTTGCTAGTTTTGAGTCTTTGTAATCAAAACATTTGCTTTTTATGAAAATTAAAAATCCCAAAATATTTTGTTATTTATTTCTCCAGAACTACGCTCAGTCTGATTCATGCAGGGTCATGATACGTAGGAAATCTCCATAGGATTCGACCATAACCCAAAAGAAAGAAAAGAGTGATAAGTAAAAAGATGAAGAAAAGAAAAGGAGAGAAAAAATAAGTGTGAAAAGAAAAGTAAGAGAGAAAAAGAAACCGTGAGAAGGAAACAATGACAAAACAAGAGAGGGAATTGAGAGAGTAAAAAGGAAATCAAGCAAAGGAAGGAAAAGAAAGAAAAAGATAAAAAGAGATAAAAGAAAAAGAGAAGAGAAAAGAGAAGTTGCAAATGGAAATAAGGAAAAGCTAGAATGACGCAAGCAACCGATCAAATGCATAATAGAAATGGTTAACTGCTTAGGTGAATTCACTCCTCAAATGTGTGGTTACCTATCTGTTAAAGCCCTAATCACTAACAAGTTTGTTATTGATGAGATTCCAGTCAGGCAGATGGTTAGTTTGATTGGCATTCTGGAAACTCACTCCTACAACACCCGGTCCAAAAACAAGTTGAACATGGCCAACCAGGAACTTGAGGCAAGTATTGTCGATCTGTCAAAAGAGATGGAAGAATCGGAGGTCAATCTGAAAGATGAGTTGTATAAGCTGAAACAGCAGATGACTGAAATGTACCAAGCATGGGCAAAAGGGCACCCACCGCCAGTTTACCCCGCCAACCCTGCTTTTATCCCGCCATTGGCTCAGCCCCAGGAACCTCCCACTGTGAACTCATCTCCGGCCTTTCCCCTCTACCAACAGTGCTATGGCACCACTTTCCATACATCACAAGCTCCACCACCCAAACAAGTTTCGCACCCTCCTCCACCAGTCACTCCTATTTTTGTGGCATCTCCACCTGCTGCATTACACTGATCCTCCAGTGAACCTCTGTTCCAGACTCACGACAACCAGTATTACCCCCCGGAGCCCACTTTAAAGGTTCCCGAACCCTATTCCTACACTCCTCATTTTAACCTCCCTGCGAAAACCAAAAAACCATCTAAAAATCCCGAACAGGAGGAAATTTTCAGGAAAGTTAAAAGCCTGGAATCAATCATTCAGAGACATGCGAGGGTTGGGAAGTCAAGTAAGTGTGGCCTACAAAGACCTATGTCTGTTTCCAGATGTCCAACTGCCGACAGGGTTTAAGATGCCCAAGTTTGATTTGTATGATGGGCACGGTGATCTAGTGGTGCATTTGAGAGGTTTTTGTAGCAAAATGAGGGGAGCTGGCGGGAAAGACGAGCTGCTAATGGCGTATTTCAGTCAGAGTCTGAGTGGATCAGCACTAGAATGGTATACTCGGCAAGATCATGGAAGATGGTACACATGGGATGATCTAGCCCAGGCATTTGCTTGCCACTCCCAATACAATCTTGAGATTATTTCGGATCGTCTGTCTTTGACAAAACTTGATAAAAAGCACAATGAAAGTTTCAGGGAATATGGTTTTAGGTGGAGAGAGCAGGCAACAAGGGTTGACCTTCCAATGAAAGAAAGTGAAATGGTGGATTATTTTCTGCAGGCCTTAGAACCTACTTATTACGATCATCTGGTATCAGATGTAGGCAAGTCCTTCAATGAAGTGGTAAAGATGGGCAGTATGGTAGAAGAAGGGCTCAAGACAAACAAAATTATGAGTTACTCGACTATTAAGACAACCACCAAGGTCATTCAAAGCGGAACTGGGGTAGTAATTGGAAAGAAGAAGAAAGAGGATGTAGCAACGATTGATTTAGGAGCTTGGTTCGGACCCAGGGGTCCAACACATTAGTATAACCAGCCTCGACCCCACCACCAAACCTACCCTTATACCCCATATAGCCAACCACAACACTACTACCCACCACCAGTCCCCCATTTTTCTATCCACCATGCCAAAACATATAGCCAACCTCCGGCCCACGCACAATGGCGTGTGCCAGTCCCACAAAATACATACCCAGATCCACAAAATGCCTATCCACCCCCAAGAGACTACCGAAACCCTCCTAGATTAGGTTTCCGGCCGAACCAAGCATTTAAGAACGAGAGGTTGCAGAAGAAGAAAACCTTCACTCCATTGGGAGAATCATATACTAGTTTGTTCCACAGGTTGAGACAATTGGGTATGCTGAGTCTGATCGAGCCGAAACTGCCAAATCCTCCCCCGAGGAATCTTGATCACTCTGTGAGTTGCGAATATTGTTCTGGTGCTCTAGGGCACGACAGAGAAATGCTGGCAATTGAAAACAGCTATTCAAGGGCTCATTGATACTAATCGGATTGAGGTCCAAGCTCTGGAGGCACCTAATATTAACCAGAACCCATTGCCAGTCCATCATGAGACAAATATGGTTGAGATAGTGGATAAGGAAAGGAAGCCTTCGCAAACTGTCATGATGATTCGGTCCAGTGAAGCCAGGCCGTTTGAAAAGTCAACAAGTGAGAAGTCTGTGATCAAGTTGAATGGGACAAATAGTGAACCATCCGTGGTGGTCAAGAAGGGCTCCTCAAGTGACGTTGCAGGGAAATATGAAAGAGCGAAAGTGGTTGTGCCAGGAGTGGAGAACAAGCCTGTTGTAATTGTGGAAGGTGCCCGTATAGACCTTGTCATTATCAAGCCGGTAACTCAATTACCAATAGTCAAAAGTAGGGCGGTCCCGTGGAATTATGAACGAGTGACAGTGACTTACACGGGGAAAGAAGTTAAAGAAGAAGTTTGTGAGATCCATGGTTTGACTCGATCGGGGAGATGCTTTGCCCCTGAAGAATTGAGAAAGGCTAAAAGCTCCAAAGACAACCCAATGCTAGTGAAGAAAGCTATGACCAAAGAAGAAGCAGAGGAATTCTTGAAAAAGATGAAAGTGCAGGACTATTCCATTGTGGAGCAGTTGAGGAAGACACCGGATCAGATCTCACTATTGTCATTATTGATCCATTCAGACGAGCACCGTCGGGCTTTGATAAAGATCCTGAATGAGGCCTACGTTCCAGACAAAATCTCAGTAAACCACCTGGAAAAGATAGCTAACAAGATATTTGAGGTAAACAGAGTCACTTTTTCTGATGATGAGTTGCCCATGGAGGGCACTGAGCACAATAGAGCCCTCTATCTCATGGTGAAATGCGAAGATTCCGTGGTTACCCGAGCTGGTCGACAATGGTTCCAGTGCGAATATTTGCCCTCTCTCTACTTTGAACAAATTAAAGGCGGATGATGAAAGAATTCACAAGAACAGTATCTGCGTTCGGGGATTCGACGGTAGAGGGAAAAATTCAGTTGAGGACATAGTGCTTGAGCTTACAATAGGGCCTGTTGAATTTACCATGGAGTTCCAAGTGCTCGATGTGGCTGTTTCTTATAATCTACTATTGGGTCGGCCTTAGATTCATGCTACAAAAGCGGTCTCATCTACTCTGCATTAAAAGGTCAAGTTTGAATGGGATAGACAATAAATTGTTGTGCATGGCGAGGATAATTTGTGTGCCCACAGTGATGCCATTGTTCCGTTCATAGAGTTTGGAGACGCAAGGGGCCATGGGTTTATCAAGTTTTTGACACGGTATCGGTAGAGAAAATTCCAAAAGGGAAGTGTGTTCCAGCGCTGAGGGTAGCCACTGCAGTAGTCATGGTAGCCGTTAAAATGTTGAAAAATGGTTTTGTACCAGGCAAGGGTTTGGGTGCATCTCTGCAAGGTATCGTACAGCCGGTGTCTCTCCCCAAAAACTTGGATACATTTGGTTTGGGGTTCAAGCCCACAGTTGCGGACATAAAAAGAGCCAAAAAGCCGAAACAGATAGCATGGGTCCTCCCAAAGCCCATCACACGTCTCTCCAGATTATTTGTTAGGCCCGGCGCCAAGAAACGCCCAGCAACAATAGTTCCCAGTCCTGTGGTTGGTCCTGATAAGGAGTTGCTTGAAAGGTTTGAGAAATTATTCGACGAGGTGAACATGGTGGCAGCTGGAGAGGGTTCTAGCAAGGCAGATGTGTAATTTGTTGGTCCCTGTGCAAATATTAACAATTGGGAAGCTACTCCTCTCCCCACCAGGAAGGAGTTTTGGTAGTTTGCTTTGATTTTCCTTCAGTGTATCTGGATTATTCCCGGGTTGTAATTCAGATTCTATGTTCCGTCCGTTTGGATGTATAAACATTGTTATCTTTTAATTTCAATGAAATGTAATTTCCCTTTTCCTCATTCGTGACAGTTTTATTTTTGTTTTTTTCTTCTTCTTTGTACAGCTCTTTTTATGCTGGTTTCAATAACATGACATGTATGAGGAATCTTCGGCCTAGTTTTAAAAGTCAATTTAATTCGAAAATAGTAATTCAAGAAATAGAGTGTGATAATGAATTAGAATATGATGATGATGAGGCCTTTGAAGAGATTAGTAAAGAACTAAGGCATTTTGAAGAAAAACCCAAGCCTAACCTGAGTGATACAGAAGCAATCAATTTAGGGGACCCAGACAATATCAGAGAAACTAAGATAAGTGTCCATCTTGAACCTCAACTCGGGGAGGAGATAATTAAAGCATTGGTTGAATACAAAGATATTTTTGCATGGTCATATAACGACATGCCAGGTTTAAGCACTGATCCGGCATTCCATCCTGTCAAGCAGAAGCTGAGGAAATTTAAAACTGATATGAGTGTGAAGATCAAAGAAGAGGTTACCAAGCAGTTCGATGCAAAAGTTATTCGGGTCACTCGGTATCCCACTTGGTTAGCCAATGTAGTACATGTGCCAAAGAAGGATGGCAAGACCAGGGTATGTGTTGATTACCGTGATCTCAATAAGGCGAGTCCCAAGGACAACTTTCCACTACCAAATATCCACATTCTGATTGATAATTGTGCCAAACACGAGATTGGATCTTTTGTGGATTGTTATGAGGGCTATCATCAAATCCTAATGGATGAGGAAGATGCAGAGAAGACGGCATTCATCACACCGTGGGGAACATACTGCTATAGGGTCATGCCTTTTGGTTTGAAAAATGCTGGGGCAACTTACATGAGGGCAATGACAACCATATTCCACGACATAATACACAGAGAGATCGAGGTCTATGTGGATGATGTGATCATAAAGTATAGAAAGCAGTCTGACCATGTCAGAGATTTGAGAAAGTTCTTTCAAAGGCTTCGCCGGTACAATCTTAAGCTCAATCCTGCAAAGTGCGCATTCGGTATGCCGTCTGGAAAATTGTTGGGATTCATAGTCAGTCGCCGAGGTATTGAATTGGACCCGTCAAAGATTAAAGCTATCCAAGAATTTCCACCTCCAAGGAACAAGACTGAAGTGATGAGTCTATTAGGGAGGTTGAACTACATTAGCAGGTTCATTGCTCAACTTACAACATCTTGTGAGCCTATCTTCAAGCTGTTGAAGAAAGATGTCACGGTCAAGTGGACAGACGAGTGTCAAGAATCATTTGATAAGATAAAAGGGTATTTGTCAAACCCGCCTGTGTTGGTGCCACCAGAACCGGGGAGACCTTTGATTCTGTATTTGAAGGTCCTGGGTAATTCCTTTAGTTGTGTATTGGGTAAGCATGACATCACTGCTAGGAAAAATCAAACCATCTATTATCTCAGCAAGAAGTTCATGTCTTATGAGGTTAAGTACACTCACCTTGAGAGGACATGTTGCGCCCTAACTTGGGTAACACAGAAGTTGAAGCACTATTTGTCCTTGTACACTACTTACCTCATCTCTCGTTCGGATCCGTTAAAGTATATCTTTCAGAAGCCTATGCCTACAGGAAGGCTCGCAAAATGGCAGATCTTGCTCACAGAATTTGACATCGTCTATGTGACTAGGACTGCGATGAAAGCCCAGGCATTGGCCGATCATTTGGCTGAGAACCCAGTGGATGAGGAATATGAGCCTTTGAAGACTTACTTCCCTGATGAAGAGGTCATGCACATTGATGAGTGGGGACCAGTTGGGGAGCCAGGGTGGAAACTTTTCTTTGACGGAGCTGCTAACATGAAGGGCGTTGGGATAGGAGCCGTACTTATTTCTGAAACGGGGCATCACTACCCTCTTACCGCTCAACTTCGTTTCTACTGTAATAACAACATGGCTGAGTACGAGGAGTGCATTTTGGGTTTGAGGTTGGCTGCAGACATGGGTGTCCTGGAAGTCTTGGTCTTGGGAGACTCGGACCTTCTGGTGCACCAGATCCAAGGGGAATGGGAAACACGGGATTTAAAACTTATACCGCACCGGCAATGTTTGCATGATCTTTGTCAGTGGTTTTGATCAGTAGAGTTCAGGCATATTCCAAGGACCCATAATGAGTTGCTGATGCTTTGGCTACTTTGGCGTCAATGTTACATCACCCAGATAAGGCTTATGTTGACCCTTTGCATATTTAGGTCCATGATCAACATGCTTCCTGTAATATGGTGGAAGAAGAACTTGACGGTGAGCCTTGGTTTCATGATATCAAGGAGTATGTCAAGATAGGGGTGTATCTAGTACAAGCCACAGGTAATCAAAAGAGAACAATTCGGCATTTGGCAAGCGGATTTTTCTTCAGTGGAGGGGTTCTGTACAAAAGGACTCCGGATCTTAGACTGTTGAGATGCATAGATGCTAGACAGGCCATAACTATCATGACCGAAGTGCATTCTGGAGTTTGTGGACCGCACATGAGTGGGTATGTGCTGGCAAAGAAGATTCTCCGAGCAGGCTATTATTGGCTTACCATGGAGCGAGATTGTATCAGTTTCGTGCGCAAGTGTCATCAGTGCCAAGTGCACGGAGATTTGATCCATTCCCCACCATCTAAATTGCATACAATGTCCGCACCATGGCCTTTTGTTGCTTGGGGCATGGATGTCATTGGGCCAATCGAGCCAGCAACATCCAATGGGCACAGGTTTATTCTAGTGGCCATTGATTATTTCACCAAGTGGGTGGAAGCTAAAACTTTCAAGTTTGCGACCAAGAAAGCAGTGGTCGATTTTGTGCACTCAAACATCATTTGTTGGTTTGGGATCCCAAAGGTGATCATCACAGATAACGGGGCTAATCTCAATAGTTATTTGATGAAATATGTGTGTCAACAATTTAAGATTACACATTGCAATTCCACCCCATACCGCCCCAAGGCGAATGAAGCAGTCGAGGCAGCCAACAAGAACATAAAGAAGATACTTCAGAAAATGGTGGAAGGGTCCAGGCAATGGCATGAGAAGCTGCCTTTTGCATTGTTGGGTTATCGCACTACTGTTCGCACTTTAGTAGGGGCAACTCCTTATTTATTGGTATATGGCACGGAAGTAGTGATACCCGCGGAAGTTGAACTTCCATCCCTTTGGATTATTGCAGAAGCCAAAATTGACGTGATGAATGGGTTAAAACCCGCCTGGGACAATTGAGTTTGATTGATGAGAAAAGATTAGCAGCAGTGTGTCATGGCCAATTGTATCAACAGAGAATGATAAGAGCATATAATAAGAAGGTGCGTCCACGAAAGTTTGAAGTGGGTCAGTTAGTATTGAAACGCATTCTTCCTCATCAGGCTGTTGTCCAATGGTGCTTTGTACTTAACAGATATAGAGGCAAATGTGTAGAAATAGCCATCAATTCCGATGTGGTCAAGAGATATTATGTATGATTTCTTTGTTTAAATTGTATTTGTTTGTACTTTGCATGTTTTGAAGATTGGAATGACGAAGACATTTTGTTCTGCTATCTAAACACTTTATCCTTTGTTATCCCCTTGAGCCTTATTTATTTCCTTTCATACCCCTCTTTTGGAATCAGTAGCAAAGAACAGAAACGCAAGTGCGAAAGACGAGTAAAGGAAAAGAGAAAAGAAAAGAATGAAAAGAGAGAGAAGAAGAAAAAAAAAGAGAAAGGAATGAAAAAAAAGAGAGAAAAAGGGAAAAACAAACAAAATAACAAAACAACAAAAGAGAAAAAGAAGAAATAAAGGAAAAAAGAGAAAGAGGAAGAACAGAAAAGAAAAATCACAACAACAAAGCAATTTCTACGACATGAACTACGTTCGACCTGATTCCTTTTAAGGATACGTAGGCAGCCTCACGGTTCGGTCCCATCAAACGAAACACCAAAAGCCCCAAGCAAAGAAACTGGGGCAAAAGTTGTGGTTGTTGCAAGAAATCTGATTTCAAAAGCTGTAATTTTGAACTCATTTGAATTGTTTTGAGCCTTTGATACCCTTTCTTTCTAACCCTATCCTATAGCCCACATTACGGTCCAAAGGAAGACCTTCCGATCAGTCTTCGAGAAATGCCAAGTCAAGCAACTAGAGCTGATTCATATCAAGGGCAACACTCTAGTCCAAGCAAAAAATATTGAAAATGAGAGAGTCTTATTGGTGAAAACCCTCATGGGCACCATAAGGCGACGAGAGCTGAGAGAAATAAAAAATGAGAGAGCCTTGTTGGTGAAAACCCTCACGAGCACCGTAAGACGAAAGTGAGTTGAGAGATGAACAAATGAGAGAGGCTTGTTGGTGAAAACCCTTCAGGGCACCGCAGGACGAACAAGGTCAAGGTTTTGGTGAAGAAGTCAGGTTATGGAAATTCTGGGGCAACAAAGTATGGCAACTAAATGTTGATTGGTTGGGCAGATTGGGCTGATTAATCCAAAATGCATGACATGATCATTGGTACCAGCTGTTCCACTTAGATAAGTTTCTTTTCTTTCTCCCTTTTAGCAGTCATCCAGTTTTGGATTCTTCTTATCCTTAACTCGCAAAGTCATTGCGTTTTATTTTCTTTTGGGTTTTATTTCTCTAAGATGTTTCAATGTCGATTTTGTTTGAGCAAGAAAGAAAGTATATCAAAGCTCACTACCAACTTCCAAAATCGCAAAGCATAGTTTGGCCAGAACATACCAAAGACAGCATGATGTAAAGCGGGATATAAGAAATCACCAGAAGTTTCATCGGTGAAATAATTTGGCAATTTTAGGGGAGATGCAAAGGTTCAGATAAAGGGGTCAGAGGTGTAAAACAACAACATGGGTATAGAACACTCGGGTCGTCAAAGGTCATGGGGTTTGAAAGTCAGACAGAAAGTCAAGCGGTTCAGGGCCACTTCAGGAAAGCATGTCGAAATGAAACCTGGCAGCGGAGAGACCTTCAACAAGAATGCCATCAACTAACCACCATTTTAAACTAACAAGATTTTCCTTTGATTGAAACAGGGGTAGAAAATTTTGTTTGTTTCGGAGGAAATCTACGTAAGGGAAGAGCAAGCACTAATCAGGTTTGACCGTAAACTCTCAGGACCCTTGTGGATAATGGGATTTAGTTTTAAGTGTTCAGGACCCTCTTGGACAATGGGATTTAGTTCTAAGACCTTCATAGAAAATAAGATTTAGCGTAAGTTTTACCTTTAGAAATAGGATTTAGCTTTGAAGTTGTCGCTCTTAAGGTGAGATTTATTTTGAAATTTTCAGGAACCTCCTGGAAATGGGACCTAGTTTAAAATTCAAAAATAGCATAATCCAGCATAAATGTATCCAAAAGGAATATAAGTTGGCTTAGAAGTTTGCATGTTCAAGATAGGATTCAATTAGGAGTTTTCAGGACCCTCCTGAATAATGGGACATAGTTTTAAGATTTCCTTTAGTTAACAAGATTTAGCATAGGTACTGTTGTAGGGTAGTATAACTCAGCCGTAAAATTTTCATTCCTAAGATAAGACTTGAGTTTTGATTTTCAGGACCCTCCTGGATAATAAGACGTAGTTTTGAGGTCTGCATAGATAACAAGATCTTGTGGAAGTCGTACCTTCAGTAGATATAACTTAGGTTAAAACTGTCTTTTAACTAGAAGTTGTCAGGACCCTCCTGGATAATGGGGAGTAGTTTAAAACCCTCTTAGATAACAGGATTTAGCGGAAGCCACACCTTTAGAAGATATAACTTAGATTTAAAATTATCATTTAGTTAAGAGTTGTTAGGACCCTCCTGGATAACGGGATCTAGCTTTCAAATTTTTAGTAATATTTGGTAACATGATGTGCCCAGCTACCAAACTGCGGCAGAAGCTTTTCTTTATTTTTGTCTATTTTGTTGAAATCAGGAGCCCACCTGGAGAACAAGGGAATACATTTCAAGTTCAGCAATCAGGAGCCCACCTGGAGAACAAGGGAATACAATTCAAGTTTGGCAATCAGGCGCCCACCTGGAGAACAAGGGAGTATAATTCAAGTTTCAGCTTTCAAGTTCTTACTGATATTGGGTAACATGATTCAGTTTACACTCACATATATGCTAAGATACCAAACTGGGGAAGATGTTTTCTTTGTTTTGTCTATTTTGGTTGAAATTAGGAGCTCACCTGGAGAACAAGGGAATACATTCAAGTTTCAGCAATCAGGAGCCCACCTGGAGAACACGGGAATACATTCAAGTTTCAGCAATCAGGAGCCCACCTGGAGAACAAGGGAATACATTCAAGTTTCAGCAATCAAGAACTCACCTGGAGAACAAGGAAATACATTTCAAGTTTCAGCAATCAGGAGCCCACCTGGAGAGCACGAAAATACAATTCAAGTTCAGTAGTCAAGCGTCCACCTGGAGAGCATGGGAATACAATTCAAGTTCAGCAGTCAGGCGCCCACTTGGAGAGCACAGAAATACAATTCAAGTTTAGCAGTCAGGCACCCACCTGGAGAGTACGGGAATGCAATTCAAGTTCAGCAATCAGGCTTCCACCTGAAGAAAGGGAAAACATCTCAGATTACAATTCAGGCCGGCACCAAATCAACATGGCAACAAGAGCTGCAAGATCAAGTTTGAAGAATAGATAGGATTTCTTGTAATTCATAGATCATAGTTTAGTCTAGCGTCTTTTATTTGACATGGTGTAATAAGGAGTTCAGTAAGCAACAATAGCAACAGTGAAATTGCAGCTTCATGGTAGTCCCAGCTACCAGACATTCCTGAACTACACTGACCTGATTCCTTTTTAGCCAAGGATATGTAGGCAACCTTAGAAGCAGGGTGCGGTCAACTCTTTCAAAAATGCTTCCCACGGAGTATTCAAACGGGAAAAAATCGCTTGTATCCGCTCACTTTATCTTTGCACGAAAACTTTTCGTATTTCCGAGCAAAGAGGGGCAGCTGTGAGCACGTGATTTTTGCCCTATATGAATTACTCCCATAAATTCAAAACAAAATAATTTCTTTCAGTGTTTGCAATTTTGTGGATTTTTGTGGCATTTTCTGTTAATTGTTTGCATTTTTGTTTGTGCATTTTAATTAGTGAAAAATACAAAAAATGTGTTACATGTGCATTTAGGAGTTAATTTGTCATTTTAAGAATTATTTAGTAACTAAGTTGTTTTATAAAAAGGGAAAATCACAAAAATAGTTTAATTTGCACCTTTTGATTTTAACTTTGATTTTGAGTAGGTTTTATTTTAGTTTGTTTTAATTAAATGTGATAATTTTTATTTTAGGTTTAATTAGTATTTTTTTCAGGTTAATTTGGTTTTAGGTTTTAACTTTGATTTTTAGTTTACTTTTGAAAAAAAAAGAGGGGAAGAAAAGGAATTAAAATAGAAATAAGAGAAATTGAAAAGAATTGAAAAGAAGAGAGCTGGATTTTGTATCATATCCAGGTTAATTCGCCAGGCCCAAGCTGGTCCTTCCCATACCCGTCCAAATTGAAGCCCTAACCCGCCCAATACCCGGTCCACCTATTACCACCCAAAACGACCCTGTTTAGGCCAAATAGATCTGAGCCATCTATGTTACTTGATCGGACGATTGAGAACTAGGGAGTTAATTAATACATATTATCACACCTCCTTTTTCCGCCCCCGCGAGGGGCGTAGGAGTTTTTTCCAATTAAAGAAGAATCGAAACGGGATTTATTTGTTTATTTCAGAGTCGCCACTTGAGAGATTTAGGGTGTCCCAAGTCACCAATTTAATCCCGAATCGAGGAAAAGAATGACTCTATATTACAGTCTACGCACCAGAAATCCGGATAAGGAATTCTGTTAACCCGGGAGAAGGTGTTAGGCATTCCCGAGTTCCGTGGTTCTAGCACGATCGCTCAACTGTCATATTTGGCTTGATTATCTGATTTAATACATGTTGAACCTATGTGCAAAATTTAACTTTTAACCGCTTTTATCATTTACTGTTATTTTTATCAAGAATTGCAACATCGTGGAAACACATCTCGAACCACGTCACAATCAATGTACCCGTGATTAGATCCATATTTCAACTCTGTTGAGATTGGGATTTGGGTCACATAAATATGCACCCGAGTTTAGGAAGATAACATTATTAAATACGCGCCTAAAGTGACTAGCGTATCATTTACTTTGGGTAGGGCCATGGAATTTTACTAAACGGTCCATCCCGAAGTAAGCAATTTTAAAGCAAATATAAATTGAGGGCCCCGCAATTTTGTATTTTTATTTGGCGAGGCTCATCTCGTTCTTATTTTTTTTTAAGGAATTTGCAGCGTCATGGACACGCATCTCGAACCACATCACAATCAATGTACCCGTGATTAGAGACACATTTCAACTCCGCTGAGATTTGGATTTGGGTCACATAAATGTGCACCCGAGTTTTAGAATGTAATTTAATTAAATCGCGTCTAAAGAGTCTAACGCGTTATTATCTTTGGGGAAGGCAGTGAAATTCACTAAACAGTCCATCCCAAATTCTAAGTAATTATTATGACCGATTATTGAGGGCCCCGCAATTTGTATTTTTATTTGGGCGAGGCTCGTCTCATTATTATTTTTAAGGATAATCTAAAGAAACTATATATATTTTCCGTCCGTCTCTAAATGGAACAAGAAAAGGTCCTACTTTATTTACATGCTTGACAAGATCAGTCATTTATTTCACGGATTCAAGCAAACGCAGCTAGCAAATTACAATCAAACTTTGCGCGAAAGGAAGTTGTCTCATGCCTCATTCTATAAGCCGATGCTACTGAAAACTGAAATTATAACCAAATACCGAATTGATAGGCGATACGTGTTCAAAAGGGACAAAGTATCTTATAACTAATTTTTGAACCCACATTGTTAGACGAAATGAACCGTTGGGACCAATTGTTTTCAATTACTTGAAGCTAAGCCAACTTTAATTACTGATGGTTATGAAAGTTACTTAACTTGCTTGTTAACTTGAATAAACTATTGGGTTAAGGTTCTTAGCCTTTCTACATTTCTTGAATCGCGCCACAAGTATGTCAAGCCTACGAATTCTACAAATTTAAGGGCGTGAATTCATACTAGGTTCCTATCTGATTATATGACACTCAAAACCAACTGTTAATGACTTTGTCAACTAACTATTGCACCACTAAAGCTATGGGGACATGCTTTCAACTTGAAACTGAAATCAATATGAGATCTTCATCATTTCGGCTTTTTGCCTTTTAAACTAAATGCTGAGTCAAACGAACTCTAATCATATTGAAAGCTAGGGCCAGATAATTACCCATTGAAACAAAATCCAAACCAACCCAGGCGGGATTCTAATGGAATACATGAACTATTATACACAGCTTAACATTCAATATACAACTAAAGCAAATTCGAAAGAAGCACTTCAACTCTTCATTTCTATACTCAGGTTTCAATTTTCAGCCTACATTGATAGTGTATCAGTTGTGTACCTGAGATTGGAAATAAGAACAGGAAGAAGAAAAAAATCAGCAACAGCAGCTGGGCAGCAGTAACAGTAATAATAGCAGCGACAAGCAACAGATAGCAGTAACACAGCAGTAACAAAACCGCAACAACAGTTCCACAATCACAATAGCTCAACAAACAGCCAATAACATCTTCAATAGTAATGAAACCAAAAGTAATCCAGGAGCATACAGAAACCCAGAGTACCCTACTGAAATAGTAACAACCCAACTAGATAACAAACTTGACAGGAAGTAGTTTGACAATCAAACAATCGGACTTAGCAAAACAGCTTGAACAAACCAACCAAATCCAAACCAAAACCTGACCAGCCCCCACCTTTTGCCCTTTAAAACTAGCAGCTTTATTTCTCTCTGAACACTTAATAATCTTCCAACCTATGCTCTCAATACTAAACTGACCTCTCAAAGTTAGAAGACCAGCCCCTTTCTTGTTCTAAATAAACCTATTTATAGGCAGAAATGGCAGGCCCCCAGGCTGCCTTGATTCCTTCAACCTTTTCCTGCCCATAACTCCTTTAAACTAATCAAAAATGCCCAATGCCCATCCCCCTGACAGCCTCCTTAGCATGTGTTTTCTGCCCAAAGGTATGGGCAGCCTATAGTATTTAATCGAAATTATGGGTGTCTACTTATTTTAATTAACCTCCCACATGCCATTTAATCTTGTTCCCCATTATTGCCTTAGTTTAAACCTATTATAGTACCCTACTGTCAGCTCACTTAAGCTAATCATTTTTTGCTCTTTTCAAACTCCCAAACTACCCCTGTTAGCCCCCAGCTTATTACTGTACTATCCTAATGCAACAATAGGACATTTTGAACTTCTAAAAGTTCAAATTCAAAGCTGCCCTAGACTGAGTTCTAATTACTTGCAATGCAGTTATCAAACAATGTCAAACATCCAATGAACGAGAATGATTCGATCCATCCTACGAAGCTATACGACTCAGAATATTTGAACATTCAAACCAATAAAGCTAATCGACGACATTTATCTTATCGACTGTACTAATCACCACGTATAATAATCAGTCAATCAAACAATTGACATGAACGGGGCATTAACTGCCTTCAACCATTTTGCACGACATAGGGAATCTATATGACTGACGACATTAATTAACTCGAGCATGTATATCACAAAACGTATTCAAACACAAACAAAATAACAATCGTCCCCATAAAGGGTCTTATGAGGACGGAACAGAATTAAAGGAAAAAATGATAGAAAAATCAAACGAATTAAATTAGCATGTAAACAAATACAAATAGCACACAAACAGAAGGAAAAAAGGGAAATTTACCTCTTGAAACTTAAAAACAAAATGACCCATGCTCGAACTGGACTCGACCCTTTTGAGGTCGAACGGACTTTAATCGGAGTGCTCTCGACTGAGAACACTTCGATTAAGGTCTATTAGACCCCAACCTGCTATTGATTTGGACGGACACCCATGGATTCGATTTTTAGGGTTCTTGAGCTTAGATTTGTGGTTCGAAGAGTTCTACCTAGATTCGAACGAAACCAAAGTTGATTAGGGTATGAGGGATGTCAGGGGAGTGACTGGGGTGAATTTGGGACTCATCAGGTGACTTAGGGTTTTGACTCGAATCTTTGATCGAAGATTCGAGCACCCTGGAGGTGATTCGAAGTTAAGTAACCAGGGATTTGTGTTCAGGGTGGCTTGTAGGTCTAGTGGTGTATCTATGGTAGTCACCGGCGTCCTTGCCGCCGGGTTTACGTTGAAAGGGAAACCAGGGCGGCTGCTAGGGTTTTGGGGGTGTTTGGGATTTTTCTGAGAGAGACGAAGGAGCAGGGTGGGGTGCTTGGATAGGGGGCGGGGTAAAAGGGTTAAGCTTATATACAAATTGGGGTTTAGATCCTGGCCGTTGGATCAGGTGAGATTGATGGCCAGGATCTATTCACAAGAGGGGGACGACGTCGTTGGGCGTAGTGGTGGGTGAGACCGGGTGTGGGAATGGACCGGATCAGGTTAACGGGTCTACGGGAGGGCCTGGATCCGTTGGATCAATGGGGTTGGACGGCTTAGATCAACTTGCCTGAAACGACGTCATTGAGGTTAAATGAGTGGCCTGATCGGGACCGTTCATTTGAATCAAATCAACGGCTCAAAATGGGGAAGCTGATACGGCGTCGTTTGGGGCCGTGCCTGGGCAGCCTGGGTTTGGACTGGATCCATGTGGTTGGTTTGGGCCTGAAAGTTTGGTTCTACCTGGCCCAAACCAGGTTTCCCTTGATATTTTACCCATTTATGATTACCAAAATTAAACAAAAATCTTAAAAAAATTTGTAAATCAACAATAAAATTACCCACATATTATTTAACACCTATAATAATTAACACACAAATTAACATTAAATAAAATCACTCAATGACAAGAAACACACATGCATGTATTTTTGATTTTCTTTTAACCAAATTATGGTTAATTAATTTCTAAATGTACCATTAATTCCTAAATGCATGCAACATTTATTTTTGTATTTTCAACTACTGCAAGGTGAGCGTTCACGGACAGAACAATTATCAAAATGTCACGCGTATTCTCAAAAATTGTACCCGAAGGTAACTTGTTTTATTTTTTATATATTTTTCGATTTCTTTTGGAGTAGTTTTTCGTGAAGCAAAAATCACGTGCTCACACATATATGTCCAAACAACCCCCCTACCCAGTCATCTCCTTCAACCCTTCAAAGCCCCGCCGAGCTCTGCCCTAAGCCACCGTCTGTCGCGCGCCGGAAATCGCCTATGGCGGCGGCTGGCGTCCAATCGCCGCCAAATTTACACCAGATCACTGCCTCACCCTCCTCTTTCCAAACCTCCACTCTTCACGACTCAAATCTGGATAGAATCCTGCAAATCTTAGATCAAAAACATGAAACCCTAGCGCCTCCACGAGGTCTCCGGTGGCGGCGTCACCTCCTTTCAATGCCAAAATCACACCACATACCCACCATGATCTCCTCTCTCTAAATCCCCAACCTATACCCTTCGAATCAGCACTGAACTCGTCGAATCTTAAATCCGAGTTCAACTCAAAAGATCAAAATCATCTTCCGTCAAGCCTGGTAACATGTAGTGCATTTCTTTCAAAGTTTGAGGGCTTGACTCGACGAAATTGATGTCGATTCAATTGTTCTTGACAAAGAACAACAGATTCAACATAAGTTTGGTTAAGTTTCTGTATCCGTTTGGCTTCGAGCATGACTGGGTAAATTCTCCTTCCTCTCTTGTAATTTTCTTTCACTTGCTCATCTTCCTCCTCATTTCCTTTCTTTTGGGCTGGTCAAAACTTGTTTGGAGTATTCTGAGTTCAAACCGGTTCCTCTTCTTTTCTTTTGTTAGCTAAAATATCTGAGTTTTTTAATCCACTTTGTTTTGTTGGTAATTAGTCTTTGTGCTAATAGCTAATTATTGTTTCATTATTAGTTAATCACCTAGCTGATGAAATTAGGTCCATGATTTAGTTAATTGTTGTTATGAAATTAAAGTGGTTAATTCATTCATTATTGCTTCTGTTTCGGCTTGTTTTCAAAAATTGATTCTAGGTTTCTTGGTTTGGGGAAATTCTGGGTAGATCTAATCCGGGTCCATAAGCATTTAATTAGACTACATATCAAAGGCCCAAATAGGGATTCAATTTGTGTCTATGACCCAGTGGCTTGGCCAGTTGACCCGGGTTGTTCTTTAGAGTAATTAAGGGTCATTTGGGGGGTAGTTTGGGAAGTTTGGAGTGGGGAATCTTTTAATAACTGTCTAGGAAGCTTCCTAGAAGCGGACAAAGAGCCTTACTTGGCAAGAAAGTCAGAAATTTGAGGGATCAAGTAGCAAAAATAAGAATTAGAAAGGGACTAGAATTGAAACAATAAAATCTGATAGCTGCCCTAATAGCTTGCCTATAAAGGCATTGCTAATGGGAGATTTTGGAGGGGGATTAGAGACTGAAATTCTAAAAAACTGAAACGGCTGCTTTCTTTGGAAAACTCTGAAATATTCTTGAATCCCCTAAATTTCCTTGTTAAAAAAAACTACTCAAAAATTGTTTGGTTTCTTGGTTGCTGATCTTCATTGCTTGGTTAACACTATTGAAAATAATAAAATCATGCAATTGGACTGAAATGGATTGAATTTTGGATATTCAGAAGCTTGTCTTAAGTGTTGTTGTTGGGTTTTACTGCTTTATTGCTTGAAACTGGGTCCCGGCACTGTTACACTGCTGGTTTCTGCTATTGTTGTTTCCTATTGATCTCCAGCTTGATATTCTGGTGTTGTCTTTGCTTATTCAGGTATTTTCCAAACCATTGTAAACAAGAATTTTAGGAACATGTATGTTGAGATGAAGCCTGACTGAATACAAGACATTTTGATCTCATTTCACCTGCCTCTTCTATTTCTGTGATGTTCTGTAACAGACCCTGAATCATGTATGCTACCCCAGTGATCCCATGTCAATAGCATGTTGTAGAACGAACTTGTGATTCTTCAGAATTTAGGATGTTGATTTTATTTAGGTGAATGGTGCTTAATTTCCTAGAGTTTGTTACTACTTGATATTGAAAAGAGTTGACTGAGTTTTAAGTTTAAGTTTTGTTTGTGATTTTAGTTTGGGACTGAATCCAAGCATAAATGTTTGGTTAGTTGAAGTTGAACATGCATCTTTAGTAGTCTTTGAAATTGCTTTACATCTTAATCGCTGTGTAATAGGGTTTACCAAGTTCATCTTTGGATGCAAATGGTAACAGTACGTTGGTATAAACTCAATAATGTGGTGTGTCTCTTAGCCTTGACTTTGGGAAGTTCTGGAGATTCCTTGGGCATTGGACGTTTGGCCCATGTGTAAGAAAGAATAGGGCACTAATGCTGTCTGAGCCCTTTTCTTGATCCATCATCTTCTTTGTTTGTTGTTGGACTCTTTCTCATAGTAGATTTAATCCAAATGTATGCAATATAAAATGGGAAGTTTAGCTTAGTTAATTTGTGCTAAATAGTAAAAATTTAGAATTAATTGATTAGTCCAATTCCTTATTTTCTTTTACATCAGTCTTGACCGATTGGCTTTTAATTGATTGTGCACAAATGTTGGTTCTGAGAATTGGGCTTAGTGCTGGCCCAGTGGAGGAGAAAATCAATGTCAGATTTGGCAGCCCACTACGCGTCTTTGGGCGTTCATTTTCAATAAGAAATTGGGCTCATGTTTGAGCTCAAGTGCGAATGCATTCTGCACATAGGCTTATTTAGTTATTATGGTTGGACAAGCTTCCATTAAATAATGGGTTTTCAACATGGAGCCTTTAGGAATAAGTAAGGCCGATTTTTGAGTTAAAATGTAGCTAGAATTCCATTAGGTTCCCCTTAATTAATTCAACTTTTAAAAATTGGAATTGAGGTGCGTCGTGCCAAATAAAATCTTAAAATGCATGGCCCTCACTTAATTAATGTTTTAATCATTAGAATCCAAGGCGTACCATTTAATTGAATTTCCATGGCCCTCACAAATTTAAAATGCGTAGTTGTTGTAGGCGCGTAATTTAAATCACTTCCCTAAACTCGGGTGCACATTTGTATGACCCAAATCCAAATCTCAACAACGTTAAATAAAATGTGCCGTGAACCGCGGGTGCATTTATGTGACGTGATTCAAGATGTGTTTTAGATGACGTTGGATCTTCCTAAAAAAATATTTAAATAAAAGCGGTTATAAGGTTAAAATTGAACCATAGGCTAAAACATGTATTAATCAAATAGATAGGCCAAATATAATAGTTGAGCGACCGTGCTAGAACCACGGAATCCGGGAATGCCTAACACCTTCTCCCGGGTTAACAGAATTCCTTACCCGGATTTTTGTGTTCGCGGACTATAAAACAGAGTCAATCTTTTCCTCGATTCAGGATTCGAACCGGTGACTTGGGACACCATAAATTATCCCAAGTGGCGACTCTGAATTTAATAAATAAATAATCCCGTTTCGATTGTCACTTTAAGTTGGAAAAAACTCCCTTATACCCCTTACGAGGTGTAGGTAAAAAGGAGGTGTGACAGTGACGTGGTTCAAGGCATTGTAACTTCTCTTGCTCCGGAATTTTGAGGGTCCTCAAAATTCTGCCCCAGTTTACTGGGCTGCTGCTCCTGACGGGTGTTAATGATAAATGGCTAGAATCGACTTCGGAATTTTGAGGGTCCTCCTCAAAATTTTGCCTCAGTTTCCAATAGCAGGGGATATGGAAATTTTTCTTGAATTGTGATCGAACCCATAGGGTTGCCTACGTATCCCCTCTTAAACGGGAATCAGGTCAGGCGTATTTCAAATTACATCATATAAGGAAAGAAAAGGTTACACATAGTATCGCTTGACTGCGTCTGAATTGATCGGTTTTGGCCAAACTTCTCTGTCCATTTCTACAAGTATGAGGGCTCCTCTTATCAGAACCCGGTGAACCATGACTGACTCTGCCAGTTGGGAGAGAATTTCCATTTGGCTTCATCTTGATGTGAAAAAATTTTCTTTAACACCAGCTGCCCTGGTGTGAATTGTCTCGGCTTGACTCTTTTGTTAAAGGCTCTAGACATTCTGTTCTGATAGAGCTGACTGTGGAAAACTGCATTCATTCTCTTTCCGTCTATAAGAGCTAGTTGCTCGCAACGAATTTTCACCCATTCTGCATCGTCGAGCTCTGCTTCTTGTATGATCCTTAAGGAAGGAATTTCTACCTCGGCAGGAATGACTGCCTCTGTACCGTAAACCAACATATAGGGGGTTGCCCCAATTGATGTACGGACTGTGGTGCGGTGCCCCAATAAAGCAAATGATAACTTCTCGTGCCACTGTTTATGCTTCTCTATCATTTTCCTCAATATCTTCTTGATATTCTTATTGGCAGCTTCTACGACTCCGTTCATCTAAGGTCTGTAGGCTGTAGAATTCTTGTGTTTGATCTTGAAGGTTTCACACATGGATTTCATCAGGTCACTGTTGAGGTTGGAACCGTTATCAGTGACAATTGACTCTGGGATCCCGAACCGACAAACGATAAGGTCGCGAATGAAATCTGCCACGACTTTCTTAGTCACTGCTTTGTAAGATGTTGCTTCAACCCATTTGGCGAAATAATCAATTGCTACTAGGATAAACCTGTGCTCGTTTGATGCGGCAGGTTCGATTGGTCCGATAATATCCATTCCCTAGGCGGTGAATGGCCACGGCGAGCTTGTTGCATTAAGCTCATTTGGAGGCACCTTTATCATGTTTGCATGTATCTGGCAGCGGTGGCACTTTTGGACATACTGGATGTAGTCTGTTTCCATAGTTATCCAAAAGTAACCAGCTCGGAGTATTTTCTTTGCTAAAACAAAGCCATTCATATGTGGACCGCAGGTCCCTGCATGAATTTCCTCTAATAGCCTGGATGCTTCCTTTGCATCGACACACCTTTGTAATCCCAAATCAGGAGTCCTGAAGCGTGCGCGTCTAAGAAGCATTCGCGAGTTCTGGGTATTCTCCTTTTTCCAAGTATTCCTTGATATCATGAAACCAAGGCTTTCTGTCTGCTCCTTCTTCGACATGAGCACAGTAAGTGGGTTGATCATGGATCTTTACCGGAATGGGATTAATGAAATTCTTGTCTAGATGTTGTATCATAGATGATAGGGTAGCCCGTGCATCGGCGAATTCATTCTGGACCCTGGGAACATGCTGAAATTTTGTCTTTGTGAACCTCTTTCTCAACTCCTGTACATGATATAGATAAGGGAGTATCTTGGCATTCTTGGCCGCCCATTCTTCTCGGACCTGATGTATAAGCAAGTATGAATCCCCAATTACTAGCAACCCTTGGATGTTCATGTCAATGGCCCTCTTGAGCCTTAAGATGCAGGCTTCGTACTCGGCCATGTTGTTGGTGCACATGAACCTGAGCTTGGCAGATACCGAATAATGCTGACCGGTTTCTGATACTAGGACTGCTCCTATTCCAACTCCTTTAAAATTTGCTGCTCCATCGAAAAACATTCTCCAACCGTCATAGGATTCTGCAATGTCTTCTCCTATGAATGATACCTCTTCGTTAGGAAAATACGTTTTCAGGGGTTCGTATTCTCTGTCTACGGGATTTTCAGCAAGGTGATTTGCTAGTGTCTGTCCTTTGATTGCCTTCTGAGTTACGTAGACAATGTCAAATTCACTCAACAGGATTTGCCACTTGGCCAACTTGTTAGTGGGCATGGGCTTCTGAAAGATGTACTTCAAGGGATCCATCCTTGATATAAGATATGTAGTATAGGCACAGAAGTAGTGCCTCAACTTCTGAGCTACCCAAGTCAAAGCACAATAGGTGCGTTCTAATAGAGAATACCGAGCCTCGAACTGGGTGAACTTCTTAACGAGGTAATAGATGGCCTTCTCCTTCCTCCCCATTTCATCATGCTGCCCCAGAACACAACCGAACGCTCCATCCAATACTGCAAGGTAGAGTAATAGTGGTCTACCTGGCTCAGGTGGAACTAAGACTGGTGGTGTTGATAGGTATTCTTTGATTCTGTCGAAAGCTTTTGGAAATCATCAGTTCATTTGGTAGAGGCGTCCTTTTTTAACATCTTAAAGATCGGCTCACATACGACCATAGATTGTGCTATGAACTGGATAATGTAGTTAAGTCTCCCCAAGAAACTCATCACGTCCTTCTTGTTTTTTGGCGGTGGCAATTCTTGAATAGGTTTAACCTTTGATGGATCCAGTTCTATTCCTCGGCGACTCACAATAAACCCAAGTAGCTTTCCAGCAGGAACCCCGAATGCACATTTTGCGGGATTCAGTTTCAGGTTGTATCTTCTCATTCTGTTGAAGAACTTCCTCAAATCTTCCATGTGATCAGTGGCTTTCTTGGACTTTATGATAACATCATCCACATACACCTCAATCTCCTTGTGTATCATATCATAGAAGATAGTAGTCATGGCCCTCATGTAGGTGGCCCCTACATTCTTTAACCCGAATGGCATCATCTTGTAGTAGTACATCCCCCACGGCGTAATGAAAGCCGTTTTCTCAGCATCTTCTTCGTCCATCCAGATCTGATGATACCCAGCAAAATAATCTACAAATGATTGCAACTCGTGCTTGGCGCAATTGTCAATCAGGATGTGTATGTTCGGTAAGGGGAAGTCGTCCTTTGGACTGGCCCGATTGAGATCCCGATAGTCGACACAGACTTTGACCTTCCCATCCTTCTTCGGCACCGCCACAATATTGGCTAACCATGTCAGATATTCTACTACCCTGAGAACCTTAGCTTTGACCTGCTTAGTGACTTCTTCTTTGATCTTCAGACTCATATCAGGCTTGAACATTCTAAGCTTCTGCTTGACCGGTGGACATGTCGGATCGGTTGGCAGTTTGTGGGCCAAAATAGATGTGCTCAGACCAGTCATGTCATCATATGACCAGGAAAATATGTCCTCGTATTCTCTTAGAAATTCTGTGTATTCTTCCTTTTCTGACGGTGATAAATGAACGCTGATCCGAGTTTCTTTGACATTTTCTGCATCTCCCAGGTTAACAATCTCAGTCTCGTCTAGGTTGCACTTAGGTCTGTTCTTAAAATTTTCAACCTCTTTAGCAATCTCTTCCGGTATATCATCTTCCTCTGAATCTATGTCCGTTTGTTACGTTATCTCATTGCATGTCACAGCCATTGGTTCATCAAGATAGGTAATAGTAATGTTGTATAAGTAAAGTAATGAGAGAAAATAATAAGAGTAAGATTTGTTAGGAAACCGAAATGCTTTGATAAATTTCATAACTGTTTTGAACATTGGAAGATCTTATTATGAAAATTCAAAAATACGAAAGGAAAATCAACTAGTAAAAATAAAAGATAGTGTATGATGCTTTGTTCAGCCTTGCTACCCCGAGGCTTTCCAAGCTCTGGAGGTTCTGATGGTCCAATTGTTGAGGCGTGCTCCTCGGCTTACAGCCTATATGGAAGGGCCTTCCTCCCCCTCCTCCTCGAAAATGACACAACAATCCATGTCATCTTCTTCTAGGAACAAATTCCTCACTGTTGCCAGTGCTTCCTCTTCTTTTGACCCATAGATAACATCGGCTGACTGGAAAGTCTGCTCCAAATGTGGCATTGGCTTCTCCAGCGGGTAGTATGGGCCGCGCCATGGTGGCAACCAGTTGTTGAATTCCTTCCAAGTATACTCGTATCCCAGACCGAAAGTGGTACCATGTTTCTTCAGTTTGATCGGCTTGGCGATTCCTTGGAGGTTCTTGCCAAGTTCCTTGCCAGGCTCATATCCGCTTCAGTTCAATATGCTTTCAATTTTATTGTCCAGCCATTTGTCTTTGTCAACGGCGTTGACTCGCTCGATGTGGTGATAGGTTTCCCCGCCTATCTTTCTCCTTCCTCCAATCGCTGGGATGGTTTGGCGGTTGTATATGGGATTTCTACCGTCACCGTGAATGATCACCTCTTGGTGATTCCACTCAAATTTCACCGCCTGATGTAGTGTTGACGCTACGGCCCCAGCGACATGAATCCACGGCCGTCCTAACAGCAAGTTGTAAGATGTCGGCACATCTATAACTTGAAAATCAACGTCGAACCAAGTAGGCCCCATTTGCAAACACAGGCTGATTTCCCCAATGGTGGATCTTTGGGAACCGTCGAAAGCTTTGACGTTGATGTCCCCCTCCTTGATCTCATGCAGCCTCTTCCCCAATATTCTGAGTGTTACCAACGGATAAATATTGAGGCTGGACCCTCCATCAATCAGGATCCTAGTGATAAAATAATCTTCGCATTGCACGGTGATGTGCAATGCTTTATTGTGACTCAACCCTTCTGGTGGCAGCTCATCTTCATGAAAAGTGATCTTGTGGCTTTCCAATACCTGCCCTACCATGTTTGCCATTTCTCCTCCGGTGATGTTGCTTGGTACATATGCCTCACTCAGCACCTTCAACAAGGCATTCTTATGTACGTCGGAACTTTGCAGCAAAGCTAGGATAGAAATCTGTGCCGGTGTTTTGTTCAACTGATCAATGACTGAGTATTCCTTGACTTGTATCTTTCTCCAGAGATCATCGGGCCCAGTTTCAGTTATGGTCGGCCGACCAGAGCCCTACTTACTCGACTCAGCTAAATGCTCCAGAGTATAAACCCTGCCAGTTCTTGTCATACCCTGTGCTGCAGCTGTTTCCCCGAATTTAGCTTTCCCTTTCCTTCTCGCCTCGGCTGTGTAATCCCAAGGCATGGCATTTGTATGGAACAGTGTTACGGCCGACATTGTTACTGGTATGGGCACCTTTACTCCGAACGGAGCATGTATTTTAAAGGGTAAAACCGTAACTTCAAACGGTGCGGGTGCGTTTGCTGAAGACCCAAACTCGACCTCAATCAGTGCTGGCGTATTTGCCGAGGATGGTGCTTCAAACTCAAGTGGTATGGACATGTTTACCTCGACATCCCCAGAAGGCTCAATCTGGACTACGATTGGATTGAGGGTGACTATTGGCTTCTTTGGTTCGTCGCCTTCTGTGATCAAACCGATTGATCACTTGGGGTCCCAATCATCCTCTATTTCAATCATGTGAACATTTCCACCCTTATGGTGCGGCAGAGGGTTGTTGCGGACATTCAGAGTAGACTCCTTTTGCCACAATGATCTTGTTATCAATCAAAGTCTGGATCTTGTCTTTCAGAGAGCGGCATTCATCAATGGTATGCCCTTTCATGCAGGAATGATATGCACATGATTTATTTGGATTGACCCATTGAGAAGGGTTTTCAGGGGTTATATCAAGGATAGGGGTGACATAACCAGTAGCTTTGAGCCTTTCGTACAGCTGGTCAATTGGCTCAGCAATGGCGGTATACTATTTGGGGGGTCTGTGGTTGAAATTTGGTCGAGGTCTAGGAAAGTTTTGACGTGTGGGAGGTAATTGATAGCGGGATGGCTGAGCATTGTAGGCTTGGTAGACATGTGCGGGTTGAGAATATCTGAGTGAGGTAGGTTGATATGTAGGAGGTAGGGGTGATTGGTAAGTAGGTGGTGGAGTTTGGTAAGAGGGTGAGGGTGCTTGGTAATTCGGGGTAGGCTGATATGTGAGTGGAGGGATAGGCTTGCCATTTGATAGGGGATTTGTCTCTTTGTGCAACCATTACGGAACCTACGTCCCTTTTCTTGGACGTACCACCAGACTATAAAGCCTTATTGGTAGCTTGTAAGGCTTCAAAGTTCGTAACCATACCACTTTTGATGCCTTCTTCAATCCTTTCACCCAGCTTGATAATGTCGGAAAATTTCTGGCTCTCAATCAACATCAGCCTTTCATAGTACTACTGGTCTTGAGCCCGAACGAAAAACTTGCTCATTTGTTCTTCTTCTAAAGCAGGTCTGACCTTAACAGCTTCTGATCTCTAGCGAGTGGCATACTCGCGGAATGTTTCTGTGGGCTTCTTCTTTAAGTTCTGAATGTAGAACACATCTGGTGCATTTTCTGTGTTGAACCTGAACGTGTCCATAAAGTTGGATGCCATACTCACCCAGTTCGACCATTTCTTCGGGTCTTGGATAATGTATCAAGATAGAGCATCTCCCTTCAGACTCCTCATGAAAAACTTCATGCGAATCCTTTTGTCTTTCCCTACTCCGACCAGCTTGTCGTAGTATGTTCTAGAGTGGACTCTCGAATCCCCTATACCATCAAACATTTTGAACTTAGGAGGTTTGTACCCCTCGAGCAGTTCGACATCTGGTTGTATGCAAAGATCTTTGTAGTTCAACCCTTCAATCCCCTTACTTCCTTCGACACCCTGAATTCGTCTAGTCAATTTCTTGAGTTCTGCAGCCAAGTTCCTAATGAGTGAGTCTTTATCATCAGACTCGGGTGTGCTTGAGACAGATTGAGTGGAGTGTGGCATGGTCTCCACATAGATGGGGGTGTTATGGTGTAAATGGTCATTTGTGGAATTCAGAGGTTCTAGGATGAGCTGTGGAGTATTGCTGGATGTATGGCATGTATTACAGTGGTGGTGAGGAGCGGGGTGGTTTTGTGGTTTTGGGATGTTTTGTGGAGGCATGGGGTTCTGAGCGTTTGGAAATTGATATCTGGAGTGGTGAGGGAAAATGACAAGTTTGCCAGATTCCGAGCCTGATCAAGTTCCTCCAAAAATTTCAACAATTTCTGCTCGAGTTGGGACGCACTTTCTTTGGAGACCTGAGCACCATGAGTGACCTTTACCCGTTTAGTTGAGTTTTCCTTTCTGGTGTTGTTCAAATCTTCCATCTTTCCTTTGTTCCTTCTTCTAATAGGACTAGGAGGAGAAGTGGGTGGAGGGCCCTTTGATCTTGTGGAATATGATGATGATGTCAGAGTGCACGAACTAACCTCTGGGGAGGGGAGTAAATAAACAAAAAGTAAAAACAAAAAGGTAACAAGTCAGTGAGGATTATAAGGAAAAGATGTTGCGATATTTAAACACATAGTGCAAGAAGGTAAATCGTGTCCTAATTTGGGAGCCTCGTTGTGCCTGAGGTAGGCCTAGCGACAAATTGATTTGGAAAACTTAGAATTCTAAATGCCTTATTTTATTGATAAAAAGCAGACGAATCCCAAAATGACACTAAATAACAAGGAATAAAATGTCACTAGTGGCCATTGGCCTTATTACATTTTATAAAGTAAAAGAAAACTCATATCTATTTGGTCCCAGAAGGACCTTCCTCAGGTTGAATGCTCTCGTTAATCAAATCCTCCAGCTCATGTAGGTTCACTAGTAGAAATGCCTTTGCCATGTGTTCTCCTTCATTTCCTTCAGCGTTGTGGCAGTCGGTGACACTCTTCCTCACTTCCCCTGCCAATTCCAGTAGACTGTACTCTAGATATTCCAACTTTTCGCTAGCTTTGGCGGCCCTCTCTTTCCACTCGTTGATTTGGTCATTTTATGGAAGACTCCTCCACCAGTCCAGCAAGAGTGAGGGTGTGCTAACCATACCGAAGCTGGGGACCTCGTGCCTCATGTTTCTGCAAGACAAAAAGGTTAGGCCCTTACCCCCACCAGACAGACTATTTAATACCAACAATTAGCATAATGCATTTAGTTCTCCAAATAAATGCACAAAACATGGTAGTGTCCGTTTGGGTTTTGGGAAAACCCAGTGGACTTTGGACAAGGCTATCTTAAAGAGTCATTATATGGACAACACAACTGACTCGGCTAGGTTTGACCATGATGCATGCACAGTTAAACAGAGTAAGGTTTCTATAGGGTTTTAGACTGGTACCCTTGAGAGGTCAACTCAAGAGGGAAAGGCACGAAACCGTCAACTACACCGTTGATTGACTAGTTTTACCGTAAATATGCCTTTGCCGGATTTAAAGGGTGATAATATCGGAAGAGTGCAACCACTCATTATAAGCGTTGCTATGGTATTTGTTTGGCACGAGTGGAATATGATGTTGAAAACATGCTTATGCAATAATTAAAACAAGTTGTCACGTATTTGCACATTCATAAAGTAATAATTACAATAATTTAAAACGGTAATAAAATAGTGCAGTAAAGGAAAGCGGTGAAAGAAACAAGGGAAAGAAACAAGAGACAAGTTAGTTTTTGTAGTATAAGAGGGAATTAAATGCTTAAAGGTATTAAACAAATAAAGCACATAAGAAATGTAAAGTCACAGTAATAGCTTGAAATGGTAAAAGCCTAAACGTCATCCCCAGCGGAGTCGCCACGCTGTCGGCCCACCTTTTTCTCGCGAAATCGGATTTATGATATTTGGGAGGAAAACTCGTTCCCTTTCAGGAATTGGGTTTGAATTGAAGAGTCACCACTAGTTTCAAAGAAATAAGTAGAAAAAGCAGTAGTCTTGTAAAAGCCAAAGTGCAAACAGGAAGACAGAATACTATAAGTGTGAGTTCAGAAGAGATTGTGAAATTGTGAAGTCTGAAGTGTGTGTTTGTGAAAAGGGTCGTGCCTTTTATAGTATAAAAGCAAGCAAAAATAAGGTAAGAAAATAGTTTGAAAACTGATTGTCAATCAATTACACAAGGCTTCCCTTAATTAAGGGATTCAGATTCAAAACGAGTAAAACCATTTAAGGAAAGGAATTGAATAAACACTTTGTGTAAAGCATGCAATTAAGGGCAAATACATAAAGGTTATTTAAGGACATGATTTTGACAGTACACGATTTGTGCAAATAAGGTAAGGGAGTCAATTAACAGCCAGTAAATCACAAGGTCTGAGATTTGGGTATGAATGAACCAAGTCAGAAAAGATGAAGAAGGGTTTTACTTAAGTCGAGTAACAGAGGAAATCAGTAAAAGATGGAAAGAAATCAATCAAGCTATATTCAGAAGGAAGTTTAAACTAATTGCAAATTTGAAAACCATTTAGAGGAAAATTCATCATATATAAGGAGCATGTGAGCATGAAAGAAGACTGTCGTGTAAATCAGTAGAAAACATCCTGTGTAGAAGAGTTTAGCAAAAAGTTCAGCATTGTATGAAAACAAAGATGTCCAAACTCAGTTCAGAGACTCAAAATCAGTCTGAAAGAGTTAAGGGTTCTGAAATAAAACCCTAGTTCAATCAAACCTCGGCAGAACCCCCAAATTCTAGGGTTTCCACCTTCAATCAAGTACAGAGATGAGGAGGCAAGTAGTCAAATCGAAACATGTTTAGAGGTTTCAGAAAAGAACTGAAACTTCTAACAAGCTTCTTCCAGCAACAGAACTTATGAATAGCATGTAAATACAGTAGAGGGGTTCAAGGCAAACTGAGTAAAGAAACTAATTCGAAACATGATGAGAAAAGACTGATAAGAACAGTAGAAGAAAACATGCTTAAGAAAATCCTTTTAAAAGAAACATAAACAAAGTTCAATAGAAGAAAAATAGTAAGAACACTTAAGAACACGGTAGAAGAATACAGTAGGCGAACCATACCAGAACATAGTAGAAGAAAATAGCAGGACATAGTAGAAAAGCATACAAGAACAGAGTATAGAAAGCACAGTAGAAGAACATACAAGAACGGAATATAGAAAGCACAATAGAAGAACATACATGGTAGAAGGAAAACATAGAACACAGTAGAGGCAAATACACACAAAAGAAAAGGAAAAGAAAGTCAGAGAAACACTTAAGCATTTTCAGAAAATCCTAAATCGTAAAAGAAAGACTTTGAAAAGTAATTTTCGAAAGAAAAGTTAGGGAGATCATTTGAAAACTCAAAGAGAGAACAGATACACAACGGATCTAAAGAGACCGGAGAAAACCTTGAAGGGTTAGGGTTTCAGAAGAACCCTAGAAATGAGAAAAGCTTTGAAAAGGTTACCGATCTGAGTCGGAGAGGTCAGAACCAGGCTCAAAACACCATGGTACGTTGGAGCAAGGCCGGCGATGACTCTGGAACCTTGAATCGACAGAGGTCTAGGTGCAGGCCTCGAATCTTCAGGTATCAGGTGTGTAAGAGCAAAGGGAGGTGAGTATAGGGCCCTCACAACTTGGGAAGCCATGGTTTCCGGTGGGTTTCGAGGTGGAAGATGATGAGAGACGGCTAGAGTTAGGGAAGGTCCGAGAGAGTTTTAGAGAGGAGAGGGGTTTCAGAGACGGCGGGTGAATGAAAATGATTTTAGGGTTGGGGTGTTTGTGAATTAAAAAAGGAAAGGTAAAATTGTGGCCGTTGATCATTTTGATCAACGACCTGGATAAAAGGGGAGCCGGGCGGGTTGGATAAACGGGTCAAGGGTCGGGTAATTTAAATTTGCAATTGGATTTAATTGGGGGGTTGATTTGGGCTACTATTGAAATGAAATAGGGCTAGTATTTAAATATTCACTTTTCCCCTTTTCATTTTATAAAAAATAGTAAATAATTTTTGGAAATAAATTAAAGGTACCAAACTAATTAATAATGTATAAATATTAAATAAAAATACTGGAATCAATTTTGTAATTATAAAAGCAATTAAATCTTACAATAGGCTGAAATTGCAATTATATGCAATTTAGCTTTAAAAATACTAAATAAATGTGTAAAAATTACCTTAACTATATTTTGGTTTAAATATGAGAATAAAATAAGTTAATCACCAAAATGATAATTTGAGGAATAATTATTGGTTTTTGTACTGCTAAAATAGGGCAATAAATTGATTTAAAAATCTTTAAAAAATTAGGAAAAATACTAAAACATTTGGACACACTTATATATGCATACATATGCTATTTTGAAAGTATTTTGCATTTATAAAAAAATATACAGGGAAAATTGGGTATCAACATCACTATCACAACTGGCTCTTCTGACTGACCAGTTGGAGCAGTAGTTGTTCCCTTGAAGTTCTTGCTCTTTGGGTTGTCATCCCCCTGCATGCTATACCACGAGAATGGGGCCTTCATCTTGACCTTTATATCAAATGGTCTCTTTTCAACTTTGAGGTCCCAGAAGTACATAGTCAAGAAGCTGGGGAAAGGGTAGTTTCTATCATTTTCACTGCCCACAAGTGTGATTACCCTAGACATTACATTTCCCACATTTATCGGGTACCCCGCCATGATTGAAGCCACCAAAACTGCCCGGTGCAGAGGGAGGGAGTTGTCATGAGTAGTGGGGTCCAGTCTGTTGTACATAAGTGTTTTCCACCCCCTTGCCTCGAAGTGTAAACTTCTTCTCAGAATCTTGACGCCTGCATTCAACCAAACGGGGGTGGTACCTGGGATTGCCAGATATTGTGCCAACCAGAGACGGACCTCCTCGCCCATTTCCATCTTCTCCATATATAGGGTTTCATCCTCCTCATCAAAGCCAAGGTAGTCATTTATTGTTTTCCCATAAAGTAACACCTTCAGATTTCGTTCCTTGGTCACTTTTGTTCCCTTTTTTATGTGGGCAATGTTGGTGTAAAATTCCTTGACCAAGTGCTCGTTGGCAGCTACACATTCACCCAAAAAGTATTCCAGTTAATTCTCTCCCTAAACTGCCTCCTCACATTGGGGTTGTGAGGTAGCAAGTCTCTATCCACAAAACTCCTCTCCGGGATCAACTTCCTCACCGTCCACCATTCCCGGAATTTATGATACGCTACCTCACTCACGAACCGGTCTTGCCACGCCTCCAGTTTCCTAGTTCTAGCAACACCCCCTACTTGAGGTTCACCCCCTTCTCCAACTACTTCTTCTCCTCCTACTTCCTCCTCATCTCCTACTGCACCCTCTCCGGATAATGAAGATGTGGGAGAGGTGGAGTATTCATCCCCACCACCTTTATCTGAGCCCTCAGACGACCTAAAAGATACATTTACTGAAGCTTGGGCAGAGGGGGAAGTGGGAAGAGTGTCTCTTAGTCTATTTCTCTCCGGCCAGTCAGGGATGTACTTTGGGATTGAGTCTAAATAAATCTCCCCGGAGGGCTCGTACTCACCCCCAGACATGTCAATGGCCCTATCAGCAGCTTTAATCATCTTCGTCTTATTTCTAATGTTTTGCCGGGCTTGAATCTTACCATTTTCTGTTTTCCTCCCCGGGAGGATTCTCCTCTGCTTGGTTGTTTAGAGCCTTTACCTCGTTGTTTCACCATTGTCTACAAACACAATCCAATAAGCTTGTTAGTATCATTAGAAACAATTAAAAGCAGAGTTGTAGAAAGAATTACAAACAGTTGCAGAAGATATGCAGTGGGGACCGCACAGAATGGTGTGCGGCCGCACAGAGGTCAGTGCGGATAGCACAAAATAGCAATGCGGTCCGCATAGAGGTAGGGTTCAGACTACCCACTCTTTGTATCCAGGCAGTACGGACCGCACAAAATGTAGTGTGGCCGCATAGGGACCAGTGCGATCTACACAAAATGTAGTGCAGCCGCAGTCCCCAAAGTTCAGCTTTCAGGACTTTCAACAATGCGGTTGGCACAAATATTACTGCAGACCGCACAAGGGCACCGCGGACCGAACAAAATCGAACGCGGTCCACACTGAGTACCCAGTTGCGCACTAAATTAGGGTTCAAAATAATTTTATTCTAAGCCCAATTTTTCACCTAAGTAGTGTCCCTACATGTTTGCCCGGTGTATTTAACTATCTAAGTCTACTTTAATCAAGAGATTAACTATCCTAACCTAACCAATGGAAGAAATTAAAGGAAGAAAAGAGTAATAGACAAGTAAAATAAAAAGGAAAAGAAAATAACGAAACTAAAGCAATTAAAAAGAAGTAGAGTTACCAGATGTGAGATTTACAGATGATTAATGAGACCTAGTATCTAGTTACGAGCAAACGATATGATGAACAGTGTTTTTGATGAGGTTTGAGAGTTAAAGGATCGAAAAGTTTAAACGGTGGGCCTCATGTACTATTTATAGAAAAAGTCCCGGGGCCCAACTTACCTACCCCAATGCGGACCGCACAAAATGGACTGTGGTTCGCATCACACAACACTTTTGAAGATTGAGAAGGCAACCTACTATGGTCCGCACAAAATATCATGCGGCCGTAGTGGTCCACCGCGGACCGCACAAAATGTAGTGCGGCTGCAGTGGCAAACTTCAGAGAGTTGGGCATTTCACCCTTCATCAGTGCGGTCCGCACTGAATGTAGTGCGGCCACATTGACAACTTCAGAGACCTGAACATTTTTTCCACGATATCCTGCACTGCATCAACACAACCCTGCAGAATCTCACAACCAGTTAGCCCAAAAATCAATCCTATATTACAATGAAAATCAAATAAAAACAAGAAGAAAAACACATGGGTTGCCTCCCAAGAAGCGCCAGATTTAACGTCCCAGCACAACGCAGGTTACCATCACATCATTTGAGATGAAGAAGTGCCAACACATGGTTGTCACCAATTTTTCCCAAATAGTGCTTGACCCTATGCCCATTCACCCTGAAAACTTCACCATTTTTGTTATTTAAATCAAGAGCACCAAACGGGGTCACACACACCACTTCAAAAGGTCCACTCCATTTTGACTTGAGCTTTCCCAGAAACAGACGTAGCCGGGAGTTGAAGAAGAGAACCAAACTGCCGACTTTGAACTCCTTGCTACGAGTATATTTATCATGAAGGTACTTCATTTTGTCCTTGTACAAGGACAAACTGGAGTAGGCATGGAATTGGAATTCATCAAGTTTATTAAGCTGCTCTACATGAAGATTGGCTGCGACATCCCATTTAAGATTTGCTTCCTCAAAGCCCACATGACCTTGTGCTCTAACTCAACGGTAGATGGCAAGCTTTCCAAAACACCAACCGATATGGAGACATACCAATCAGAGTCTTGTAATCAGTCCTATAAGCCCATAGATCGTCATCCAACCTCTTTGATCAATCGGTCCTATTTGCATTGTCCGTCTTTGACAATATGCTTTTGATTTCCCTGTTAGAGACTTCAACTTGACCATTTGCTTGAGGATGATAGGGAGTAGAAACTTTGTGATTGACAACATACTTTGAAAGTAAAGTGTCAAAATCTCTATTGCAAAAATGAGACCCCCATCACTTATGATTGCACAAGGAGTACCAAATCTTGTAAAGATGCTCTTCTTGACAAATGCAACAACACTCCGGGCCTCATTGTTGGGTAAAGCCACAGCTTTAACCCACTTTGAAACATAGTCCACCGCCACAAGAATGTATGTGTTCCCACACGAGCTAACAAATGGGCCCATAAAGTCAATGCCCCATACATTAAAAATATCAACCTCAAGAATGGTATTGAGATGCATCTCATCTTTCTTCGAAATTCCACCCGCTCTTTGACATTCATCATACCTCTTCACAAGTTCACTTGCATCTTTGTACAAAGTTGGCCAATAAAACCCACAACTAAGAACTTTGGAACCCGTCCTCGCCCCTCCATAATGGCCACCATAGGGAGAGGAATGACAAGCCTCTAAGATACTCAATTGCTCTTCCTCCGGGACACACCTTTGGATCACACCATCCGTGAAAATCTTGAACAAGTATGGCTCATCCCAATAGAAATTCAAACTATCCCGCTTGAGCTTCTTCCTTTGGTTAGAAGAGAGCTCACATGGGATTATACCAGTCATAAGACATTAGCAACATCGGCAAACCATGACATATCATTCATCGACACCGAAAGGAGTTGTTCGTCGGGAAATGAATCATTGATCTCTAGGCCATCACGAGGCCTCCCCTCCTCCTCCAAGCAGGACAAGTGGTCCGTAACTTGGTTCTCACTACCCTTCCAGTCCACAATCTCCAAATCAAACTCTTGAAGTAACAAGACCCATCGCATCAGTCTAGATTTGGAATCCTTCTTCGTCATCAAGTGCTGGAGTGCGGCATGGTCGGTATGAAGAATAACCTTAGCACCCATAAGATACGGCCAAAATTTTTCCATTGCGAACATAATAGCCAAAAGTTCCTTCTCGGTCACCGTGTAGTTTACTTGAGCATTATTCATTGTCTTGCTCGCATAGTACACCGGATGAAACATTTTGTTCACTCTTTGACCCAAAACCGCCTCAACTGCAACATTGCTCGCATCACACATGAGCTCAAAGGGTAAGCTCCAATTAGGTGTGGTAATGACAGGAGTGATGGTCAACTTATTCTTGAGAAGTTCAAAGGCTTGCATACACTTTTCATCAAACACAAATTTAACATCTTTTTCCAATAACTTGCACAAGGGATTCACTACCTTCGAAAAGTCTTTGATAAATCTCCGGTAGAACCCGCATGCCCAAGAAAACTTCGAACTCCCTTGATGGATGTAGGGGGAGGGAGCCTTGAAATTACATCGATCTTTGCTTTATCTAACTCAATACCATGCGTCGAAATTTTATGCCCAAGAACTATTCCTTCTTCCACCATAAAGTGGCTTTTCTCCCAATTGAGGACAAGATTGGTTTCTTCACAACGGGCCAAAACTCTATCAAGATTCTTCAAGCACCCATCAAATGAATCCCCCACAACACTAAAGCTATCCATGAACAACTCCAAAATGTCTTCCACCATATCGGTAAAAATGGCCATCATACACCGCTGAAATGTAGCCGGTGCATTACACAACCCAAAAGGCATCCTAGAAAAGGTAAAGGTGCCATATGGACAAGTGAATGTGGTCTTCTCTTGATCGTCTAGAGCAATCAAGATTTGGTTGTACCCCGAATACACATCCAAGAAACATTAAAAGGCACGCCCAGCAAGTCGATCCAACATCTGATCAAGAAAAGGCAAAGGAAAGTGATCCTTGCGGGTCACTTTATTCAACTTGTGGTAATCCATGCATACCCTCCAACCGGTAACAATTCTTGTAGGAATCAACTCATTTTGTGAATTTGTAACCACGTTCATGCCACCATTCTTCGGTACACATTGCACCGGTGAAGTCCAAGAGCTATCAGAGATGGGGTACATAACCCCGGCATCCAACCACTTGATCACCTCCTTTTTCATAACTTCTTGCATTGCCTCGTTCAACATCCTTTGATGCTCCATGGAGGGCTTTGCATCATCTTCCAGAATAATCTTGTGCATACAGAATGCAGGGCTTATTCCCCGAATATCAGCTAAAGTCCATCCAATTGCCTTTTTCCGCTTTTGAAGCACCGCCAATGTGGCATCAACCTACATGTTAGTAAGGTTAGAAGAAAGAATAACTGGCAAAGTAGAATTTGAGCCTAAGAACTTATATCTGAGGTATGGAGGCAGCGGTTTCAACTCCAACACCAGAGGCTCCTCAATTGAAGGTTTTGTTGGTGGAGTCTTTCTATTCTCGAAGTCCAAAGATAATTTCCTAGGCTCATAAGAGTAAGATCCCATTCCATGTAAAGCATTCACGCACTCCACTCGGCTTGCATCCTCATTGACATTAAGATTCAATAATACGGCCTCAAATGGGTCCTTCACATTAATTACTGCACTAGTGTCATCAATTATCACTACTGTAACGAGGTCCACAAAAGAGCACACCTCGGTAGTGTTGGGCTACTTCATTGATTTGCACACATGAAAGACCACTTTCTCGTCACCCCCCGGAAGGTGAGTTCCCCTGCTTCCACATCAACTAAGGCCTTCCCCATAGAAAGGAAGGGTCTCCCCAAAATGATAGGAACTTCATAATCTACCTCACAATCCAAGATCACAAAGTTGGATGGTAAGATAAATTCGTCCACCTAGACAAGCACATCATCAATAATACCTAATGGTCTCTTCATCATTCTATCTGCCATTTGTAATCTCATGGAAGTCGGCCTCGGCTGCCCAATACCCAAAGTCTTGAAAACGGAATAGGGCATCAAATTGATACTAGCCCCCAAATCACATAGAGCTTTAGCAAAATCCGCACTCCTAACAGTGCAAGGAATGGTGAAAGCACCAGGATCTTCAAGCTTCGGTGCCATTGAATGCACTATTGCACTAACTTGGCGAGTCATCTTTATAGTTTTACAATCTGTAGACCGCTTCTTTGTTACCAAGTCCTTCATGAATTTAGCATAGACCGACATTTGTTCAAGAGCCTCCACCAAAGGCACATTGATGGATAAGCTCTCCATCATGTCAATGAACTTTTTAAACTGATTTTTATTTTTCTGCTTCGCGAGCCTTTGAGGATAAGGCAGAGGTGGCCTTGGCAAAAGAGCCTTAGCTTTAGGCGCAACCAGCTCCGGCATGTCTATTATGTGATTCCTAGACGGGTTCACATCATTTTGATTTTCCACCTCGACATCTTGAATATCAATCCTCACTTCTTCATTCACATTTTCATCAATCACATTTTCAACCACCAAAGGAACTTCATCTTCTTGCAACTCAACATCATCATCCACAATTTGTTTTTGGTTGGAGGCATGCACATCACCGCCTCTCCCACTTCTTGTTATTACCGCCATAACATGATTGTTCCTACCTTCGGGTTCACTACCGTATCACTTGGTAGAGCACCTTTAGGGAGAGTATTTAAAGACTGTGAGATTTGGCCTAATTGCACCTCCAAGTTTCTGATTGAGGTATTGTGGGAAGCCAACTACGTATCAGAATCCGAATTCTTCTTCATCATCTGTTCGAACATCATTTCAATTCTACCCATATCTTTGCTAGAAGAACTAGGACCTTGAGATGGAAATGGAGGTGGATTTTTCGGTTGTTGGTACATTAGGGGCCTTTGAAAGCCTTGCCCCCAGTTTCCTTGGTTTTCATTGTTCCATCCACCTTGATTGTTATTACCACCCCAATTGTTGTTATTACCATTCCAATTTCCTTGGTTGTTTTGATTGTTGTTTTGATTGCCCCAGTTGTTGTTTTGGTTGTTGTTCCCCCAATTACCATTGCCTTGTCGTTGATTGCCCCAATTGCCTTGGGGTCTCCATTGTTGTTGGTTGGAAGAATTGCCTCTTTGGTCTTGATAATTATGCACGTACTGCACCTCTTCACTTTGTTCATCATAACCATCATTTTGAAATCCACCACAATCATTGTCAAATTGCTCCAAATTTCCTTGATTTTGTTGCCCTCTTTGTCTTCTTTTGTTGACAAGCATGTTGGCACCCTCTATGGCATTCACTTGGCGAGGATTTTGAACTTGTTGCAACTCTGCCTTCGCTAGTTGGTTCATCGTGGTTGTCAACTCAGCTATAGCCTGCCTATGATCATGTAACTCCTTGTGCAAATGAATAACCGTGGGGTCACCCTGGGGCATATTGGCTCTACTTTGCCAAGCGGAAGAAGTGTCAGCCATTTCGTCAAGAATGTCACAAGCCTCATCATACGACAGCTTCATGAAGTTGCCCCCAGCAAGTTGGTTCACTATGCATTGGTTTGTTGTATTAATGCCCTGGTAGAAGATTTGTTGGATCATCGCCTCAGTCATATCATTGTTGGGGCATTCCTTCACCATTGTTCTATAACGCTCCCAAATCTCATGCAAAGGTTCTGTGGGCTCTTGCTTGAAAGCTAATATGTCATCTCGTAGTGCCGCCATATGCCCCGGTGAGAAGAATTTTGCAATGAACTTGTCTGCCAACTCATCCCAAGTAGTGATGGAATGGTTGGGAAGTCGCTCGAGCCAATCTAATACCTTCCCTCTAAGTGAGAATGAGAAGAGTCTCAATCTAAGAGCATCCTCGGACACATTAGTCTACTTGCTCCCCCAATATGTATTCACGAACCCCTTGAGATGTTTGTAAGCATTTTGATTTGCAGCGCCTGTGAAGTACCCTCATTGCTCTTGTAAGGTCAACATCACATTGGTTATTTGAAAATTTCCTGCCCAGATTCGGGGGGACAATAGCACTTGCATAACCTTGGTTCGGAAGCACTCTAGGAGCCACTCTTGGAGGTGGAGGAGGAGGGTCTGGAATATTGTCATTAACATTAGCATTAGCCGGGAATCCTTTACACTGCACTTGAGGTACAAGAGGCACCTTATCATCTCCAACATCATCTACCTCCTCCCTGGCAATAACATTTCCAAGAGGGTCATTTGCATCATTCGCTGCCATTTGGTACCTGAATTGTGACACAAATGAATTAGTAACAAAGAAGGAAAGAAGAACAATACACAAAACTAGCTAAATAGATAGCCAAAACCGTTAGTTCCCCGGCAACAGCGCCAAAAAGTGATTGAGGCCTACTCTGCACTACTATTAAGTAGCGAGAGAGGGTCAAAGAGTTTTTACCCGATTTAGGGTCGGGATCGATTTCCATAGAGAGCTAGAATTTGGAGTCGGGTATCTATGTAGTTTAGAGTTGTGTATGTGTTCCAAATTACACTTCTATACATTTTTGGGGTTTTTATTTTACTTCTACTTTTATCAAACTACAATGGTAAATGAAATTAGATTAAACTAAGAGTTAAACTAAAACAGGTTGTTCAAATGGTTTACAAGGCATTAGGGTAGTGACTTTCGCCTAGGTGGTCAATTGACGGATACTTGAGTCTAAGGCATGATTGACATGTTTGGGGAGTATGATATAACCGTTGCACAATTTTACCCACTCTACACCTCTCGGTGGTTTGGGTGATTTTGCCCGAATTGACTTTCTCAAGACCAATTGGGTATGCAAATTTGCACAAACAATCAAGGTTCAAGTCAGGTATTACTCTCTCGAGGTTTAACCCTTTAATTAGGGCTGTTAATCTCTTGAGTACGCCCCAATTCCTTGTTGGACCTATTTCGGAGACTTATGCTCTCTTTCTCAAGAAGAGCTCAAGTCAACTAAACACAAACTAGTGTTTGCAATCACTAATTCACCCATAAAACATGAAATTGACCCAAATATCAAACATCCATAGTCAATCTAACCCTAAAATACAAGACCCATCAATTACCCACACTAGGGTTGAACCACAACCCTAGCTTATGGGTCTAGCTACTCATAATTAAAGAATAAAAGCAAGAAATAGATGAAGAACAACTCATATTACCTAATTACTAAGATAAACAATAAGATTCAATGTTGAAATGTAGATAAAATTGCCCAAAATAGCTAAAAGTATCGAACCCACGAGCGTAGCTCTTATCTAAAACTATCTGATGACCTAAAAATGGGTAAGCTGAAAAATCTGGACAAAAATACCCCTGCGGGGCTAGTGCGGACCTCACAAAATTGTGTGCGGTCGCACTAAGGCTCTGAATCGAGTGCAGCCGCGTTGATCCCAGTGTGGATTGCACAAAACCTAGTGCGGCCGCATTGCCTGTTTGCCTGAATGTCATGCTCTCTGAACCTCACTCATGCGGACCGCACAGAATGGTGTGCGGCCGCATTGAGCCTGTTTTGCCTGAGCTTTGTCTTGTCTTGGTACTTGTGCAAGTTTCACTTCTTTTTGAGTTGATCTTTGACATCTTGTCACTTTGTTGATTAAACCTGCAATCAAGCACAACTTGTGAGCCTTTTGGTACTATTTTGTATAAATTCCTAATCAAAACATAAGCAAGAAGGAGTATAAAATGTATCAAAACCCCTAATTATCATGCACCGTTGGGAATTGTGACTTAGTCCGTCCCGTACGACTGTTAAGTCGCGTATTTGATTGAAAACTATTTGGAATCATTGTGTTTTGAAAAGTATTGCTATGTTTTGGACGGAATGCCATATTTGCGCCTCGTGCTAACTGTTTTGGACCCTTATAGGGCTTTTTAACTACTGTTCCTCACTCTATTGATTTAATAATTGTACTCCGTCATGCTGTGTTTTATTGATTTCTTAACTCAACATTATTTACTAAAATTTGAGACTATAAATGATATTTTGAGCTGAACACCCTGTTTTACTAATAGTCCGGGTGGCTTAGGAGGTTGATGGCTGAGAGAGGCCGAAGGCCTGATTATGAGGTTGATGATTGAGATAGACCGAGGGTCTGATTGTGAGGTTAATGACCGAGAGAGGCCGAGGGCCTGGTTGTGAGGATTATATATTTATGGATAGACCGAAGGTCTGATAGTGAGGTTAATGACTGAGAGAGGTCGAGGGCCTGGTTGTGAGGATTATATATTTATGGATCGAGCTGCACGCCGCAACAATATATATATATATATATGTATGTATGTATATATGTGGATCGGGCTGCACGCTGCAGCGATATGCTGGATCGTGCTGCACGCCGTAGTGATATACTGGATCGGACTGCACGCCGTAGCGATATATATGGATCGGGCTACACGCCGCAGCGATTATGATAAGGTACCCATTGAGCATGAGTGCTGAGTGTGAGCGTTGATTGCTGAGAGTTGAGTCATGAGTGACTGAGTGGCTTGCCCGAGGGGCTATATATACATATACACATATACGAGTGATGCTTTGCCCGAGGGACATGTTTATGAACTTACTGTTTTTTCACTCCTCCTTAAAATGAGTTTCTGTTGAATATGTTGATTAATTTACTACTTTCACTCATCTTTAGACCGAGCCCCTATTGAAAATGTTGAACAAATGCTTTAAACAACTTTCATTTAAACTGAAGTTTTTAAGTTATGAAATAGTTATGAATTTCTGTTTGCCGAGGGATTGTATACGAGCTATGTTTTGCCCGAGGGGCCGATTATGATTTTTATCACTTTCACTATATATATTTCATTAAACCTCTATTGAAAAGGTGAGAAAGATATTTTCTAAAGGATTTTACTGAAGTTGGAAATTTAACGAAATGATTTGAATGGTATTCTGTTTTGGGAACATACTATAACCGTTGTGGTGCTATGATGTGGTTTACGTGATTTCTTACTGCTCAGTCTTCATTTACTTTTATTACTTTCTGAGTTGGCGTATTCACATTACTCACTGCACCTTGTATGCAAGTTCAGGTATTTCTAAGCTCGGTGGCGGGTTCATCGGAGTTAGCAAGGTAGCTGCCTGGCGATCGTAGCCCTATTTTTCTCCCTGCTTATTCTTCCTTAATGTATTCTTGTGATTTTTCCGGCCATGTTGGTCTTTATGTTGTTAGACAGTTGTAGTAGATGCTCGTGACTAGTGACACCCCGATGTTGGGCTTGTGTATATTATTCCGCGTTGTTCATTTAGATTTTCATTATGAAATCTGAGTGATTAAAGGCTTAAAATGATTGTTATTGATTAAATGGTTAATTCGAGAGTTGTGTCGGCTGGCCTAGTTTTGCGATAGACGCCATCACGACCGGGTTGGTTTTAGGGTCGTGACAATGACTTTCATGCATAGAAATATTTACACATCTCATTAAGGGGAATTGATGGTGATAATTGTTGCTCATAAAAATTTCGTGGGACGCCCTATTTGGTCGTTCCCATTTTAATTTGTACTTATTTTAAAATTTTAAGGAGTACCCAAAGTAAGATAACTTCAGACAAGCTTCTTTTTCTTTGTTTTTTACTCCTCCTCCTCCTCCCTCTCCTTCTTCTTAGTTGTTGTAAAAGTAGAGGCGACTACAAATTTACATGGTGTTTGTGCGCAGATTTTAAGGCGTTTTAATAGCGGTGAGCTGTCATGGCGCTCCTTTCTTTGTCTATTTAGGGTTTCTTCTCATTCTTCTTCTTAGTTACAAAATAAGTTTGTTAGATTTGTTATTGTTCTGATAAATTGATGATTGGAGTTTGTTCTCTATGATATTTGAAAGTTATATTTTTAGATTTAAGCTCATTTGAAAGTTATATTTTTAGATTTCAACGGTGGCCCAGAAATCGGTCTACACTTCCCTTAGCTCAATACGATACCAAGACGGCCCAATTCACCTTTCAGCCCACGGAGCTCACTCGATGTAGCATTAGGATTTTGTATGTAATAGGACAATAACTAAAAGGAGAATGCGTAAAGATTCCTAAACTAGTTCCTAATTTTCAGAAAAGAGATTGAAAGTTTGTGGGGCTCTATTACTCCTCAACTAGTTCCAAGTGGTGTTAATAGCCGCTGATCTCGTGTCTTTTTGAAAATTAGAGACTAGTTTAGAGACTAAATCACAATGTGTATAATTTTAAGGGAATCTTATAAAAATATTTCAAATAAGTCCTAACTTACCAACTTTTAGCCATTAATCATAGATTTACCAAAACTAGTCAAACACATTTAAAAATTAAAAATCCAAATAAATAAGGTTCTTTCTCTCCAAGAATCACACGCTAAGATTTCCTTTCATATTTTTAAGCGTGATCAACAATATTAGATGCAAGACGGAAAGGAAATTTCATGGATGAGATAGCAAAAAAGTTGATGAAATACAATATATATATATACAAGATTTCAAAAATCTAATAAAAAAGAACCTTTTTCAATGGGTATGGTTGAAATTTATTAAAAACATATAGATGAGTCAATGTACAAAATTTGAGGATTGGAGATGATTTGGACTGATTTAATATCAAAATTTGTAGTTAAAATCGAGTTCAAAAATTCTTCTACGACACATGTATCACAACACACATGTCAATATGAATATACATGTGATACAAATATGATACATACGTGATACACAGTGTGATACACCTATCATTTCATGTTCAACTTCTATTTCGAATTATCAATTCAAACCACCTGAAAACTCCACCAAATAATCCCAAAACTGAGATTCAAACTCTTTAAGATGTACCCAATCTATTCTAATAGCATCCACTAAAAAAAAAAAACTTTGATCTTTCTTGACTACAGATAATTAATTAACTAATATTGGTAATATTTGGCTAATATTTTTATAAATTAGCTAATTTTTATAATAAGCTACTTATAAATGAACATAACATAGGTACCATAATTTTAACTATTTGTACAGACGTGAAGGAAGACAGTTCTTTTTTCTGGTTCATTCTTGGGAGCACGTCTTATGCTCTCCCGAGTTGATCTCTCGAACCCTTTCTAGTGCAAGGTAACTATTAGACTCGAAAAATCATCAAACCTTGCACTAGATTCATCAACTATCGCTACATATTGTAGCACCATCGTGGTAAATGAATGGCAACCACTTGATTTGACTGTCAAATCTATTAACACTACGATTAAAACCAAAAGCTATGTTGCGTTATAGAATTTTTTTATATTAGCAATAAATTTAAAATATTTACCAAATTATTATTTAATACTTACAAAATATTTACCTGAACAATATGGTTGTGTAGTTTTCTTTATCAAATAAATATTAATTCAAAATACTAATCTCTTAGAGGATCTCTAAGCATATATTCCTCGAACTACGCCGGCCCCTGTTATATATGGAGTTGGCAAATCGGAAGGTATGACATTGAATTGGCACTTGCCATAATCACATGTCACAGGTCAGCAAATCAGAGAAATGCGATCCTTTATGATTTTTCAGAGAGAGAGAACATGTACGTGAGATGAAGAAGAACACCGAGAAATTTGTCACCAAATTGCCTGCCATACGGATAATGTGTTACAGTCAAACCTTCCTATAACAGGTTCATTTGTTCCGATATTTTTTGGACCAAAATAAAAAGGTAAAATGACCACTTATTGTTCCGATATTTTTTGACTGCAATAGTGAAGTGTTGTTATAAAGGACATGTATTACTCCCTCCGATCCACAATAAGTGATCATTTTACCTTTTTATTTTGGTCCAAAAAATATCGGAACAAATGAACCTGTTATAGGAAGGTTTGACTGTAACACATTATCCGTATGGCAGGCAATTTGGTGACAAATTTCTCGGTGTTCTTCTTCATCTCACGTACATGTTCTCTCTCTCTGAAAAATCATAAAGGATCGCATTTCTCTGATTTGCTGACCTGTGACATGTGATTATGGCAAGTGCCAATTCAATGTCATACCTTCCGATTTGCCAACTCCATATATAACAGGGGCCGGCGTAGTTCGAGGAATATATGCTTAGAGATCCTCTAAGATATTAGTATTTTGAATTAATATTTATTTGATAACAACAAATGAAATTCAAAAATATCTCTGTATCCAAAAATTTACTTCAAGAATCACCTCACTTCACTATTTTAGTTTTGTCTAGGAAAGCGTTTTTAACTTTTTGTTTTATAGTTCCACGCATAATTTTGGACAATCATTAAGAAAGTCAATATACATTTCTTATTATAGTATCAAATCAAGCAAGATGTCATGCACTAAAATTTCATCGCCACCTATTATAAAAAATAATTCACGTGGTTGGGCCATGAAAAAGAATAAAACTATTCAGGACCGGTCAAAGATCTGCAAGATGTTCAACCTTCTACAATCAACAAGGAGATATATACTATTTTCTATTAAAAAAAAAACCATAGCAAAATGGTTTCTGTACATCCAAACTCTTGCCAATTATATTGCTGGCTCCTGAACCAATAAACAATACATATCCTCTTAGTTACATTTGTAAAGAATTTTTGAAGTAATAAAGAAGAAGAAAAGCATATATGTGCTAATTATATGTAATAAAAAAACTCTCTTACTGTGGAAAATCATGGTATTCACAGCCTATGTTGGATCAAACCATAAACAGTCACAATAGCCATCACTAGTGAGTGATCAACATGGGGCTCCACCACTAGACTTAATACATCATCCCCAAATTGAACTGTTGAATTTGATGATAATTGCTTTTGCTTTACCTGTAAAAACCGAAGATTACAGGCATTGTTAAGAAAAATTCCACTTGAATTTAGACGTAAAAGCAAAAGTTATGTTGCGTCTAGTGGCAAAGTCGGAAAGTTTTCCAAGGGCCTTCAAACTTGAAATTAAGAAGAGAAAAAAAGTTCTCTGACAAAGGATTATATGTTATATACTTTAAAACAGTAATATATTACTTATATATACAATGTATTTTTTCAACGAAGGGTGGTCAATTATGTTATATACCTCTAAACCCTAATATTTTATCTATATATAAAATGTAATTTTTCGACGAAGTGCGGTTGATTGAACGCTTTTAACCCAACGTTCGCCCCAGCTGGTTGCGTCTATATATTGTTGTGAGAAGACGTAATATTGAAAGTTAACACTGTCTATCTTATTTTTCAGGTAACTGTGGAATTTGTGATTATATATCTTTTGTGTCTTGGATTAGTGTATAGATGTTAATAAACTCTTCTCTTTCATATTTGCTTCAACTAATAAAAAGGAAAATTATAACGAACCTCTGCAATAAGTCTCTTTTCTATGCTGACAATCTTGAAGCCAGGTTTGCCTGGTAAAGCAACAATCCTGTAGCTCTCTGAATCAGCAATATCACACCCAAAAATAATATCGTACTTTAACTCTCCCCAGAGTACTTGTCCATTTTTTCTTACTTCAAAACATGGTATTTCCTCATCCATCTTATACCCATTCCAATGTCCGCAAAGTGAAAATTTCTGAAAAAAACAGTAAAAACATTCAATTAGTAAGAATCAATTAGGTTAATTTGAATATTCATCATGATATTTTTAGGTTAAAAGAACTGCCTAGGGTATTTTATATTGGCAAAAATGACATTGTATAGCCGCTACCAAAATAATAGCCAAAAACTGTATAGTTTTTGTATATATTTATATATTTTGTATGTTATATACAAAAACTATACAAATTTTATGCACTTTTTTCACTACAGAATATAAATATTTTCTGACGCGGGCTAAAAGTGAAAAAGCCCTCTTTTATTTGTACCTTTTTACGTAGAGAAAAGAGAACTTTCCCCTGTAGATCCATGAGATGGACTTCACTGCTAGATTTTTTGTTGTAGTTGTCTATTCTGTAAACAATTCGACCATTTGAATCAAAAACAGTGCAGCCATTTCCATGGAAGACTAGAGATTTCATCCATAGAGTAAATGTTTCTCTTTTTGATGTCATGTATGAGTTTGAGGAAGAACAAGAAGAAGAAGAAGATGTCATAGGATAAATTCTAGCCATTGCAAAAGCTTTAGAGAGTACAAATTAAGTTGGGTTTGAGATAGAAGACCTTTAAAGAGACTTAAATACTTCAAAAAATGTAGTTGAGATTTGAGAAAGAAAAATGATAATTAAACTAATTGCTATGTCCCATTTTAAAAAAAATTGAATAATATCAAGAATTGAGATTTATCTCAATTAAAAAAGAATCTCTCACTTATTAGTCTTCTTTATTTGTCTGAAAAAAAGTCCTCAAACTAAAACCAAGCATTTTCGATATAAATCTTCTTTCTTTGATGAATTTATTAATTTATTATGTATTTTTGTTCAATGAGGGTGACCTAAAGAGACAATTGAAAGGAAAGTGTAATTATCACGTTTATATATATATATATATATATATATATATATATATATATATATATATATATATATATATATATATGTGTGTGTGTGTGTGTGTGTGTGTGTGTGTGTGTGTGTGTGTGTGTGTATATATGTTTGCCCATTCAGGGTTCGAGATATTATTGTGAAATACTATACTTAATTTAGATCAATCCCCATACCCTCTTTTTTTCAGTTTATTTTTTTGATGGTAGCTTCTATATAGTACCCCATAAATTGGTGAAAAAGAAAATAAAGCAAGTTTAATTCATTCAATAGTACAGTGATATTATAATTTAGTGCGTTCATGTCACGAGAAAAAGAAACATTTATATGTTGCTTTGTCACCTTGTCCACTATTTGCAAGAAATTATTTAATCTAGTTTAGTGTAGTATATAGGGACTTTTTTGCTTTTGGGTGTTCCGTGACACCTAAGCATTACAAGGAAACCAAATAAAAAAAATGAGTCATACTGCTCAAAATATATGGATTTTATATAGGCATTCAGAGGAGTTCAACTCTCAATTATTCATACTAGTATTAATTTCTTTCTATATACCAAATAAGCACATGGGAAAATTGTGCAGTGAAGACTAAAGAGATGCATAACAGAAATTAGAGACTGAGCTACTCCAACCCGTGCCCTACTCCGATAAAATGGCAAATTTAAGAATCAAAACAATCCCCCCCAAAAAAAAATTGTGTATATGATTGTTTATCAATAGCTATGTTGTGTTTATATACCCAATACAATACAAAGTTTTTTGTCAAAAAACATCTAAAATAAAAAACCATACCCTATAAATTCCAAAATTAGATGTTTAGATTATGTGACATAATATCGAAATCAATTTTCGGGAAAACTGTCATTACTGTCATGAGTCTACATCAAATCCTTACTTACACAACTCTGCCACCTACAGTACAAATGGCTTTGGAGGAAGATCGTTTGGGACTAATTTTTGTTAGACACATTGTACCTACTACTGAATGTGTACCCATGCGTTAATACCTGACGCCTCTTTTGTACAACCCATCTCAAGGAACTAGCTAGTTCTAGCTTCATCCACCTACCCACGTTTTGTAACGACCCACCACGAGGTCGTCCCTGTAGTTCTTCTACTCTTGAAGGCCAGTGTTGTCTTGTGCCTAGTTTAAACTTAGCTCCTTGTACTATGCCATCGTAAACTTAATATAACTAGTTTTTTTTGGACAAAAAAAAGAGGCTGCATCAAAATCCACGTGTAAACTCTAAGGTTTACACGTGCAGAAAAATATTGAGTCATAAACGTCCTATATCATCAAATACTCATATATGAGTGTATGCAAAGGAGTTGTGTCAAAATATTCATTTGCTTTAAGATTTTCGAGTGGATATTAGGATTCTTTCACATTAATGCTACAGAACCGCGGTAAATAAATAAAAGTGTCATATGTTTACAAATTTTATAATCTATTAGGTTAGGCGGTTCATATAATTTATCAACAGAATGCATGTCAAATTAATACCTATCGTCAGGGGTGTTCAAAGGAAATCGACAAACCATATCAAACTGATAATCTGAGTTAAATCGAGAAAAAAAATCGGACTATGGTTTGGTGTTGGCGAAAAAAACCCGACCATAATAGGTTTGGTTTGGTTAAACAAAGTCAAACTGAAACTAAACCAACCCCACATTACATGTATAATTTTTTTTAAATATTACATAAAAATACTTATTATAGCGTAGTTTATAAATATTTCTTAAACTTTTCATAGTTTTATCTTTTAACGTATTATTTCAAGCGTGGACTTATAATTTTTGAATGCTCCAATAAGTTTTATATTCCATAAATGTTAGTAACTCAAATAAATCTCAAACTAAAACCAAATCAATAATAATGCTAATAAAAGACATTCAATTCAATTGTACTAGGAATGACAATTGTGTTGGATGTCTATTTTTTATTTTTTCTATGGTTTAGATAAAATGCAGAGCTTATTTTTTTTAGTGTTTAGTCATGTAAATAATAGTAGTACTTATTATGTTCATTTTCATTATGATTTATTAATAATTTTTATTTTATGTGATTTTATTAACTTTATTGTTGAATATTTTAGTACAATGCCATGACTCATCTCATATTTTATGTTATTTTCTTGAAAAATACCTTATATAGTTCTTTACTATATGATTAAATAAATATTTGGAGCACATATTCTATGTTTTGTGCTATGAAGACTTTTTGAAGATAAAACAGAAAAAATCCAAAAATCCGAGAAAATTCGAGATTAAAAACCTCGACTTTTATTGGTTTGGTTTAGTCTTTAGATTTAATAATCCGACATAATTAGTTTGGTTTGGTAATTGAAAAATCTGAATCAACCCAACCTACGTACACCCCTAGCCTATGGTGGATAAAATTATAAATGAGAGAACCCACTTTCTATTTTATTTTACTTTTTAACGATATAGTTCTCAACTCAACAAGCAATATGTGAAAATTTTGTTACACCAAACCAATTATAAGTACATCAAAATGTGTTTTAAAATAACCTTTATCACCTAATCAAAAAGTACACTAAATCCAAACTTCAGTTTCTATTTTTCTCCTAGATAAGAAGAACCGTAGAAACAGGTGAAGCATGTTATTTTGCCATTGCTTTTGCATGTTATTACGCTAAATGTCACCGCACAGTTTAGTAAATAAAGGAAACTTGTAAGCTATTTTCAAGGCCCAAAACAGCTACACATATTTACTGCATTTGATGATAAATAAGTGCCTTTTTGAAGAAGGCTGTCGTACCAACAGGGTCACACAAAAATTTATCATTTCAAAATTCATCAAAATAAATTTTCATTAAAACAAGAGAAAGGAAATGAATTTCCATTCACTGCATGCGTTTCTCCAAGGTCATTGTTAATTATATATATAGAATAGGTCTGTTACTAATTGGTCATAGAGAAATAGGTTTAAACAACATTTGCTATGTTGCTCCGGAAAAGGTTGTTAAATCAATCATTAATATGGAAAATTTAGTTTGCATTTCCTGAAATTTGTTGAATAATTAATACACAAATAAAAAATCCAGTTAAATAAAAAAGTCAAGTGTTAGAACATAATTTAAAGTTTTAAAATTTGATTTAGTTCAACTTTTGAATTATACTGTGTGATTAGTATTAAGAAATCTCGTTCTTCTTTATTAATAATGTACGTTATAGAAACTCCAGTTAAATAAGAGAAATAAATATTTTCTTCATATATTTGTTTGAATAGAAATTGAATTTCAAAATTGATTTTCTTCAACTTTTGAATATTTTTGTAGGATTAACTACTAAAAAATATTTCTTATTACTCCTCGATTTATTTTATATGATGATATTTAAATGGATCGTGAAGCTTAAGCAAGAAAAGAAGAGATTTTACACATACTAATGGTACTTTTAGAACTTGGGTCTTATACATGCTCTGATATTTTTATGATTATAAGATCATGTCATTAAGAGAAAACTAAAAAGTTTAAATTAAAGAATTTTCAAACATAAAAAAATGCCACTCTTGTTTCTAAAAGAGTAAAAATGAAAGAATGTCATATATAATGAAACAAAGGTAGCGGAAATATTCAATCACTTTTTTCCTTTATAAACATGCCAAAAGAGCAATAAAAATGTATCATCCTTTTGGGAAGATTAAGAAAAAGAGTTTCACGTAAAATGAAATAAATGAGATTAACTAATATTGTATTGTTTTTTCCGGTACATAGACACATTGCTATAATAATTTCTTTAAAAGACATTAATTCTACCTAGTTTATGGAACACCAACCTTGACTTGCTCCAATAGTTAAGTTTACTTGAATTATATTGCATTTGACATTTCATACAATATCTACCCTAAAAACTACAATCTAATCCAAATTATTAGGCCTGTGTGCAAGCACAGGCAAACATACTCTAGTCCTATACTATAAGTGATCGTTTGGTAGGATGCATTAGATAAGCTAATGTATGCATTAGCTTTGTGTATTAATAATACAATGTTTGGTAGACATTTTGAACCTATGCATTAGTTATGCAAGCATTAGTTATACATTCTATTTGGTATTATCCTATGCATAACTAATGCATAGAAAACAATGATATTAGCAATGCAATGGGTTTTAATGCATGCATTAGCTTAGTTAAAGAAAAAATTGTCCTTCAAAATTTATGCTTGATTAAAATATGCTAGTTAGTATATTAATGCAAGTTCAAAATAATTCAAATAGTGAGAAATAAAATTATCCCTAGTAAATAAATAAACACTTAGCATATTTCTTTTTTTATAAATAAATATTTAATTTTATTTTACAATATAGGTAGACAAATAAAATAATTTTTTTAAAACTTTTTCATATAAAAACATTTCTCAACATATGTTTCTTTTAAAAAGTTAGAGTGTGGACTAGTTTTGAGGATATTTTTGTAAACAAACAATTCTTTTAGAAACGGTGCAATGCTTTAATACATCAAACCAAACATAACTAATGCAAGCATAACTAATACCAACATAACTAATGCAAGCATAACTAATACCAACATTACTAATACACCCTATTCAGCATTATTCTTATGCACCCTACCAAACGATCCCTAAGTTGTTTTGCCCTTACTTTATCTGCTTATTACTTACCTTTTTCTTTAGTTTTCTGTAAATCTTACAAGCGTTGAGCCCTCTTTGGTAAACTGCTCTACATTATTTTTTTTGAACTTGTCATTATCTTGGTGGGACCCATTTAATATTTCACATACGACAGTACCAATCTATTTTTATCTTCCTAACAAAGTTCACATGGCCTTCTCAATAACAAAATTAGTTTAAAGCTATTGGCTTCCCCTATCTGACTGCTTTTATATAGCTTATGAAAAGTCATTACGTAATATAAATCAAAGGAAATGAAAACTCATAAAGAAAAAAATAAAAAAATAAAAATAAAGGAACACGAAGGAAAATACTCAAACGTCAACTTCTATAGCGATAATATTCATGAATCCTCATTAAACTCATAGAAATGTAAATTGTAGAACAAAATTGAAAGTCCTGTGTTTTAATGCATGAGCCTTGCATGTTGATTTCGAAATCTCAAAACAAACTTTAATGTTTGGCTTTTGGATTAACTGTATATATATGCAGTGACAAAGTAATAAATCGTCTAAACAATGAGAGTAATTTAATGTATTGTAATTGATTGCCTAGAGTATTATTTATTAAATAAAGTTATATGTAATTTCATTTTTAGCTGTTTTCTTGTATAAATATTTTATTAATTTGTTAGTACATAAAACTTAAACTCTTGAAGTTCAACGTTAATTTTTCGCTAAAGAGATAGATGCAAAAGAACTCGAAAATCTTTAAAAAAAAATTTGTAAGTCCCATTTGGAAGATATTGAATTTTGATAGAGATAGATTTGCATGTATTAGCATAATTAGAATCTGTTTTATTTATTATAACTCTAATATTGTCCAATGAGATAACCACTTTTAATGTCATAGGGGCCATTTTTATTTTGTTAGGTATAAACTTTTTTATAATACAAAATAAGTCTCTTTGTTAATAGTTCTTTTGCATTTTGTCTATAGGCATAGAAAGCTTTAGAATGTGAATTCTTCAATATTTATCAAACAAAAATATTTTAATTATGAATTTGATGATAATATCATTTTTTTTAGAGATTTACACAAATAGGTTATTTTTGTCACTATAAGTTTGAGCTATCTAAATAAGTTGTTCGAAAATAACTCTCGCATCAAAAGTTGAAGTTTAATTCCTAGCTGGTCGCAAGAAGACTTACCTTGCCACAGCTCAAACATAGATTACCAGATTTCTATTGGATGAGCTTGCTACAACCTACAAGTCTTTGCACATTAGATCTTTGAGAAATTTCACGAAGTTTTTTTTCCCCTTCGAAATAGGTTCAGATAACTTCGAATTTTAGATCCAATATTCTAACATCAATAGACTTAATAAACTCACTTTGATCTTCAACAATCAATCTAACAAAACTCATTAATGGTACTTTTCTAATTTTAACCAAATCAATTCAAATCAATCACAAATAAGAAAGGGAAGAAAGAGAACTAAGGAGGGGAGCAAGTTCTAACGAATGTGCATAAGAAGGACATCCAAATGAAATGTCTTGTACTATTTCAAAACACATCTAAACCTTAAGTGCATCTATTGAAAAAGTTTAATATTAGACGAGCAACAAATTGCGATCGCACAAATCATAAATAATCGCTAGACGAATCAACGATATAAAATAAAGACAAGTAGAAAAAAAAGAAACAATAAGAAAAAAGCTCACATCGAACAATCGATCCGTTGTGCACTCTAATATCTCACCAGCAACAAATTAAATGATATAAATAATAATCTCTCAATAAATTAACTATTTAATACAAAGATAAACAAAACAAAAAATGGATGTGAAGAAATTCTCACATGTGAAATATCTTGGGCCCATGCTCGGCATGGGCTTTCTTTTACTAGTTTGAGAATAAGCGCCCATCTTCTTTCTTTTATGAATTACTCCCTCCGGTCCAAAATAAGTGATTTTTTGGCATTTTTTAGGGGCATTTGCATCTATACCTGCTTTTTGTGTCACGTTTTAACTTGTGCCCGCTTTGCAAAAAAAATTGCAAACGTACCCGCTTTTTCGCATAACTTCATCATACGGGGCTGAAGTAGCAAAGGTAATCACGCAAAACTTCAGCATTCTAGTAGCCGGGCCTGAAGTTCAGCTCTAGAACTGAAATTTTTATTTGTAACTGTCGAACTTCAGCTCTAGAGCTGAAGTTTTTATTTTGTAACTGTCGAACTTCAGCTCTAGAGCTAAAGTTTTTGTTTGTAAGCTTCAGCTCTAGAGCTGAAGTTTTTGTTTGTAAGCTTCAGCTCTAGAGCTGAAGTTTTTGTTTTGTAACTATCGAACTTCAGCTCTAGAGCTGAAGTTTTTGTTTGTAACTGGCAAACTCCAGCTCTATAGCTGAAGTTTTTAAAACCCTTGAGTATATACTGCTGAAGTTTCTAATTTTGGGGGAGGAACCCATACCTTCTGCAGGGATATATACATGACCAATACTGCAGAAAAATCATTGATTAACTATCCTTCATCCGCATGATCTTTCTGCATGCGAGAGTTTGAGATTTGATGACTTTAAATAGCATTAAGTAGTACTATTTTAGCTGTTGGGGATATTATAGCTCCATAAATGTCAAGAAGACTAGATTTTTTTGAGCTGCAACACTTTAAATTGGTATTCTAGTAACACAATTGACTTTTCTTTTGACATTGAAGAAACAGATTGAAAATAAAGATTTTAATTATTTTAATTATGTATAGTAAGATGGCTTCTGAGGAATTGAGTGAAGCCACATAAGGAGAGATATTGTTACATCAATGTTAAGTTCCGGAGAGATATGGAGATCACTGGGAGAAGGAGGAGGAGAAAGGGGGCTAAAGTTTTTTAAAAAGTGGGTACAAGTTAAAAGTTAAAAAAAAAATAGGTATAGGTTAAATGGGGGCGACCAACTAGGGCGCCCTGTGCAATTTTTACTTTTTTTTTTTATGGTCCAAAATAAGTGATTTTTCCAGATTTCAAGAATGAATTAATTATTTTTTTTCCTACCTTGCCCTTGGATAAATAGTGTTGGAGTATGTGTTAGGAGTATTTATGTGAAGAGATAATGAAGGTTAATATGGTTAATTTCATTGCTAATTAATGTTAAAAGGTGAATTTCTCAATCTGTAAAAAAATAGCTAAAAAATTACTTATTTTGGATAGGAGGGAGTAATTAACTGTAAACTCTTGCTCCCGCGAAGAGTAGCCTAAAAATAATGAAAAAGAAAGTAGCAATGATCACGTTCTTAAAGCATATTTACATATGTGGGGAAAGCTTTGTTTTGTCATTCATTTTGTTTGTCCCTATTGCTATTAGTGACATGGTTCGGAGACATTACTTGTTCACTTGGAGTAGCTAGTGAATTTTGCAAACTGAGTGAATCACAAAATAAATAGTTGATATATATATATATATATATATGTAGGGCATTCAACGAGTTCAACTCAATTATTATTCCCTTCTTTCTTTATATGTTCCACAAAATTAAAGCACACGAGAGAATCGTGCTGTGAACTCAAAACAGCGTGAAGACTGAACCGATGAACGCGAGCATGAAAACGAGCTATTATAGAAAGTCAACCCAAAACACTCTCTCACATATTTGACCTTAATTGATCCTTTGGTGCGTATTATTGAGCTACCCTATTTGATGTTGCGGTATGCCATATTCTTTTTTCTTTAATTTCTTTATATATGACCATAACAAAAGAAAAAAGTCTAATTTAATAATTAAATAATTCATAAAATATATAATACACATTAATTAGAGTTTGATAAGAGTTGAACGGGTTAGATTACGACTCAAATTTAGCCCAATTTGACTCAATTCATCTCGGTCCAAATTACTTTTGGGCGGGTCAATTATAACTCAGCTCATTTTGATCCCTAAAATTAGCCCAACCCGCCTATTTGATAGCCCTAGGGGAGATGTTAACGATTTTAAAAGGCACTTACGTCGAACTAAACAGAAGCACGTCTTGTGTCATCGGGAAGGATAATCACTGATTCTGTTAGTGTATATTTTAAGTCTTAATATAATTGCTTGATTACATCATTTGCGTGCTTATCACTAGCTGATGCATTTATTAGGTTTAATCCAAATTGATGTAATCCCTTTCTCGATGGGAAGCTGACACCATCTGTTTTGAGTAATATCATTTCTTGATCCTTTTAATGGCTGAGCAGTTCATTGAAAACTAAAAAAGAGGAGGCACAATTGAAAGAGAAAATGGGAACAAGATAAGTTTGATACCATTCGTGGCCATAATAGGAAGCAAATAAAGAGTCAGTAAGCACAGTAGGAAGCAAATAAAGAGTCAGTAAGCACAGTAAATCTTGTATATATGTGTATACCTTAACAATGGTTATAGCAAATAAGAGAAATAAGCATAATAGGAAGCAAATAAAGAGTCATGCTCAAAATATATCGGCATTCAACTCTAAATAATTCATATATGCATATATATAGAAGCGAACCTACAACACATAAGGGGTCACCGGGCGATTTGCAGCCGTACCCTATTTTTATGCCACCTTTTAACTTATATCCTATTTTTAAAAATTATTGATTTCGTAACCAACTAACAAAAAATCCGTAATAATATGACCATTATACCCCTTCCAAAATATATAAAAGTTGCATCAAGCATACCCATATTCAATTTCCAGATCTTCTTCGTATCTCCTCCATCAGTCCGTTTCTCCTGAGATCGTCTCTCGCAATCAGATTCAAATTCCAAATTCAAATTCAAATACATTGTAAGTATTCAAATTCATCTCTAGAATTCAAAATAGTTTTTGAATTATATGTTTTCTGATTGATTGATTGAAGCTGTTTGACGAACTTCACTGATATGCTGAATTTGCATTCTAAATCTGTTTGACGATGAATTCTAACATTCTAATCCGATAGTTATTTAGTTCATATCTAAAAAATTCAGCAAAACGAGCTGGCAAATAACATAACGAAGAAAAAATTATATTAAAACATTATATGGGTGTTTTAATATTTAAAATACCTATGCACAAACAACTTCAGCATAGGTGCTGAAGTTTGCCTATTACACTGGGTAAAAAAAAATAAACATAAATTAAAATTTCATATTGCACAAAAAACTTCGGCATAAGTGCTGAAGTTTTTTAATTAATATTTGAAAACTTCAGCAGGAGGAGCTGAAGTTTTCCTATTACACTGGGTAAAAAAAATAAAACATCAATTAAAATTTCATATTGCACAAAAAACTTCAGCACAGGTGCTGAAGTTTTTTAGTTAATCTGTAAAAACTTCGGCTAATGGAGCTGAAGTTTTCCTCCCGCACTATGTATTTTATTAGCATTTTTTGAAAAAACTTCATACCAAAAAATGCTTATGTTTTCAGGAATATGTAAAATATTTTTCATATAATTTTTTGTATGCTGAAGTTTTTTTAGTTCATCTGCTAAAAATGCTTAATATTTTGTCGTGCAATATGTAATTTTCGGATAAGTTTTTGTTAATTGTTCTGTTATTTTCTAAGTTCAAAAAGAATTTTTAGTTCATGCTTGAAGTTTTCATCAAGCACTGTGTATTTTATTATGATTTTTTGAAAACTTTCATACCAAAAATGCTTAATATTCGGATTAGTTTTTGTTAATTCCTGCTGAAGTTATATAGTTCATTTCCTCTACTATTTTTCGAGTTTGAATAGAATTAATATTAAAAAAACGCAGAAAAAAACTTAAAACAAAAACTGAATATTTCATTAAACATCAAAAAAGATAAATTAAATTACATAAATAACAAAATATCATAAATAACAAAAAGAAAAACTAATCGTCCCTATCATCATCATCGTCGTCGTCACTACCAGATGGACGAGCATCTTCATCAGCAAGATTATCAAATCTTGCATACATCACAAGCGTATCAAGCTTATTGTTAATTTCTTCCAGCTCCCTGTCGTACTTCTCTATGAGCTCATCCAGTTTCAGCTCAAAAGTCTCTATAATATCTTGCTTGATTTCTTCCACTATTTGCCTGATGACAACATCCATTTTTCTCCTTTTTGTATTTTATGTCTGCTAAAATTTATGTGTTTGAGTGAATAAACTCACAAGGAATAGCGTGCTTATATAGGGGAAAAAACTTCTGCATGGTATATGAAAAGGCAAAGAGGAATTTTAAACGTTGTCTAATGAAAAGCGTGCATGAATGTGATAGGAATGTAATTATTACACTAACACATACCCCCAACGCAAATATAATTACTACTTTAATTGTGTAGGTTACTCTTGTATACTATGCAATTAATGTTGAAACATGCTCAAGTTTGTTGAATTCATTTGCTAAAACTTCAGCCCAATGTGCTGAAGTTATTTAGTTCATTTCTAAAAACTTCAGCACTTAAGGAGTTGAAGTTTTTTTCTCTGCATTCATGAATCCCTGTCATACAACTTTTTCAAAAAAAAACTTCAGCTAATATGTTGAAGTTATTAAGCTTATTTCTAAAAACTTCTGCACTTAATAAGATGAAAGTTTTCTGTGCACGAATCATTAATTATGTCATACATCTTTTTCTAAAAAAATTCAGCAAAAGATGCCTAGAAATTCTTCTGTTCACTTTCTTAATACTTGCCACTAAACATGAATCTGCAGGATGAGTTCGATTTGCGTTGTTATAACTTTTAATGGGAGTTGGACTCCTGATTTCAAATACTTGGATCATGATACAAAACTTGTTCTACTTAATAAGCACATATCATTCAATACTTTCCTGAAGAAAATTAGTGAAGTTGCAAATATTGATTCAACCAGATATGCACTAAAAGTATGGTTTGATATCAAACTAAATATAAGCAAAGGAATGCTTGTAACTTCTGATGAAGAACTCAGTACCTGTATGCATTTGCTTACAACTGATTCACCCTATAAGAATTGCCATTTCATTATCGAAAAAATACAACCTTCAGAATTTGCAGCATTCAAACAATCTCTTGCATATGCGATAGATTCAGAACCTTTTGTTGATTATCAACATGAAGTAGGACAACCAATAATGGAAGTAGACAACGAGCAACAATCTTCTAACATTACAGCTGCTTCAGAATATATAATGCTGCAACAATTACCCCCTCCTCCAATAAATTCAAACCAGTTTGTCGATGACTAAGAAGAAGAAGGACAACTAATAATGCAAATTGACAACCAACACACAATCCAACAAAGTTTTTTGTTACTTTCTGCAATGATAAGCAACAACGATGATGAAGTAACCATGGAGCTTATACCGATAACATCAAGAAATTGCTGAAAGTTCTTGTGCTTCTCAAAAATCAAGAAAAAGAGTGAGGAGAAAGCTGAAAGAATCTCCACCATGTAAAATACTTAGGTACGATGCATTGCCTGAGGAAGTAAGAGTTGGATCAATTTTTGACAACAACAACAACAACAACCCAGTATAATCCCACTTAGTGGGTTCTGAGGAGGGTAGTGTGTACGCAGACCTTACCCCTACCCTGAGGTAGAGAAACTGTTTCCAAATAGACCCCCGGCATCCTTCCCTCCAAGAACTTCCCACCTTGCTCTTGGGGAGACTCGAACTCACAACCTCTTGGTTGGAAGTGGAGGTTGCTTACCATCAGAGCAACCCCTCTTGTCTTCAATTTTTGAGAACAAAAAAAACATGACTAAATTTTTCTGCAGCTTGGAGATAACCCAGAAAGTTGAATTCACTGCTGTTAGATCATGTTCAAAGAGATACGAGCTGAAATGCATCGTGGACAAATTTGGTTGGAATGTACGTGCTACCAGAATAAAAAATTTCACACTATTCAGGGTGATAAAATGCCATAACATCCATGAATGCTCGGTTGATGCAAGAAAATCAGATCAGAAGCAGGCTACATTAAATTTTATAAGTGAACAAATTATAGAACATGTTCGAGACAAAAAGATAGAGGTTACACCAGCCTTTGTAGAAAATAAAATGAAAAAGAAATTTGAAATTGACATTGGTTATCACAAGGCATGGCGTGCTATTCAAAAAGCTATTGCTTGCATAAGGGGAACACCTGAAGAGAACTACAAGATTTTTCCTTCATACCTACACATGATGGTGTGCAAAAATCCAGGAACGTACATAAGCATAAAAAGAGATGCGCAGAATAGGTAAGTAAAACAATACTAACCATCAGCCTGAAGTTTCAAACGTTCTTATTTGAAAAACTTCACACCTTATGATTTGTTTTTTTGTGTTTCACTGTACAGATTTGCTTACATGTTCTTTGCTCCTGTGACATCAGTAGCTGGTTGGTCCTACTGTAGACCCGTTATTGCAGTAGATGCAACATTTTTAAAGTCCAAATATCATGGTGTTCTATTTGTTGCTGTATCAAAGGATGCAAACAATCAAATCTTTTCTCTATGTTTTGGTGTAGCAGAATAAGAAAACAATGAGGCATACATTTGGTTCTTCGGGGAAATGAGAAAAGCAATTTAAGTCCGTCGTGAATTGGTTTTCTTGTTAGATAGAAACCAATCAATTGCAAATGGGATTAGAAAAGTTTTTCCTGAAGCTCACCATGGTATCTGCCTCTATCACTTTGAGAAAAAATTAAAGCAAAGTCATGCAAAAACCACAGTAATAATCTTTTTCAAAGTGCTGCAAGGTCATACAAATATGAAGATTTTAATCAGTTAATGTCCCAACTCAAAAGTATTGACAAGAAAACATACAATTACATAATGGAAGAGCCTCTAGAGAGATGGGCTCGATCGTGGTTCCCACAACGACATTATGATATGCTAACAACAAACATGGTAGAATCAATGAATTCCGTTTCACTAAAAGGGAGAGAAAGGCCTATTTTAAGAATGTTAGATTTCATCCAAGAAAAGTTGGGAGTGTGGTTTTACGAACGGAGAAAAAAGGCAAATGAAACTTTTCACAGAGTATCAATATGGGCAGAAGAAGAGATGACTAAGAAGATGGACTTGGCTTGTAAAATGTTTGTGAGTATATTTATTAACTTTAGCTTTTTATATCTGTTGCAGAGATTTACTACTTACATTTAAAAAATTTAATACTTTTTCTTTTTGAAGCAACAATACACTAATATAGTTTGTCTTAATTTTTTATTCCTTGTTAGGTGTTCAACCTTGATTCAATATTGTTCAGAATAAATAGTGAAGGAATCGAATTCATTGTGGACTTAAAAAAGAGAACTTGTGACTGCCTAGAATTTCAACTTGATGAATTGTCCTGTCCAGATGCAATTGCTGCTATTAATAAGAGATATCTGCAGAAATCTGATTACTGCTCAAATTGGTATTCAAAGGAAATATGGTTGAAAATATATGAAGGACATGTGAATACCGTGGGAGATCAAAAATCATGGAATATACCACAAAATGTACAATCTGAAATCACAAAACCTCCCGATGTAGAGATTTTACAAGGAAGAAGACAAAAGAAGAGGCATATACCTGTGACTGAATCAGTACCATTCAAGTCTACCAAATGCAGTTAATGTAAACAAGTTGGGCATAACAGAACAACTTGCTTGTCTTCTCCAACACCTCATCCATATTCAAATTAACACACTGAAAAATACTCTAACCTTCAATAATCCTTGGTCTGAATTTAGACTTTCATTATTATATGGCATATTTGAAATGTGATTTTTTTCATAGGAATAAAAAAAAGAAACTATTGGACTATTTTATATACTGCTAAAGTACAAATCACTCATTTTTGTTGCGCATGCTTACAGGTTTGGTTGCATTTTAAAAAAGAAATGACTTTTGCGAGAAAAAACTTCAAGTTACAGTATGTGAAATACATATCCTTAACACAAACACACATACACACTCAGACACACACACATATGCGTACAACACACAAAAGAAAGGCATGTACAAACAAAATTTTCAGCATCTCTAAGCTGAAGTTATAGAAAATGAACTTAATAACTTCAACATATTCACTACAAAAAAGCACAACATAAAAACATAAAAAAGAATTACAAAAACTAAACATAAAAACCAACTAAGAAGTATAAAGCAAATACTAACAAATAACAAGGATAATGCAATAGAAAGCTAAGAAGAAAGAGGATGAGAATTACATTGATACAAAAAGAGATGAGAACAACACACAAAGTACAAACAAAAACATCAGCTCTTTGGGCTGAAGTTATACAAAATGAACCTAAAAACTTCAGCTCTCTGGGCTGAAGTAAACAAAAAAGCATAGCATTAAAACATAAAAAAATGATAACAAACACTAACAATTATCACCATCACCATCATCATCATCACAGTACTCCTCAATTTCTCTAAATATCTCATCATCATCAGTATCGGAGATAACTATAGAGTAGTCGGGCAAAAGACCACTGAATCCAAGGAGATCAATCTTCAACTTGTCGAATTCATCACGCATCTGATTTTTTTGACGATTACTCTGTCCATAAGAGGAAGAAGAGTCTTCAGGTTGTTTTGCAGTTTGGAATAGTCGTTCCAGCTGGGAAACTGAAAACTATCAAACTGTTGCACAACCTTGTCGAACGAGGTTGAATAACCTCCACAACTATGTTTCAGGTTAAGCCTGTTCTGGAATGATTCATTGGCAAAGAGATTTGGTCTAATTCTCTCCCAATCAGCCTTTATTTGTTCCCACAAAAGCATAAGATTAGCCATCGGTTTGTTATTGTACCACTCACACTTCAAAGTCTCCCACTTCTGCATGATTTTTTCAAAATTAGGCTTCGTACTTCCGCTTCCACTAAACATTCTTTCTTTAACAAAAGCTGAAAAATTAAGGATGAATATAAATTTAAAGAAATATGATGGAAGTGTATGAATGACTATGAAATTTTCAAGTGAAGAGATTGTTAATATAGACAAAGAGTTCACCTAATCAATTAAATATCTATAAATGTAAAAGTAACTTTTCAGGTATTTTTACTATTTTACATTCAGAGAAATTGAATGAAACAAGATAAGTAGGTGGTAAAACAAGTATATGGTTGTAAGCACGTGATTTTTGCCCTATGAAAGAATTACTCCCAAAAATTCAAAATAAAATAATTTTCCTTTGTGTGTAATTTTTGTTATTTTTGTGGTATTTTTGTATAATTATTTGTATTTTTATGAGTGCATGTTTATTTGTTTTAATTAATAAAAATATAAAATATATCACATTTTCATTTAGTATTTAATTAAGTTTGTTTTACAAAAAAATAAAAGTCACAAAAATAGGAATGTTTTGCATTGTTAGCATTTAATGTCAAATTATGCAATTTTGTTTTAATTGGTGTTTAATTGTGTATGATAATTTTTGTTAGGAGTTTAATTAGTATTTTTGGAGTTAATTTAGTTTGTAGCTCAATTTAGAATTTTAGTTTTATCAAAGATAAAAAAAAAAGTGGGCTACAAAACGTTAATATTTGAATTGAGTCTAATATAGCTATTTTGACTATTTTACCTTATTTCGTCGCAAAAAAAAAATTACAAAAAATATATATATAAATTTTAGCTTATGTATTTCTCATAAACTTGAAAAAATACAAAAAATAGTACCTTATTTTTTATACTTTATATAATTTCGAAAATTATAAAAAATAAAGTTTTATTAATGTTTTGTAGTCAGTTTAAACTTAAAAAATATAGAAATAGTACTTTATATTTTTATCGTTGTATAATTTCGAAAATTATAAAAATAAAAAAAGTTATTAATGTTTTGTAGCCATTTTAATCTTGAAAAAATATAAAAAATAGTACTTTATATTTTATCTTTATATAAAAACCGAAAATGACAAAAATAGTTTTATTTATGCTTTGTAGCTATTTTAATCTTGAAAAAATACTAAAAAAAAACAGTTTTGTTTTAAAAGTTAGTCTTATTTTTGTAGTTATTTTGCTTGCATAGGATTAATTGAATAACATCATGTTTTATACTCGGGTCCGGGCAAAAGAATAATATTTGGGTTCAAACTACCCGTTTTTAGGCCTAATTTTCGGACTTAGCCCATAATAATCCGAGCCCACCACACGTGGGGGACACGCGTGGGGAACACGGACGGAACACCACACACGAGGAACCCCACCGCGCATGGGGGACACATGTCTTGGACCCCTACACACGTGGGGTCCATGTCCTTTGAACAAGGACAAAACACATGGGGGATGGGAAATGGAAAAGGTTGAAAATTTGGAAAAAGGTGGGGAGAACGTGAAAAGGGAATTGAAAAGATTTTAAAAGCAAAAAAAATTTGAAAAGGGAGGGGGACAGAACGTGAAAAATGGAGAGGAGGGAAAAAAAAAAGCTATTGTTCATCTTCTTCTTCATTTTTGAAGAAGAAGAAAACTGAAGGAAAACCCAACCCCTGGCTTCTTCTATTCGACAATAACAGCCATACACAAACCCCCTCATCTCGTAACGACCTCACCCAACGACCCCTCACTCTGTCAACCAACCCAGCGAGCAGCGCTACTGCTGCTGCTGCGTCGCGTCGCCAACGACCCATCACTCTGTCAACCAGCCCAGCGAGCAGCGCTACTGCTGCTGCTGCGTCGCGTCGCCAACGACCCCTCACTCTGTCAACCAGCCCAGCGAGCAGCGTCGTCCAACTCCTCACGTCAAACGACCCCGCCACACAACACCCACCAGCCCGTCGTCTGCTTCACGTCGACCAAACCCCACTGCCCAACACCCACCAGCCCGTCGCCTGCTTCACGTCGACCAAACCCCACTGCCGGTCGTCGCCTCACCACCAAAACCCCGCTGCCCAGGTGCTCCTCACGTCGACCATGGCAGCAGCGAACCCAGCTGTTGCCGCTGCTGCTCCTCGATGCCTCACGACCACCCTCGTCCCTCCATGCTAATCCACCACAGTCCGTTCGACCTCCAATAGTTCAAATCCGAGTTTCGACTTGGGTTCGTTCAAGTTTCAGATTTTTTTTTAAAGATTATTTAGTCCATTTGATCTACTTTTCTGTTATGGTTTTTGGTTCTAAGTGTTGTTTGTAATCTTGTTTTGTTCATTCTATTTTTTCGGATTATTGATTCTTTGTTTAAAGTGTTATTTTGTAATCTTGTCTTGTTCATTAACTCTCCTTCTTCTTCAAGACCTTTTTATTTGGTCAAGGTTTTCTTCTGTTTGTTTGAGTGTGCGTTATAAGCTACATTCGATTTGAAAAACTTCGTCGAAAAGTTAGTTTATGACTGCTTTGTTTGGACGAATACAACCTGAATCACTTCTTTGGTTTGTTTTGATACTTGAATCATTTGTGTGAATTTGATTTAAGGATTTTGTTGTAGCTGTGTAGTGATTTGGTGTAGTTGTAAATCAGAGAGGTTTAAATACATATTGTTAAGAGTGAGGGCAAGGCAATAATAGTAGGGGGTTTTCAGGGGTATTTTTGGGTGTTAAAAGATTTAAAATGTTTAGTGTTAGTAGGCTGCCAGTTGAATATTCAGTGTACAATTAAATTAATGAATTATTTAATGAAAAAGGAATTAGTAGAGCAGAATACACCCTGTCTGGTATCTTTAAGGGTGGGAAATTAGAAAATAAGCATGGGTTTCATGATAAAAGTGTATAGATGCACACGGGAGGGAATATACAGGCTGAAAGTGAAAAGCTTTGAATAAATAATGTTTAGTTCTAGCCTATAAATAGGAGGAGTTGATATAGAGATAGGGGACTGAAAATTTGGAGAAGAAAAATTTTTAGAACTTCAAAGTGAGAAATAGGCTATTTTTTTCAGAATTAAAAGTCAGTCTTTGAGAGCTAAAAATTGAAAGTGAAGTCCTTTTCTTTACTACTGAAATCAGAACTTTGTTACTGCCTTTGTGGATTGCGTTTAGTGCTATTGATTTTCAGTCAGGCTTTCCGGGGTTTTTCAGTTTGGCTCAGACCATTGTTACATTGGTTATTGTTGGTTTTTGTTGCTGTTATTTGCTGTGGGATTCTGTTGCTGCGCTACTGCTGTACATTGTTGCTCATGACTTCTTTTCTTTCTTATTGTAATTCGAATTCCAGGTACACATTCGAATCTTGTAGTGATAAAGCTTTGAAGTTGAAATGCAATAATAAAAATCCAACAGCTTCAATAAAGTAGATAGTAGACAATTTGGTCTATTTAGTTTGTTTTTTTCTTTGTTGAACTGTTTTAATTTTTTGTATAATTGGACTGAAAAGAGAAGGAATTGTATAAATGGTCATGCGCTGATATAACATGAACCTGTCAATTTTGTTAGATTAATGGGGTGGATCATGATAAGCAGCAATTTTCCATTTTTACAAGTTCAAGTATAATTTTGGTTAGCATCTGTTGTAATCTATTAATTAAATAAGTTACGGTTTTTTTTAGCATGTAATTAACCAGGATTTTTCTTTATTTAGAGACAAATAAAAATAGAAATGTAGTTACTTTCCTTTTAATAAATAAATAAATAAATAAATGAGACGAGCTTCGTCAAATAAAAATAAAAAAAAAATAATAAAAAAATTTGCAGGACCCTCAGTAAAGGTTTAAGAAATTTTTTTAGAAGTCGGGAAGGGCCGTTTAGCGAATTTCACGGCCCTCCCAAAAGATAATAACGCGCTAGAATCTTTAGGCGCGGCTTTAGTAAATTACATTCCTAAATATGGGTGGGCATTTTATGCGGCCCGAATCCAAATCCTAAGACGTTAAATAGAGTGTGCCTAAGATTGCGGGTTCATTTGATGCGGCGCAATCCGAAAACATACTTTAAACGACGTTCACTCTCTCGAATAATTATTTATATGTAAAAGCAATAAAAAGTAGAATCAGCACATAGGTTATTCATGTAAAAATCAGATAATAGCTAAATGCAACATTTGGAAAATAGGTTGTCTGTTAAAAAGAAAAAAAGAAAAAAGGGGTATTGTTTTTCAGTAATGTTTTTTTTTTATATTTTTGCTTATGAAATGTCAAAAATGAAAATGAAAAAGAGTCCTATTTTAAAATAGTGCGGTTAATTCGCCCGAACTACGCGGGTTTGATTCTCATCGGATGTGAGATACGTAGGCAACCCTCATCGGGTCCAACCCCACCTTTTGCTAAAATAGCCATAAACAAATAAATAATAAAAAAAACATATCAAAATTGTAATTCTGTCATAAAGAAGTCGAGTGATGTTGTTTTGTCAAAACATAGCGAATGTTCCCGAAAGGGACGCCGGAAGGCTGACTTTGCATAAACAGCCACCTTTGGGTCATTTTTTAAGATTTGGTCCAGTTGACCCACATAGCCTTAAAAATCTTCGTCCCCGAGACGTTGAAAGACCGTGTTTGCAATATTGAGTTTTCTAATTTGAAAAACAATAAAAAGAGTCATAAATAAGTCAGGTGATGCTGTTTTGTCATAAATAGCCGAATGTTCCCGAAAAGGACGCCGGAAGGCTGACTTTGCATAAACAACCACCTCTTGGGTCATTCTTTTTAAGATTTGGTCCAGTTGACCCACACAGCCTTAAAAATCTTCGCTTCCGAAGTGCTGAAAGGCCGCGTTTGAAAATCAAATTTTTATTTTTGAAAACACACAAAACAACATATAAATAGTTTTATTTTTGAGTCGAATAAAAGTTTTTTTTTCTTTCTTAATCACCTTAATAAATGTGCAGGATGAGCACAAATCAAATCGAACCGTTCTCAGTCTTTAGCAAGGTCCCTCTGCAGCTCCACATGTGGTGGAATGATTTGGGAAATGATAGTAAGAAAATAGTGGAAAGAATTTTGGGAGGCCTCGTCAGTCTGTTAGATATCAAGCCAAGGACGGACGTCATTGAAGCTTTAATACCATTCTGGGATCTAACTCGTAATGTATTCCGCTTTGCAGACTTTGAGCTTACACCTACATTAGAGGAGATTGCGGGTTATGCAGGTTTGGATGGAAAATTGAGGGGGCAATATTTGCTTTCTCCTAGACCAGTGTCTCCACATGGGTTTTTGAATTTGCTACACATTAGTCGGAAGGTGCAAGATGACGATTTGTCGAAAGGTTATTGTGCTCTTCAATTCTTATATCAGCGGTATGGTACTCCTCAGGGTTTCGAAGAACCGAACCTCGGACTAACACATGGTGGGGACAGAAACAAGTGGGAGGCAAGACGTACTTTGGCATTCATAACAGCCTTCTTGGGAATCATGGTTTGTCCCCGCAAAGATAAGAAAATAGAGATAGGCCTTGTAGGGATGGCTGATGTTGCAATCAAAAAAACTAACAGTACTGTGGTCCCTTTGGTTTTGTCCGAAATCTACCGAGCCTTGACTATATGCCGGGAGGGAGGCAATTTCTTCCAGGGATGCAATTTATTACTCCAGCTGTGGATGCAAGAGCACCTCTGTCACCGAGCAGGATACATGAATCACGGGTTGACCGGAAAAAACTGTATCAGTGGTTGTAAGAAACGGATGATAGGCGTTGTATTCCCCGAAGGTGTCGAAGCATGGCTTGCACGATTAAGTTCAATGACGGCCGACCAAATTGAATGGGCATTTGGGTGGTTGCCTGATACTGAAGTGATATACATGTCGGCCGAGGAATGTCACATTCTTTTGATAGAAGTGCGTAGTATCCAACCATATGCTCCTCATCGGGTATTGCGCCAGCTAGGAAGATTTCAGGTAATTCCCACTGATGAAGATCTAAGCAAGCACGCCATTGAATTAAGCCCAGGAGTCATATTCCTCGAAGAAAAAATTAGAAAGTTATGGAAAGAATGTAGATTTCTGGAGCCCAAGACTATGGTTCGAGAATTGGCTAAGGGTGAGGTAGACCCAAAATACAATGCTTGGTTCGGTAAAAGGTTCCAGATTCATCCGAGACCTGCTAAAAGAGCTCATGTACAACAATTTACGGATGATTCGCAAGAGCAGTAGGGTTGGTTGGCAAGAGAAGAAGGTTACCGGGTTGAATTCGGGAAGCTGAAGCAACAAGTTGAAAGGCTTATATTTGAAAACCGCGTGCAAGTCGCCTTGGAACAGGGTGAAAAGAATAAATTAACCAAAGAAAACCAGGCACTAAGAGCCCGAATTCGCCAAGTCAGTAAGAGTAACAACGACCGACAGAAACGTCGATCCGATGAAAGGTTGATAACAGAGTTGAGAAATCAAGTCGGCAAAAGTCGAGAGGACTTGGAGAGATCCGAGGCTTGCATAGCAAGAATGAGGGTCAGATGGGAAAAAGGGATAATGGCACGGAGGAAGCATCTACAACAAGTCATAGGGGATTCCGAAATAAGCATGGGACTATTAAGAGAGACAAACTCCACTCTTCAGGAGCAGGTCTTTAAACAAGCCCGAGATGCCCGGGCAGACAGAAGGCGCTGTTATGATCTGATGGCCATAATGGAAAAACGAATGGAGAGGTTTCAGGATCGACTCGCTGACAATGCTCAAATGCTGGGGCTAAAGAACCGGCAAATGGAACAACTGTTCAGGGAAAGGGATAACATCCGGGGAAGGATTGATGATATTGGGCACTACATCTACATGAAATGCCTAACATGTGAGCAAATACCTCGTGATACCCTTCTTGCCTCCATCATGGGCTACGCACATCGGATCATGAATGAGTTGAAGAGCTTGCAGAGGGGTCTTACACCAAAACCCGCGAAAAGGCCGAATGATGCCTCGCGAGTACCTAAGTTGAAATCTTTAATGTGTCCCTAGTTCAAATCTGCACTTGTTTGTTTTTCAGAGTCTGTTATTTACCCCTATGTTCTCTTCAAACATTGAGTCTGTATTTCGTTTGTTTTCTTTCAAATAACAGTTTGTAATAGCATATTTGGGTAATAGAATGTAAAATTGGGTATTTATTTTACGGATGCATGAACTACGCCTGGTCTGATTCGTGCGGGGTCACGATACGTAGGCAATCTCTATAGGATTCGATTTTAATTCTAAAAAAAAAAGAAGAAGAAGAAGAGAGAAGAAAGGTCCCTGAAACACTCGAAAGAGGCACTAAATAAAATAAGCCAGAATGATGCATGCGGTCAGAGCAAAAGCATGTTAGAAATGGTTAACTGCCTAAGAACATTGCATTCCCCAACGTGCAATTACAATATCTGTTAAGACTCTAACACTAACAAGTTTATTGTTTTTCCAATCAATACCAGTTAGTTTGTTAGAGCGTACTAGCACCGTACCATTATCAAACAAGATCGAAAGGTCATATACCAGAAAGCATGACTGGGTCAGACAACAGCGTTGAGTCAGAAAAGACAGCCAATCAGATGCTGAAGGAAGCCCTGGAGAAAATGGAAAAAATGAGGCTGGAAATGAATGAGATGCAGATAGCCTTAGCTAGAGCCCAGAAGGGGCAGGAACTACCCGTTACTCCTACCCTCCAACCAGTACACACGCCGGAATACCCCTCCACCGGCCCTTCAACGAGTTTCCCAAGCCATCACTACTATTAGGGAAGAGAGGCCTATGATCCCCAAGCTCCACCACCCAGTCAAAACCCTCCTCCACCAAATGTTCCCGTCTTTGTGGCACCTCCCCTAGCCCCATTGCACAGATCATCCAGTGAGCCACTATTTCAGGCTCACGACACACAATATTACCCCCCTGAATTCACATTCAAAGCACCCGAGTCGCATACCTATAATCCCCACTTTGAGGTCCCGGCGGAGATTGAAAAGCCGGCTAAAAGCCCAGAGCAGGACGAAGTGATGCGGAAATTTAAAAGCCTGGAGCAGTCCTTCAGGAACATACATGGGTTAGGCAACCAGGTCAGCGTGGCCTACAAGGATCTATGCACTTTCCCTGACGTTCAGTTACCGGCAGGGTTCAAGATGCCCAAGTTCGATTTGTACGAAGGGCATGGCGATCCTATGGCACATCTACGGGGCTTTTGTAGCAAAATGAGGGGAGCAGGGGGAAAAGATGAGCTACTGATAGCTTACTTTGGCCAGAGTTTGAGCGGGTCGGCACTAGAGTGGTATACAAGACAAGATCTGAGCAGGTGGTACACCTGGGATGATCTGGCACAGGCTTTCGCAGGACACTTCCAATACAACCTTGAGATAGTCCCAGACCGTCTCACATTGCTAAAGCTTGAGAAGAAACCCGGAGAGAGCTTCCGGGAATTTGGGTTCCGATGGAGAGAACAGGCAGCCAGAGTTGATCCCCCAATGAGAGAGGGAGAAATGGTAGATTACTTTCTACAAACTCTAGAGCCAACTTACTTCGGTCACTTGGTGACGTCAGTTGGCAAATCATTCAATGAAGTGGTGAAAATGGGAGGAATGATAGAAGAGGGACTTAAGTCCAATAAGATCCTGAGTTACTCAGCAATCAAGGCAACGACTCAGGCCATTCAGAGCGGCGCGGGAGGTGCGCTCGGAAAGAAAAGGAGAGAGGAGGTCACGACAATAGAGGCCGGCAATTGGTCCAGATCTAGAGGTCCTTCCCCTCATTACCAACCCAGACCCCGTCATCTAAACTACCCACACACTTCAAATTACCCTCCACAACCTTACTACCCTCCACAAGAACCACACTTCTCCGTATATCATGCCCAGACATACGCTCAACCTCCGATTCGCCCACAATGGCGCGCGCCAGCTCCCCACAATACATACCCACCTCCACATAATACCTACCCACCACCACAAAACACCTATCCACCGCCAAGAGCCTACAGGAACCCTCCAGGGATGGGTTTCAAGGGAAATTCGGCTTCCAGAAATGAAAGACTGTAGAGGCAAAGAACCTTTACTGAGTTGGGAGAAACTTATACTGCCTTGTTCCACAAATTGAGGCAGTTGGGTTTATTAAATCCTGTTGAGCCTAGATTGCCAAATCCCTTACCCCAAAATTTGGACCGATCGATAAGCTGTGAGTACTGCTCAGGGATGCTGGGGCATGATATTGAAAAATGTTGGAGATTGAGGCATGCAATACAAGATCTCATTGATGCCAACAAGATCGAGGTCCTGACGCCGGAGGCACCTAACATCAACCAGAACCCATTGTCAACATAACACGAGGCTCACATGATCGAGTTGGTGTATGAGGGAGGAGAGCCGAGGAAGCCCTCACAGACAGTGATGATGATCCAGGCCGCTCCGAAAGAAGGATCGAACGGCGGAAGACCAGGGGTTCATTTGAAAGGGGAAGGTGTCAAGCCAGTGGTGATCTTGGGAAAAAGTCCGTCCACCGTAACAAAGAAACCGGAGCCAGCCAAATTGGTAATATCAGGGACACCACCCACACCCGCAGTTGTGTTGAAAGGGGTATGCAGGGAACTGGTCACCATAAAGCCGGTAGTCTAATTGCCCATGATTGATAGCAAGGCCGTGCCTTGGAAGTATGAGAAGGCAGTGGTGATGTACAGGGGAAAACCAGTGGAGGAGGATAGTTGTGAGGCGCAGGGACTAACTCGATCAGGACGGTGTTTTGCTCCAGTGGAGTTGAGAAGACCCAACCCAGCTACAACAAAGAAACCTGTGTCAGAAGAAGAAGCTGAGGAGTTCTTGAAGAAGATGAAAGTGCAGGATTACTCCGTGGTCGAACAGTTGAAGAAAACACCGGCACATATCTCGCTGTTATCATTACTGATCCATTCAGATGAACATCGTCGGGCCCTGATGAAGATACTGAATGAAGCTCATGTGCCCAACGAGATTTCTGTAAATCACCTGGAAACGATTGCCAACAAAATTTTCGAGGTGAACAGGGTAACATTCTCAGATGATGATCTGCCAGTGGAGGGCACAGAGCATAATAAAGCTCTCTACCTAACTGTCAAATGCGAAGATTCAGCAGTTACTCGGGCATTGGTGGATAACGGCTCAAGTGCCAATATTTGTCCATTATCCACCCTGAACCAGTTAAAGATCGACCATGGAAGAATCCACAAGAATAGCATTTGCGTCCGAGGATTTGACGGAAATGGAACAGCCACCGTGGGGGATATTGTACTTGAATTGACCATCGGTTCAGTCCAGTTTACCATGGAGTTCCAGGTATTAGATGTCGCGGTATCTTATAACCTTCTGTTGGGGCGACCGTGGATCCACGCAGCTAAAGCAGTGCCTTCCACCTTTCATCAGATGGTCAAGTTCGAGTGGGATAGACAAGAGGTCGTACTGCACGGCGAGGACACTGCGTGCACCATGGGAAGCGCCATTGTGCCCTTCATAGAGACCAATGATGACAAAGGTCCCTGGGTTTACCAGATTTTCGATGCAGTGTCGGCAAACAAGATTTCCGAGGGTGAGATCATTCAGCACCCTAGGGTAGCTTCCACAATGGTCATGATGGTTTCGGAAATGCTGGGTAATGGGTTTGTGCCGGGAAAATTCCTGGGGGTTGAGCTTTAGGGGATTGTCCAACCTGTTTCCTTGCCCAAGAATTTGGAGACCTTTGGGTTGGGGTTCAAACCGACCGCAGCAGATGTAAAGCGAGCGCGGAAAATGAAGAAGAAAGTTTGGTTTCTTCCCAAACCTGTGCCACGTCTCTCAAGATCTTTTGTTAGAGCAAATGCCAAGGGGTCACCGGTCCCAAAAATTCTCGGACCATTGATTGGGATGGACGGGGATTTGAATTAGAGTTTTGAGAGGCTATTCGCTGATGTCAATGTGGTAGAAGTTGGAAAGAGTTCCAGCGGAGCATACATACAATTTGTGGGGCCTGAGGCCAAAACCAACAATTGGACGGTTACTCCTCTTCCTATCGAGGGGGAGTCCTGGTAGTAGGCTTTGATTTTTGCTTTCTTGTTTCGGATTATTCCAGGGGGTAATCCAAATTTCATTTTTATTTTTTTTGTAAAAGTGTGAACCCTGTTATCCCAAATTTTAATAAAATTCTCTTCTCTTGCCTCATATTACCCTCCCCAGACCCCACTTGTGGGATTATACTGGGTCGTTGTTGTTGTTGTTGTTGTTGTCTCTTCTCTTGCCTCATTTTGATTTTTGTTTTGTTCTTTTTCTTTTTGAATAGTTCTCTTTTTACTGGTTCTAATGACATGGCATGCACATCGGATCTTCGACCTAGTCTAATAAATCAATCCAACTCCGACTTAATGATACAAGAGGTCGATCGTGACAATGAGTCTGAATATGACGAGAATGAAGCCTTCGAAGAAATAAACCGAGAACTATTCCAATTTGAAGAGAAACCCAAGCCTAATCTGAATGACATTGAGGCTATGAATCTAGGGGATGCAGATAATGTCAGAGAAACCAAAATCAGCATCCACATTGAGCCAAATGTCAGGGAGGAATTGATCAAAACCCTCATGGAATTCAAAGATGTTTTCGCATGGTCATATGATGATATGCCGGGATTAAGCACCAATCTAGTGGTTCACAAATTGCCCACTGACCTGGCATACCCTCCGGTCAAGCAAAAGCTAAGGAAATTTAAAACAGAGATGAGTGTGAAGATCAAAGAAGAGGTGGTTAAGCAGCTGCAGGCGAAGGTTATTCGGGTCACTCGATATCCCGAGTGGTTGGCCAATGTGGTACCAGTGCCGAAGAAGGATGGGAAAATCAGGGTATGCGTCGGCTACCTCAATCTCAACAAAGCAAGTCCTAAGGATAATTTTCCATTGCCCAACATCCATATCCTGATCGATAATTGTGCTGGGCGCGAGATCGGATCCTTTGTGGACTGCTATGCAGGATATCATCAGATCTTAATGGACGAAGAAGATGCGGAAAAGACAGCTTTCATTACACCAAAGGGGACTTACTACTACTGGGTCATGCCGTTTGGACTGAAGAATGCTGGGGCAACGTACATGCGAGCAATGACTACTGTGTTTCATGACATGATACATAAAGAAATTGAAGTGTACGTAGATGATGTGATCATAAAGTCTTGGCGTCAGGAAGATCATGTAGCAGACCTAAGGAGATTTTTTCAAAGACTTCGAAGGTATGATATTAAGCTCAACCCGGCAAAATGCGCCTTTGGGGTTCCATCAGGAAAGCTGTTAGGATTCATCGTCAGTCGACGGGGTATTGAATTGGATCCATCCAAGATCAAATCCATCCAAGATTTACCACCGCCAAAGAACAAAACAGAGGTAATGAGTCTGTTGGGGAGACTAAATTACATCAGCAGGTTCATCGCTCAACTCACGGTGACTTGTGAACCCATATTTTGGCTGTTGAAGAAAGACGCTGCGGTAGACTGGACGGCGGAGTGTCAAGAGGCTTTCGACCAGATTAAAGGGTATCTGTCCAATCCACCTGTGTTGGTTCCACCTAAGCCAGAGAGGCCATTAATTCTTTATCTGACAGTCCTGGAGAACTCGTTTGGTTGCGTGTTGGGGCAACACGACATCACAGGAAGGAAAGAACAAGCCATCTATTATCTCAGCAAGAAGTTTACAGTCTATGAGAATAGGTACACTCAACTTGAGAAGACATGTTGTTCTCTAACTTGGGTAGCACAGAAGTTTAAGCATTATCTGTCGTCACATACTACTTACCTTATTTCACGCCTGGATCCTTTGAAGTATATTTTCCAGAAGCCTATGCCTACAGGAAGATTGGCAAAATGGCATATATTACTCACAGAGTTCGATATTGTCTATGTGACGAGGACGGCCATGAAAGCCCAAGCATTGGCCGATCACTTGGCTAAGAATCCTATTGATGAAGAATACGAGCCTTTGAGGACGTATTTTCCAGATGAAGAAGTGATGCATATAGAGGAGTTAGAACTGAAAGAGGAACCAGGGTGAATGGGAAACACAGGATTTAAAACTATACCATATCGACAATGTTTGCACGATCTGAGCAAGCGATTTCGATCAGTGGAGTTCAGACACATCCCGAGAGTTCACAATGAGGTTGCCGATGCCTTGGCCACTTTAGCATCGATGTTTCACCATCCAGACAAGATCCATGTTGACCCGTTGCATATTCAGGTTCGTAATCAACATGCTTATTGCAACATGATAGAGGAAGAAGTGGATGGCGAGCCATGGTTTTATGACGTCAAGGAATACCTCAGGATGGGGATATATCCGGAGCAGGCAACCGGAGATCAAAAGAGAGCCATTCGACGACTGACAAATGGATTTTTCCTCAGTGGAGGAATGTTGTACAAAAGAACCCCAGATCTAGGATTGCTGAGATGTATTGATGCGGGTCAAGCCACGATAGTGATGACAGAGGTACATGCTGGAGTCTGTGGCCCCCATATGAGCGGATATGTATTGACAAAGAAGATTCTGCGAGCGGGATATTATTGGCTCACTATGGAGCATGATTGTATCAGTTTCGTACGAAAATGCCATCAGTGTCAGATACTCGGAGATCTGATTCATTCTCCACCAACAGAATTACACACAATGTCAGCACCATGGCCATTTGTGGCATGGGGTATGGATGTCATTAGGCCTATTGAACCGACAACTTCGAACAGTCACAGGTTCATTCTGGTAGCCATCGATTATTTCACTAAGTAGGTTGAAGCCAAAACTTTCAAGTCAGTAACCAAGAAGGCAGTGGTGGATTTTGTCCATTCCCATATCATCTGTAGATTTGGGATCCCGAAAGTGATAATCACGGACAATGGTGCTAATCTTAACAACAACTTGATGAGAGAAGTATGTGAACAGTTTAAGATTACACACTGTAATTCCACTCCATATCGTCCTAAGGCAAATGGAGCAGTTGAAGCAGCTAATAAGAACATCAAGAAGATACTGCGGAAGATGGTGGAAGGATCTAGACAATGGCACGAGAAATTACCCTTTGCTTTGTTGGGTTATCGCACTACAGTCCGGACTTCCATAGGTGCAACTCCTTATTTGTTGGTATACGGAACTGAGGAAGTAATACCAGCGGAGGTCGAAATTCCGTCCCTCTGGATTGTCGCTGAAGCCGAGATTGATGATGATGAATGGGTCAAAGCTCGACTGGAGCAGTTGAGTTTTATAGACAAAAAAAGATTGGCAGCAGTGTGTCATGGTCAGTTGTATCAGAAAAAAATGGCAAGAGCATACAATAAGAAGGTGCGCCCCAGAAAATTTGAAGTAGGGCAGCAAGTATTGAAACGGATCCTCCTGCATCAGGTCGAAGCAAAAGGCAAGTTCGCCCCAAATTGGCAAGGGCCTTATATCGTGACCAGAGTGTTGTCCAATGGTGCTTTGTGTCTAACAGATATCGAGGGAAGATGTGTCGACATGGCTATCAATTCTGATGCAGTCAAAAGATATTATGCGTAATTTCTTTGATTATGGTAGTTATTGGTTCGTTTGTTTGTATTTGGTACTTATTGGATAATGAAATGACGGAGGCAATTCTTTCTTCTATCCAAACACTTTTAACCATTGCTTCCCCCTTTTGAGCCTTAAGTTATTCTTTCATACCCTTCTTTTGGAATCACTAATGGAAAAAAGATATGAAAAAGAAGATGAAAAAAAAATTAAAAAAAAATGAAAAAAAGAAAGATAAAGATCACAAGAAAAACAAAACCGTGGGAACTACGTTTGACCTGATTCCTCAAAGAGGATACATAGGCGCCTCACGGCTCGATCATAGTGTGCATAGTTCAACATAGTGTAACAAAAATGAAATTCCCCAAGCAAAGAAAATTGGGGCAAAAGTTAGGTTTTAAAGTTTCAAAAAAGTTTTGATTCCTAGAGTTGTAGTAGTTCACCCATTAAAGTTATTTTGAATTTTTTGATACCCTTTCTTTTAGCTCCACACCGAAACCAACATCGTTGTCCAAAAAAGAACTCCCGATCAATATCCGAGAGGTGGCAAGTCAGGCAAATGAAAGCCGAGAATAATGCACTGATCCCCAGCAAGAAGAGGATCATAAACTGGAAATGAATTGATAGCCGAAAAGAATCTCCAGAAGAGAGAGTCATATCGGCAACACTCCAATTCCCCGCTGAAAAAATAAATAAAATGAGAGAGTCTTATCGGTGAAAACCTTCACAGGCACCATAATGCGACGAAAGATGAGAGAAATGAAACGAGAGAGTCTTATCGGTGAAAACCTTCACAGGCACCATAAGGCGACAAGAGCTAAAGGAAAGGAGAGAGTCTTATTAGTGAAAACCCCTCGGAGGGCAATATAAGGCAACAAGATAGATTGGCAAAAAGGGTCTGGATTTGCGAAGAGGTGAGCACCTATTTATCCCCAGCAAGTGAGGCCATCAGGAAGATTGATTGATACAAATAGACTGGGTTGATTAATCCGCAATGCACGACATGATCGTTGGGACCAGTCATACCGTACAGATAAGTTCTTTCCTTTTTCCCAGCATTTGTTCAGAAAGATTTTTCTTCTTTTCTATCTTTTTCATTTCTTTGTCTAAAAAAAAAAAAACTTTTCCAGAAATTTGTTTTGAGAAGGATTTTTCAGAGTTTACTGCCAGGGGCCGAAAGGGTACAAAGCAAAATACGAAGGGGACAGTCCAAAGTCAAGACAATAAGACAAAAGACGTTTGTTGCAAAACCAAATGACAAACTGTCCTGGAAAGTTAAGGGGAACATGAAGAAAAGCGGGAATCAGAGGTTTAAAGACTTATGAACCAAGTTCCAAAAGATCCCCGGTAGAACTGCGATAGATCACTGACCAAGATCCAAGGGGGTCACACAAAACAGAAAGGAGGAAGTAAGAATTGATCCGCAGCGAGATAACCTCAACAGTCCTATCCTCAATAACATTATCCCCAGGTGATAACATTCCATGCCCTGCAGTGCTGGGAGAAAATAACTTTTAAGGGAGTAGTTTTGGAGTCGAAGAGGACTCCCACAACATGTTTTGAAACAAAAGCGGGGAAGAGATAAATGAAATACCATCCCCAGAAGGAATATCATCCCCAGCAAGCAACTTTATCCCCAACCAGTTTTGGGAGCACAGAGCAAGGGAAAGGGAAAGAAAAATCACCCCCCAGCAGGAGTGATATCATCACTCACCATGTTAAAACTAACAAAGTTTTCTTTGATTTTTACAGGAAAACAAAGGTTGATGATGGCAGAAAAACACGCCACAAAGAAGGTCACCAAAACCGGGGCAGAAAATTTTCTGCCGTTGTTAAAAAAAAATTCTCGGAGGAACGAGGAAACAAATACAAATGCATTTTTTTATTTTTTTCATATCCTAGGTCGCCCACCAGTATAATGAGGGTATGCATTTTTTCATTTCCTGTCCTAGGTCGCCCACCAGTATAATGAGGGTATACAATTCTGTCTTTACATTTCATGTCCTAGGTCGCCCACCAGTATAATGAGGGTATGCATTTTTCATTTCCTGTCCTAGGTCGCCCATCAGTATAATGAGGGTATATCATTCTGTCTTTACATTTCATGTCCTAGGTCGCCCACCAGTATAATGAGGGTATGCATTTTTCATTTCCTGTCCTAGGTCGCCCACCAGTATAATGAGGGTATACCATTCTGTCTTTACATTTCATGTCCTAGGTCACCCACCAGTATAATGAGGGTATGCATTTTTCATTTCCTGTCCTAGGTCGCCCACCAGTATAATGAGGGTATACCATTCTATCTTTACATTTCATGTCCTAGGTCGCCCACCAGTATAATGAGGGTATGCATTTTTCATTTCCTGTCCTAGGTCGCCCACCAGTATAATGAGGGTATGCATTTTTCATTTCCTGTCCTAGGTCGCCCACCAGTATAATGAGGGTATACAATTCTGTCTTTACATTTCATGTCCTAGGTCGCCCACCAGTATAATGTGGGTATGCATTTTTTCATTTCCTGTCCTAGGTCGCCCACCAGTATAATGAGGGTATATAATTCTGTCTTTACATTTCATATCCTAGGTCGCCCACCAGTATAATGAGGGTATACATTTCAGTCTTTACATTTCATGTTCTAGGTCACCCACCAGTATAATGAGGGCATACATTTCTGTTTTTCATTTCATGTATCAGGCGCCCACCTGTATAACGAGAGGAATACTTTTCAGTCTTTACATTTTATGTATCAGGCGCCCACCTGTATAACGAGAGGAATACTTTTCAGTCTTTACATTTCATGTTTCAGGCGCCCACCTGTATAACGAGAGGAATACTTTTCAGTCTTATACTTCAGGTCTTGAAATCAGTAACCTGTATAACGAGAGGAATACTTTTTAGTCTTATACTTCAGGTTTTGAAATCAGTAACCCCTCCGAAAGGCAAAAGGTTACAACAGGAATCCCCAGCAGGAAACCATAAAAATCTCCAACACCGGGAAGTAGAAGGTTGCAACAAAAGGTCCTAGCATAAGTCCAAATTAAGAAATCAGAAAGAAGACAGAAGGTTGCAACGAGAAGTCCAGCACAAATTCAAGCGCATGAGTCAAAGGGAGAATAAGACAAATCTCAAAAGAAGCGGCCTTTGAACCTCAATTGTTCCCAGCATAACAAATCTGATGAAGAAAAGCCGTATCCCCAGAGAAACCTCTGAAAGTTTAGTGGAGGGAGGCATATCCCAGCGGACCGAACAAGATAGTGAGGACTGGGATTCAGAAAAGCAAAAGGTCAGTGCCATCCCCAGGTTTTCGGAAGAAAGAAGCGGCGGAAGAAACACAATCCGACAAGAAAGCAAGGCAGCAAAGACAAGTTGAAAATAGATAAGATCTTGTGATCCATAGGCTAGCCTAGCTTCTGATTTTCTTGTTTTCTTTTTGGATACGGTGTAATAAGGAGATCAGTAAGGCAGTGGTAACAGTATACAACAGCAGTAACAGCAGAACCACAGTTCCCCGGTAGTCCCAGCTACCAAGACTTCCCGAACTACATTGACCTGATTCCTGTTTAGCCCAGGATATGTAGGAAACCTCTGAAGCAAAGGTTCGGTCAAATCTTTCAAAAATGCTTCACGTGGAGTACTCGGATGGGCAAAAATCGCTCACTTTATCTTTGCACGAAAACCCTACATGTTTTCGGGCAAAGAAGGGCAGCTGTAAGCACGTGATTTTTGCCCTATGAAAGAATTACTCCCAAAAATTCAAAATAAAATAATTTTCCTTTGTGTACAATTTTTGTTATTTTTGTGGTATTTTTGTATAATTATTTGTATTTTTATGAGTGCATGTTTATTTGTTTTAATTAATAAAAATATAAAATATATCATATTTTCATTTAGTATTTAATTAAGTTTGTTTTACAAAAAATGAAAGTCACAAAAATAGGAATATTTTGCATTGTTAGCATTTAATGTCAAATTATGCAATTTTGTTTTAATTGGTGTTTAATTGTGTATGATAATTTTTGTTAGGAGTTTAATTAGTATTTTTGGAGTTAATTTAGTTTGTAGCTCAGTTTAGAATTTTAGTTTTATCAAATATAAAAAAAAAAGAAAAAAGAAAAAAGAGGGCTACAAAATGTTAATATTTGAATTGAGTCTAATATAGCTATTTTGACTATTTTACCTTATTTCGTCGCAAAAGAAAAATTACAAAAAATATATATGTAAATTTTAGCTTATGTATTTCTCATAAACTTGAAAAAATACAAAAATAGTACCTTATATTTTATACTTTATATAATTTCAAAAATTATAAAAAATGTAGTTTTATTAATGTTTTGTAGTCATTTTAAACTTAAAAAATATAGAAATAATACTTTATATTTTTATCGTTGTATAATTTCGAAAATTATATAAAAAAATTTATTAACGTTTTGTAGCCATTTTAATCTTGAAAAAATACAAAACAATAGTACTTTATATTTTATCTTTATATAAAAAACGAAAATGACAAACATAGTTATATTTGTGCTTTGTAGCTATTTTAATCTTGAAAAAATACTAAAAAAAAAGAGAGAAAGAAATAGTTTTGTTTTAAAAGTTAGTCTTATTTTTGTAGTTATTTTGCTTGCATAGGATTAATTGAATAACATCGTGTTTTATTCTCGGGTCCGGGCAAAAGAATAATATTTTGGGTTCAAACTACTCGTTTTTAGGCCTAATTTTCAGACTTAGCCCATAATAATCCGAGCCCACCACACGTGGGGGACACGCGTGGGGAACACGGACGGAACACCACACACGGGGAACCCCACCGCGCATGGGGGACACATGTCTTGGACCCCTACATACGTGGGGTCCATGTCCTTTGAACAAGGACAAAACACATGGGGGATGGGAAATGAAAAAGGCTGAAAATTTGGAAAAAGGTAGGGAGAACGTGAAAATGGGATTGAAAAGATTATAAAAGCAAAAAAAAAATTGAAAAGGGAGGGGGACAGAACGTGAAAAATGGAGAGGAGGGAAAAAAAGAAGAAGCTATTGTTCATCTTCTTCTTCATTTTTGAAGAAGAAGAAAACTGAAGGAAAACCCAACCCCTGGCTTCTTCTATTCGACAATAACAGCCATACACGAGCCCCCTCATCGCGTAACGACCTCACCCAACGACCCCTCATTCTGTCAACCAGCCCAGCGAGCAGCGCTACTACTGCTGCTGCGTCGCGTCGCCAACGACCCCTCATTCCCCGTCAAGCAGCAACAACTGATGCTGCGTCGTCCAACTCCTCACGTCAAACGACCCCGCCACACAACACCCACCAGCCCTTCGTCTACTTCACGTCGACCAAACCTCACTGCCCAACACCCACCAGCCCGTCGCCTGCTTCACGTCGACCAAACCCCACTGCCGGTCGTCGCCTCACCACCAAAACCCCGCTGCCCAGGTGCTCCTCACGTCGACCATGGCAGCAGCGAACCCAGCTGCTGCTCCTTGATGCCTCACGACCACCCTCGTCCCTCCATGCTAATCCACCACAGTCCGTTCGACCTCCAATAGTTCAAATCCGAGTTTCGACTTGGGTTCGTTCAAGTTTCAGATTTTTTTAAAGATTATTTAGTTCATTTGATCTACTTTTCTGTTATGGTTTTTGGTTCTAAGTGTTGTTTCTAATCTTGTTTTGTTCATTCTACTTTTTTGGATTATTGATTCTTTGTTTAAAGTGTTATTTTGTAATCTTGTCTTGTTCATTAACTCTCCTTCTTCTTCAAGACCTTTTTATTTGGTCAAGGTTTTCTTCTGTTTGTTTGAGTGTGCGTTATAAGCTACATTCGATTTGAACAACTTCGTCGAAAAGTTAGTTTATGACTGCTTTGTTTGGACGAATACAACCTGAATCACTTCTTTGGTTTGTTTTGATACTTGAATCATTTGTGTGAATTTGATTTAAGGATTGGTTGTAGCTGTGTAGTGATTTGGTGTAGTTGTAAATCGAAGAGGTTTAAATACAGATTGTTAAGAGTGAGGGCAAGGCAATAATAGTAGGGGGTTTTCAGGGGTATTTTTGGGTGTTAAAAGATTTAAAATGTTTGGTGTTAGTAGTCTGCCAGTTGAATATTCAGTGTACAATTAAATTAATGAATTATTTAATGAAAAAGGAATTAGTAGTGCAGAATACACCCTGTCTGGTATCTTTAAGGGTGGGAAATCAGAAAATAAACATGGGATTAATGATAAAAGTGTATAGATGCACATGGGAGGGAATATACAGGCTGAAAGTGAAAAGCTTTGAATAAATAATGTTTAGTTCTAGCCTATAAATTGGAGGAGTTGATATAGAGATAGGGGACTGAAAATTTGGAGAAAAAAAAATTTCAGAACTTCAAAGTGAGAAATAAGCTATTTTTTCAGAATTAAAAGTCAGTCTTTGAGAGCTAAAAATTGAAAGTGAAGTCCTTTTCTTTACTACTGAAATCAGAACTTTGTTACTGCCTCTGTGGATTGCGTTTAGTGCTATTGATTTTCAGTCAGGATTTCCGGGGTTTTTCAGTTTGGCTCAGACCATTGTTACGTTGGTTATTGTTGGTTTTTGTTGCTGTTATTTGCTGTGGGATTCTGTTGTTGCGCTACTGCTGTACATTGTTGCTCTTGACTTCTTTTCTTTCTTATTGTAATTCGAATTCCAGGTACACATTCGAATCTTGTAGTGATAAAGCTTTGAAGTTGAAATGCAATAATAAAAATCCAACAGCTTTAATAAAGTAGATAGTAGACAATTTGGTCTATTTAGTTTTTTTTCTTTGTTGAACTGTTTTAATTTTTTGTATAATTGGACTGAAAAGAGAAGGAATTGTATAAATGGTCATGCGCTGATATAACATGAACCTGTCAATTTTGTTAGATTAATGGGGTGGATCATGATAAGCAGCAATTTTTCATTTTTACAAGTTTAAGTATAATTTTCGTTAGCATCTGTTGTAATCTATTAATTAAATAAGTTACGGTTTTTTTTAGCATGTAATTAACCAGGATTTTTCTTTATTTAGAGACAAATATAAATAGAAATGTAGTTACTTTCCTTTTAAAAAATAAATAAATAAATAAATGAGACGAGCTTCGTCAAATAAAAACAAAAAACAAATAATAATAAAAAAATTTGCAGGACCCTCAGTAAAGGTTCAAGAAATTTTTTTAGAAGTCGGGAAGGGCTGTTTAGCGAATTTCACGGCCCTCCCAAAAGATAATAACGCGCTAGAATCTTTAGGCGCGGCTTTAGTAAATTACATTCCTAAATATGGGTGGGCATTTTATGCGGCCCGAATCCAAATCCTAAGACGTTAAATAGAGTGTGCCTAAGATTGCGGGTTCATTTGATGCGGCGCAATCCGAAAACATACTTTAAACGACGTTCACTCTCTCGAATAAATATGTATATGTAAAAGCAATAAAAAGTAGAATCAGCACATAGGTTATTCATGTAAAAATCAGATAATAGCTAAATGCAACAGTTGAGCGACCGTGCTAGAACCACGGAACTCGGAAATACCTAATACCTTCTCCCGGGTTAACAGAATTCCTTATCCGGATTTCTAGTTCGTAGACTGTTAAACAGAGTCATTCTTTTTCTCGATTCGGGATTAAATTGGTGACTTGGGACACCCTAAATCTCCCAAGTGGCGACTCTGAAATAAATAAACAAATCCCGTTTCGATTGTCCTTTAATTGGAAAAACTCCTTCACCCCTCGCGGGGGCGGAAAAAGGAGGTGTGACAATGGTAAATGCAAAAAAAAAATGTAACTTTAGCCCTAATAAGCCCACAGTTTTTCTATAGTAAAAAAATAACTTCAACCTGAAAAATAACTTTTCGGATCATTTACTATATGGTCAAACAAATTTAAATGAAAAATAAAGTAGGTGACAAAAGACAAAAAGTAGATAGTAAATACAAAAAAGATAAGTATCAACTTAAAAAAATACCAAAACATGTTGAAGTTTTTGTCATAAGCGTTTTTTGTCAGACACAGGTTGACAAAGTATAGTACTATGATTTTTTTAGCAACTCCCGTCTTCTTTCATAAGAAAAAAACAAGAAAATGTTGGCAAAGACATGCTTACTGGTGTGCAACTGGGAATTCGTGGGAAGCAAAGATAATGAACGAGAAGTCTAAAAAACTTCATATGTGATGGAGAGTGGCTACATCAAATACTCGAGCCCCAGGACAATTTTACTAAAACTTAGATTTATCAACTAGTAAAAAGAGCAAATTGTCCTGGAGTTCAAGCGTTTGATCTGGCCACTCTCCTTCACATATGAAGTATTTAGACTTTTCCTTCATTATCTTTGCTTCCCATGAACTCCCTGCTACACCCAATAAGCATGTCTCTGCCAACATTTTCTTGTTTTTCTTTGAATATAAATTTAAAGAAATATGATAGAAGTCTATGGATGACTATGAAAATTTTCAAGTGAAGAGATCATTAATATAGTCAAAGAGTGCACCTAATCAATTTAATATCTATAAATGCTGAAGAAATTGTTAACTATTTTTTATTCAGATAAATTGAATGTAAGAAGATAAGTAGTTGGCAAAACAAGTAAGAGGTAAATGCTAGTAGTTGGTAAATACAATAAAAAAATAGTAAAAATAAGGCCACAAAAAGTAGGTGATATAGGTGATAAATGACAAAAAGTAGCTAGAAAATGCAAAAACGATAAGTATCAAATTAAAAAAATACCAAAATATGCTAAAGTTTTTGTCGTAAAGCTTTTTCAAAAAACTTCAGCCTAGTGTGCTGAAGTTTTGTAGTGTATTTCTAAAGACTTCAGCTCTTGATAAGCTGAAGTTTTTGTGTTGCATTTAATAGTTTTTTCGTAGAGCTTTTTCAAAAAAAAACTTCAGCCCAATATGCTGAAGTTTTTAGTGTATTTCTAAAAACTTCAGCTCTTGATAAGCTGAAGTTTTTGTGTTGGATTCAATAGTTTTTTCGTACAGCTTTTTCAAATAACTTCAGCCCAATGTGCTAAAATTTTTTAGTTTATTTCTAAAAACTTCAACTCTTGATCAGTTGAAGTTTTTGTGTTTGATTCAATAGTTTTTTCGTACAGTTTTTTCAAAAAACTTCAGCCCAATGTGCTGAAGTTTTTTACTGTATTTCTAAAAACTTCAGCATTTGATAAGCTGAAGTTTTTGTGTTGGATTCAATAGTTTTTGTCGTAAAGTTTTTTTCAAAAACTTCAGCCCAATGTGCTGAAGTTTTTTAGTGTATTTTTAAAAAGTTCAGCTCTTGATAAGCTAAAGTTTTTATGTTGGATTCAATAGTTTTTTCGTACAACTTTTTCAAAAAAACTTCAGCACGTTGTATTTATAAAAACTTCAGCATTTGATAAGCTGAAGTTTTTGTCCTATAGTCTGTCACACCTCCTTTTTACACCTACACCCCGCAAAAGGGCGTAAAGGAGTTTTTCCATTTAAATGACAATCGGAACGGGATTTAATTATTAATTATTCAGAGTCGCCACTTGAGAGATTAATGGTGTTCCAAGTCACCGGTTGAATCCCGAACCGAGAAAATTTATGACTCTGTTAACAGTCCGCGAACCAGAAATCCGGGTAAGGAATTCTGTTAACCCGGGAGAAGGTGTTAGGCATTCCCGGGTTCCGTGGTTCTAGCACGGTCGCTTAACTGTTGTATTCAATTTTATCTAATTTTAATACATGTTAGCTCATGTGCCTTTCATTAATTTTACACCGCTTTTATCATTATATTTTAAAAAAATTGCAACGTTGTGTAAATGTGTCTCGGCCCACGTCGCAATCAATGCACCCGTGGTTGTCAACACATTTCGACATACGTTGAGATTTGGATTTGGGTCGCATAAATGCGCACCCGAATTTAGGAAAGTAATTTAATTAAATCGTGCCTAAAGATGCTAACATAGTATTATTTTGGGGAACAACCATGAAGTTCGCTAAACGGCCATCCCAAATTCTAATTATTTCGATAATTATTGGTTGAGGGCCCCACATTTATTTATTTTTGTGCGGTGAGGCTCGTCTCAATTGTGAACCTCTTTTCTATCATTATTTATTTTTAAGAATTACGATGTCGCGAAAGCGCGTCTCGAACCACGTGGCAATCAATGCGCCCGTAATTGTCAACACATTTCGACTTCATCGAGATTTGGATTTGGGTCGCATCAATGCGCACCCGAGTTTAAGAAGGTTATTCAATTAAATCGAGCTTAAAGATTCTAATGTAATATGATTTTAAGGAAGACCATGGAATTTACTAAATGACCATCCCAATTTCTAATCATTTTAATAACCCATTGTTGACAGTACGCGCATGTGATTTATTCAGGCGAGGCTAGTAGCAATCCCGAAATAGCTACGATTTCCTATTTATTTGTGTGTCTCTACAAGACTAGTTAATTTGGAAATAGATTACACTGAAATGGACTAAGAACCAAATTTAAAAGAGAATTGGGCCTGTCTCATGGCCTTGATGCGGTCTGAACGGCCCAACGAAGAGGGGTATATTTCCATTGCAACAATCAATATAATATCCTTGAGTCACTACACTGAACATGCATACCTTCCTTTTAACAAAAGCCATGAAACTCCAAAAATCCCTAACCGATCTATCCTACCAATTGCCTATTAAGACCTGCTGTTTTTAGTGAACTAAGTCAATTATGAATGAGTTTGTCTCATGGTTTCCAACTGATTTCAACACCAATCTACTTACCATAATTACGATTTGCCTTCCACGCGATTTCAAAATCTTAAAACAAAAGCAAGCCTTCTACTACACTATAACGACGAAAATACCAATAATTAAGCTAAATGTAATCAAACTTACTGTCATGGGCTGCTTTCCAGACACGCCCCATGACCCCTTGGCCGCGCCCCATGGCGGCCTAGCAAACCTCACAATGCCTAGCGCCATGGTCGGCCCCGTGGTCTTGGCTGCGCCAAGTGACAAGCGCGCATGCGCCTCTGTCGCCCCACCGATGCCTCTTGCCAGTGCCCAAGGGCTGGCCAATGATAACAGCGCCGCGCGCCCTGACAATGCCGCGCGCGCAGATCCTGATGCCTTGCCAGCGCCCAACTGCAGGCCCATTCCATTAGCGCCTCGCGCACAGACCTTTACGCCAAGCACCAGCGCCCAGCCTCAGGCCAGCACATCAAGTGTCGCGTGCGCCCACAGCAACGCGCGCGCAGACCCTGACCCGCAAGACAAAGTTGCTGCCATCGGACTTAGTTTTACCTTGTAATAATCTAAGTCCTTTTCATTGTATTCATAGGCTAGTTTACATCATTTTCATTTCAGTGTGCTTCTACAGCTTTATTAGGACTAGTCTTGTAATGTTGGTTTATTTTTTTTAAGCATTATTAAGGGGGACCAAACAATCAAACATTTCAAGCAAGCATTTTCTGGTGTCTCTCCCCTTCGACACCGCATCATTGTAATCAGCATTTTCATTCATCAATAAAATCATCATCATCATTCAAAACCCAATTCTCTCTCAGCTTCCGCAATTTGCTCACGACATTGGTTTTCCCGCACGGCACTGACAATCTAGTCTAGCGTGCGGCGAGGACCTCATTGGCGGACAGCAACCGCACTGACATCGGTTGCTTAGCCTTACGTTGCCCTTCCAAAGATCATCAGGAAGGCGTTGCGTAACAGTTGGTATCAGAGCCTAGGCTCGACATCGGACGAGGGAACATTTGCCATCATCACCATTTCTGACCATGGTGAATCATGGGGAGCGTCTAGCATCCCTAGAAGAGACGGTTGACCGATTACGACCCATCGTGGATACGGTGCCTGATCAAAACAACAACCTAGTGCAAAGGTTGGACGACCTGGACCGCCGAATGCGGCAGGCCGAAAATGACATTGCAAACATCAGTCGTGACTCTGACGACGACCGACAAACGGCAGCCATCGAAACTGCCAATATTCATGGCAAATTTGAGGACCTCCAACAGGAGCGTGCCGACGATTTAGCCCATCAGCAACAGGAGGCAGACAGACTAACTGCCATGCAGCAAACCATAAACGACTTGACAGACAAGCTCAATGTTGTCAATGCTGCCTTACAGAGCCTACTTCGAGAAGGCGACCATCACATCAGGGGTGCAGCAAACCTCACCCCCATTCCACAAAAGCTTAAGATACCGGAGCCAAAGCCATACGACGGATCCCGGGATGCTAAAGAAGTGGAAAACTTCATCTTCGACATAGAACAATACTTCAATACCGTGGGCCATTTGGAGGAATCCAAAAAGGTAGCGACTGCTGCCATGTATCTTCAGGGCGATGCCAAACTTTGGTGGCGAGTCAAATACGAAGCCATCAAGGTCGGGGAAGATACTCTTCAGACATGGGACGAAATGAAGGTATCCATACGCCTGCAATTCTTTCCCGAAAATGTGGAATACAATGCAAGGAGAAAGCTACGAGAACTCCGCCACACCAGATCAGTGCGCGAGTACGTGCGCGAATTCTCCGCACTCATGCAAAACATACGCGACATGGGGGACAAAGACAAACTCTTCGTATTCATAGAAGGTTTGAAACCTCATGCCCGTATGGAACTACAGCGACAACGGGTAGACACCCTGCCCAAGGCCATTCAAGCTGCAGAATGCCTTGGCGATTATCATTTGGGAACTCAGAATGACAGGCCCCAGCCGTCTGTCCGAGGGGGATTTAACGGGAACCATCCCAGCAATGGTGGCCCAAGCAAAAGTGGGGGAGATCGGAGTGCATCCAAAACTAAGACTCCTCCCTCCAACAACAACAGTGCTGCATCCATCAACAACAATCAGTGGAGAAAGCCTCCTTCAGAATGTCGTCATTGCAGCGGGGCACATTGGAACAATGAATTCCCAAACATCAAGGTCAATGCTCATCAGACGGTCGAGGATGAGTTAGACACATTAGACACATCAGACGACGACCAGGTAGGCGCCTTCAATGCAATTGTTGGCTCTATCCCACATGCCTTAGCGGGGACCAGTGCATGTCCTCCTAAGAAAACATCAGTCCCGATCACCAAGAAAGGGAAAGAAAAGATGGACGAGAGACCTCCTAAACAAGCGAGGACCCTAATGTTCGTCGAATTGAAAGTGAACGGCAAGCCCCTTTACGCCTTGATAGACACGGGTGCCACCCATAACTACTTGTCGTCAACGCAAGTAGGGCACCTAGGTCTTGTTGTGCAAAATATCAAAGGCCGCGTCAAGGCCATCAACTCACCACCTCAGACATTGGGTAGAACAGCTACAAATGTCCCAGTGAAACTTGGCCCATACAAAGGAAGCATCGACCTGCGCATCACAATCATAGATTACTTCGACATCATAGTGGGTTTGGAGTTCATGAGGCAAACCAACACCATACCATGTTTTCCCATAAAGATGGCCGCTGAAAACATCTCGGCCATGCAGTTGGAGAAGGTAGTCGACAGACATGAACCCCTGGTTCCGACTACCCTTCGCAGCAACAATCAGTCATCATGTCATCGGCCTCAAAAGACTAGTGACGCTCATCATCGTGTGAAGACTTGTCAGCCATGCCACAAGGACAAGTCGGATCACTCATCACAGCCGGGACCCTCGCAGCCATTACATGTCCCTCAGAGACCATGGGAAAGTGTTTCCCTCAGATTCATCACGGGATTGCCCCAAGTCGGCAATCTTGCATCCATCATGGTTGTCATAGATCAGTTCTCAAACTATGCAACTTTCATAGCAGCCCCGCAAAATGCATCAGCGGAAGATACAGCTCGACTCTTCTTCTCGCACATTGTCAAACATTGGGGCCTGCCCAAAGACATTGTTAGTAGGCGCGACTCACGCTTCACTAGCAACTTTTGGACCCATATCTTCAGGTGCTTTGGGTCAACATTGAGTCACAACTCAGACATCCATCCACCATCGGATGGACAGACAGACCGGTTCGATGACATGCTGGAGGAATATCTCCGCAACTTCGCAACTGGATCACAGAAGCATTAGGTGAAGCTCCTGGATGCTGCTCAACTGTGTTTCAATTCTCAAAAGAGCCATCATACAAACAAAAGCCCTTTTGAAATTGTTACCGGACATCAACCGCTTCTCCCGCAAACGGTGAATGCCTCAACCATGCCGAAATCTCCTCGAGCTGCCAACTTCTCGAGCGAATGGGAGCGCAACATGGGGATAGTGCAGAGCTATCTCATCAAAGCTCAAGAGCGGGCAAAAAGGTTCACCTAACAAAAGCTTTGCTTTGCCCAACATCAACCAGGGGACAAAGTAATGCTATGCATCCCAAAGCGGTACTTGTTTGCAGAAAGGACCCATGACCCTCGGCTGCAACAAAAATACATCGGGCCCCTGCCCATTGAAAAACGCATTGGGAAGTCCACATACCAGGTAAAAACTCCATCCTGGTGGAAGATCCATCCAGTCTTCCATGTCAGCCGCATGAAATCATTGCGTCGCCACAACATCAAGCTCACAGAACAGAGGGGCGCAGACCTCCCATCCAACAACCACCAGAAACATCATCATCATCATCATCATAAGGCTCCGAGGATGGTGCCAACTCAGGTGGGGGAGAATGTCATGGACTGCTTTCCAGACACGCCCCATGACCCCTTGGCCGCCCCCCATGGCGGCCTAGCAAGCCTCACAATGCCTAGCGCCATGGTCGGCCCCATGGTCTTGGCTGCGCCAAGTGACAAGCGCGCATGCGCCTCTATCGCCCCACCGATGCCTCTCGCCAGTGCCCAAGGGCTGGCCAATGACAACAGCGCCACGCGCGCAGATCCTGATGCCTCGCCAGCGCCCAGCTGCAGGCCCATTCCAACAGCGCCTCGCGCACAGACCTTGATGCCAAGCACCAGCGCCCAGCCTCAGGCCAGCACATCAAGTGTCGCGTGCACCCACAGGAACGCGCGTGCAGACCCTGACCCGCAAGACAAAGTTGTTGCCATCGGACTTAGTTTTACCTTGTAATAATCTAAGTCCTTTTCATTGTATTCATAGACTAGTTTACATCATTTTCATTTCAATGTGCTTCTACAGCTTTATTAGGACTAGTCTTGTAATGTTGGTTTATTTTTTTTAAGCATTATTAAGGGGGACCAAACAATCAAACATTTCAAGCAAGCATTTTCTGGTGTCTCTCCCCCTCGACACCGCATCACTGTAATCAGCATTTTCATTCATCAATAAAATCATCATCATCATTCAAAACCCAATTCTCTCTCAGCTTCCGCAATTTGCTCACGACATTAGTTTTCCCGCACGGCACTGACAATCTAGTCTAGCGTGCGGCGAGGACCTCATTGGCGGACAGCAACCGCACTAACATCGGTTGCTTAGCCTTACGTTGCCCTTCCAAAGAACATCAGGAAGGCGTTGCGTAACAGTTCATGAATTCTCATGTCATGTACATAAGTCTAATTGCTACTGATGACTATTGAATTCACACAAACTTTCAGATCAGACCAGGCCCATGCTCAAAGCTATTTCAAATGCCCAATTCAACAGTTCAAAATTACGCATCATTCAACATGTAATCGACCCCTACTGAACAAGTTTAATTGTACACATATCTACCAATTACATAACAGGAGACTACACTATAAAAAATACAGGCTGCTTTCAGTTGAATAACAGGCCCTGGAACATTTTGTTTCAACTTCAACGAGCATACATCAGTGAGATTCAGGGAAATGTACCTGGAAATTGGAATGTAAATAGAGAAAAGGAGAGGAATCAGCTATTTTCAACAGCAACCAACCCAGCAGTGTTACACCACAGGAACACAGGCAGATTGCTTTGAAACCAAAATATAAGCAAATTCCCACAGATCAGTTTAACATACTCCTAACATACCCCCGACCCTCACAGCTGAAACCAAAACTAGTAATGAAACTGTGAAGCTGTTTCAGATTTCTCCATATTTTGATGTTTTTGCTTTCTGAATAGTTTTTGGAAAATAAAATGCTGATTGAAATCAAAAGCAATAATGAATGCTCCAATTGAGACTTAGAGTTCAAGGCAGAAAGATGGAGAGCAAACCCCTTTTCCCAAGGCATTTTATGCCCTTTTATAGGCAACCCCAAAGAGAATAGACTAGAATCTGATTTACCAATCAGTCCCTCTCTATTTTCAAATTAGTCCCTCTAGTTTTACCTTGCTAAACAAGTAACTGCACTATAATTATCAAAATCTACACTTGCACCCCATTCTAGAAGGCCCTAAGGTATTCCTCTACCCATACAATACCTATACTGCCCTTCCCTATACCCTGATATTACTATTCCTATCAAAACTATCCTTTTCTATACCCAGATTACCCCTGAAAGCCTTTCAAAATCATTGAACCTACCCTCATCCTTAACAGCTATACCCAATATCCTAAACCATTCTGGAACTAACTGAAATTAATCAACTAGCATTCAGAAACTAGCTAATTAGACTGACTGAACCAATTCTGTTCAATTATACCACTCAGACAAGCTAAACGAAAATAAACTGAGCTTAAGCTACCACGACTAATATTAAATGAACTTAAAACTAATTCTCAAACCATGAACTTATAATCATTCAACCAAATATCAAGCTCAGAATCAACAGTAATTAACAAAACTTAAACTAACACATTCAAACCATGAAATTAACAGAACAAATAACGAACAACAACTGTAAATAATACTTCAATCATGCGAGTAAAAGAAGCAGTAAAAAAATACTCACAAAGGCATAAGAGATTCCGGCCAGTCAGAAATACCTGAATCCGTTCAGATTTTTGACGCGTAACATCCCTAACCGTGTGTTCTTACAAGAGAACACATGGTTAAGGATACTACGGTTCGAAATCAAAAGGATTTGGTTTTAGGGTTTTGGTCGTAAATTCTTAGATCTAAGATTTGGGCCGGTTCATGGTGATTTGAAAGAAAACAACCACGGATTAGTGTTGAGGAAGGGCTGGGGGTTGTGGGGTATGATTTTGGACTAATTTGGACGAACCTGTCACTTGGCCGGAAAACTTCAAACCAAGATTCGAAGAGTTTCGGCCTTATTCGAGGTAAACCAATGGGTGCAGTGGAAAGAGGAGGGTGAGGGGGGCCTGTGGTGTTAATCTCAGGGTGAACGACATAGATTGTGTTCACCGCCGGCAAGGATTTTAGGGGCGGCGCGGATTAGGGTTTGAGGAGAAGGGGTGGGGTGGAGAAGACGATGCAAATGGGGGTAGGGGGGAAGGGTTCGGACACTTAAATACTAAGAACCTCGTCATTTCCGGACAGTTGGATTGATGAGATCCAACGGTCCTGATCCAAGGACCCCGAAACGACGTCGTTTCATTTAAAAGGGGGGCAGACCGGGTAGGGACTTGGGCTGGACTAAATCGAGATGCTTGGGGCGTTTGGGCCAACGGATTAAATGCAAAAGTGGCCCAAATTTGGCCGTTAATAACCACTCCCTCTACATTCTTTTTAATAATAATTTTTCCATTTTTCATTTTGCAATCTTGTATTTTTTGTATTTATTTTTCTGATTTTTACAAAGATGTGAAATTAAACTAACAATTAAGCTAAAACCAATTAATGCCTAAAATTAACTTAATACGACCGTTTCACAATTAAAATAATAAAATGCAAAAGTGAACTATTTTTGTCATTTTCTTCATATCCTATTCTAAAACAAATTAATTCCTAATTAATACTAAAGTATAAAATTAAATCCTAAGTGAGAATGCATATTTTATGTATTTTTGTATGAGTTAACGTGTATTTTTGTATGAGTCACACAGTCGACACTTTTGTTATGACTTTTAACCAAAATTTCAACTTAAAAAGCAGAAGTCATTTATTTCATGCTTAAGTTTTTTCAACAAAAATGTACTTAAAATTCATAATAAAAGACACAAACATATTTGTATGAACAAAAGTGAAATAAAAAAAATACTTAATGTATATTCACAAAATACAAATTATGTGCAACCGATCTAATCAAAAAATTCACACACAGTCTCTTCAAAATCTCCATAATCATGTCCTTGTTGTTCTTCTGCAATTTCATAGCCGCTATCTTTTTTTCACTTTCCATGAGCCCAAAGATTGGCAGCCAATTCTCTCCTGAAGGTCAATGACTGACTTTGATCGAAATTGAAGATATCTTCTTTATTCAACCGCATATCAATTAACTTAAGAGCAAATACATCACAATCAACACTACAAAAAGAACATGAAAAATAGTTAACACAAGGATAAAAAATAATAAACATAAGATGCATGGTAAAACATATGCGAAACACGTACTTGTTAGTCTGCTGCGGTGAGGTCATCCACTTAATTTGAAATTTTTCCACAGGACTAGCCCCATAAAATTTATTGTGTGCCCCAAATTCCAAGCATTTGAGACAGTGTGGGATCAACCGGTCATATTTTCTGACATGTTCAACCGCACGCTCATATGTTACATTGCCCATGGAATCATACACATACATAATTTTATCTTTAAAGTCCAGAATTTTAAAAAAGTAGTGCGTAGATCTCTCGCCCGTCATTGGCTTAAGTCGAAATGGAAAGAATACTTTTCTGGCAGAAGCCCATGAGATACCACAGGAAAGGTCGAGGCCTTTTACGTAGTTGGCCATCTTTTCATTTGTTGATTCTTCCTCAAACCAACTAAAGTCTGTAATGACCGAATAACCGCTTCTTCTTCTTCTTCTTCTTGAGCCTGTTGTTTGGATATCCTCTTTCTCTTTGATTTGCTCTCTTTTTGATCCTCCATTCTCTTTTACTTCCTTTTTCTAATTTTATCCATCTGTTCTTCTGAAGGATGAATACCAGCCAGCTTAGTCATATACTGATCAAAAATTAAATCTGTTACTGCAAATCTTGATTTTGGATAAGCTGGAAGGTGATAGCAATATTTTTTGCGCAAGTAATATATGCCCACATCCATATGCTGCAAATAAACAACAACAAATGATAACATGTGAAAAAACTACAAACATCATGACAAAAACTTAAGCCTATTCAGTTTGAAGTGTTAGAAAATAATCTAAAAAACTTCAGCATGTTTGATTTAAAAGTTTTGAAAAAACTAGAGAATGCATGTCAAAAACTTCAGCACGATTTGGCTGAAGTTTTAGCAAATAAGCTAAAAAACTTCAGCATTTTAGTATAAATAAAGCTGAAGTTTTCCAAATTACAGTACACAAACTTTACTATAAAAAATAAGCTGAAGTTTTGGGAAATACAGTTGAAAACCAATTCAAAAAACAAACATAATAACTTACTTCATCTGCAAGATCAGAGTTAGGATCCATAAGCTCGGTAAAGAATGATTTTCGAATATCAATTCCAGCTAATATGAATGGATTGGAATCATATTCACTGGCATCTATCTTCAACCACTCTGTAAATCTTTGCATCAATCCACTGTCTTGATTAACATAATGGAAGGGACACCTTCGTATATTCTTTCCTACTTTCCAATCTTGCACCCTTTCCTTTCGTTTATGAACTACGTAAGGATATCTCAACCAAATACTCTCCATACGAATCCTTTTTCCTATTTTATCTGGTTTTCCTTTTGCTTGCTCTTCATGCTGTTCCGTCACAACTAACTGCTGTTGTTCAGCAGCAGGGGGAAAAACAACAGCCATCGTGGCAGATGCTTGACCAACTCTCTGCTGTTCACGACATTTTTGTGTCTCTTCACGAACAACAACAGCAACAAAATTACCTTCTGAAATAGTCCCTTATGTACTACTAAGTGAAAATGAACATAAATTGAAGTTGGGGATATCACTGGTATCACACATAGGAGAACTAGAAATCTTCCTTCTCTTAGGTTTGGGAAGAAGTTCCGATGCATCAGATGAGATCTGCAAAAGCAAGGAAAATATAAACATAAATAAAATTGATAGAAAACACACATTAGGCAAAAAAAATAGATTGTAATCGAATTGCAGAAAATAACTACCTGGTCTAAGTGTTGCGACACAGATGGTGTTTGCATTCCAACAGATCCTGTATCTTCATGCAAAAAAAAATAATACTGACTAAATTTTATAAAGTAATACCAATACACTTCACACCCATCTGTGAGGCAACAAGTGTGAATATATGTATTTCTCCTTTTTCATATAGTTGTATAAGCTCACCAAATTCTTTTTGAGCTGCCTTGAGTCTTTCTGAAAAGTCATTCAAAAACATAAAAACGAAAATAAAGTATGTAAAATTTCAAACTGTAAAAAATATACTTCGATCAAATATAATAAATTCATGATCTATAGAATACCTTGACATTTGTCTTCTACTGTGGTTTCCCCAGGCTACATGCCTTTGTCGATATCAGCATTTCCAGCTTCAGTCAATTGTGAACCAACATCGAGGAACATTGGATTATTCTCTGGAAGGTTTTTCTCAACTCTACCTTCATTTAATTCAGCATCATCAGAGAGTTTTTGAGTTGTGTCAATTGAGGCACAACTAGTTTCAATTTCCACATATTCATAAAGAGGGGGAATAGATCAACTAGTTTTTCTATATATATAACATAGAAAAAATTTATACATGTAGTGAAAATTTCATTACAGGATATTATAAAAAAACAGTTAAAACTTCAACTCTAAGAAGGCTGAAGTTAGTCAGTCACAAACAAAAACTTCAGCTCTAGAGCTGAAGTTCGAAAGTTACAAAAATAAAAACTTCAGCTCTAGAGCTGAAGTTCACCAGTTACAAACCAAAACATTCAACAAAAAAATATGTTGTAGTTTTTACAAAAAACACAAACACATGAAACAAAACTTCAGCTCCTATCTAAGGTATCATTGAAATATTATAAACTTCACACTTTGTACCTGTAGTAACAATTTCCTGTGTATCACCACCTAGAAGTTCTTTGTAAATAGCTAGTAATCCTGCATACCGATCGTCTTTCCCAATAGTGCTAGACACATCACTCGCTTTCACTTCTAAAGTACAAACAGGTGCTTGATCTCCATCGCCAAACAAATTGCCTTTTCCAATATCACTTTCCAAAGCACACTCGGTGCATGTTTTTCAGTGCCAACAACTTGATCATCTGCACCTTTCTCAATTGTTAACTCTTCATCATTTCCATCTTTACTCTGTCTACAAACACTGGATTGTTCCTCTCCACCTTGTTGTTGAACATGTTCATCGCCTTCAACAGTCGCTTCCTTATGTGTAGCATTATCATCTACGACTTTACGCAATGCATCACGAGCAATATGTTCTTCAGTCACAACAACTTGATTACTTCCAATATTCTCAGTTGATAACTGTGCTTTATCATTTCCATCTCTGCTCAATCTATCAGCACTGGAACATTCCTCTTCAACTTGTTCTTGAACATGTTGATCGCCTTCAAAAGCCGATGGATGTTCGTAACAGTCGTTCATCCTATCATATTCTCGATGGTTACTCAAATCAAAATTTCTCTCGTCCATTCCATTTGATTTGTTGACAATCGTAAACAACTGTTCAAACTTCTCATCGAAATATTCCTAGAAAAAAATTACTAACAATGATTAATCTGAATAATATCAGCAGAAATAAAAAGACTTCTCTTAAATTAGCTTACCTTCACTTTTACAAAAACTGCATCCACAATAGCAGATCAATCCTCCTTTTTAAACTTATCGAAAACTTCGTTCACGATCGTGCTTCTTTCTTTTTCTGCATGCCTTTGAACCTCCGTCGTTAACCTCTAGAATAGATACACAACAAAAATTCAGATATAGAAGAAAACTTCAGCTCAAAAACATACTGTACTTTTACAAAAACAAAACCAAAAAACTTCAGCTCAAAACTTACATAACATATTGTCTCAAGTAATTCATTGTCATCAAAGTAAGATGTAGAACAGGTAGAACGACTCTGGGTACGAGATGATTCGCCAATAAAAGGAGTTCGATTCGGTTCTTTTGATCGATTCCGACTACGTGGTGATTCACCAATGACATGAGTTCGATTCGCTTCTTTTGATCGACTCAGAGTACATGGTGATTTACCAATGATAGGAGTTTGATTCGCTTCTTTTGATCGACTCAGAGTACGCGGTGATTCACCAATTGAAGGAACTGCATTAACTACCTTTGAACTAATCTGGTTGCATGGTAATTGTCCAATTAAAGGCATTGAATTCAATTCCTCTTCTGTAGGAATTATATCCAATACCCTAAAGTCGCAATATCTCTGTTTAATATAAAAAAGTATATTATGATGAGAAAAAAACTAATACATCAACATATTAACACAAAGACAAAAAAAAATTAACTTACTTCGTGAGTACTGAACATATGATAAAGTTCGGGAAATTTAGGCTCTCCCACACATACATAACGTAACATCCTGGGGACCTGAGGGGTATCAAGGTACTCATCCTCTATTATATACTTCTCCCGAACATCTGGAAAGCGCTCATAGAACCAAGCACATAACGGATATGGAAATCCACCAAGTTTATACTCAGTTGTATGTAATTTGTTCTGCTTGTCCAATGCATGTTTCAGTGAATAAATGAGCTTCTCATAAGCCACATTACCCCAAGGATATTCAACACAAACCTTATCATCTTCAACAATAGATTCATACTCCTCCATCATAGAAGACTCGGTATTTTTCCCAAACAAAATAAACTCTATAACAAGAATTTTCATAAGCTTAACAGCATCATCATCACTCTCGCATACGTGTACGTGATTCACAACATTCTTTGGAATTTCATTGCGAGTCATAAAACTTCGAATGTCCTTCAAAGTCACACCCTTGGATTTACCAAAATAGCGCTTCAGAATATTGCTCTCTCGATTAATTGGTTTTTCAACATTATGTACTGTGATCCGCAAACCACACATAATGTGAAAGTCTTCAAGGGTGAAGGAAACATCATGGCCAAAAATCTTGAAACTAATGGAGTCTCGATCATTCATGAATATTCGAGAAAGACACAGACAATGAACCAACTTCATGCTGCATTTGAAATTCTCCATAGCCATAATGTATCAAAATGTACTATTATTAAGCTTATCCCGTTGTGTAGGAGTCAAGAAAGTTGCAATTAATTTCTTCAAATCATGGTTCCCCTTCCAGTAACCCTTAGAGTTAAACCAATCTCCAAACTCAAAATATCTTTGCCCTGGTCTTGTAGGTGGAGGAGTAGGGACATAAGGACCTGGGGGTATTATAGGTTGTCTAGGTGCTTTAGGTGCTTTGCCTACTTTAGCTGCATTAGGATCTTTAGGTGCTTTAGGAGCCATCTGTTCAAAAAAAAGTAAAAGATACAAAAAATAACATCAGGACATTATCAAAAAGATTAGTTAAAACTTCAATACCTAAGAAGGCTAAAGTTCGATAGTTACAAAGATAAAAACTTCAGCCCTATAGTTGAAGTTCGATAGTTATAAAACAAAAACATCAGCTCTAGAGCTGAAGTTCGATAGTTACAAAACAAAACATCAGCTTTATAGCTGAAGTTCACTAGTAACAAACACAAAAACTTCAGCTCCTAAAGATGGACTTCACCAGTTACAAGCACAAAAACTTCAGCTCCTAAGGCTGAACTTCACCAGTTACAAGCAAAAAACATTCAGCAAAAAAATATGTTGTAGTTTTTACAAAAAACAAAACACAAATTCAAATCCAAAAATAATACCAAAACATGAAAAAAACTTCAGCTCCTATCGAATGTATCATTGAACTATTATAAACTTCACACTTTAATAGTATCATCTATTTAACTCTCAAAATTTTTAAAATTTTGGACGTCTAATCACAAAAGTTTTATAAAATTTTCATCAACAACATAAACACTCGTTCAAAAAACCTAAAAACACAATCGTAAAAGTAAAACTAATGCACTTATCAAACTAAACCCTAAGAAAATATTTTATCATAAATACATGACTATCAAAACCAAAACCAGAAATTAAATTGTAAAATAAAACCCAGAAAGTTAATGCAATGTACCTGTGATTAAATCGTAATGTGGGAACAACGACTGTCACACCTCCTTTTTCCTACACCCTGGAAGGAGTGTATAAGGGAGTTTTTCCAATTAAAGGACAATCGAAACGGGATTCGTTTATTTAAAGATTCAGAGTCGCCACTTGGGATAATTTATGGTGTCCCAAGTCACCGGTTCGAAACCCAAATCGAGGAAAAGATTGACTCTGTATTGTAGCCTGCGAACCAGAAATCCGGGTAAGGAATTATGTTAACCCGGGAGAAGGTGTTAGGCATTCCCAAGTTCCGTGGTTTTAGCACGGTCGCTCAACTGTTATATTCAGCTTAATTATCTGATTTTAAACAATTATGAACCTATGTGCAAATTTTAACTTTTAACCGCTTTTATTCAATATTTAAAGAGGATTGAGCGTCGTTTAAAACATGTCTTTGGATCGCGCCACATGAAATGCACCCGTAATCCTAAACATATTTTATTCAATGTTTTAAGATTTGATTAGGGTCACATAAAATGCACACCCGAGTTTAGGAAGGTAAATTTTAAAATAGCGCGCCCGAAGCAACTACGCACTTTCAACTTTGTAAGGGCCATGTAAATTTCACCAGGTGGCACGCCTCGATTTCTAAGGTAAAACAAGATTAATTATACGAGGGCCATGCCATGGTCATTTTTGTTCGGTACAACATACCGAATTGAAATTGGGTCACATGAAATGCACACCTGAATTTGGGAATTATGTATCATGACTATGCCATGGGAATCGTACCTATAGCCACGATGATTTATTAATAATCATGCCTAAAGCAAACTACAGTGTTCGAAGTTGTTTAATTATCTGCTAAGTTTGAGATTATTGTAGTTCTCGAAGGTTACGGGGGTAGAATTTATGGAAAAGTAAGATTGATTATTAGGGACTGCCTGATGTATCAATTATACCGAGTATAGTTTTATAATGCTACAAGCAGATAAGTCCTAACTATCCATTCTATTTTATCTAGACTTAATTCTTGATGAAGAAAGTTAATGGAATAAAATGAAAGGTCATGCTAAAATCCAACGTGATCTCTACCAAATCATATAGTGTCTCATTTAAACTTTCCATTTCGTGATTAAGCTCACACCCAACGTAAAGTAATAAGAACCTCCAAATCATGACAAGAACAACTATTAATCAAAATATGAACTTGGGGAAAGATTGATTCAAAACATAGTAGCATCTGTCATTGATGAAACAGAGAGCAATAAATCACTCATACTTGCATATTAATTCAACAGTTTAACACACCATGAATCAGATGATTTAAACAAAGAGAATCGCTACTTTATCTCAAATGAGCCTACCGTATATATAGCCAGATGAATCCTTATTTTCTGGTGGCTCTAATCTATGAGAGTCCAATGCAAATTTCATTCACTAGTAATAATTTCATGAATTCAAGCGGATGAACATCATTAAACTATTGAATCGAAATTAGCTTAGACAATGAACCAATTTTTAAATCTCCCAAAGTTTGAAATTAAAGCAAGTTGAAGATTCTGCACATGCTAATAAACCAAAACACATAGCTAATTAGTGGACATACAAACAAACTGAACCTATGGCATGGTATTTGAGCACAACGAATGATTTCAAACTCAAATTTTCAGTTCAAAACAAATAGTCAAAGCTAGATGTCGGCAAACATAGCAGATGTAGACCAATCCAGTGATTAAATACAGTGAATGCACGAATTGGAAATTAATATAACACGAACAAATCAAATTTATATTTATGAATTTGGTAGACAACTAAATAAAATCTGACATACCTAATTATGCAGGAATCAACTTAGAAATGCCACATAAAGGCAGAAGAAGAGGAGCACAAACCCAGCAAACAAATCCCAGCAACAACAAACAGAGAACATCAGTGAGCCCAAACAAAAACACTTCTAACAGCTTGAAGAACCTTTAAATTTCCAGAAGTACCAAATGAAGGAGCAAGGCTTCAACATGCATTGAGACCGAAATCAACAATTCGAAATCAACCACATCTATAGAAACTTAGGAGGAGTGTTTGAGTTTCAAAATTTCAGTAACCCAATGGACTTCAGATCTTCATAAAAAAAAATTCATCTTCTCTTTTGTACTTCCCTCTTCTAGGTCTAGGATCTAAGGATGATTCAGACTTTAATACATGATGCTAATGGATCAGTTAATGATGGATCTAGCTTATTGGATCTCTATTATTCTATTAATGAACATAAATCATTTAAACTTGTATAAAGCCAACAAGATGAACTGAAGGTTCACCATATAAATACTAACATCATATACTCTCTACTAGCAACTACCACATGCTTAACTGAACTGATTTGGACAAAATAATCACAAATAAACAAACAGATCAGAGAAGAACAAAATGGAATATTTTCTATGCTCCAATTCTTCATTTTTCATTTTTCATTCCTCAAATTCACTTTATAACTAAAGGAGTTACAGGGTCGTGTACCTGGAAATAAAAGAAGGAAGCAGAAAAGTGAGGTATCAGCAGTAACAACAGTGAAGTAGAATTCAGCAGCAACAGGTGATCAGCAAACCAATTTCAAACTCAGGAAATAATATACAGCAGCCCAGAAATCAGTTTTGATCGAACAACAAACCAGATTCAATCAACTTTCGATGAAATTGACTCAAAATCAGGGGGGCAGTGAATAAAAATGCAGAATATCTCTATGTATATGAATTCAGTCTCTATATCTCCCTCTCTTAGGTTTGTCTCCCTTCTCTTAGGTTGGTATCTCTCTCAGAAAGTTTTCTTCCTAATCTCCTCAGCTCCTCCCCCACTCTTCTCTTAGATCTGTTCCATTTAAAGCCCAATGATAAACCCTTTTTATTCAAATTGTTTTCACTTTTCAGCCTGTTTATTCCCTCCCATGTGCGCCCCTTTAAACTTTTATTATTAGCCCATGTTGTTTCTGATTTCCCCACCTCAAAAGGTTTTTTAAAAGGGTGTCAGCCTTACTGTCATCTTCAATTTTTTAAACCTACCCTATGTTCTTCTCTGAATTCCCACCTCTAAAGGTACTTAAAGGCTGTTACTTTCCACTACTGATCCTTTTTTTCAATTTTTAATTAAACCTCTAAAGGTGTTGACAAACTGTCATGTCCACTACCAATCCCTTTGTTTCTTAATTAACTCCAACTAACCACATTACCCTTATGAGGACTATTTACATGTTAAGGTTTCAAAATAGATCCAAAAGAGATGTAGAGATTTTGAAAATGAACTGAACCTGAGTCAAACATACACACATTTATAGAATCATGTAAACCAAAATTCAAACAGAAATTGCAAACAAATTATCATGTTTAACTAAGCAGTAATTTGACATGCAATGTTCACATTTGTTGTTCTCAGCAAATTAAGACACAAACAGACTGAAACTTCATATAATAAAAGGACAAGAAAATGATAAGACCGTGAATTTCAGCCTGTGGGAAAGGGATGGGGAGGAAGATACATAAAAGAAAACATTGAAAAACATCGAAACACTTACCAGAATCGAACCCTTTATTCCGCTCAAAAGATCTTCCTACTCTTTTGGTTGAGACGGGCTCTAATCATATGTTTTTGTTCGATTGAAAACACACTATTACAGCTTATTTCAACCTAAAAATCTTGAAATCTTTACTAAGCAGTGTTTTTGGGGACTCAAGGTTCAACTTTTCGATCTGAAATTCGAAAGGCTCTACGGTGATTCGAGAAAAACTATCATGGGATTTGGGACGAGGGAAGCCTGGTGGTTCAGGGGTGTGATTTTTTGGGGTTGATTGGGTAAGCTAGGGTTTTTTGACTGAACTTCGATTGAAAATTCGAGGCGCTTGGCTATGATTCGAAGAGAGGTGTTTGGATATTTGGAATGGGGAGGTTGAAGGGGCTCCGTAGTGTGAAGAAGGAGGTCATTGGAACCGGCGCCGCCAGGTTTAGGGCGGTGGAGAGGGGCGGCGGCTGCTAGGGTTTGGATTTAGGTCGTCTCTGAAGAGACGAAGGAGACTGGGTAGGGGCTTTAGGGGGGCGGGGTGTGTTACACATATATATACAGGTTGTGGAATTGAATCCAAGCCGTTGGATCAATTGAGATCAACGACGTGGATCAGTTCACTTATGTAAAACGGGGTCGTTTTGGCCGGTTGGGGGATTGGGTCGGTTAGTGGGGTGGACGGGTCGAGTTGCGAGGAAAATACTAGACCGTTCGATCGAATGAAACGAACGGTTCAGATCAACAAACATGAAACGACGTCGTTTAGTCGATGCTGGAGATGGACTGAACCGTTCGATCTAATGAGATCGACGGTTGAGACTTATCAGCTCTGAAACGACGTCGTTGGCTAAGCTGGTGGTGGACCGGGTTTGGACTGGTTTTGGGCCTGGGAATTTAATTAAAACTGGTCCAACTCCTATTTCATTCTCTTTTATTTTCTTTTCAATTTTCTTCCTAATAAAATACAAACCCAAATTTAATTTTGACCAACTTATCTTAAAAATATTAATTAACTCTAAGTAGTAATTATCACAAAATAACTAAACCCCAAATTAAAAGAAAACATAAAATTCGACATTAATTACTAAAATGCAAAGAATATATTTTTTTTTTGATTTTTTTTTACTTTTGCAAAAACACCTAATTATTGATTAATTAAAAAGAATGTCAAATTAAATCCTAAATGCACATGCAACATATTTTTTGTATTTTTCATTAATTTAACCAACGAACATGCACACACAAATGCAAACAATTACAGAAAATATCACGAAAATTCACAAAATTGCACACAAAAAGAAAGATTTATTTGATTTTGAATTTTTAGGAGTGGTTCGTGTGAGGCAAAAATCACGTGCTCACAACGACGACTAGCAGTTGAAAAATCAAAACAACGACGAAAACCGTTTGATTTCAGAGAAGAACAAATCAAAAAATGCGAATAACGGGAGAGAGAGACAGAGACAGTAGAGGACTAGCGCCTACTTGGAGAGAAAGTAGTCTTTTAATAAAGAAGGGCAAAATAGTCTTTTCAAATGGCTTTTAACAAAAAACGGGTACGGGTGCAAACAGAAAGACAAAGCGGCTACAGGTTAAAAAGGGGTGCCCAAATAGGGCGCCCTATGCAATTTTTACGGGGTCACCGGACCCCGTAAATTTCGGGAGAAATCTTGTATATATATATATATATGTATACCTTAAAAATAGTTAATTTAAATCACTTAGCACCCTTAATGCTAAAAGTCTTTAATGCGCTTATTGAACAGAATATTATGCCCCCGTCGCATTAAATTTATAGCACATGAAAAATTGGGGGGTGAACAGGCTGAAGGTCAAAGGGTCCTTTGAATCCGTATACTAGTGTACATTATTGATGAGCCGTATACAGTATTTTCTGCGGCCTTCATAAATCATCAAGTGATAATATCATATATAAAATAATATATAAATAATATCACATATAAATAAAGCAGTTTTCATGCCAAACGAGGCATGAATTTTTTATTTTGTTTTGTTATGTTTTATTTAAAAAAAAAAAAATTAAACATATTGCATTCCTTTGACCTTCCTCTGTGGAAATTGGAATATGTGGCTTTGTAAATTTCTTGGAGAAATTACTTTGAGTTCTTAAGGGGTAAGAATTATTCTTGACCTAAAATAAAAGGAAATGTCATGATTTTAACACTTTAAACTTTTAGAAAAGAAAAATTGTACAATTCAAAAAAAATAAAAATAGAAAGATAAAATATTATACACTATTTTTACCAAAAAATAGTACACTGACATTTGAGGAACTGTTGTTAAACCAAAAATCAAATAAATATGTGTTTAACTTATCATAAGACAGCTAACGAAGATTAACAAGAAGTGCATATACTTGTCCAACTAATAGTTACTCCTTCTGTCTTAAATTATGTGGCACAGTTTGAATTTAATTTGATGATTTTTAAGTTTTTTAAAATAAAATTTACATACTTAATCAGAAAATACGTAAAAATTACTATAAGTCACATGCAATAATTAACTAAAAGGCACAAGAAAAAATCGTGATCAAAGAACAAACTCGTTTGACTCTTGAAATTCAAATGGTGCCATATAAATTGGTAGAAATAATACCTATCAAATAATCTGTCATATCTCATTTTAGTTAAGCATTTAGATGAGGTGACTTGCACAATTTAAAAAAAGATGTGCCCCTTAATCTAATAGGATCAAGAAATGAGGTGAAAAGGCTTCTTCTCCTATTCATTTTTTTTGGGAATACTTACGCTCCTTTCTTTTCTTTTCCTCTTCTTTTATCCATAATCAATTGATTTAAGTACTCTTCCCTAAAATGAGTATCACAAATCTAATAACATGGTTTATACACAAGTGGAAAAAACGTACCGTTACACTAACATTTTGACGTACGCACGTTTCCAAACTTGAATAATTTTACATGAAAAGACCTCATGTCAAAATTACTCAAGCCATATATATAAAGAGTCAAAGAAACCCATCTTTCTTTGATGTAGCCACGCTCACATCTACCAACTGAAGGGGGTCTGGCTCTAATATTATTAGGCCTAACTCAATCCCAAAAGTTAGTTCAAAGGGTAAGAATTGTCCAAACCATATATAGTTATGAGATGTATTGGAGTCAATAATATCATTAAGTTTGAGAGAAAACGAGAGAACAGAGGCTAGGGTTTGAGAGAGAGAGAGAAGCTTTGTATTAGAAAACTGAATTAATCAGCTAACTGAAAATACACTATATATACACATGGGGGCAAAATTGTCAAAAAACGTAAATATCTAGCCTTAAGTCCGTGGGCACTGAATTGGACTGGGGCTAGTGGGCTCAGTCTGAATTGGGCTTGAGTCAGCATTAGGCCCAAAATGAACATGAAGCCCAACATGAACTCGCAGGTGGCAATTTCTCATCATAGTCTAATCGTTCGCTATAATCTCCGTTTAATCAAACCACATACTGTTACAAGAGCCATAATAAAAGAGTAATCAACATGGGGTTCCACTTCTAGAGTTAGCACATCATCTCCATAGCCAAATCCTAGTGATGACTCTTTTTGTTTTACCTGTAATATATATATATATATATATATATATATATATATATATATATATATATATATATATATATATATATATATATATATATATATATATATACACAAATTAAACAAAACAAAAAAAAGTTAGTGTAATCTATTTTAAAAATCATACATACTCAAAATGAAATGAATTTTTATTTTTTTTTTATAAAAAAAAGCAATATAAATTCTATGGATTAGAGAAGTCAAAGGACTAACCTCTGCAACAACTTGACCAGCACTATCTGAAACTTTAAATGATGATTTTTTATCAGTTTGTTGAATCTTATAGCAGCTTCCTATAGATTTTTCACACCCCAAATTGACATTACATATGACATCTTCTGATCTTGAAAAATACTTGCAATTCCTTCTCACTTGAAACCATGGTTTCCCTTTAAATCCACCACTTAAATATCCATTCCAACGACCAAATAATCTTAGCTTCTGGGAAAGAAAAAAAAACAAAGTTCAATTTCCATATTATCAATATCACTACTAAAATACTTAAAAAATAAACTAAGAGTTTTTTTATATTATTTTTACCTCTTTTTTAATGGAGAAGAGAACTTGTCCATAAAGATCCATGAGAAATACTTCATTGCTATTTGTTTCTTGGTAGTTGTCAACTCTAAAAACAATTTCACCTTTGGAATCAAAGACAGTACAACCATTCCCATGGAACACTAGGGATTTCATCCATATGGTAAATATTTCTCTTGTGGATGTTACATAAGGAGAGGAAAAACAAGAAGGAGAATTAGAGTTCTTGAGTGTTTCTGGATGAATTTTGGCCATTGAAAATTAATAACAGCTTGAATGAACAAGATGAAAGGAAGTCTTTAATAATTTAAGGAGCTTTACATTGAGTAAGTTGAGAAATTGTAAGGGTTTATATAATAATATGATGAAGAAGCTGCCCGTACAAATAGGGGTGCGACACAATTTTATCAGTACTTTCGATATTACTGTTCAGTACTTCAGTATGTATGCAAGGGGGATGGCCTTGTCCCACTTACCAAAAAAAGAAAAGAGACGAACTTTATTTTCATATTTTTCTCTTGGAGAATTAATAATTAATAATAAAAGGAAAACCAAACAATTTTTACACAACTTTAAAATCCTAATTTTTGTGAAGTGACTTGTGTGCATTCTCTTTTTAAAAATTTGGATTCATCCTGGAAAGTTCCTCTCAAACTACTCTTTTTCCGATCCCTTCTTTGCATTCTTTTCCTTTTTCCTTGTTACTTATAACTATACTAGTAAATATATCAGTGTTTACTAATCAAAAAGAAATATGGGTAAATAGTAATAAAATATGGTAGAATATGGATAAATAGTAATTGTTAGAATTATTATTATAAGATATCAGTCTTTACTAATCAAAGAAGTAGCCTAAAAGAAATAAAAATTAATTTGTAAACTCATGGTCTTGAGATAATTCATGCGGTGAAACTTTTAAAGTCATCCTTAATATTGGCCATTGAAATATAATTCTTATTCTAGTATTTTATCTCTAGGAATAATATCAAATTTTATGTAATAGCAAAAGTAAGTTTTAACAAAATTTATTCTCAAGGTCGTATAATGAATGATAGTGGACGTAGTATGCTTTGATTAGTTTCATCTTTTGTATATTTTCTGTCGTAACACAATTATTATTATTATTATTTTGGTTTTATCATCATTAATCCCTATCAACAATCAAAAAGTTCTTAAAAATCCAACACAACTTTTAGTTTTCTCTTTCTTTCTTTATATATATATAGAGAAAGAGTAGTAGTAGTTTGTATTTTATGATATTATGTTAAGCAAAAATAAAATAAAGAGAAGAAAGAATCCTCCTCACATAAACAAAAAAAAAAAAAAAATACTTGTAAAACCTCAAAAATTGAGAATACTTCGCACATTTAAAAATAGTATAGGAATACATACATACATTGCAAACAAAAATCCAACACAGCTTTCAGTTTTATATTATATATTATACACTAATAGTTTTTATTTTATGATATTATGTTAAACATATGATATAAAAATTATTTAAAAGAAATAAAAGATAGAACCAATTAAAAAAAAATAAAAAAAAACAATAAAAACATACCACGATGAAATAGAAAGATGAAGAATAAAAATTCAACAAAAACATACATGTGGTTTCCTGGTGATATAGGGAAGTGAAATTGAAGGATGCCCAATTTTTTGTTGCTCGTAATATGCAAGGCATAAGAATTCTACTCAGTTAGATATATTTTTTGCGCTATTTATGAAGAAGAATGTTTCTAATGGAAAATGGGATGGAGAGAAGGATTAGTTCGAACTTTTAATTACTATCATTATTTTCATGATGGTAACGTTCCATCTATTGCAGCTGTTGCATTCTATTTTTTAAAAATAATTTATGATTGGGCCGTTACATCTTCAGCCATAACCCTCCATAAAGAGGTGTAAGTTATGGGGGGTGAATTTTTTTAAAATAAGATTAAAAGGAAAAAATGAAATAGAAAGTAAAAAAACAAGGAGAATAAAGATAAATAGAATCCCTACACAATGAAAGATGTCACATCACCTTTCCTATTCCCAACTTTATATATATATACTTAGTAGTATTACTTTTTGCGGGATATCGGTCTTATGACTCATTATAAATATTCTTTTAGTTTTGTAATCTTTTTTTTTTTTAAATAGGAGATCAACTAAAAAGAACAAGGAGAACGGTTAATAAAATATTCTTGTAGGATCATTTTCGTCTATTTAAATTGTAATTGGTCATACAAAATTAATTATTTTCTCGTGGGTGGAAATATTTCGTATCAAACCCTCATATTATCAAATGTATCTAGGTACTATGAACATTTAAGATTATCCCTAAATCAACAAGCATGTTTGACACAATGAATTTAATGATCGAAATATAAGAGGAAGAAAATAATTCTACATTTTAGGAAAAATAAATGAATTAATTATATAAGAGATCTTGCTCTTACTGTAATAAAAGGTGCGAAAATAGGTGAAAAGCAAATAAGTTGCTTACGTGGTAAAGGTGATAGTAGTTTGGTTTACTTTTGATTTGATAAAGAAAGACAACTTTGTGTTTAAAAACTAAAAGTTCTTTAAAAAAATTGGGACGAAGATGGCCTTAAATTTCAGAGCTGCCCTTTGGATAAAACTAAAAGATGAGGATTAGCCGATTGAATAAAGATGACAAATTTGATACAAAGAGCTTAATAATTTTTTTATGTAAAAAGTAATGTATGAAATTTGGCCAATCGTTTTTCCACCTGCCCTGCTGTGATTTTCTTAAATAAATCAAAAAGGAAGGGAGGGGAAACTAGAAGAACTATTATTCTAAGTAAAAAAGAAAGCAATCGAAGACTTTGAACATATGCGCCAAATAAAAAACATTATATTGATGCCATGAGGAAGTATTATCGCTGATTATATTAGTAAATATATAGTAGTCCTTGATTAATTGCTTGATTGCATCATTTGCATGCTTATCACTTGGAGGATGAATTATTAGGTCTAATCATAACCGATAGTGACCAAGTAATAAAGTACGGATTTAAGTTATGTGCACTGACAGTATAAATATTTTTTATACTATTATTATAATTTGATTTATTATAATAAATTCTCACTTAATTTTTCGGAATCATCATGTCAAACTTGATAGAAGGAATTACCAATGGGTGTAGATTAATTTTACCTAATTATGTAAAAAAATTCAAAAAGAAAAAGATAGGATGCTTTCTTAACTAGCCTAGCGTACTATAAATCTACAGAGAACAAGAGCCCGATCAAGATATCCTTTTCATTTTTTTATACACCTTTCTTTTTAGTTGCTCCTCTTTTTAGGGATCTAATGTAGGGTTATGCATGGATCGGATCGGATCAGATTTAGCACATTTCGGATTCTAGAAAATACAATTCGAATCCGATCCGAATTAATATCGGATCAAATCAGATTTTAAAGTTTGGATCGGATCGGATTTTCGGATTTTAGATCGGATTATTATGTTAGAAATTATAATAGAATATGAGACGAAATAATTAGGCCTTGATAGTGTAGTCACTGTCCTTAAGGAATTTAAGCCTCCCAATTTCGTTGCTGCAGGGATTATGACATAATTCCTCCAGGATTTTACAAAGCCTCTGAAATCCGAGTTTCAACAATTAACTCGAATTTCCCACAAGAACGAAATAGTGTGAGTTGTAGAAAATAAGTAGAAGAGAAAGAGATGAAAGTTTCAGATAATATCGTTTTGGAGATGAAATAGGTATTTATAATATCTCTAGGAGTCTTGTTGGAATTAACAGACTCATCTCTTCATAACAAACACCTTTTAAAACCAATAGCCACCTTCTTTTAAATTTAAAAAAAAATATTAAAACATTTTTTTTCTGAAATTAAAAAAGCTAAAAACGTTTTTAATTAATCAAATAATGGGTGGCTAAAATATTAATTCGGGCTACTTAATTGGCCCAAAGCCCAAGTGCCCAAGTGCTCAAGCTTGACTATTAATAATATAGTCAAATTCCAATTTCCCTCCAAAACACCCTCAAAATATTTAAACTATATAAGACAAAGAATTCTTTTAAACACCTCTTCCTTTCTTTCTTTTTCCAATGAGGGACAAACAACCTCTTCTCAAATACTCCCATCAAACACTAACTAATCTAACATATTATGCCTCAAAGTTGCAAACTCATATGTATATTTTCTTTGTAAAAGAGGCAATACAGTAAGAAAAATTCATGTTTATGCAATTATGAGAGTACTATAGTGCCAATATAGCTAAATCGAGCAATTGTAAAGGTAATAACTTGAAGGAAGATGTAAATGAAGTACTGACTATCCGAAATTAAAGTTTAGTATTTATACATACCCTAATAACTTCGGATTTCGGAGCGAATCGGATTAAAATTATACCAATCCGAATCAGATACGAAATCCGAAATTTTAATAACCACAATCTGAAATTCGATGCAATTCGAAATTGAACGGATCGGTTCAAAGTTCGGAAATCCAATCCAAATGAACAGTCCTAATCTAATGGTCTTAGACAATATAAATTGTTGATCTTCTAGCTACTTCAAAAACATTTTCAAAATGCCCTAAAAATTCGAGCATCCACTAACTATTCAGAATAAGACAGCAATATCGTCAGCTATTAAACGTGGCATTCTGGGAACTAAACTGTTATCACTACTTTAGGAAATTCCATTCAAAGCCATATATAGACTATGACTGGATAGTAAGACAGAATAGGTGAATTTTTTAAAAGTTCGGATAAGTCTATATTATATATATACTGCTAGTTGATACATGCACACTGGCTAGTTCTAACAACTTTGTGTTTGACGTACCAACTTGCAATTTTTTTGCTGATTCACCAAGATTAGGTACAAATCCACCTTAGCCTAGAGTTTCTTATTAAAGAATGAAATAGTATGTTTATTTGCATGCTGTCATCGTTTGAGGAACTATGTAATGTTGTCTTTTAATTAGGTCCTCGTGTGCATGCATGTCGTCATTTATAAGCTTAGTTAGTTAACTTACGTGCGGAATCATTTATTTTTAGTGATTAATTTTTATACCATGATACTGTAAAAAAAATTATATTATCAGATTATGTAGAAGATAAATAATCTTATATAGAAAGTGAAATGCGTAACCTGAAAAAATAATGTAGGTTATCTACTATGACACATAAAAATAATGTGGAAATTCTAAACTGACATTGTATCCAAATTAAATCTTTCTTTTTAGTCTCTGTTTTCTGACTTGTCAATCTATCCTACTAAGCAAGCATTGCTTTACAACAAGCTACCTAACTGCTCCAAGCATCAGCATACCATATTTGGAGCTCCTAATGTTTCCTTTTTGGTTAGTTGAACCACCAAATTTGAAAAGGGTAAAAAGTGTAAGCAGAGAAATCCAATGTGTAAAGAATAAACTATATGTCGATGCTTACACAAACCAAGAGCAATGAGCTTACTGCTTATTTAATTACTTTTAACAAACGAGCATATTCAACTTGTAATAAAAGAAACTGGATGTGTTGCTTTATATAAAACAAGAGCAATTAGCCCATTGCTTATTATAATTATAACCATTAAAGTATAAATCCCCAAGTAATTGATAAGTATTTCTTTGACTTTCACTCTTTGTATCCTTCCTCGAATCTTTCTGCTGGTCTTGTAGCTACTAACTAATCCGATAGTCTTCAGCCAAAAAAAAAAATAAAACACTAATTCGATTTTGGAATCAAAAGAGGGCAGCCCGATGTACTAAGCTCCCACTATGCGCGGGGTCCGCGGAGCCGGACCACAAAATGTGAAATTTAAACAATCAATTAAAAAAAAGTGTACTTAGAACAATTCAACTTGACAAGACAAATGAGCTCTGGTTATGTCAATGCCCGTCTTTGATTTGTGATTGTAGTCCCAAGTGTGGTTATTTAATCTTTAGCCCCAACTTTCATTGTGTTGTTTTACAAAATACCGAGTTAAGAATAAATGAAAGATAGAAGAGGACGATTGCTTGGGTTTGGATTAAAATTAAAAACTGTTTACAAATCATTTTAGGCCCATACCCATAATTCTTCAACAATATATCATGGCTTCGCGACTGTATACCCATAGTTTCTTATGGGCCAAATTTGAGTGGACTTATGGAATTGGGCTTCAGTTTATAACCCTAAAATTACACAAATAGCCGGTCAGATTAAATATTTACTTTTATAGCCGGTATACATAGATTATAAATTGATTATACATAATTTATATATTGTACATAAATTATATATATACATACATATAATATATATATATATATATATATATATATATATATATATATATATATATATATATATGTATGCATATATATATATATTATATGTATGCATATATATATATATATATGCATACATATAATATATATATATATGCATACATATATATATATATATATATATATATATATATATATATATACATACATATAATATATATATGCATACATACATATAATATATATGTATATGTATATATATATATGTATATGTATATGTATATATTGAAAATAAAGAATCAATATATGTATATATATACATATATATATATATATATATATATATATATATATATATATATATATATATATATATATATATATATATAATATTCGCCGGCTATTTTTAGTTTAAGAAATTAGGCGAACGGCTATTTTGGTATATGCCCATAGTATATGGGCATATACTTCGCCGAATACATATATGCCCATAGTATAGTACAAATTATATATATATACATACATATAATATGCCCATAGTATATGGGCATATTTTGGTATATGCCCATAGTATATGGGCATATACTTCGCGACTGTATACCCATAGTTTCTTATGGGCCAAATTTGAGTGGACTTATGGAATTGGGCTTCAGTTTATAACCCTAAAATTACACAAATAGCCGGTCAGATTAAATATTTACTTTTATAGCCGGTATACATAGATTATAAATTGATTATACATAATTTATATATTGTACATAAATTATATATATACATACATATAATATATATATATATATATATATATATATATATATATATATAATATTCGCCGGCTATTTTTAGTTTAAGAAATTAGGCGAACGGCTATTTTGGTTAATTCTTCAAAATTCGATTCAATTCTACTGGATTATGGTCCATATGGAAGAGTTCGGGGAAATAAATTTAGAACTGATTAGTGAATTTTACTTTAGTGAATTTAGTAAAAATTTTATGTGGCGCTCAGTTTTGCGTCACTCATTGAATTTATAACAACTTTCAAAAAAAAGTTTAACCAATAACCAATTTTTAGATAACTTCAGATACATACACTTTTCTCTTCTTATTTACTGTTATTTTCTTCTTCTTTGTGCTTAGAGATTCTTCTTCCTCTTCTTAGTTGCAAAACGAGTTTCTTAAATTTGTTGTTGTTTTAATAATTTGATGATTGAGATTTATTCTTTATGATATTTGAAAGTTATATTTCAAATTTGAGCTCATCTAGAGTAGATTTATGCATTGAGTCGTGTACTGGCCGGGTCGTCACATCCTCTCCCTCTTAAACAAACGCTCCTCGAACAAGTCAAGAAACATACCTGAAGTCTCAAATAAGTGGGGATATCTGCTCCGCATCTTCCGTCGGTCTCCCAGGTAGCCTCCTCCACGGGCCGACCTCTCCACTGCACTTTCACTGAAACTATATCTTTTGGCCTCAACTTTCGAACTTGGCGGTCCAAAATAGCTGCTGGCTCCACATCATAAGTCAAATCACCATCCAACTGAACCGTGCTGAAATCCAGAACATGAGACGGATCCCCAATATACTTCCGAAGCATAGAAACATGAAATACCAGATGCACACTCGACAAGCTGGGTGGCAAAGCAAGCTTATAAGCCACCTCCCCAATCCTCCGAAGCACCTCAAAAAGCCCAATGAACCGAGTACTCAATTTACCCTTCTTCCCAAATCTCATAACACCCTCCATGGGTGAAACCTTCAACAGAACCTTCTCACCAACCATGTAGGACACATCTCGAACCTTCCTGTCAGCATAACTCTTTTGTCTCGACTGCACTGTACGAAGCCTCTCCTGAATCACCTTCACCTTTTCTAAAGCATCCTGCACCAAGTCTGTCCCCAATAGCCTAGCCTCACCTGGCTCGAACCAACCAAATGGAGATGTACACCACCTCCCATACAAAGCCTCATATGGATCCATCTCAATACTCGACTGGTAGTTGTTGTTATAAGCAAACTCTGCAAGCGGTAGAAACTGATCCCATGACCCTCCGAAATCAATGACACAAGCACGCAACATGTCCTCTAATATCTGAATAGTACGCTCGGACTGCCCGTCCATCTGAGGGTGAAAAGTTATGCTCAACTCAAACTGAGTACCCAACTCTCGCTGCACAGACCTTCAAAACTGTGAAGTAAACTGAGTGCCCCTATCTGAAATGATGGAAACTGGGACACCATGCAAACGAATAATCTACCGGATATAGATCTCTACCAACCGCTCTGAAGAATATGTAGTACACATAGGAATAAAGTGCGTGGACTTGGGCAGCCAATCCACAATCACCCAAATAGCATCGAACTTCTTCAAAGTCTGTGGAAGTCCAACTACAAAATCCATAGTGATCCTATCCCACTTCCACTCTGGAATATCCATCTGCTGAAGCAAGCCACCCGGCCTTTGATGCTCGTATTTCACCTGCTGACAATTGAGACACCGAGCTACGAATCCCACAATGTCTTTCTTCATTCTTCTCCACCAATAATGCTACCTTAAATCCTGATACATCTTCGCGACATCCGGATGAATGGAATACCGCGAGCTATGGGCCTCCTCCAGAATCAACTCCCGAAGCCCATCTATATTGGGCACACAAATCTGGCCCTGCATCCTCAACACCCCATCATCACCAATAGTCACAACTCTGGCATCATCGTGCTAAACTCTGTCCTTAAGGACAAGCAAATGCAGATCATCATATTGACGCTCTCTGATATGATCATATAAGGAAGACCGAGAAACCACACAAGCCAATACCCGACTGGGCTCCGAAATATCTAACCTCATGAACCGATTGGCCAAGGTCTGAACATCAACTACATGAGGTCTCTCCCCAACTAGAATATATGCCAAACTCCCTATACTCACCATCTTTTGGCTCAAAGCATCGGCCACCACATTGGCCTTTCCCAGATGGTACAATATAGTGATATCATAATCCTTTAGTAACTCCAACCACCTCCACTGCCTCAAATTAAGATCCTTCTGCTTGAACAAGTGTTGGAGGCTATGATGATCATTAAACACCTCAAATGACACACCATACAAGTGAAGCACCCTTCTGAGTCAACTTGGTCAAGGGCGATGCGATAGATGAGAATCCCTGAACAAACAGGTGATAATAACCGGCCAAACGAAGAAAGCTGCGAATCTCTATGGCTAAGGACGGTCTGGGCCAACTCTGAACCGCCTCTATCTTCTTTGGATCAACCTAAATACCCTCGCTGGACACCACGTGCCCCAAGAAAGCCACTAAACTGAGCCAAATCTCACACTTGGAGAATTTTGCATAAAGATTCTCCTCCCTCAATCTCTGCAACACAACTCTCAAATGCTCCGCGTGCTCCTCCCGACTACGTAAATACACCAGAATATCATCAATGAAGACTATGACAAACAAGTCGAGATAAGGCTGAAACACGCTGTTCATCAAATGCATGAACGCTGCTGGGGCATTGGTCAGCCCAAAAGACATCACCAAGAACTCATAATGACCATAACGAGTCCTGAAAACTGTCTTAAGAATATCCGAGTCCCTGATCTTCAACTGGTGATAACCTGAACGAAGATCAATCTTGTAGAACAGTCTCTCTCCCTGAAGCTGGTTGAATAAATCATCAATGCGAGGCAAAGAATACTTGTTCTTAACTGTTACTTTGTTCAATTACCTATAATCAATGCACATCCTCGTAGTGCCATCCTTCTTTTTCACAAATAGAACCGGTGCACCCCAAGGTGACACACTACGCCGAATGAACCCCTTATCAAGGAGTTCCTGAAGCTGCTCCTTTAACTCCTTCAACTCCGCTGGTGCCATACGATACGACATAATAGAAATGGGCTGAGTGCCCGACACTAGGTCAATACCAAAGTCAATATCCTTGTCCGGTGGCATGCCTGACAGGTCTGCGGGAAACACATCGGGAAAATCCATCACAACTGGAACATAATCAATACTGGGAGTCTCTGAACCGACATCCCTCAGAAAGGCTAGATACGAAAGACAACCCTTCCTAACCATACGTTGAGCCTTTAAGGATGAGATTGCCCTACTGGGAACATAATCAATCACACCTCGCCACTCAATTCGTGGCACACCCGGTATAGCCAATGTGACTATCTTAGCATGATAGTCCAGAATAGCATGACACGGAGATAGCCAACCTATGCCCAAAATAACATCGTAGTCCTACCATGCTCAATAGTAATAGATCCACTCGGGTCTCCAAACCCCCAATAGTCACCACACACGACCAGTACACACGGTCTACAACAAAAATATCACCCATCGGGGTAGATACATGAACATGTGAAATAAGATACTCACGGGGTGTACCCAAATAACGAGCAAAGTATGATGACACATAAGAAAAGGTGGAACCAGGATCAAATAATACAGAGGCATCTCTGTGGCAGACTGAAACAATACCTGTAATAACAGCATCGGAAGCAATAACATCGGATCTAATTGGAAGTGCATAGAAACGGGCCTGACTGCCACCTGATCGACCTCCCCTCTAGGGCGATCCCTAGCTGACTGAACTCCAGCCCTAGCTGGCTGGGTGGGTGATGATGAAGTAACTGGAGTTGAAGCCGATAACTGACCCCTCTGCTGAGATGGAATCGCGAGACGACGAGGATACTGCCTCCACATATGATCCATCTTTCCACACTCATAGCAACTCCCAGGTGCTGGAGAAGTCGACTGAAGGGAACCCCTCATACCAAAATGACTAGCAAATGCACATGGCATAGAAGAGCCCTGAACTGATGGATCATGGGACGAACTCTAAGCTGGGAGGGCACTGAGTGATGACTAGCCCTGATGAGAACTGTGAGAACCATGACGCCCCATGATAACTTGGGCAAGCAGGCTGAGCATGCTTGAATGGACGGCCTCTGCCGTGCTGGGACTGACCTCTCGATGGAGCACTACTATAACTACCAGATCCTCGAGGCCTCTTGGCCTCCCTCTCCTCTCGCTCCTAGCGACGAACAGACTCAATCTCACGAGCAATATCCACAACCTCCTCGAAAGTAGCACCAGTCACCCTCTCCCTGGTCATGAGAATATGAAGCTGATAAGTAAGGCCATCAACAAACCTCCTAATCCTCTCTCTATCTGTCGGAACCAACCAAATAGCATGACGAGCTAACTCGGAGAACCTCATCTCATACTGCGTCACAGTCATCTCTCCCTGACATGACCACTCAAACTGCCTGCGCAGCTCCTCTCTGCGAGACTACGACACATGTTTCTCCAGAAAGAGAACGGAGAACTGCTGCCAGGTAAGGGGTGCTGCACCAACAGGCCTATGCCTCTCAAAAGTCTCCCACCAAGTGAAGGCAGCTCCAGAAAACTGATAAGTAGTGAAAGCAACCCCACTGGTCTCTAAAATACCCGTTGTACGAAGCATCCTCTGACACTTATCCAAGAAACCCTGGGCATCCTCGCCCTCTGCACCACTAAAGGTCGTAGGCTGAAGTCTACCAAACCTCTCTAACCTACGTTGCTCATCCTCTGGCATGGTAGGAACTACATAGTCCTGAGAAGCTACAACCGGCTGGGTTGGATATGCCCTCGGTGTCTGAAGTCCCTGCACGACCTGCTCAGGTGTGTGAGCGGCGGGAGTCTGAGTGCCTCCCCTGTCCTGAGAAGTAGTTGCGGCTGTAGTAACCGAGACCGCCTGAGCTAGGCCAGTGCAAACTGATAGAATCTGGGCCAAGGCCTCCTGAAGATTTGGAATCACAATGGCCACAACTGGTGCCTGTGCTGGTGCTGCTGGAGCATCTACAACTGGGACCTGATCCTGAACTGGGGCGGCTGGTGGGTCTGCAGGTTCTGCCCTAGCTGCTTTGCTGGCCACATCTCTACCCCTACTGCGACTACGACCGCATCCTCGGCCTCTAATGGCCACAACTGGTGGTATTGGTGGTCGTCCATTCTGATCGGTAGCGCGTGTCCTCACTATCTGTGAGAGAATAGAATAACAGAAGTTTAGTTCCCGGATCAACGAATTCGCACGACAAGAATTTCAAGAATATGAAGTTTTTCCTAAAGGTTCTGCAGCCTCTCGAGGATAAATACAGACATCTCTGTACCGATCCGCGAGACTCTACTAAACCTGCTCATGACTCGTGAGACCTATGTAACCTAGGCTCTGATACCAACTTGTCACGACCCTAAACCCGAACACGGTCGTGATGGCGCCTCTCGTGAAGACAAGGCCAGCCGACACATTCCCAATTCATTTTCAAGCAATTAAGATAATGCAAGTAAGTCTTAAACATAATAAATATCCCAAATAGATAAGGTGAAACAGTACAGTTGCGGAAAATAACGCCAACACAGCCCGACATCGGGGTGTCACTAGTCATGAGCAGCTATTATAGAATCACTAACAAGATAAAGGAAATAAGATAAAGGAGGAGAAGCACGGGGCTGAGGACGCCGAACAGCTACCTCATGAACTCCGAAATCTGCCGGGAGCTCTCAACCCTCGCAAGCAGGATCAACAACGCTGAATCTACACACATGGTGCAAGGAGAAAAGTGAGTACTCCAACTCAGTGAGTAATAATCATAAATATAGACTATAAATATGAAATCACGTAAGGCACATTACAGGTTATAATGAAGCAGTAAAAGCCAGTAAAAACAGTGAATCAGTGAAGATATGTAAAGTCATTTTAGTTCAGTTAAAACTTCATGAAATGCCTTTTTAACAATTAAGTAGGTAAATGGCAGGAAACTAGGAAAGATAAAAGCATAAAGGATCGCCCCTCGGGCAATATCATAGAACAACACCAGCCCCTCGGGCTATATCTCACATCACAATGGGTACCCGCGCTCACTGGGGGTGTGCAGACTCCTGGAGGGGCCCCTTACGGCCCAAGCGTAATATCAAGCCATCTCGTGGCATCATTACTAGGCTCTCGGTCTCATATCAACAAGCCACCTCATGGCGTACAAATCAGGCCCTCGGCCTCATAATCATAATCAGTGTTTTCTCACAACATAGGCCCTCGGCCTTACTCAGTCAGAATCTGACAAGTCACTCGGGCACAGTAAAACATGGTGCTCAGCCTAGAATATCATTTAATATATCATATAAGTATTAAAATAGAGTAAACATGGCCAAGTTATGAAAACAGTAGAATATAGCATGATTGAGTTCAAGTATAAAACCAAAACAGAGAGGAAATATCAGTAAAAATCCTCTAAGGGTTCAAATAGTTGGCACGAGGCCCAAATATGACATTCAGCCCAAAACACGATGATAACAAACAGTTTTCAATCAAATACGCGGTAAAACAATTATTCGGGATGGACTAAGTCACAATCCCCAACAGTGCACGACCCCACGCTTGTCATATAGCGTGTGCACCTCAATATAGCACAACGATGTGCAATCCGGGGTTTTATAACCTCACGACAATATTTACAATCATTACTCACCTCAATTCAGTCTAAACTCTAGCCCGCGACACCTTTGCCCCTCGAATCAGCCTCTACTCATGTCGAATCTATCCAAAATCAAAATCACGACGTCAAAATATGCTAAGGGAACGAAGCCCAAGCGAAAATAATTAATTTATAGCATAAATCCCGAAAGTACCAAAACCCGACCCCCAGGCCCACATCTCGGAATTCGATGAAATTTACATCAATAGATTTCTTATCTCTCCACGAGTTCATACATATCAAAGTACCAAAATCCGACCACAAATAGTCCCTCAAATCCCCAAGTCTAGGTCTCCAATACCAAGCCCTAGTTTTCCCAAACTTTGATCCTTAAATCCCATTAATTATAGCTCTAATCCGTGAAATAATACCATAGGAACGAGGTTTAGGTCCAAAATCCTTACCTCAACGAAATCACCCTGAAATCCTTCTTCAAATCGCCGCAAAGCTCCAAAAGTCGACTTAGAAATGGTGGAATAGCTAAAAAATCACGAAGGAATGAATTTATATGTTCTGGACCAGGGATTCCGCACCTGCGACCAAATCCCCGCTTTTGCAGCACCGCTTTTACGGTCATCACTTAAACGTCCACTTTCCGCTTCCCAGATATCTTACCAGAACCTGCGCTATTGCAGGTGCGGCTCCTCAGTCGCTTCTGCGGATCCTCAGCCGCTTCTGCGGCTCCAGCCTTCCCAGGACCTTTCCGCTTCTGCAGCCTTTTCCTCGCATCTGCGGCATCGCACCTGCGGTCCCCAATCCGCAGGTGCGGAAACAACAGAAGTTGAAAATCCGCAGCTTCACTAAAAACTCTAAACTCTCCGTCAACCATCCGAAATCACCCCAAGGCCCCTGGGACCTCAACCAAAAACACAAACATATCCCATAACCTTATTCAAACTTATACCAATCTTCAAACACCTCAAACAACATCGAATCAACCAAAACACACCGGATTCAAGCCTAAGTTTCCAAAATTTTCCGAATTACGCTTTTGATAAAAAAACCAACCAAACCACGTCTGAATGACCTAAAATTTTACACACACATCCCAAATGACACAACGGAATTACTGAAACTCTCGGAATTCCATTTTGACCCCTATATCAAAATCTCACCTATCAACCGGAAAATGCCAAAAATCCAATTTTGCCAATTCAAGCCTAAATCTACTCCGGACCTCCAAAATACATTCTGATCGCGCTCTTAAGTCCCAAATCACCTCCCGAAGCTATCCGAACCATTGGAACTCATATCCGAGACCTCTAACTCATAAGTCTACATCCGGTTGACTTTTCCAACTTAAGCTTCCTCAAAAGAAACTAAGTGTCCCAAACCTTGCCAAATTCTTTCCGAATCCGAGCCAACCAACCTGATCACATATAGAACTGATACACAAACTGATAAGAAGCAGAAATAGGAAAAATGGAGCGGTAACTCATGAGACGACTGGCCGGGTCGTCACACTTTATGAATCTTTTAATATTTAAAATGTCATGCATATGGATATAAAAGTCATACCATGCATGTGTATATGCGTTCATAATATCATCAAGCCTCTAACGGCATCCCATCATATCATCTCGGCTACTGTGGGCAAATCATCAACGTATACAACCTAATCAGGTGGTGGTGCGTATATAACGTCGTAACCTTTTCCCATATCCCATATACATATATATACATATATATACACATATATAACGCCATCTGGTCATTGGTCAATGTACATATATAAATGAATACGATGCGTGAGAAGTACGCCAATAAAATCTCTCGGAACGCCATAAGACCATTATGCCTTTGATTAATACCATGAAATAAACTTTATCAACTTACGTATTTTCTGAGACCCATGAACATATGATAGAACAATATGACACATGGGGAATCAAGAACATAAGCATCTCTAGCATTTCTATGAATAGAGTCATTTATGAAAGTTGTGCATTTGCTCATTTCGTTTGTATCGTATGGATCATGCCAAAATGAAAGAAGGGATAGCCTTAACATACCTAAGTCGATTATCTTGACAATCCCTCTAACACACGTTAATTGCGATAAAACACGTGACGGCAAGATCGAAGTAGGGAAAAATCCGTCTGAAATTTTGTTCTAGCAAATCACATTGCTATCGCCTAATCTTGTATGAATTTCGTGGCTTCTTGTTGCTTGTCTGGACATACTTTTGTATATGTTTGCTGAAGAAATCACGTTTCCATCTACTCCATCTACTCCATCAGAGAATCAATACACCAAATATGTTCTTTCTGAGACGAAAAATGGTTCATTTCTTCTTCTTCTTCTCCGTCAAATGGATTGTCATTGTAATAATGTCCAGCCATCTCCAACAAAAAAAACGCAAATGTGGAGAGATCTAGAAATGGGGGTTTTGAAGGTAAAATCTTGAAGAAGTAGGGGTTTAGATTTAGGGGGTGGATAGATCCAATTATGTATTAAACCTAATAAATTGATATGTTGTAACGGATTTTTTGTTTGTTCCTTTATGTGAAAGCAGGTTGTTATTCTACTTTCCTTTTTGGGGAAATTCATGTGATAGAAAAGAAAAGACAAGGCATGTGAGAAGTTATTCCCAATTAATACACCAACCAAGTAGTCATCCAAAGGACCTTTACGTAGCAATTCAAGTTCTTGACTCATCATGCACATTGCTGCCACTTGGCTTGGCTCAATGCCACGTGGCAATCCAAAAAATATCCTTATTCACTTAATCAATTATCCACATAATTAAGAATTATCTCAATTTACTTAAAATACTACTCACTATCATGGTCATGTGGTACCTTGTATGACATTAATCCATAAATACAGGGTATCATAGTTCGAACCGTATTTTATTCCCAAATTGCCAAACTTCGACATAACTCATTTTCTTCAATTTTCTTACCCTCTCACCTTCACGAATTAACTTATCACTTGTTTGAAATAGTGTAATACTTATAATCTCAAAATAAATCTCATTCCCAAACTTACGTCGATTAACTTACGACGAAACCATAATGTATGAAAATGCAGAATGTAACATCTCATTTCCGAGCTTATATCCATTTACTTATGGCATACTTCCATGTACGAAAATATGGGGGTGTAACACTATACATAATCAATGTATAATCTATGCATACTGACTATGAAAATAAACAGTAAATTTGACTGGCTATTTATTTTCGCCTAAGTATTCTCTACCGATCATGAGTGCTTTGCGTGTTGTAATTCTCTCCCAAGTAATTACGACAATTTACTAGACATACTCTCCCGAGTTACGCTTGTTGGCTTTAACTACAACTCACTTAGATCACACCCAATGTTTCATTATCCCTAATCCCACCTTTAAACCCTTGGTTATTGATTCCTCACATACGTCGGGAGTGATGTTGTTCAACAACTACCTAAATATGCACTCTCTCCCGAGTAATACATACTAAATAGGCACAACTAATTGAGGGCCCTTCAATAAACCAAAAGAATAATATAGTTGAACAAATAGAGAAAATACTACAGCTCAATTATATAAAAACATACCAAAAATTTATCCTATAAAAGGTTCCATCAAAACCCTAGATAACAAATTAGCTATTCATAATAGTATGTAAAACTACAATACTAAAAGTCATAACCAACAATGAAAAATAGGAAGAGGAAGGAAAAACTCGTAGAAGAATCCCCCGCCTTGCTCCTATTGTGTCTCTGCCTCCTTAGATCGAATCTGTGTCTCAAACCTGTCCAGCCCCCTCAAACTACCATTTTCCATGTATATATACCAAGTAGGGTTGGGACCAAACAATTACACCTTCTCCTATGCGAAAAAGGACACATTTTCCGGACAGGACGTGCGCGTCCGCGCTTGGACCGCGCATATCCACTTTGATTCTGCCTGACGAGTGCGGCTTGAGTGCGGCCGCGCTCTTGACGCACACTTTTCACCCTATTTTGTTGGGAATTTGGAAAACATAAAACATGAAAGTTGTATCCCTTTGAGTTAGCTTTCTAACCATATGTTGTGTAGCCCAAATGGAGTTCTGAGCAAAACGTTATGTGCATTTCACTAGACAGTATGCAATATACCTACTCGATTCGTCGTTCGTTCTTAACTAACATCCGTTGATCCCCGAACACTATCCCGGTTTAATTCCTTGGGCTTTTACTTATACTTCAAAGCTCCAAATCACTTGAATTCATTCCATAATATCTATATAGCTCGGAATCACTCCTACAAGGCATAAAACACACCATTAGTGCAAAACACTAGCGATTAAAGCTCAAACTCAATTAAAGTGCAGTAAATTAGAGTGTAATAAGAGACTAAAACACGCAATTATAGCCTATAATCACATGCATAATACATTAATATGTGTATAACTATACATAATCAGTGTATAATCTATGCATACTGACTATGAAAATAAACAGTAAATTTGACTGGCTATTTATGTGAACATCCTAATTGAAACATATGAAGATCCAATACTATATACATACCAACAACAACAACTACTCGATTCTTCTCTTTCTTATATCTTAGGGTTTTCGCACTATAGTATTGTAGGGTAAAAATTGTGTGGGGTAGCCACTTTTTAAAGTGGTATTTACTTTTTATCCAACATTTTTAATGCTTAGCAATAATAGCCACTAGTCTATTAAAATTAATATGAAAAGACTGTGTTACCCTTTCTTTTATCACTTTGATGTGTTAGGGAGAAGAACTGCGCCGCCGATAACGATTTCCGATGAGCAAACTCCTCCGTTCTCTACTTTTCTGTTTTCCATTCCATTTGTTTCTCTACTCTATAATTGTTTAATTCGGGAAATTGATAATCGCAATAGTACTAGTAGTAAAATGATCAGAATTCGAAATGAGAAATTGTGCAACTAGTTGCTGTTTAACCAAAAAATGGGATTTCAGTCAAAGCTTTAATTTAGAAGAACTCGGGTTACTGATAATTAAAAGAATATATGAAAGAAAGTAATTTGTCTAGCAATAAGATAATTAGAAGAAAAGCAAGTAAATCGGTATATTCAAATAGTATTTCGTGTCCCTACAATTGATCCGTTCTCTCCCTTTTATAGCTATTTTGGATATATGCGTTTTGCCTTTGTCATAAGAAGGCCATTATGGACAATTAAAGACATTAAATGCTACATTACATAATCATTGTATTTAATACAGATTCTCTAACATTTTTAGTATTTAAGGCTCATTAAATATTGTATCTGTACTCCCATGTAGTGTCAGATTCATTCCCCTTGATTCTTGGACTTAAATAAGTACGAGCGCTGAGTCTTTTGGATAACCGTTCGTGCCTCTTCCTTTGCCTCTACTCGTATCTGTTGCAACTCGTGCCTCTTTGCCAGTTGTAACTCTTTGACCAGTCTATCTGTCATGACACATCATCTTTACACCACTTTAATATGTAAACTCAATTTTTCCCAATACAGATAGTCCGCCCACTTGCCATTTATTCATCGATTGAATATTTGGGAAGTGAATTTCATTAATATGAGGATTTTTGTCACCATTAATGCTATGACAGAATCGATGCTTCAATTGTCACTTCCATTTAATGCTCTTCGCACATGTCACCTTTTCATTAGTTTTGCAGTTTTGCAGCACTTTTGAAGGCTTTTTCACGGCTTCACTATTCACGAAGCGTCAGTTATCATTATTATGGTCCTTCCATCATTGCACCTTTTCCTTTGGCGGTTGCTTATCAGTATAAATATAAATTCCTTCTTTGTCTTTACCACATAAAGTTTTCTGAACACCCGATTTTCTCAAATCTCTGTTTGCTTCTTCATCGTATCATCATGTATTCATCAAACCCTAACCCTAGAAGGGTTCCCATTGTTGATACCTTCCCTAATGCCCTTAGTAGGAGCAGAAGAGGAGGTAGGCTCCGTAGTTTAGGGTCTGCACGTGGTTCTTCTATTCCTTCACCTAGTTCTGGCCCTTCTTCTAGAACTAGAAGTTCTCTTTCACAAAGATCTTCTTCTAGGGGTAAAGAACCTTCTGAACCTCTTCGTGAGCCTTCAGTAGAAGAGATAGTTCCTGCGGAACTATCTTTTTATCATGATAGAGAGTCTCTTAGAAACCAAGTATCTTCTTTAGATCGTGCTGATATCTATCCCACTCAAATTACTGAAGGTTTGATTTCTATAGTTCATAGAGATTGCCATTGGAGTCATGATTTTCCTATTATCATTCCCAATCTGAATCAAAGAATTACTTCCTACTTAACCGGATTTTCCTTTGTTTATACATACCCTTTCACTTTAGGATTTAAACCAGCTATTGACCCTGTTATCCTTGAGATCTGTCGTTTCTTTGATGTTTGCTTGAGTCAAATTGGCCCAATAATATGGAGGGCTGTTGTATGTTTGAGGCATTTGACCAACACAGTCAGTGTGCCTTTTACTTTCCCACGTCTGATCCACCTTTACTCCCCTAGACTCTTTCACAATGGTGTTTTTACACTAGTAGCCAGGAGCAAAAGAGTTTTGGTGAGCCCTGAAGATGACAAAGACCGTGGATGGTATGCCAGGTTTGTTGCTACCCCCACTGTTGGTTTAGTGGGTGATTAGAACGTTCCCTTCCCTGAGAAGTGGAATTTTGCACGTGAGTCTTCTGACTTTATCGTACCTTTTTCTTCAAGTTTGTTGATTTTTCTTCTAATTTTGCTTTTCTTTTTCAGCAACCATGGGAGTTGTGGAAGATGTTCCGAATTTCCATGATTGGGTAGACAAGCTATTGAGGATTGCTCCAATGGATGGTAGATCTTGGAAGACCCTTTCCCAACAATTTGGTTGGAAAGTAAAAACTCATGGTAAGAGTTTTTATTTTATTTTATCTTACATATATTTTTTATTTCTCTAAACTAATTTCAATCCTTCTTTATATTAGGATTTGATATTCGAGGAGTTACTGCCGAGGCGGTCGCGACTTCTTGTATCTCAATGGCCCAAGAAATAATCTTGAGTTCTTCATCGAAGAGAAAAGCCGTTGATGAACAAGATTCTGAAGAAGAGGAAGACGGGGGCTCTTTGGTAACAAGGCCACGAGCTCAATGACGCATCATTTCTGATGATGAAGAAGAAGCACCCCCCTGCCGTTCTATTCCCCTTACCGAGTCTGTTGAGGCCCCAGTAGTGATTCCTGATGATGATGTTGCTCCCGCTGCTACTCATGACTCTATTGAGCAGTTTTTTATTAGCGGGTTTGGTGGTGAAGGCTTAGGCCCAGTTTTGGATGAAGCACCTCTGGATTCTTTTTCTATACCCGTGTCTGTGGCTCCTTCTTTGTCGATCTCGGCTGTTTCTGTTCCTCCCCAGACTGTCTTTACTACTTCTACTATTCCTACTTCAACAATTCCTCCCCCAATCATTCACTATGCTGAAGTTGGCTCCTCAAGTAGGAGTGGTGCTATGAGGCAAGTGATCATTGAAGTCCCCGCTGAGGGCAATCTCTTAAGGAAATCGGGTCAAACAGATGTATGGCTAAAGCCCTTAATTGGACCAATTGAAAGAGCCAAGCTAGAGAGCCATAACTCCTTGACTTTGATGAATGATATTGTGCACGCTTCTTCAAAGGTATTCCCCTTCTCTTTTTTCCTTTGCTATGCTTTAAAATTTTTCTATCTTTGAGATTCTCATTTCCCTTCCTTTTCTTTTTTTTATAGGCCAATCTTATCGGCACGGAGATGATGAAAGGGTTGCCCTCTCAGAGCAATTAGTGCATGATTCTCAATTAGAGGCGTGCAATTGGAAGGAACAGTATGAAAGCCTTCAGATTGATGTGGAGTACTTAGAAGAAAGTAAGAGTACCTTGGAGCAGCAGGTACGGGCCTTGACTTCAGAGTTGGCAGTTGAAAAGGCTTTCTCAAGTCAAGAGGATAAAGAAAAGGCTCGTCTTGAAACCTTTTTCTCCGAGCAGCTATCCAAGGCAATTGAAGAGATTAGAGAGTTGAAGGCTCTCTTGTGTGAGAAAGAGGCTTAAGCTGGAGAGCTTGTGCAGAATTTGACTCAAGCGCAAGAAGACCTTCGAGCTTCTTCTGATAAGGTTTGTGCCTTGGAAAGTTCTCATGCCTCTCTTTAAGCTTCTTACACTTTTGCCTTGGCTGAAAATGAGAAATTAAAGAATGAAATTGCTGACTGGGAAAGGGATTATGAAATCCTTGAGGATAAATCTACCATTGAAGTGAGTTGGGCGTTTTTGAATTCTCGCCGTGATACCCTAGTTGAAGCTAGCCAAGAGACTTTTAACTTGGAATTTGAGTTAGCTAAAATCAATGAAACTATTAAGAAGGCTCAGCAAACTCAAGATTTTCCTTCTCCCGTGGACGAAGCTTCCGTGAATGTTGAAGTTAATACGGGTATCCCAACTCCTTCAAGCCTAGTTGAGCCCGCTGTTGTAAACCAAGTAGAGCTCGCTACTGTTGATGCACCTACTTTAGTTCCTACATTCTTAGTGATAAGTTTAAGTCATTTGAATTTCTTTGTGTTGTTTTGTTTTTTGGAAAAATTGTGGTAAAACCCTTGGTCTCATTTGAGGGTTTGTTTTGGAAATTCAAGTCCCCGGACCTTTCATGGGGCAATTTGTATAAACAATTCACAGTTTATGGCTAAGTTCGTACTTAGTCTTAAGCTTTTTAATATTAAGAAGTTTTCTCGTTACTATCTTGAACTTCCGTTTAGTTTATTCTTGCCTTTATTTCTAATGACTTATAGAATAATTTGCATTTTTATTCTTTAAAAATGCTTCTACTAACTTCATGAATATTTACATTAATCATGAATTTTATAAAAGAGGGCCCTTTTATATTCGACACTTAATGAAGAATACGTTTCAACTTCATAATGGTGTTAACATACGATAAAAGAAATAGGAATACACATGTTTCTTTGAAATAACTTTGACAAGTTTTTATTTGAACTTTGTCTATTTTTGAATAACACTTTACACGTATTTGAATTACATCTATAACTTTCTCGTAACTGTTTTTCTTGTGACAGATTTAAAAAAGAAAAATAAACACGAGGTTTTTATCTATAACCCGTTTCAGTACATAGACTTTACCCTAACTATTAAAGGTTTTTTTTGGCCTTAGCTCGTGACTTTGCTCTGCACTTGACTCATTCAACGAGTGAACTTTTCAGGGCTTGATCTTCTTTTCCTTCCTTATACACATGCCCGTGTATATTATGTAGTCCCTCAAGTGTTTGAGCGTTGAAGTATGAAGCCTCGAGCACTTGATTGTTCCTCTCATTTGGTCCTTTCTATGTAAAGGAAAAACATACGGGACTCGGAGGTACGATTATAGATGAAGACTGCTTAACCCATTTGAATTTCTATCAGAATAATTGTACCCTAGGCTAGGAAGTTTAATTTATTCCACGTGCCTTGCAGGTTGTGACTCATCATTTAGTACGGGTTACCGTTTTGCCTATCATCTAAAATCGTTAGTAAAATTTTAACAATTCAAAAATTAAATTTGAAAATATGGATACCTGACCGTGGGTATTCTTCAGAAATAATATCTCTTCAGATGAACAACATTCCAATGTAAAGGTAGTATCTTGCCATCCATTATTTCTAGCTCGTATGCTCCTTTACCTGCAATATCATGAATTCTATAGGGTCCTTCACATGTTGGACTTAATTTCCCCGAGTTACCTGCCTTCGTAGATTGAAAAATCTTTTTGAGCACGAAGTACCCAATTTTGAAGAATCTGAGGCGTGCTTTTCTGTTGTAGTATTGTTCTATGACCTGCTTCTGTGCTGCCATTCTTATTAGTTCAACTTCTCTTCTTCCTTCAAGTAAATCAAAATTTACACGCATTTCCTCGTCATTAGATTCTTTTGTCGCCTGCGTGAATCGTATACTCGGCTCTCCTATCTCAACTGGAATTAAAGCTTCAGCTCCATAAACCAATGAAAATGGTGTTTCTCCTGTACTTGTTTTTGCTATTGTGCGATATGCCCATAAAATACCAGGTAACACTTTTGGCCAATTATCTTTGGATTCCTCTAAACGCTTCTTTAAATTGTTGATAATGACTTTGTTTGTTGACTCAGCTTGCCCATTACCCACCGCATGATAAGGTGTAGACGTAATCCTTTTAATCTACCAACTTTGAAAGAATTCTATGATTTGAGTGCCTATAAACTGAGGACCATTATCACACACGATCTCCTTTGGCACACCGAATCGGCATATGATATTCCGCCAAATGAAATCTTTAACTTCCTTTTCTCGCACCTGTTTAAATGCTCATGCCTCTACCAATTTATTAAAATAATCAGTGAGTACGAGTAAAAATTTTACCTGTCCTTTTGCTTGCGGTAGTGGACCCACGATATCCATCCTCCATTTCATAAATGGCCATAGTGCAATGACCGGATGTAATAACTCCGCGGGCCTATGCATATTATTACCGTACCTTTGGCATTTATCACATTTAGCCTCGAACCTTTCCGCTTCTTCTTCCATTTTGGGCCAATAATAACCTGCCCTAATTAAGGTTCTTACCAATGACCTTCCTCCTGCGTGATTCCCGTAATGCCATTCGTGTATTTCTCTCATTACGTATTCCATCTGAGAAGGCCCAAGGCATATTGCTAAGGGACCACCGAACATTTTTCGATAAAGATTGCCTTGCTTTAAGCAATACCGAGTAGCCTTTTTTCGAAGCGCATGAGATTTTTTCTTATCTTCAGGGACGATACCATACTACAAAAAAGCAACAATCTCGTTCCTCCAATCCCAAGTTAAGTTATTAAAATTTACCTCATTCTTATCGAGGTCGAGAACTGAATGAAACAAATGAATAACTGAAGCATTTTCATTGCTTGCCACGTCTGCCACGGATGCAAGATTAGCTAGGGCGCCGGCTTCAACATTTTCATCCCTTGGTATTTGTGTTACTTTCCAGGTTTGAAATTGCTTTATCAAATCCCATACCTTCTCTAAGTATTGTTGCGTCCTTGCTTCCCTAGCCATATAAGTCCCCAGCATTTGATTAACTATGAGCTGTGAATCGCTTTTGATTATAATCTGATTTATGCCAAGTTCTCGTGCCAGTTCTAAACCTGCAATCACAGCTTCATATTCTACCTCATTGTTAGTTATAAAATGACATTTTATGGCTTGTCGAATGGTTTCACCCATAAGTGGTACCAAAATAATCCCTAAACCAGCACTCTTTACGTTAGATGACCCATCAGAACAAGGTCTAAGTTCCTAGGTTAGCTCCGTTGAACACCTGCAACTCTTTTTCTGCTTCTAATTGCATCCCTTGGCTAAAATCAGCCACAAAATCAGCTAACACTTGAGATTTTATAGCAGTTCTAGGTTGGTAGGTGATATCATATTCACTTAATTCTATAGCCCATTTAGCTAACCTACCTGACAATTCATGCTTATGTAATATATTGCGTAATGGATAAGCAGTTACTACAGCAATAGGATGACATTGAAAATAAGGCCTTAATTTTCTAGATGCCATGATTAATGCAAGTGCAAGCTTTTCCAATTGAGGGTACCGTGTCTCCGCATCTAACAAAGATTTGCTAACATAATAGATCGAAGATTGTTTACCTTGGTCCTCACGGACTAAAACAGCACTTACCGCTACTTCTGAAACAACAAGGTAGATGAGAAGTCTTTCCCCAGCCTTTGGTTTTGCGAGCAATGGTGGATTTGATAAGTATGTCTTCAAATTTTTGAGTGCCTGCTGACATTCCTCGTTCCATTCAAAGTGATCTTGCTTTTTAAGAGCTGAAAAGAATTTAAAGTACTTTTCTGATGATTTAGAAATGAATCTTCCCAAGGATGCAATTCTTCCTGTCAACCTTTGCACTTTTTTTTGCTTGAAAGCATATCAGGAATTTCTTCATTGGCCTTAATCTGTGCGGGATTCACTTCAATACCACAGTTAGAAACAAGAAAAACCAAAAACTTACCTGACATGACACCAAATGTACATTTCTCTAGATTTAATTTCATATTAAATTTGCGCAAAATCTGAAATGTATCAGACAAGTGTGATATATGATCTCTCGAATGCTGAGTTTTAACGAGCATATCGTCTATATAAACCTCCATGATTTTTCCTAGATGTTCTTGAAACATTTTAGTAACCAGCCTTTGATATGTTGCACCAGCATTTTTGAGACCAAAAGGCATTACTTTATAACAGTAAGTCCCCTTGTATGTTATGAATGAAGTTTTTGTTCATCTACCGGATCCATTTTGATCTGATTGTACCCTGAATATGCATCTAAAAAACTTAATAGTTTATGTCCTGCAGTAGCATCATTTAGCTGATCTATATGAGGTAGTGGAAAAGAATCTTTAGGACAAGCTTTATTAAGGTCTGTGTAATCCACACAAACTCGCCATTTACCATTCTTCTTTGGAACTACAACAGTATTGGCTAACCAATTAGGATACTTTACCTCGCGGATGGATCCAATCTTTAGCAATTTTTGAACCTCTTCTTGAATTACCTGATTCTTGAAAGTTCCTTGCTTTCTTTTCTTTTGTTTGATAGGAGGGTACGTTGGGTATTCATTCAATTTGTGAGTCATTACCTCCGGTGGTATTCCTGTCATGTCAGAGTGGGACCAAGCAAAATAGTCCATGTTAGTTTTCAAAAATTCAATTAACTTACCTCTCATGCCTTGGCTTAGATTGGCCCCTACGTAGACTTTCTTTTCAGGCAATTATGCAAATAACACCATAGCCTCCAGTTCTTCAATTGTTGTTTTGATATTTTCATTTTCTTCTGGTTCTTGAATGGTATCAGGCCTTGAATCCACATCTGTCCGCCCTTGTTCAGTTGAGGTTTGTGCTGTGGTGCCCTCAACTGTCTTCTATGATTGCTATTTTTCTTCTTTTTTTTGTACTTGAATCTGCTACAGAGTTGATGCTCCTGGATGTATGTTGATCCCCGCGGATTTGACATATTCCCCATGGTGATGGAAATTTAATAATTTGATGCAAGGTTGAAGGAACGACATCCATTTCGTGGATCCATGGTCTCCCAAGGATCATATTGTAATCCATCTCCATATCTATAACTTGAAACTTTGTATCTTTGACAACTCCTTCTGCGAATGTGGTGAGTGTTACCTCTCCTTTCGTCACAACACTAGAATTGTCAAATCTAGATAAAGTATGTGTCTTTGGTATTAGTTTATCCTCAGCTTGCATATCACGTAATACTCTTAGAAAAATAATGTTCATGGAACTGCCTGGATCAATCAAAACTCATTTTACATTAGTATCATATACAATTAGAGATATTACCAGGGCATCGTTATGAGGAGATAATACGCCATCCGCATCAGCATCATCAAATGTAATGTTGTCTTCCTCTAATACATGTTGCACCCGTTTCTTTTGGGTAATTGTGACTTTGGAAATTTTATTAGCTGCAGTGTATGTTACGCCATTGATGTCTTCACCCCCACTTATAACGTTGATGGTTCTTTTGGGAGAAGGTGGTTTAGGGGGTTCCTGTCTATTCTTCATGTAAGCTTGCTTACCTTTCTCACTGAATAACTCGGTGAGATACCCTTGTTTTAATAAATGATCAACTTCACTTTGTAAAAATCTACAGTTTGCTGTTTTATGCCCGTGATCATTATGAAACTCACACCGATGATCAGGGTTGCTCCTGTTTGAATTCGATCTCATCTATTTTGGCCACCGTACCTTGTCACCCATGCTTCTCAAAACATCTACGAGCTCGGAAGTGCTCACATTGAAATTGTAACCGCCAAATCTCGCCTTCAAATTTCTATCATCATCTCGTGACTCATGGGTGTTTCAATCATTCCTAAACCTTGATGAAGAGCCTGATTCTCTATTCCTTGATCTGTGATCATACCTTTGACTGTCCTGTTTTGATCGTGAATTTTTTCCCGCAGGTCCCATGTATGGATCGTACCTGTTTTACCGGACATTTTTTTGGTTTCCGCCCGTCTCGAACTTACTTTTTCTTCTTTTTGGAATCGTGGAATAGTATCTTCTTCTATCCTTAGCTTCGTGCTATATCTGTTGTAAACGTCATTCCATGTTGTAGCTGGGAATTCACGAAGACTTTCCTTGAGTCGCCTCGTAGCTTCTGAGCTCTTTTCATTCAAATTACTTGTGAAAGCTATAGCTGCCCCATTATCTGGTACACGTGGTAATGTCATTCTTTCACGTTAGAATCTGTCCACGAACTCCCTAAGCAATTCTAAGTCCCCTTGCTTGATCTTGAAAATATCTTCCATTCTTTTTTCGAATTTTTGAGCTCCCGAGTGTGCTTTGATGAAAGAATCTGCAAGCTCAACAAAAAAATTTATAGAATTTTCGGGTAAAAGAGAATACCATGTTAATGCACCCTTGGTGAGTGTTTCACCGAGTTTTTTGACTAATATTGATTCAATCTCCTGCTTGGTCAAGTCGTTGCCTTTTACGCCTGTTGTGAATGCATTCACGTGGTCTCGTGGGTCTGTTGTTCCATCGTATTTTGGAATATTAGAAATTTTGAATTTCTTTGGAATTGGGAGAGGAGCAGCACTTGGCTTCCAGGGTTGTTGCGAATATTTATCCGTATCTATCCCTTTAATAATGGGCGGCACCCCGGGTATTTCCTCTATGCGGTCACTTTGCTCCTTGAGTTGTTTTTGCAATGTTCGTACTAAATTTTGTAAATCAGAATTGACTAAGTTACCTGGTTCTCCCTCCTGTGATTCGCTAGGGGTTCCACCACTAACTGAATTAACAAGCCCGGAACGAGGGTTCTCCAAAGTGTTGTTATTTGGAGTGGGTGTGGGTGGTGCAACAGGTAACTAGCTAGCAAAAGCCTCAAGAGCTTTATTGACTTGTGCAACAATTAGTTTCTGCAAAGCTTCATCGATAGCTTCAACATTTTCAAATTGAGCGTTTCCATTTGTATGAGATCCATCAGGAGAGCCTTCACGGGACCGCCGAGGAGAACCTTGTGGAGAAGGGACCGAGGTTTGATTACCCTATGGATTTCCCTAAAGTTGTTGGTTTCCTTGAATGTTGTCATTGTTGTTCGACATGGTTGATGCAACAAGGAAAGTTAAGCTAAAAGAGGATAGATTATCAGATTCCCGGCAACAGAACCAATTTATTTAACCAAAAAAATGGGATTTCGGTCAAAGCTTTAATTTAGAAGAACTCGGGTTACTGATAATCAAAAGAATATATGAAATAAAGTAATTTGGCTAGCAATAAGAAAATCAGAAGAAAAGCAAGTAAATTAGTATATTCAGATAGTATTTCGTGTCCCTACAATTGATCCGTTCTCTCCCTTTTATAGATATTTTGGAGATATGTGTTTTGCCTTTGTCATAAGAAGGCCATTATGGACAATTAAAGACATTAAATGCTACGTTACATAATCATTATATTTAATACAGATTCTCTAACGTTTTTAGTATTTAAGGCTCATTAAATACTGTATCTGTACTCCCATGTAGTGTTAGATTCATTTCCCTTGATTCTTGGACTTAAATAAGTACGAGCACTGAATCTTTTGGATAACCGCTCGTGCCTCTTCCTTTGCCTCTGCTCGTATCTGTTGCAACTCGTGCCTCTTTGCCAGTTATAACTCTTTGACTAGTCTATGTGTCATGACACGTCATCTTTACACCATTTTAATATGTAAACTCAATTTTTTCCAATACAGTTGCCGTTGAGTCTGGTATTTTCTTCTTGTTTTCACCATTTATTTGCAGAAGCTGGTTTGATCCAATTCCCTATAATTTTTACCCATTGTTAGCAGGGAATTAGTTAATTCTGCAGGTTGATAAATCAAGCAGACAACAACTTTGTCTCCAATATTAATTGAGATGGTTTCTTAAGATAGAGATGACTTATCACTTTGCAGTGTATCACAAAATTTGAAAAGTTTCAATCAGAAATACCGATAAGAAAACAGACTGTCAATTCTCCATTTTTGTTTTCATGCAACTCTGAAAATTCCGTTGGTATTTCTATTATACATACTCCATAACATAGGTTAACGCTTTAATTAATAAAGATATAGATAGCAGGAGTTATGAAAGAGACTGAAAGATTTAAGGAAGCTGATGACGTGGTGGGTACTGCATTTTTACTGAGCATCAAAAGTTAAGGACATTTGGTCCTGAACTTACAGTTTCAAGTTCTAAAGTTAAGGACAATAGGTCCTGAAGTCCTGAACTTAGACTAACAAGCTCAAAAGTTAAGGACCATAAGTCCTGAACTTAGGCTAAGAATCCCAAAAGTTAAGGACAATAAGTCTTGAACTTAGACTAACAAGCTCAAAAGTTAAGGACAATAGGTCCTGAACTTACAGTTACCAGCTCAAAAGTTAAGGACAATAGGTCTTGAACTTAGGCTAAGAAGCCCAAAAGTTAAGGATAACAGGTCCTGAACTTAGACTTATAAGTTCAAAAGTTAAGGACAAGTAGTCCTTAACTTAGAGTTACAAGCACAGAAATTAAGGACAGGTGGTCTTGAACTTCGAGTTTCAAGTTCAAAAGTTAAGGACATGTAGTCCTGAACTTAGAGTTACAAGTTCAAAAGTTAAGGACATGTAGTCCTGAAGTCCTGAAGTTAGAGTTACAAGTTCAAAAGTTAAGGACACTTGGTCCTGAACTTTATGAGCAGAAGGGTATTTTCGTCTGGATAGATAAAGTTTATTAAAGCAGTGGCTAAAGACTATAGACATTTTAAACAGTGACTTAAAAGTAAATACATATGTCATTAGTGGCTAACCGTGCACTTCCCCCTGTTGTAGGAGTATTCGTCGATTGGTACCATATGGTATTTAGATATTTTGGTTCGGTATTTTCGATATTAGATTCCTTAAAATCCTATATTAATACCATACCTAATTAAATTTGATTTGATTCGTCCTTTCTCTTTTTGGTTTCAATTTATTTGGTCCGGTAACTTCAGTTTGTTCGTTTTGAATGCTAACTAGTGCATAGAGTCATAAATTCTAATATTCTAAATTAAAATACTCACAAATATAAAAATAAAAATATTCTAATTCACCTGATTGTTGATAAAATATTTATCCAAAATCTGCGAGTATCAACCCATAGAGAGAAAAAAAAAGTACATAAAGGAATAAACTCGATAATTGAAAATGTCTTGTTACTTGCTTAAGTTATTGCTAAACTTAGAGAATACAACAAAGACTAATTCAACATATGTAATAATAATAATACATGAGTAAGAAATACCCTAAAACCGTAGCAACATTACGTTAACTGCTTGGCAACCTAGAGAGTAAGAGCCGGAATCTATAGCCTACCTCGTTCCTCGACTTTCCTACAGAAATAAATGGTTTTTGCTGCCAACCTCAACATGAATGCCAATAAAAAGTATTGTGTAAATTAATGTATTATAATCAATAATATGTATATTGTATAACGTAACATAGTATATATTAATTTGGTACGACATTTGTATTTTGGTATATTATTTCTCTAAATAACAATTACCCACGTAATACCAAATTTTATAAAAACTTAAACCCGATATCATACCAATATTAAAATACCAATATCAAATATCAATTTTTTACTTCAGAACAGTAATTCGATATTTACCAAATTATGCACAACCGTATAACATTGAGGTGCTTTTATTCTTTTTATTGTTTTTTTTGGAGGGGAGGGGGGGGGGAGTGATCAAGAGGGTAATTTGTTTTTATGTTCGGATGATATAGAGTATAATATATGGGTTCAAGGTCCAGATCGTTTGTACATGTTAAAAAATTTAATATATTTATTTTAAATATTTGATAGTGAATCAAATTTTTATTATATATGAACTTGATGATGTAGTAAAGATTTTTAAATTTTAAATTCTAAATTAGCCTCTATAGATAGCTGTGATGACCCAAAAGGGGCATCACTTGTGTTGCAAGTGCATTCAGTATTCCGAGGCCTAAAAGCCTTCCTTTTTTCCCACCTTGATTTACGTGCGTGGTCCAGACTTATATCCGGAAAGCCTTCTATGTGAAAATAAGAGAAATAGAAATTCTAGAGTTAAAATTTGATTATGGCTGACTTTGGTCAACATTTTGAGCAAACGAACCCAGATACGTGTTCTGACGATCCCAGTAAAATATGGGACTTGGGAATATACCCGGAAATATTCCGAGGTCCCAAGCCTTAGAATCAATTGTTGAAAGAAATTGTTTTACTGAATTATCTAAGAAATAAAGAAAATAATTAATGTTTGAAACCATTGTTATTGGGCCCGTATTTTAATTCCGGATCCCGGTACAAACTTGTTATAGTATTTGAAAGATAACTGTGAAATTTGGTGAAAATGGAGTTTATTTGACATGAGTTGGACTTCCGGTTGAAGAGTTATGAACTTTGAGAGTTCTTGATAAAAATGTTGAGTTTTGAGGTTTAATTCATGATTTTTCATGTTAGTTTGATGATGTGATCGTACGAATAAGTCCGCGGGATATTTTTGAGGATATGTGTATACTTGGTTTGGAGTTCTGAGGGCTCGGGTGAGTTTCGTGTAGGTTCCGAGAAGTCTTAGGCTTAAAACCAGATGTTGCAGATTCAGAGAAGTTACTGGTCTCTGAACCTGCCAGTGCGGTCCGCGGTCGACCTTGTGCGATGCGCGGTGGAGGGCTGTGCGGCCGCAGTCGACTTTGTGCGGTCCGCATAGGGGCACCAGACTGCAGTATCCTCAGGAAGGACTGTGCGGCTGCAGTCCATTTTGTGCGGTCCTCACAGGGGGTCTGAGAGGGGTATAAATGGACGGGATTTTCAGTTATTTTTATTTTTCAAAACCCCATAAACATAAGAGGCGATTTTTCAAATAACCTTTCTTCTCCTATACATTGGTAAGTGATTTCTAACTCGTTTTCTTCAATCATTAACATCTTTTCACATGATTTCAACTCAAAATCAATGATTTTCATGGGGGAAATTGGGTGTTTTGGGTAGAACCTAAGTTTTTCAAAAATTGGAGATTTGGACCTCGATTTGAGGTCCGATTTCAAAACAAATTATATATTTGGGTTCATGGGGGAATGGGTAATCGGGTTTTTGTTCGAACCTCGGGTTTCGACCATGTGGGTCCGGGTCGATTTTTGACTTTTTGGGTAAAACTTTGGAAAACTCATTTTCATGCATTGGGGTCGATTCATTTAGCGTTTATTGATGTAATTAAGTAATTTGTGACTAGATACGAGCAAATTGGCGGTGGAATCAAGGGGTAAAGCTATAATTGAATCGTGAATTGTGTTCGTCGCATCGAGGTAAGTGTTCGGTCTAACCTTAGCTTGAGGGACTAGGAGTTGTGTCCTATTTGCTAATTGCTTCTTATTGAATACGACGTATAGGGATGGTGACAAGTATCTATACGTTGATGTCGAGCATGACTGTGAGTCTTAAATTGATATTTGTTGTGTTCTTAAATGATACTACGGATGCTTTAATTGGTGATACTCGATATTGAGCCAGGACTTAGTTTGTTTTCGTGGAATTTACTTATGATTGAGTAATGGTGATAACTGAGACGAGTAGGAGTTCAGTTAAGATTGGTTATAGCTGATTCTCCCTTGCCGGGACGTATATACTTGTACTGTTGAATTCTCTTACCGGGATAGTGTAGTTTATTGTGGATCCCTTGCCGGGACTGTTATTATGATTATTGTTGACTTTATATTTGGATCGGGTTGCACGACACAACAGTTATATATTTGGATCGGGTTGCACGCCGCAACAGTTATATATTTGGATCGGGTTGTACGCCGCAACAGTTATATATTTGGATCGGGTTGCATGCCGCAACAGTTATATATTTGGATCGGGTTGCACGCTGCAACAGTTATATATTCGGATCGGATTGCACGCTGCAACATTGTTTAAATGATAAGGGATCGGGTTGCGCCGCAACAATATTATTATTGTATTGTTGTAGATATTGAACTGCCCTTCCTATTTCTATTAAGTTTCTGTTGGATTTGATATGTTTCCCCGAAGCATGTACCCCCTCCCATTTAAACTACTTATTCCTGCTTATTTTTCGCCATACATTATATAATTGCACAGGTTTAACTGGAGTCTGGTCCTAGCCTCGTCACTACCTCGTCGGGGTTAGGCCAGTCACTTACCAGCACATGGGGTCGGTTGTGCTAATGCTACACTCTGCACTCTGTGCAGATACCGGAGCAGCTTTGGGACAGTAGCTTGGGAGCTAGCCTTTAGTCCACAGAGATTCCGAGGTAGTCCTGCAGGCGTCTGCAGGCCCGACGTCTCTTCTATCTATTATTATGTTCTGTTATCACTTGTATCCGAGACAGATTGTGTTTCTTTCTTTCAGATATTTGTATGTAGTAGTCATAGATGGTCCGTGAATGTTGTGACACCGGTTTCTGGGTAGAGACATATGTTGGCTTTCCGTATCGATTTTGGTATTATATTCATCTAAGTCTTCCGTTTAATTTCATCTTCCGCTATTAGTTAAATGTTTATGACTTGTTAATGCAAGTTGTTAAAAGGCTTAAAATAAAGTAGTTAAAGATTTCTAAATTTTCCTGGCTTGCCTAGCTTCTACGAGTAGGCGCCATCACGACTCCCGAGGGTGGAAAATCCGGGTCGTGACAAGTTGGTATCAGAGTTCTAGGTTACATAGGTCTCACAATTCACGGACAAGCTTAGTAGAGTCTGAAGGATCGGTACGGAGAGGTCTGTATTTATCCCCTAGAGGCTACAGAGTTAGGAAAACTTCACATTTATTCTTTCTTGTTGTGCGGTGTCGTTTCTCAATGCTAAGTGAATTTATACTCTGTTCTTTCGCAGATGGAGAGAACAAGCACTTCCTCATCCACCGCTCAGTAGCCCGAGCTCCCAGCAACAGCTCCCATGAGGGGCAGAGGGCGAGGCCGAGGCTGTGCTAGAGGCCGAGGTAGGGGCAGAGCTCAGCCCCGAGCAGCAACACCAATAGCGGATCCTCAGGTTGATTTTGATGATGAAGCTCCGGCCCCAGCAGTTCCGGTGGGCCCTGCTCAGGTCCTAGAGGGGTTTATTGCCACCCCAGTTCTTCAGGATGCTCTGGTCCGACTAGTGGGCCTTATGGAGAGTGTCACCCGGGCAGGCTTGCTTCCTGTAGCACCAGTCGTCTCTCAGGCTGGAGGAGGAGCCCAGACTCCTACTACTTGCACTACAGAGCAGGTAGCTCCCCATATTCAGACTCCAGCGGTTCAGCCAGTTGGATCAGTTCAACCGGGTATGGTAGCTCAGACCGGTGATAGAGTAGCTATGTCTGCCGATGCTTTGTGGAGGCTGGATAGATTCACCAAGCTCTTCACTACTACTTTTAGCGGTGCTTCTATTGAGGACCCCCATGATTATCTAGATAGTTGCCACGAGGTTCTCAGGAACATGGGTATTGTTGAGACCAATGGGGTTGATTTTGCTACATTTCGCTTGTATGGATTCGCCAAAACTTGGTGGAGAGATTATTGCTTGGCTAGACCAACCGGATCGCCAGCCTTAACTTGGGAGCAGTTTGCACAACTATTTCTGGAGAAGTTTCTCCCCATTACTCAGAGAGAGGCCTATCGAAGGCAGTTTGAGCACCTCCAGTAGGGTTCCATGACAGTTACCCTGTATGAGACCAGATTCATCGACTTGGCTCGCCATGCTCTTGTCATACTTCCTACCGAGAGAGAGAGAGAGAGAGAGAGAGAGAGAGAGAGGGTGAGGAGGTTTATTGACGGTCTTATTCAGCCGATTCGCCTTTAGATGGCTAGGGAGGCTAGGAGTGAGATTACCTTCCTGGAGGCAGCCAATGTGGCCAGGAGAGTGGAGATGGTTCTGTCGCAAGAAGAAGGTCATGGGTCAGATAAGAGGCCCCGTCATTCAGGTAGATTCAGTGGTGACTCATTTGGAGGTAGAGATTCATATGGTAGAGGCCATCCTCCTAGGCCCTTTCAGTCAACACTTCAGGTTTCTCACAGTGCTTCAGGTAGCCGTGGTCCTCAGATGCAGTATTCTGATCAGCAGTCCTATAGTGCACCACCAGCTCCTATCAGTGCATTGCCGCTCCAGAGTTTTCGGGGTGGTCATTCAGGTCGCCAGGGTCAGTCTTACTTTCCTCAGCCATAACACACAAGTGGATGTTTTGAGCGTGGTGAGTATAGTCATATCAGGAGGGTTTGTCCGAGGTTGGTGGGTACTCAGTCGCAGCAGCAGGGTTCCCGTGTTATTGTCCAGGCATCAGGTATTCCACAGACCGCCAAGCCAGCTAGAGGTGGGGGTAGATGTGCTAGAGGTGGAGGTAGAGGATTTAGAGGTGGAGCTCAGATCGCTAGAGGTGGAGGCCAGCCAGCTGCAGGCCGTCCCAGAGATGTAGTCCAGGGTGGTGGGGCCCAGCCCCGATGTTATGCCCTTCCAGCCAGGCCCAAGACTGAGGCTTCAGATGCAGTTATTACATGTACGGTTCTAGTCTGTGATTGAGATGCTTTAGTGTTATTTGATCTAGGATCTACGTACTCGTATGTGTCCTCTTATTTTGCACCGTATCTGATCATGCCTAGTGATTCATTGAGTGTTCCTATTTATGTGTTTACACCGGTGGGTGAATCTATTGTGGTAGATCGAGTCCATCGTTCTTGTATTGTGGTGATTGGGGGTCTTAAGACTCGTGTAGATTTGTTGCTTCTAGACATGGTTGATTTTGATGTTATATTGGGGATGGAGTGGTTATCACCTTACCATGCTATCTTGGACTGTCATGCCAAGACTGTGACCTTAGCTTTGCCGGGTATGCCTCATTTAGAGTGGTGAGGGACTCCTGGTCATTCCACCCGTAGTGTTATCTCTTATGTGAAGGCTCGGCGTATGATCGAGAAGGGGTGTTTGGCCTATTGAGCATATGTTCGTGATTCTAGTGCTGAGGTTCCTTTTATTGATTTTGTGCACGTTGTTCGTGAGTTTCTTAAGGTATTCCCTTCAGACCAGCCAGGTATGCCGCCCGACAGGGATATTGACTTTTGCATTGATTTGGCTCTGGGCACTCAGCCCATTTCTATCCCGCCGTATCGTATGGACCCGCCAGAGTTGAAAGAGTTGAAGGAGCAGTTGCAACACTTGCTTGAGAAGGGTTTCATTAGACCCAGTGTTTTGTCTTGGGGTGCGCCGGTGTTGTTTGTTAAGAAGAAGGATGGGTCGATGAGAATGTGTATTGATTACCAGTAGTTGAACAAGGTTACAATCAAGAACAAGTATCCATTGTCGAGGATTGATGATTTGTTTGATCACATTTAGGGTGACAAGGTATTTTCAAAGATTGACTTGAGATCTGGCTACCATCAGTTGAGGATTAGGGCATCCGATGTCCTTAAGACAGCTTTCCGCACTCGGTACGGGCATTATGAGTTCTTGGTTATGTCATTCGGGTTGACAAATGCCCTAGCAGCTTTAATGGATTTGATAAACCGAGTGTTCAGGCCTTATTTGGATTTTTTCGTGATAGTCTTCATTGATGATATTTTGATATATTCCCGCAGCCGGTAGGAGAACGAGCAACATCTTAGAGTAGTTCTTTAGACCTTGAGGGATAGTCAGTTATATGCTAAGTTCTCGAAGTGTGAGTTTTGGCTAAGTTCAGTTGCATTCCTGGGTCATGTTGCATCACGGAGGGTATCCAAGTTGATCCGAAGAAGATTGAGGCAGTCAAGAACTGGCCTAGACCAGCATCAGCTATAGAGATTCGGAGTTTCTTGGGATTGGCAGGCTACTATCGTTGGTCCGTGGAGAGGTTTTTATCTATCGCAGCCCCGATGACCAGGTTGACCCAGAAGGGTGCCCCGTTCAGATGGTCGGATGAGTGTGAGGCGAGCTTTTAGAAGCTTAAGACAGCTCTGACTACGACACCGGTGTTGACTTTGCCCACAGGTTCAGGGCCTTATACAGTTTATTGCGATGCATCTCGTATTGGGCTTGGTGTAGTGTTGATGCAGGGTGGCAAGGTCATTGCCTATGCTTCACGGCAGTTGAAGATTCATGAGAAGAACTATCCGATTCATGATTTGGAGTTGGCAGCCATTGTTCACGCGTTAAAGATTTGGAGGCATTATCTGTATGGCGTGGCATGTGAGGTGTTCACGGATCACAAGAGTCTTCAGTATTTGTTCAAGCAAAAGGAGTTGAATTTGAGGCAGAGGAGGTGGTTGGAGTTGTTAAAATATTATGATATCACTATCTTATATCATCCGGGAAAGGCCAATGTGGTGGCCGATGCTTTGAGTAGGAAGTCAGCCAGTATAGGCAGTCTCGCTTATATTCCGGACAGTGAGAGACCGCTTGCTTTGGATGTTTAGGCTTTGGCCAATCAGTTCATGAGGTTGGATATTTCTAAGCCCAGTCATGTGTTAGCTTGCACGGTCGCTCGTTCTTCTTTATTAGAGCGTATCCGTGATCGGTAGTATGATGATCCCCATTTGTGTGTCCTTTCGAGACACGGTGCAACACGGAGGTGCCAAGTAGGTTACCTTAGGTGATGATGGAGTTTTGAGATTGCAGGGTCGAGTTTGTGTGCCTAATATGGATGGGCTCCGAGAGTTGATTTTAGAGGAGGCCCATAGTTCCAGGTACTCTATTCATCCGGGCGCCGCTAAGATGTATCAGGATTTGCGGTAGCATTATTGGTGGCAGAAAATGAAGAAGGATATTTTTGCATATGTGGATCGGGTGTTTGAATTGTCAGCTAGTTAAGTACGAGCATCAGAGGCCTGGTGGTCTATTTCAGAGGATTGAGTTTCCTGAGTGGAAGTGGGAGCGAATCACTATGGACTTCATTGTTGGACTCCCACGGACTTAGAGAAAGTTTGATGCAGTGTGGGTTATTGTTGATAGGTTGACCAAGTCAGCGCATTTCATTCCTGTGGCAGTCTCTTATTCTTCCGAGAGGTTAGCTGAGATATATATCTGGAAGATTGTTCGTCTTCATGGTGTGCCCGAGTCTATCATTTCGGACCGAGGTACACAGTTTATCTCACGTTTCTGGGGAGCAGTTCAACGAGAGTTGGGCATGCGGGTTGAGTTGAGCATAGTGTTTCATCTTCAGACGGATGGGCAGTCCGAGTGGACTATTCAGATTTTGGAGGATATGCTCCGAGCTTATGTCATTGACTTTGGAGGCTCGTGGGATCAGTTTTTGCCCTTATCAGAGTTTGCCTACAACAACAGCTACCAGTTAAGTATGCAGATGGCTCTGTATGAGGCTTTATATGGTAGGCGGTGTCAGTCTCCAGTTGGATGGTTTGAGCCGGGAGAGGCTCGGTTGTTGTGTACGGATCTGGTTCAGGATGCCTTGGACAAGGTCAGGATCATTCAGGACAAGCTTCTACAGCTCAGTCCACACAAAAGGGTTATGCCGACTGCAAGGTTCGAGATTTGGCATTCATGGTCGATGAGCATGTATTGCTTCGAGTGTCGCCTATGAAGGGCATGATGAGATTTAGGAAGAAGGGCAAGCTTAGCCCTAGGTTCATTGGCCCGTTTGAGATTCTTGATCGAGTGGGAGAGGTGGCTTATAGACTTGCGTTGCCTCCGAGTTTATCAGCCGTGAATCCAGTGTTTCATGTGTCCATGCTTCGGAAGTATCACGGCGATCCATCCCACGTGTTAGATTTCAGCACTGTCCAGTTGGACAAGGACTTGTCTTATGAGGAGGAGCCGATAGCTATTCTAGACAGACAGGTTCATCAATTGAGATCGAAGAGTTTTCCTTCTGTTCGTGTTCAGTGGAGAGGTCAGCCAGTTGAGGCATCGACCTGGGAGTCCGAGTCCGATATGCAGAGCCGTTATCCCCCTCTTTTTCCCGACTGAGGTACTTCCTTCTTATTGAGGTGGAGAATGTGATGACCTAAAAGGGGCATCACTTGTGTTGCAAGTGCATTCAGTGTTCCGAGGCCTAAAAACCTCCCTTTTTCCCCACCTTGATTTACGTGCGTGGTACGGACCTATATCCGGAAAGCCTTCTATGTGAAAATAAGAGAAATAGAAATTCTAGAGTTAAAAATTTGATTATGATTGACTTTGGTCAACATTTTGAGCAAACGGACCCGAATCCATGTTCTGACGATCCCGGGAGGTCTGCAGTAAAATATGGGACTTCGGCGTATGTCCGGAAATGAATTTCGAGGTCCCAAGCCTTAGAAATCAATTTTTGAAAGAAATTGTTTTACTGAATTATCTAAGAAATAAAGAAAAGAATTAATATTTGAAACCATTGTTATCGGGCCCGTATTTTGGTTTCAGAGCCCGGTACAAACTTGTTATAGTATTTGAAAGATAACTGTGACAATTGGTAAAAAAAAGGAGTTTATTTGACGTGAGTTGGACTTCCGGTTGAAGAGTTATGAACTTTGAGAGTTCTTGATGAAAATGTTGAGTTTTGAGGTTTAATTCATGATTTTTCATGTTAGTTTGATGATATAATTGTAAGAATAAGTCCGTGAGATATTTTTGAGGTTGTGTGTATACTTGGTTTGTAGTTCCGAGGGCTCGAGTGAGTTTCGGGTAGGTTCCGGGATATCTTAGGCTTAAAACCAGATGTTGCAGGTTCAGAGAAGTTGCTGGTCTCTGAACCCGCCAGTGCGGTTCGCGGTCGACCTTGTGCGGTGCGCGGTGGAGGGCTATGCGGCCGCAATAGACTTTGTGCGGTCCGCACAGGGGCACCGGACTGCAGTATCCTCAGGAAGGACTGTGCGGCCACAGTCCATTTTGTGCGGTCCACACAGGGGGTCTTAGAGGGGTATAAATAGACGGGATTTTCAGTTATTTTCATTTTTCAAAACCCCATAAACATAAGAGGCAATTTTTCAAATAACCTTTCTTCTCCAAAACATTGGTAAGTGATTTCTAACTCGTTTTCTTCAATCATTTACTTCTTTTCACATGATTTTAACTCAAAATCAATGATTTTCATGGGGGAAATTGGGTGCTTTGGGTAGAACCTAGTTTTTTCAAAAATTGGGGATTTGGACCTCGATTTGATGTCCGATTTTAAAATAAATCATGTATTTGGGTTCGTGGGGGAATGGGTAATCGGGTTTTGGTTCGAACCTGGGTTTCGACCATGTGGGCCCGGGGGCGATTTTTGACTTTTTGGGTAAAAACTTTGGAAAACTCATTTTCATGCATTGGGGTCGATTCATTTAGTGTTAATTGATGTAATTAAGTAATTTGTGACTAGATACGAGCGAATTGACGGTGGAATCAAGGGGTAAAGCTATAATTGAATCTTGAATTGTGTTCGTGGCATCGAGGTAAGTGTTCGGTCTAACCTTAGCTTGAGGGATTAGGAGTTGTGTCCTATTTGCTAATTGCTTCTTGTTGAGTACGACGTATAAGCATGGTGTAGAGTATCTATACGTTGGTGTGGAGCATGAACGTGAGTCTTAAATTGATATTTGTTGTGTTCTTAAATGATACTACAGATGCTTTAATTGGTGATTCTCGATATTGAGCAAGGACTTAGTTTGTTTTCGTTGAATTTACTTATGATTAAGTAATGGTTATAACTGAGACGAGTAGGAGTTGAGTTAAGATTGGTTATAGATGATTCTCTCTTGCCGGGACGTATATACTTGTACTGCTGAATTCCCTTGCCGGGATAGTGTAGTTATTGTGGATCCCTTGCCGGGACTGTTATTATGATTATTGTTGACTGTATATTTGGATCGGGTTGCACGCCGCAACAGTTATATATTTGGATCGGGTTGCACGCCGCAACAGTTATATATTTGGATCGGGTTGCATGCCACAACAGTTGTATATTCGGATTGGGTTGTACGCCGCAATAGTTATATATATATGGATCAGGTTGCACGCCGCAACATTGTTAAATGATAAGGGATCGGGTTGCGCCGCAACAATATTATTATTGTATTGTTGTAGATATTGAACTGCCCTTCCTATTTCTATTAAGTTTCTGTTGGATTTGATATGTTTCCCCGAAGCATGTACCCCCTCCCATTTAAACTACTTATTCCTGCTTATTTTCCGCCATACATTATATAATTGCACAGGTTTAACTGGAGTCTGGTCCTAGCCTCGTCACTACCTCGCCGGGGTTAGGCCAGACACTTACCAGCACATGGGGTCGGTTGTGCTGATGCTACACTCTGCACTCTGTGCAGATAGCGGAGCAGCTTTAGGACAGTAGCTTGGGAGCCAACCTTCAGTCCACAGAGATTCCGAGGAAGTCCTGCAGGCGTCCGCAGGCCCGACGTCTCTTCTATCTATTATTATGTTCTGTTATCACTTGTATCCGAGACAGATTGTGTTTCTTTCTTTCAGACATTTGTATATAGTAGTCATAGACAGTTCGTGAATGTTGTAACACCGGTTTCTGGGTAGAGACATATGTTGGCTTTTCGTATCAATTTTGGTATTATATTCATCTAAGTCTTTCGTTTAATTTCATCTTCCGCTATTAGTTAAATGTTTATAACCATTTAATGCAAGTTGTTAAAAGGCTTAAAATAAAGTAGTTAAAGATTTCTAAATTTTCCTGGCTTGCCTAGCTTCTACGAGTAGGCGCCATCACGACTCCTGAGGGTGAAAAATTCGGGCCGTGACAATAGCTTATAATGCTTACATGCTTTTCTATTTTTGTAATACAAGACTCAAACCTTGAGAGCATTCTCATGTTTGGAAGTAGGGTGTACAAAGGAAATTGACAAACCGCTCCAAACCGATAATCCGAATTAAACAGAGAAAAAATCCGATTATGGTTCGATTTGATTTGGTTTGGTGTTGGGAAAAAAATCCGACCATAATTGGTTTGGTTGGTTTTAATTAAAAAAAGTCAAACCGAAACCAAACTAACCCAACATTACATGTATAGAAGTTTTTAATATATTTAATACATAAAAATATTTATTATAGCGCAGTTTATAAATATTTCTTATACTTTTTTATAGTTTTATCTTTTAACGTATTATTTCAAATTTGGACTTATAATTTGAATGATCCAATAAGTTTTATAGTCCATAAATAATATTAGTAACTCAAAGAAATCCCAAACCAAAACCAAATCAATACTAATACTAACAAAAGACATTTAATTTAGTTATACTAGAAATGAGAATAGTGTTGGATATAATTTTTTTTGTTTTTTCATGGTTTAGATAAAATGTATAATTTATTTTTTTAGTGTTAAGTCATGTAAATAATAGTATTTATTAGTCGAATCTTATTTTAATATCTTCGTAATTTTAGATTATGTTTATTTTCATTATGGCTTATTAAAATTTTATGCGATTTATTATTTTTATTGTTGAATATTTTAGTACAATTCCATGATTCATCTCATATTTTATGTTATTTTCCTGAAAAAAATATTATATAATTCTGTCTTACTAGGATTAAAGAAATATTTGAAGCACAAATTCTATGTTTTATACTATGAAGACTTTATGAAAAAAAAACCCGAAAATATTTGAAAACCCGAGAAAAATCGAGATTAAAAAACTTTTATTGGTTTGTCTTGGTCTTTAAATTTAATAACCCGATATAATTAATTTAGTTTGATAATTGAAAATTTCAAACCAACCTGACCTATGTAGTCCCCTATTTGAAACATTTTAGGGACCATTTCCTTAAACTCTTTAATTCTGCTACTTAGACATAGACATACATTAGTTTTAAGATAAAGCGATAAATGCTTTGTGCCTTTGCCCCCGACATTCACAAGAATTTTACATGAGTTATTTCTATATTCGTCCTCAACGCCCAATATTTAAGCAAGAAATTATAACGTTTGCTGGCTTGATTCATAAGCAACAATCATATCATATCATAAATTAAACCAGCTGGCACTAATTTGGTTTGAACTTCATTCATTTATACTCTTTTTTTTTTTTTTTTTGAGAAACTCATTTATCTTAGTGTACATTTACAAATCTATAAATTTGAAATCAATTTTAAGATAAGTTATTTTCATTCCACAAAATCCAAACTATATGAGTTTTTGGAGCTTAACTTATCTTACACATACTCAATGAAATGAAATTTCTATTTAATGTAGTGTTTGCCGATTTGATTTAATTTTTGGAGAATTGTCTACTCAGATAATATCTTTGATAAATAGGTGTAATGGTTCTTGTAAAAAAACCCTACGTTTGCACTTGTTATACTTTTTGCAAAGTTTTTGTTCTGTGTTCTTTTAAAACAAATCCGTTTTCAAAAATAATGTGGTTTTGAAAACTTTTTTAATCCACACGGTACAAAGACACTTAAGATAAATGACCATGATATGTAAGAAACACTCTTCAAAAAGAAATGAATTACCAGCACAAACCCTTTTTTCCAATTTCCAGCATATATGGGCATGATGTGTAGGGAAGCACTTCCAAAAAAAAAAAAAAAATGAATAACCACCACCTTACTCCTATAAAGCGACACGAGAAAAAGGAAACTCACGCACATTTGTGTGTGTTTATTTACGTAAAAATGAATAAAATACATCAAATCAATGAATTCAATTTTTTTTATATATATATATATATATGTCTCAAGGAGATTGAGCCCATCTTGAGGGGGCATGATAAGGATAGACACTCCTATCCTATCCAGGACTCCTAGTTTAAGTTGTATCTTATGATATTCTTTCTTATTTCCACAAGAGTCTTATGTACATAGAATTTTGTCTCCTCTCTCCCTAAGCCTCTTGTAATTGTATATAAATTTCTCTATTGTAATCAATATACACAAGCCTTTTACAATTCTTATCAACTCTTATATGGTATCAAAAGCCTAAAATAAACTCACAAGAGTTGTCCTCCTTTTTTATTTCCCAGAATGGGTGACAAAACACCACTATCTTTGTCATCAATAATCACGCCCAACTCTAGTCCTAAAAAGGATAAGCGGTCGCTGCAAATATAATCCGGTCTAAAAGTTCGGAGTCGAAATCCACAGAGAACTAAGGCTTAGCTACAATTGTTTAATATTGCTAAGATTTACAAGCTTGAACAATTCCTAAATTATAAATATTAAAATTCTTATATCTAACTAATCAACTAACAAATTAAAATAGTAAATTAACAATTAAAGATACTAAGGGTTGAGACAAGATTAAGGAGGTCTAGAGTTATGATTTCTTCAATTGTCGGAATCCGTCCTGCTACGTCTCCTATAATTTTGCCTAATTATTCTCTATTGATCGTGAGCAATTTAGGTGTCGTAATTCTCTCCCGAGTAACTACAAAAATTTATTAGACATATTCTCCCGAACTACGTTAGCTGACACAATCTCACCGCTCACTATGACCACATCAGGGCTTTGTTATTCTTAAACCCACCTTTAAACCTGCCGTATTGATTCCTCATATACGTTAGGAGTGACGTTGTTCAACAACTACTTAAATATGTACCCTTTGTCAAGCAATACATAATAAATAGGCACAGTCAATTGATCGTCATTCAATCAACAGAAATAAGCACGTAGTTGAACAAATAAAGAAATTCTAAGGCTAAATTATATTCAAACTTAACAAGAATTCATCCTCCAAAAGGTTCCATCAAAACCCTGAATAATAAATTATCTACTCATAGTAGTATGTGAAAATACAATATTAAAATTCATAACTAACAATAGAAAACGGGAAAAAGAAAGGAAAAACTCTTGGTTGAATCTTCCTCCTTGCTCCTAGTGTATTCTTGAATCCAAATGTATTGTGTAACCCTAAAGTAGTGTCTCTTACTCCAAAGTTATGTTTTATGATGTATTTATAAGATCTAGGCAGGGTGGAAGGCCGTCCAAGGCAATCCAAAATCGGATAGGAGAGCTGGAATCCACGTCTGTCTTCGCGCGTAGCGCGCCCATAGACGCGAACTTAGCTTTTGCAATTTTTCAGCTCGCGAAGCGATCCGTGCCTTTGCTTCACTTCGCTGTTTTGTGCCTTCATTTTTCTCCTTTTTTGAGTCCGTTTTCATGCCACGCACGAAATTGGACGAGCTCCCAATTCTTTTCACCTCTTCTTTTTGTGTCGAATTATCATCTTTTGATCATTTATCATCCAAACTCGTTCCTACACATAAGAAATACATAGTGAGCATATTTCACTTCACAAATCATGTAATCTCCCGTGACTCACACAAGAATTAATATGCAAATATACTCAAAAATATGCACTTTTCATCATTTATCACCACCCCACACTTAAACTCTTGCTCGTCCTCGAGTAACTTAAAATTAAGCGCATAGGCAAGAAATACTTTTCAAAACATACTCAAGCATCACACCAATGATAATGGTTTATATCAATGCTTAGAACCCAACATATGCACTCTTCATACATTTCCTCAAGTTATAAACTCTTGCCAAGAATATTTAAAATATTTGTGTGACTCTTCTAACATCCTAGCCTCAAAAATTGACTCCACTACATTCCTCTTTGTGACTCGCTTCTTGTGCAAACTAAAGACACGAGTTCCTTACCAATCCGGTGTAAAGCATGTGCCTTCACCAACAAAACAAATGTAACGACCCGATCGGTCTTTTTGAGCTTTAGCACGTTCTTCGGCGGTTTGAGGCCATGAACAGCTTCACTTCAGGTATTATGACTTGTATGCACCGTCGGAATTAAATTCCGGGAAGTTCGGAGTTGATTTGGAAAGAGAATTCTCATTTCGGAAGCTTTAAGTTGAAAGAATTGAGTAAGGTTGTATTTTTGAGTAAACAACCTCGGAATCGGGATTCGAAGGTTCCAACAGGTTTGCATGAAGATTTAGGACTTGGGCGTATGTCTGGATCGATTTTTTTGGGAGAACCGGGAACGTTTCGGCACCTATTGTGGAAGTTAGCATTTTTGAAGGAATTTCATAAGTTTGTGTTGAAGTGCATTTCAGTGTTATCGATGTCCGTTTGGATTCCGAGTCTGGGAATAACTCTTTATGGTGATTCTGGTGTTAGGAGCGTGATCAAAAATGAATTCGGAGGTCCATGGGTCATTTTGGAGTCATTTGGCTAAAGATAGAATTTTAAGGTTTTTGAGAAGTTTGACCGAAAGTTGACTTTTTGATATCTGGGTCGGATTCCGATTTCGAAAGTTGGAGTAGGTCCATAATGGCAAATATGACTTGCGTGCAAAATTTGAGGTCAATCGGACGTGATTTGATAGGTTTAAACATCGAAAGTAGAAGTTTGAAATTCTAAAGTTTATAAAGCATGGATTGGAGGTCGATTCGTGGTTTTAGCGTTGTTTGATATGATTTGAGACCTCGAGCAAGTCCGTAATATATTTTGAGACTGGTAGGCATGATTGGTTAGGGGTCCCGGGGGCCTCGGGTGGATTTCGGGTGGTTAACAGATCGAAATGGAATTTTTGGAAAAGGCTGAAGCTGCTAGTTGCTGTCATAACCGCACCTGCGGTTGGTAATCCGCAGGTGCGATACTGCAGAAGCGGTCCACCTATCGTAGAAGCGGCCCAAGGCCAGGTAGACCAAGACCGTAGATGCGGCCCTAAATCCGCAGAAGCGGTTGACCTGTCCGCAGAAGCGGTCTTCCTTCCGTAGAAGCGGTGGTCGCAGGTGCGGCCCAGGACCGCACATGCAGAAATCGCAGAAGGTAGTGGCCTTCATTTATTCGGGCTCTAGGCCATTTTTGCTCATTTTTCACTCATTTCTTGGGCGATTTTGGGAGCTTTTGAGAGAAGACCTCTACCTATCATCTTGAGGTAAGTTATCCCACCTATTCTTAGTTTAATACTTGAGTTTTAGGTAGATTAGCACATATAAAAATTAGTGAAAATCATGGGAATAGAGTAAAACCTAGAGTTTTGTTAAAAACAAGATTCAACCACGAAATTTGTTATAGAATGAAGTAGAAATCATATATTCTTGATCCTTAGGTTATAAAGAACAACTTTCTTCGAAAAATTTCGGAATCCAGGCATGTGGGCCCGGGGTTGGATTTTAGGAAACTTGTGTTTAAGGTTGGGAAATTGCTTAAATAGTTAGAATGCGATCTTGCGAGCTTGTATTGACTAGTTCTTACCTAGTTTATTTAGTTTTGGATCGTTCGGCTCCAAATTGAGAGTTTGAGCTCGTTGTTGGTATTGGAAGTACGCTTTGGAGCAAGGTGAGTCTCCTTTCTAACCTTGTAATAGGGAATTGTCCCTGTAAGCACGTGATTTTTGCTTCACGGGAATTACTCCAAAAGAAAAGAAAATCAAAAAATATATGTCTTGTCATTTAGTGATTCGTATTTAATGTTAAATCTTGTGATAATTGCTATAGGTGTTAACCAATATGTGCGTAATTTTATTTGTTAATTTTTCTAAGTTTTACAATTTACTTGAGAATTTTGTTTAATTTTGGTCCTTAAAGAAAAATGGTTGTGGAAAATCAGATTGGGCCCCAAAATGAGGCCCAAAACCGGCACACAGATCCAGTCCAAGTCAGGCCTGCCCAAGCACTGACTCAAACGACGCCGTATCAGCGTCCCTATTAGAGCCGTTGATATGATTTAAATGAACGGTCTTGATCAGATCGCCCATTTAACCATAACGACGCCGTTCAGGGCGTTTGATCTGAGCCGTCCAATCCCTTTGATCCAACGGATCCAGGCCCGCCCTTAAGACCCATTAATTTAATCCGACCCATTTCCCTACCCAGTCTTAACCACCTTCCCACCTATACGACGACGTCCTGCCTAAAGGGATAGATCCTGGCTATAGATCTCCCTTGATCCAACGACCAGGATCTAAAAATCTAAAGCATATATAAGGCCTAACCTTGCTACCCCGCCCCCATCCAAACACCCCCCGGTTCCATCGTCCCCAAGAGCCCAACCCTAATGCCCCAAACCCTAGCCGCCACCCTTCACCTTCACTGTAAAGCCGGCGGCAAGGATGCCGGTGACTGCCAAAACAACACCCCCGGTACATCCAACCACCCTGAACACGAATCCACCAACCATGTACCTCGAATCACACTCCATCGTCTCGAATCTTGATTTGAAGATTCGAGACCAAACCCCGATCTACACCAAACCAACCCAGATTCACACTAGACAACCCCCTGACCTCCCTCATGACCAAACCAAGCTTGGTTTGGTCCGAATCTACCCACAAGTCATAAGATCCCAGATCTGAAGATTCAAACCTTGGAATACAAGAACCTGGGGAATCCGGTCAGTTTCATGGGGGTTTCTGGGACCTAACAAGCTTTAATCAAGGTGTTCTCGGTCGAGAACACCCCGATTAAAGTTTGTTCGGCCTCAAACGGTCAAATCTAATGCGGACCTGGGTCGGCTTTGGTTGAACATTTCAGTAAGTTCTCCTTTTTCTTTTCCGTTTTATTGGAGTACTGATTGAGTTCGTTAGCATGTTCTGTTGTGATTATTTGGTATTTCTGGAATTTTCATTCCAATTTCTTCCATCTTTGTAAGGCCCTTTATTTGGTCGATTGTTTTCGGGGCATGTTTGAGTGTATTCTATGACATACATGTTCGATTAAATTAGTCGTCATAAAAATAATTCGTATGGCTTCCCAGTATTGTGCAAAGTTATCTGAAGTTATTCAGGACCCCGTACGTATTGTTTATTTAATCGACTCGTTATACCTAGTTATAATTAGTATAGTCGACCTGATAAACGTCGTCGATTAATTTTCTATGACTGAATAATCAAATGGACTAACAACTTCACATGACTGATTGAACCCTGTCATTGACTGAATGCCCGACATTGTTTGGAATTGGTTTGTTTGCATTGCAAAACGACTGAAAAGATTCAGTCCAGGGCAGATCTGAATCTGAGCTTTCAGAAGTTCAAAAATGCCCTATTGTTGCAATGGGTCAGGACAGTGATAACCAGGGATTAACAGGGTTAATTTGGCTGTTAAAAAGAACAGAAATGATTAGTTTAAATAAGCTGACAAATAGGGTACTGGTTTAGGATTAAAATAAGGTAATAGTGGGGATCCAAACTTGTTAGCATGGGGCTGATTGAATAAAAAAGGGGGGTGCCCATGTTGTTGGGTAGAAAATACAAGCTGAAAGCCTGTCGAATGGATGGGCATGAGGAATATTTTGATTAGTTTAAAAAAAAGAAGAAGTTATGGGCAGGAAAGAAGGGAGGGGTTCAAGGCAGCTGAGTGCTTGCCATTTCTGCCTATAAATAGAGCTGTTTCAGAACTTAAAAGGGGGAACATTTTTAGTCTTCGGAGAAAAGAAGAAACAAAAGTCTCAGAATATTGTAACCAAACACTGTCTGAAAATTACATAAGAGTTCAAGTTGGTCAAGCTGCCTTGGCCAATTGCTGTTGGTTGCCTGTTGAGCTGCTCGTAATTGTTGAACTGCTGGTGTTGTTACATTGAATACTCTGTTGTTTCTGCTGGTTCACTACTCTGTTTCTGGGTTTGTTTGTTTGGTGCTCGACCACCTGTTGGTTTTCCTTGTTGTGGAAAGTGTTGTTGGCTGTCTGTGGACCGTTGGTGACACTTGTGGCTGGTTGTTTGTTGTTGTGTTGTTGCTGTCTGTTACTGCTGTGACTGCTGCTTGGTTGCTTGCTGCTGACATCCTTCCTTTTCTTTTGTTTGGTTATCTCAATCCAGGTACACATACTAAGTCGATGTAATTCCATGTTTGAAGTTGACATTTGAAGCATGAATACACACATGAAGAAGTTGAAGTTATAAACTGAATTTAGTTTTTCTGCCGATTGTACTTAAACCATTTTGTGTATCAATAATATGTAATCTCCTTCCATGGAACTGTATAATTAGCTTATGAACTCCCTAGGTAAGTCCTTAGAGGGATATGAGGCTAGAAATCATCCTGCTTATTTCATGACGTTTGTAAAGATGCATGTTAGACTTGAATCAAGTAAATGGACTTCCAATTGTCGTAATAGTCTAATCTCAGTATACCAAATGGTTCGAATCAGGACTAAAGCTTGATCTTAAAGTCCTTTCATGACAACAGATTAGCCTATTTTAAGCTTACAATAGACTGTTAAAGGAAATAGTATCATTTTATCTTCCAGTTTGCAAACCCACGAATTGGCATAAGAACAAGCAGTTAGGCTAATATCGGAACAAGGACAGCCAAGTCCGGTATAATGCCATATGCGCTGAACCCAACCCCACACGTGCTTTTGTATTTAGAAACTCATAAATTTTATCTCTTGTTTGGGGTTCGACTAAAATACTTTAAGTATGAAATGGGGCTAGGATCTTTTGCTCTCTGTTATTTTAGAGACGAACTTAATAGAGAAATGTAGTCACTGTAGGTTTATCCTTAAAATAAAATGAGGCGAGCCTCGCCAAATAAAAATGCAAATCGCGGGGCCCTCAATAATTAGTCATAATAAATACTTAGAATTTGGGATGGACTGCTTAGTGAATTTCACTGCCTTCCCCAAAGATAATAACGCGTTAGCCTCTTTAGACGCGATTTAATTAAATTACTTTCTTAAACTCGGGTGCACATTTATGTAACCCAAATCCAAATCTCAACGGAGTCGAAGTGTGTCTCTAATCGCGGGTACATTCATTGTGACGTGGTTTGAGATGCATTTCCATGGCGTTGCAAACTCCTTAAAAAAAAAAAATAAGAACGAGATGAGCCTCGCCGAATAAGAATACAAAATTGCGGGGTCCTCAGTAAATACTTGTTTTAAATTTGCTTAGACTTCGGGATAGACCGTTTAGCAAAATTCCACGGCCCTACTCAAAGTAAATGATACGCTAGTCGCTTTAGGCGCGCCATTAATAATTTAATTTCCTTAAACACGGGTGCACATTGATGTGACCCAAATCCAAATCTCAACGGAGTCAAAGTGTGTCGACGACCACGAGTACATTGATTGTAACACGGTTCGAGATATGTTTTCACAACGTTGCAATTCCTTGTAAAAAATAATAATAATAATTATAAAAGCGGTAAAAAGTTAAAATTTGCATATAAGTTCATATTTGTATAAAATCAGATAATCAAGCCGAATATAACAGTTGAGCGACCGTGCTAGAACCACGGAACTCGGGAATGCCTAACACCTTCTCCCGGGTTAACAGAATTCCTTATCCGGATTTCTGGTACGCAGACTGTAATATGGAGTCATTCTTTTCCTCGATTCAGGATTAAAATTGGTGACTTGGGACACCCTAAAATCTCCCAAGTGGCGACTCTGAAATAAATAAACCAATCCCGTTTCGATTGTCCTTTAATTAGAAAAAACTCCCCTTGCACCCTCTCGGGTGCGGAAAAAGGAGGTGTGATAGCTCTGGTGACTCTGTTGGGGATCAGTGTTGACCCAGAACCACTGGTTCAGGGTTAAGAATTCGAGCTTGAAATAATTGTTATTATTTGGCTTTATTTATTATCTGATTTTTACGTGTTTGAGCCTAATGTGCTAAATGCCTGCTTTTACTGCTTTGATATTATTTGAACTGTACATATAAACTGTGTCGAAACCCCTCTCTTCTCTCTCTTGAGGAGTGCACGCTGGTCGTGGCTTCTTTCTGTTAGTGTCATATACAAAAATAGAACGAGGATTCGGAGGAGTTGCAAAACCGGATGGCCTTTTGGTTACCGGTACACAGCTCCCATCCTCGGCTCGAGTTGTCCGCTCGGGTAAGCCAGGTCTAGAACAAATACCCAGGTTATCAACTTAGAATAACTCAGCTTCATGCCGGATCCCTAGTAGGAACGCTTATTTGCATCATGTGCATTTGACTTAGGGGACTCAACACAGGGGTTGGGTCCGTCTAGGACTAGCAACCTAAAATGAAAGACCATCCTGCTACATCCTGTTTGCTTTATGCATTTACTTGTTTCAGACTTGCATGCTGACCGGCTTTTGAATATCGGGAATGTTGTGAAAAAGAAGAAAAAAGAGAGAGGAAGTAACGGTTAGGGAATTAATTATTTTTTTTCGGAAAAACCAATACCCAAAAACGGTTGAAACTCTGCCGGAATTTTGAGAAAATAAACAAAATGTGTCTAATTAATTTGTTTTATTAGAGTCTTTGTTTTATTTTGAACAGAAAAGGAAAAAATAGTTTGTCATGAGAAATATGGTTTCCAAAATTTGGTTTATGTTTTCCGCCCGAACTACGTCAGTTTGATTCTCGCAGGGTGTGAGATACGTAGGCAACCCCCATCGGGCCCAACTTACGTTTTCAAAAAATATAGGTACAATCCGAAAGAACAAGAGTTTTAAAATAGTCAAGGTACCATCATGCTTTTCAGAAACAACCAAATTTCGTTTTTCTAGGAAAGAAAGGTGTGTCAATTTGGTATTTGAGTCCAATGAATCTGGATCTTTGCTTAATCACCCCCAATAAACATGCAAAATGAGCATAAGTCCAAGTTTAAACTGCACCTAGGAGGTCTGGCAATGTCAGGACCCGATGCGACATCATAAAGGCTTTGGTTACATTTTGGGACCCGGCCCACAACGTATTTCGCTTCTCGAATTTTGAACTCACCCCAGCCTTAGAAGAAGTGGCAGGTTACATGGACGTCACTGAAGGTTTGAGACACAAGTACCTGATCGCTCCTAGAGCTGTGAATTCACACAAATTCATGGATCTGTTGAAGATAAGCAAGGGAGTCCCATACGCTGAGTTGGATAGAGGTTTTTCTACCCTGCAATTCATATGCCAGAGGTACGGGCACATAGGAGGATTCAATGATCCAGAAAGTGGTGTCTGCAGTAAAGGAAATCTGGCAAAGTGGAATGAGCATAGGCGGTTCGCTTTCATGGTGGCATTCTTGGGCATTGTGGTGTTTCCCCGAAAAGATAGAAATATCAATCTGAAGGTGGCAGGAATCGTCAAAGTCTTGATTACCAACGATAAAAGCATCCTTGCTCCAATGATAGTGTCGGAAATATACCGAGCCCTCACGGCTTGTAAGGCCGGGGCAGATTTCTTCGAAGGGTGCAACTTATTATTACAGATGTGGATGATCGAACACTTGTGTCGCCATCCTCAATGTATGCGCTACATGTCTACAAAGGAAGACTGCATCGAAGGTTATCACCTGAGGGTTTCAGGTTTCCGATTGCCAGAAGGGTTTGAAGAATGGATATCCTATCTCCGTGTCATCACTGCAGAACAAATAAATTGGACTTTGGGTTGGCTTCCTGTGGAAGAAATTGTATACATGCCGGCCACTGGTCCTCACTTCCTCTTAATGGGACTCAGAGGTATTCAGCCTTATGCCCCTTACAGGGTGATGAGGCAATTGGGAAGGTGTCAGGTGGTGCACCCGGACGAAGATCTCAGCACTTATGCAGTCGAGGTCAGCAGCAACGGCCAATTCCTTGAAAAGACAGTTCATTGCATATGGAGTGAATGCCAGTACCTGACGGCAAAAACTCGGGTAGGTGATGTGTTTAGGGGTGAAGTCTCGCCGGCCTATCTCGCTTGGCATAATAAAAAGAACATTATAGAGCGGCCAACCAAACGGCCTCACCTCCAAGATTTTGTTGAGTCATCACAAGAACAATGGGGCTGGCTCGCAAAAGAGGAAGGTTACCGGGTTGAAATCGGGAAGCTAAAGCGACAAGTTGAAAGGCTTGTATTTGAACACAACGTGCAAGTCGCCACGGAGCAGGCTGAAAGAAATAAGCTAGCCCAAGAGAACCAGACCCTGAAGGCCCGCCTTCGCCAAGCCAGTAAGAGTAACATTGACCGACAGAAGCGTCGCTCCGACGAAAGATTGATAGCGAGCTTGAAAAATCAGGTCATCCAAAGCCAAGAAGAATTAGAACAATCAGAAGCTTGCATAGCAAGGATGAAGGTCAAATGGGCAAAAGGTACAATGGCCCGGAGGTAGCGTCTGCAACAGGTCATAAGGGATTATGAAATGAGCATCGGGATATTAAGGGAAACGAACTCCACTCTACATAATCGGATCATCAAACAAGCACGAGACGCTCAGGCTGACAGAAGACGTTGTTACGATGCAATGGCCTGCATGGAGAGACAAATGGAGTTGTTCCAGGATCAACTTGCCGACAATGCTCAGGCACTGGGACTAAAGAACCGACAAATCGGGCAATTGTTCATTAAAAGGGACAACATTCGAGGAAGGATCGACGAAATTGGGCGTTACATCTACATGAAATGCCTAGCATGTGAGCAAACACCGCGGAAGACCCTCCTTGTTTCCATCATGGTCTGCGTCCACCGGATCATGAATGAATTGAGAAGCTTGCAGAGAGACCTTACCCCTAGGGCCGCGAAAGGGCCGAATGATGCCTCGTGGGCCCCTAAGTTGGAAAATTAATCTTGGGTCGAGTCCTGTTTATTTGGCTTCGTTGCTTTCCCATATGTTGTTTTCTTTTCTTTTAGTCAAATCAAGTTAAAAAACTGTGGAGTCTGTACTGTCGCTTAAAGTAATGTGTAATAGCAAGTTTGATAATGAAATTAAGTGACTCCAAAAGAATTTTGTGTTTCTTTACTTCATGGCAGAACTATGCCTGGTCTGATTCGCGTGGGGACGTGATACGTAGGCAATCCCCATAAGATCCGACCGCCTTTAATAAGGAAAGAAAGAGAGAAAAAGAGAGAAAAGAAAATACAAAAATAAAATAAAATACAGGGTTTCCCCAAAGTACTTTAAAAAAGGGACAAATGAGCAAGCCGAGATGATGCATGCAAAGCATATAGAAACGGTTAACTGCCTAGGAGCATTGCATCCTCTATGTGTTATGATCAAATCTGTTAAGCTCTAACGCTAACAAAGTTTGTTGTTGTCTGAATCCAGACAGTTAGTTGTTAAAGAATTCTGGCAACACACTCTTACCAAACCAGATCCAAAGGACTAGTAGCAACAAGCATGACTACTTCAGAGAATAGTAACGAGGAAGAAAGGCCGATGAGCCAGTTGTTAAAAGAAGTGATGGAGAAGATTGAAAGGATGAGACTAGAGATGAATGCAATGCAGCTGGCTCTAGCCAAAGCACAAAAGAGCCCTGAGCCACTGGGGCACATGCCGGAATACCCTCACTCCGGCCCTTCAACAAGCCTCCCGAATCCCCGTTATCATCAGGAAAGAAGCCCACATGATTCCCAAGCTCCACCACCCCATCAACCTCTCCCAACACCAAATATTCCCACTTTTGTGGGACCCACATCAGCCACCCTGCAAAGAACGACCAGTGAGCCATTGTTTCAGGCCCACGATACGCAGTACTATCCCCCTGAGCCCACATTCCATGCCCCCGAACCACAAGCCTACAGCCCGCACTTGGAGGTACCGGCAGAAATTGAAAAGCCGGTTAAAGCCCCTGAACAGGACGAGGTATTGAGGAAGTTCAAAAGCCTGGAGCAGTCCTTCAGGAACCTGCACGGGTTGGGCAACCAAGTCAGCGTAGCTTACAAAGATCTATGCCCTTTCCCGGACGTCCAACTCCCGGCTGGGTTCAAGATGCCTAAGTTTGATTTATATGAAGGACACGTTGATCCCATGGCACATTTGCGGGGATTCTGTAGCAAAATGAGAGGGGCAGGCGGCAAAGATGAGCTGCTAATAGCTTATTTCGGCCAAAGTCTGAGCGGATCTGCACTAGAATGGTATACCAGGCATAATTCCAGTAGGTGGTACACTTGGGATGATCTGGCGCAGGCTTTCGCAGGTCATTTCCAGTACAATCTCGAGATAGTCCCTGACCGTCTCACATTATTGAGAACGGGGAAGAAACCCGGGGAAAGTTTTCGCGAGTTCGGGTTCCGCTGGAGAGAGCAAGCGGCCAGAGTCGATCCTCCCATGAGAGAGGGAGAGATGGTGGACTATTTCTTACAAACATTGGATCCAACCTACTTTGGTCACTTGGTGACAATGGTTGGAAAATCCTTCAACGAGGTGGTGAAGATAGGGGTCATGATAGAAGAGGGTTTGAGGTCTGACAAAATCTTGAATTATTCGGCACTCAAGGCCACGACCCAAGCTATCCAGAGCGGCACCGGAGGTGCGTCGGGAAGAAGAAAGAAAGAAGAAATTGCCACGATCGAGGCAGGCAGTTGGTCCAGGACTGGCAAGCCACACTACAACTAACCCATACCTCACAGGCCAAACTACCCATACAACCCACCACAACATTGCTATCCGCCTCGAGAACCACATTGTTCTGTACACCAGGCCCATACATACACTCAGCCTCCGGTTCGCCCTCAATGGCGCGCGCCGGCTCCCCAGAATACATATGCACCACAAAACACCTATCCTCCACCAGGGGCATATAGAAACCCTCCAGGGGCAGGCTTTCGGGGAAATCCAGCTGCTAGGAATGACAGGCTGCGGAAACAGAGAACCTTCACTGAGCTGGGAGAAACCTACACCGCTTTGTTCCACAAATTGAGGCAATTGGGTTTGGTTAGTCCGGTCGAGACTTGAGGACCAAATCCCGCACCCCAGAACTTGGACCAATCAATAAGCTATGAGTACTGCTCAGGGATATTGGGGCATGATACCGAAAAGTGTTGGAAATTAAGGCATGCCATACATGATCTTATTGACACCAATAAGATCGAGGTCCAGACACCGGAAGCTCCTAACATCAACCAGAACCCACTGCCAGCGCACCACGAGACTCACATGATTGAGTTGGTGTATGAGGGAGGGGAGTTGAGAAAACCCTCACAAACAGTGATGATGATCCAGGCCGCTCCGAAAGAGGAACTGACCAGTGGAGGGACCAGGGTGCGGTCACAGAAAGAAGGCATCAAGCTAGTAGTGATATTGGGGAAGAGCCCATCCGCCATAACAAGCAAACCCGAGCCAAACAAGTTGGTAGTATCAGGGACTCCGCCCACACATGCAGTTGTGTTGAAGGGGGTATATAGAGAACTGGTCACCATAAAGCCTGTAGTCCAGCTGCCTATGATTGATAGCAAGGCTGTGCCTTGGAAATACGAGAAGGCGGTGGTGATGTACAAAGGTAAACAAGTGGAGGAAGTTAGTTGTGAAGCGCAAGGGCTGACTCGATCAGGTCGGTGTTTTGCTCCGGTAGAATTGAGAAGACCCAACCCAGCTGCAACCTAGAAACCTATGTCCGAAGAAGAGGCTGAGGAGTTCTTGAGGAAGATGAAAGTGCAAGACTACTCCGCGGTCGAACAACTGAGGAAAACACCGGCCCAGATCTCACTGCTGTCATTACTAATCCATTCGGAGGAGCATCGTCGGGCCTTGATGAAGATATTGAACGAAGCTCATGTGCCCAACGAGATTTCGGTAAACCACCTGGAAACCATTGCCAACAAAATTTTCGAGGTGAACAGGGTAACATTCTCAGATGATGATCTGCCGGTGGAAGGTACGGAGCATAATAAAGCTCTCTACCTAACTGTCAAATGTGAAAACTCGGTAGTCACTCGGGTATTGGTGGACAACGGTTCAAGAGCCAATATCTGTCCATTATCCACCCTAAACTAGTTAAAGATCGACCACAGAAGGATCCGCAAGAATAGCATCTGCGTCCGAGGGTTTGACGGAAACGGAACGGCCACTGTGGGTGATGTTGTGCTTGAATTGACCATCGGTCCAGTCCTGTTCACCATGGAGTTCCAGGTGTTGGATGCCACAATATCTTATAACCTTCTGTTAGGACGACCATGGATTCATGCAGCCAAAGCAGTGCCCCTACCCTGCATCAGATGGTGAAGTTCGAGTGGGATAGGCAGGAGGTCGTACTACACGGCGAGGACACGGCGTGTGCCATGGGTGGCGCCATTGTACTTTTCATAGAGACCGATGATGACAAAGGTCCTTGGGTCTACTAGATTTTCGATACAGGGTCGGCAAACAAAATTTCTGAAGGAGAAATCATCCCGCACCCTAGGGTATCTGCCGCGACAGTCATGATGGTCTCGGAAATGCTGGGTAATGGATTCGTACCGGGAAAAGGCCTGGGAGTCAAGCTTCAGGGGATTGTTCAACCTGTCACCCTGCCTAAAAATCTGGAAACTTTCGGATTGGGGTTCAAACCAACCGCAGCAGATAGGAAGCAAGCGCGAAAAATGAAGAAGAGGGTCTGGTTTCTACCCAAACCGGTGCCACGTCTCTCAAGGTCCTTTGTCACAGCCAGTGCCAAGGGGTCGCCAGTCCCGAAGATCCTAGGACCATTGATTGGTATGGATGGGGACCTGAATCAGAGTTTCGAGAAGCTATTCGCTGATGTCAGTATGGTAGAAGCTGGAGAAGGTTCCAGCAGAGCAGAGATACAGTTTGTGGGGCCTGAGGCCAAAACCAACAATTGGACAGTTAGTCCTCTTCCTGTCTGAGGGGAGTCTTGGTAGTAGGCTTTGATTTATGTTTGTTTGTTTTGTTTTGTTCGGATTATTCCAGGGTGTAATCCAAATTTTACTTTTGTTCTGTAAAAGTGTGAACCCTGTTATCCCGCAAGTTTAATAAAGTTCTCTTCTTTTGTCCCATTTTAATTTTGTTTTGTTCTTTTTTCTGAACAGTTCTCTTTTTACTGGTTCTAATGACATGGCATGCACAGCGGATCTTCGACCTAGTCTAATAAATCAATCTGAATCCGACTCAATGATGCAAGAGGTCGTTTGTGACGATGAATCTGAATATGACGAAGATAAAGCCTTCGAAGAGATAAACCGAGAACTGTGCCAATTTGAAGAAAAACCCAAACCTAACCTAAATGACACTGAGGCTGTGAATCTAGGAGACGCTGATAATGTCCGAGAAACCAAAATCAGCATCCATATTGAGCTGAATGACAGGGAAGAATTGATCAAAACCCTCGTGGAATTCAAAGATGTTTTTGCTTGGTCATATGATGATATGCCGGGATTAAGCACCAATTTAGTGGTTCACAAATTGCCCACTGACCCGGCAAACCCTCCGGTCAAGCAAAAATTAAGGAAATTTAAAACAGAAATGAGTGTAAAGATCAAAGAAGAGGTGATTAAGCAGCTGCAGGCGAAGGTCATTCGGGTCACTCGATATCCCGAGTGGTTGGCCAATGTGGTACCAGTTCCCAAGAAGGATGGGAAGATCAGGGTATGCGTCGACTACCGCAACCTCAACAAAGCAAGTCCCAAGGACAATTTTCCATTGCCCAACATCCATATCTTGATCGATAATTGCGCTGGGCGCGAGATCGGATCATTTGTGGATTGCTATGCGGGTTATCATCAGATCCTAATGGACGAGGAAGATGCGGAAAAGACAGCATTTATCATGCCATGGGGAACTTACTGCTATCGGGTAATGCCGTTCGGACTGAAAAATGCCGGGGCAACGTACATGCGAGCAATGACTGCTGTGTTTCACGACATGATACACAAAGAAATTGAGGTGTACGTAGATGATGTGATCATAAAGTCTTGGCGTCAGGAAGACCATGTAGCAGACCTAAGGAGATTCTTCCAAAGACTCCGAAGGTATGATATCAAGCTTAACCCGGCCAAATGCGCATTCGGGGTTCCGTCAGGAAAGCTGTTAGGATTCATCGTCAGTCGACGGGGGATTGAGTTAGACCCATCCAAAATCGAATCCATCCGAGATTTGCCACCGCCAAGGAGCAAAACAGAGGTAATGAGTTTGCTGGGTAGACTCAATTACATCAGCAGGTTCATCGCTCAACTCACAGCAACTTGTGAGCCCATATTTCGGCTGCTGAGAAAGGATGCTGCGGTAAGTTGGACGGCAGAGTGTTAAGAGGCTTTCGACCAAATCAAAGGGTATCTGTCTAATCCACCCGTATTGGTCCCGCCTAAGCCAGGGAAGCCCTTAATTCTTTATCTGACGGTCCTGGAAAATTCATTTGGTTGTGTACTGGGGCAACATGATGACACAGGAAGGAAGGAGCAGGCCATCTACTATCTTAGCAAGAAATTCACAGTATATGAAGTCAAGTACACTCAACTCGAGAAAACATGTTGCGCCCTAACTTGGGTAGCTCAGAAGTTGAAACACTACCTGTCCTCGTATACTACTTATCTCATATCCCGTTTGGACCCATTGAAGTATATCTTTCAGAAACCTATGCCCACAGGGAGGTTGGCAAAATGGCAAATTCTGCTCACAGAGTTTGATATCATCTATGTGACGAGGACAGCCATGAAAGCCCAGGTGCTGGCCGACCATTTGGCAGAGAATCCCGTTGATGAAAAATACGAGCCCTTAAGAACGTATTTTCCCGACGAAGAGGTAATGCATACAAACGAGCTGGAGTTACCCGAGGAACCGGGTTAGAAGCTTTTCTTCGATGGAGCTGCAAACGCGAAAGGGTTTGGAATAGGAGCAGTACTCATTTCTGAAACAGGACGCCATTACCCTGTTACGGCTCAACTACGCTTCTATTGCACCAACAATATGGCCGAGTATGAAGCTTGCATTTTGGGTCTGCGATTGGCTGCGGACATGGATGTTCAAGACGTCTTGGTCTTGGGAGACTCAGACCTCTTGGTACATCAGATTCAGGGGGAATGGGAAATGCGGGACCTAAAACTCATACCATATCGACAATGCTTGCACGATCTGAGCAAACGATTTCGATCAGTAAAGTTCAAACATATCCCGAGAGTTCATAACGAGATGGTGGATGCATTGGCCACCTTAGCATCAATGTTGCACCACCCTAACAAAATGTATGTTGACCCTCTGGACATCCAGGTCCGTGATCAGCACGCTTATTGCAACGCCATAGAAGAGGAAGCAGATGGCAAACCCTGGTTTCGTGATATCAAGGAATACCTCAGAATGGGGATATATCCGGAACAGGCCACTGGAGACCAAAAAAGAGCCCTTCGGCATTTGTCGAATGGTTTCTTCCTCAGCGGAGGAGTTTTGTACAAAAGAACCCTGAATTTGGGATTGTTGAGATGTATAGATGCCGGTCAAGCCACAACGGTTATGGCAGAGGTACATGCTGGAGTTTGCGGGCCACATATGAGCGGATATGTATTGGCAAGGAAGATCCTTAGGGCAGGGTATTATTGGCTCACCATGGAACATGACTGTATCACTTTCGTGAGGAAATGCCATCAGTGTCAGATACATGGAGATCTGATTCATTCTCCGCCAACAGAGTTACATACGATGTCAGCACCCTGGCCGTTTGTGGCATGGGGCATGGATGTCATTGGACCTATCGAGCCAGCAGCATCCAATGGTCATAGGTTCATTCTAGTAACCATTGACTACTTCACCAAATGGGTTGAGGCTAAAACCTTCAAGTCGGTAACTAAAAAGGCAGTGGTGGATTTTGTGCACTCCCATATCATCTGTAGATTTGGGATCCCAAAAGTAATCATCACGGATAACGGTGCGAATCTTAACAGCAGCCTAATGAGAGAGGTATTCCAACAATTCAAGATTACACACCGCAATTCCACCCCATATCGTCCCAAGGCGAATGGAGCGGTCGAAGCAGCCAATAAGAACATCAAGAAAATACTGCGGAAGATGGTGGAAGGGTCCAGACAATGGCACGAGAGATTACCCTTTGCTTTGTTGGGTTACCGCACTACCGTCCGGACTTCCATAGGTACAACTCCTTATTTGTTGGTGTACGGAACTGAGGCCGTAATACCGGCGGAGGTCGAAATTCCGTCTCTCCGGATTGTCGCTGAAGCCGAGATTGATGATGATGAATGGGTCAAAGCTCGATTGGAACAGTTGAGCTTGATAGACGAGAAAAGATTGGCAGCAGTATGCCATGGTCAGCTTTATCAGAAGAGAATGGCGAGAACATATAATAAGAAGGTACGCCCCAGGAAGTTTGAAGTAGGGCAGCAGGTATTAAAGAAGATCCTCCCACATCAGGTCGAGGCAAAAGGCAAGTTCGCCCCAAATTGGCAAGGGCCTTATATCGTGACCAGAGTATTGTCTAATGGAGCTTTGTGTTTGACGGATATCAAGGGAAGATGTGTTGACATGGCTATCAATTCGGATGCAGTCAAGAGATATTATGCGTAATTTCTTTGATTATGGCAATTATTGGTTCATTTGTTTGTACTTGGTACTTATTGGATAATGAAATGACGAAGGCAATTCTTTTTTCTATCCAAACATTTTTTACCCTTGTTTCCCCCTTTTGAGCCTTGAGTTATTCTTTCATACCCCTCTTTTGGAATCACTAACGGAAAAGATATGAAAAGAGAAAGAAGAAGAAAAGAAATTTTTAAGAGAAAATGAAAAAAAAGGAAAAAAAAAAAGAAAAAAGAAAAGAAAAAAAAGAAGAAGATAAAAATCGCAAACCGTGGGAACTACGTTTGACCTGATTCCTCAAAGAGGATACGTAGGCACCTCACGGCTCGGTCATAGTGTGCATCATAGTGTGCACAGTGTACATAATAGGCACAGTGTGCGTAACACACATAGCTCAACATAGAGTAAAAATAAAACCCCCCCAAGCAAGAAACTGGGGCAGAGGTTATGTTTTAAAAATTCCAGCAAAGTTTGATTCCAAAAGCTGTAGCAGATCACCCATCAAAATCATTTCATTTTTTGATAAGCCTTTCTTCTAGCCCCACACCAAAACCAAAATCGACGTCCAAAAGACCTCCCGATCAACATCCAAGATGTGCCAAGTCAGGCAAATGAAGCCGCGAATAATACACTGATCCCCGGCAAAGAAGTGGATCATAAAACTGGAAATGAATTGATAGTCCAAAGGAATCTCCAGAAGAGAGGGTCATATTGACAACACTCCAACTCTCCGGTGAAGGAATAAAATGAGAGAGTCTTATCGGTGAAAACCTTCACAGGCACCATAAGGCGACGAAAGATGAGAGATATAAAATGAGAGAGTCTTATCGGTGAAAACCTTCACAGGCACCATAAGGCGACGAAAGATGAGAGATATAAAACGAGAGAGTCTTATCGGTGAAAACCTTCACAGGCACCATAAGGCGCCAGGAGCTGAGAGAAAAGAGAGAGTCTCATTAGTGAAAACCCCTCGAAGGGCACCATGAGGCGACAAGGCAGATCAGCAAAAGGGTCCGCGTTCGCAAAGAAATGGACACTCATTTATCCCCAGCAAGTAAAACCATCGGGCAAGTCGATTGATACAAATAGACTGGGTCGGGAATCTATGGTGCACGTCATGATCACAGGGACCAGTCAGGTCATCCAGATAAACTCTTCTGAATTCCTTTTTCCACCAAGTATTGGTTCAGAAAGATTTTTCTCCTTTTTCATCTTTTTTATTTTTCTTTCTAAAAATTTGTTTTGAAAAGGATTTTTCAAAGTTTGCTACCAGAGACCGAAGGGAGTTCATCCGATGTGAGATAACCCCAACCATCCTAAAGACTAGCCCCAGGCAATGCAATGTTGTACCCTGCAGTTTTGGAGGAAGTAAACTCCTAAAGGGAGTGGTTTCGGGAGTAAAAGCAGACTCCCATAGCATGTACTGTTAAGAGAAAGCAGAAAAGGGGATAAATTGAAAACCAATCCCCAGCAGGCCGGAAACCCCCAGCAAGCAACTTTGTCCACTAACCAATTGTGGGGGCAAAGAGCAAGAAAAGGGAAAGAGAGGGAAAATCATCCACCGGAAAGACACTTCTTCCCACCATGAGTGAAACTAACTAAATTCTTTTGTCTGCTGCAGGAAAATAAACATTGATGATGGCAGCAGGACGCGATGCCAGGGAAAGCACCAAAACCGGGGCAGAAAATTTTCTACCGTTGTCAAAAATTTTCTCGGAAGAACGAGGAAACAATTTTAATAATTTATGTTCTAGGTCGCCCACCAGTAAAATGCGGTAATACTTTATGTTCTAGGTCGCCCACCAGTAAAATGCGGGAATACTTTATGTTCTAGGTCGCCCACCAGTAAAATGTGGGAATACTTTATGTTCTAGGTCGCCCACCAGTAAAATGCGGGAATACTTTATGTTCTAGGTCGCCCACTAGTAAAATGCGGGAATACTTTATGTTCTAGGTCGCCCACCAGTAAAATGCGGGAATACTTTATGTTCTAGGTCGCCCACCAGTAAAATGCGGGAATACTTTATGTTCTAGGTCGCCCACCAATAAAATGCGGGAATACATTTCATGCTCTAGGTCGCCCACCAGTAAAATGCGGGCATACATTTCATAATTCTGCATTTTAAGCAACTTTTTAGTTTTGTACTACAGATTTTGGAGTCAGTAACCCCACCAGAAGGCGGAAGGTTACGACAGAGATCCCCCAAGCAGGAAACAATAAAATCCCCAGCACCAAGAAGCAGAAGGTTGCAAAGGCAAGCGCGCAATTCAAAAGGAAGAAGGGTCGCGCTTTGAAAGAAGCGGTTTGGGAACATCGAATCATGCCCCGCGCAATAGATCTGATGAAGAGCGTCGTACCACCAGAGGAACCACTGAAAGGCTTAATAAAGAAGGCCATGTCCCCAACGGACCAAGCGAAGTGATGAAAACTGGCATTCAGAAAAAGCAAAAGGACCAGTGTCATCCCCCAAGTTCACAAAAATAAAAGCGTCGGAGGAAAGCGCAAGCCGATAAGAAAGCAAAGCGACAAGAACAAGTTGAAGATAGATGAGCTCTTATGATCCATAGTCTAGCTTAGCTTCTTATTTTTCCTTTTAGAAAAATGTAACAAGAAGATCGGTGAGCGGTAACATCCTACAGCAGCATGTAACAGCACACAACAACAGCAAACATGACAGGCACACGGTAGTCCCAGCTACCAAAACTTCCCGAACTACATTGACCTGATTCCTGTTCAACCCAGGATATGTAGGAAACCTCTGAAGCAGAGTTTCGGTCAAATCTTTTTAAAAAAATGCTTCACACGGAGTACTCGGACGAGCAAAAATTGCCCGTCCTATCTTTGCGCGAAAACCCTTAGTGTCTTCGAGCAAAGAGGGGCAGCTGTAAGCACGTGATTTTTGCTTCACGGGAATTACTCCAAAAGAAAAGAAAATCAAAAAATATATGTCTTGTCATTTAGTGATTCGTATTAATGTTAAATCTTATGATAATTGTTATAGGTGTTAACCAATATGTGTGTAATTTTATTTGTTAATTTTTCTAAGTTTTACAATTTACTTGAGAATTTTGTTTAATTTTGGTCCTTAAAGAAAAATGGTTGTGGAAAATCAGATTGGGCCCCAAAATGAGGCCCAAAATCGGCACACAGATCCAGTCCAAGTCAGGCCTGCCCAAGCAATGACTCAAACGACGCCGTATCAGTGTCCCTATTAGAGCCGTAGATATGATTTAAATGAACGGTCTTGATCAGATCGCCCATTTAACCATAACGACGCCGTTTAGGGAGTTTGATCTGAGCCGTCCAATCCCTTTGATCCAACGGATCCAGGCCCGCCCTTAAGACCCGTTAATTTAATCTGACCCATTTCCCTACCCGGTCTTAACCACCTTCCCACCTAAACGACGACGTCCTGCCTAAAGGGATAGATCTTGGCCATAGATCTCCCTTGATCCAACGGCCAGGATCTAAAAATCTAAAGCATATATAAGGCCTAACCTTGCTACCCCGTCCCCCATCCAAACACCCCCCGGTTCCATCGTCCCCAAGAGCCCAACCCTAATGCCCCAAACCCTAGCCGCCACCCTTCACCTTCACTGTAAAGCCGGCGGCAAGGATGCCGGTGACTGCCAAAACAACACCCCCGGTACATCCAACCACCCTGAACACGAATCCACCAACCATGTACCTCGAATCACACTCCATCGTCTCGAATCTTGATTTGAAGATTCGAGACCAAACCCCGATCTACACCAAACCAACCCAGATTCACACTAGACAACCCCCTGACCTCCCTCATGACCAAACCAAGCTTGGTTTGGTCCGAATCTACCCACAAGTCATAAGATCCCAGATCTGAAGATTCAAACCTTGGAATACAAGAACCTGGGGAATCCGGTCAGTTTCATGGGGGTTTCTGGGATCTAGCAAGCTTTAATCAAGGTGTTCTCGGTCGAGAACACCCCGATTAAAATTTGTTCGGCCTCAAACGGTCAAATCTAATGCGGACCTGGGTCAACTTTGGTTGAACATTTCAGTAAGTTCTCCTTTTTCTTTTCCGTTTTATTTGAGTACTGATTGAGTTCGTTAGCATGTTCTGTTGTGATTATTTGGTATTTCTGGAATTTTCATTCCAATTTCTTCCGTCTTTGTAAGGCCCTTTATTTGGTCGATTGTTTTCGGGGCATGTTTGAGTGTATTATGTGACATACATGTTCGATTAAATTAGTCGTCATATAAATAATTCGTATGGCTTCCCAGTATTGTGCAAAGTTATCTGAAGTTATTCAGGACCCCGTACGTATTGTTTATTTAATCGACTCGTTATACCTAGTTATAATTAGTATAGTCAACCTGATAAACGTCGTCGATTAATTTTCTATGACTGAATGATCAAATGGACTAACAACTTCACATGACTGATTGAACCCTATCATTGACTGAATGCCCGACATTGTTTGGAATTGGTTTGTTTGCATTGCAAAACGACTGAAAAGATTCAGTCCAGGGCAGATCTGAATCTGAGCTTTCAGAAGTTCAAAAATGCCCTATTGTTGCAATGGGTCAGGACAGTGATAACCAGGGATTAACAGGGTTAATTTGTGTGTTAAAAAGAACAGAAATGATTAGTTTAAATAAGCTGACAAATAGGGTACTGGTTTAGGATTAAAATAAGGTAATAGTGGGGATCCAAACTTGTTAGCATGGGGTTGATTGAATAAAAAAGGGGGGTGCCCATGTTGTTGGGCAGAAAATACAGGCTGAAAGCCTGTCGAATGGATGGGCATGGGGAATATTTTGATTAGTTTAAAAAAAAGAAGAATTTATGGGCAGGAAAGAGGGGAGGGGTTCAAGGCAGCTGAGTGCTTGCCATTTCTGCCTATAAATAGAGCTGTTTCAGAACTTAAAAGGGGGAACATTTTTAGTATTCGGAGAAAAGAAGAAACAAAAGTCTCAGAATATTGTAACCAAACACTGTCTGAAAATTACATAAGAGTTCAAGTTGGTCAAGCTGCCTTGGCCAATTGCTGTTGGTTGCCTGTTGAGCTGCTCGTGATTGTTGAACTGCTGGTGTTGTTACATTGAATACTCTGTTGTTTCTGCTGGTTCACTACTCTGTTTCTGGGTTTGTTTGTTTGGTGCTCGACCACCTGTTGGTTTTCCTTGTTGTGGAAAGTGTTGTTGGCTGTCTGTGGACTGTTGGTGACACTTGTGGCTGGTTGTTTGTTGTTGTGTTGTTGCTGTCTGTTACTGCTATGACTGCTGCTTGGTTGCTTGCTGCTGACATCCTTCCTTTTCTTTTGTTTGGTTATCTCAATCCAGGTACACATACTAAGTCGATGTAATTCCATGTTTGAAGTTGACATTTGAAGCATGAATACACACATGAAGAAGTTGAAGTTATAAACTGAATTTAGTTTTTCTGCCGATTGTACTTAAACCATTTTGTGTATCAATAATATGTAATCTCCTTCCATGGAACTGTATAATTAGCTTATGAACTCCCTAGGTAAGTCCTTAGAGGGATATGAGGCTAGAAATCATCCTGCTTATTTCATGACGTTTGTAAAGATGCATGTTAGACTTGAATCAAGTAAATGGACTTCCAATTGTCGTAATAGTCTAATCTCAGTATACCAAATGGTTCGAATCAGGACTAAAGCTTGATCTTAAAGTTCTTTCATGACAACAGATTAGCCTATTTTAAGCTTACAATAGACTGTTAAAGGAAATAGTATCATTTTATCTTCCAGTTTGCAAACCCACGAATTGGCATAAGAACAAGCAGTTAGGCTAATATCGGAACAAGGACAGCCAAGTCCGGTATAATGCCATATGCGCTGAACCCAAGCCCACACGTGCTTTTGTATTTAGAAACTCATAAAATTTATCTCTTGTTTGGGGTTCGACTACAAATACTTTAAGTATGAAATGGGGCTAGGATCTTTTGCTCTCTGTTATTTTAGAGACGAACTTAATAGAGAAATGTAGTCACTGTAGGTTTATCCTTAAAATAAAATGAGGCGAGCCTCGCCAAATAAAAATGCAAATCGCGGGGCCCTCAATAATTAGTCATAATAAATACTTAGAATTTGGGATGGACTGCTTAGTGAATTTCACTGCCTTCCCCAAAGATAATAACGCGTTAGCCTCTTTAGACGCGATTTAATTAAATTACTTTCTTAAACTCGGGTGCACATTTATGTGACCCAAATCCAAATCTCAACGGAGTCGAAGTGTGTCTCTAATCGCGAGTACATTGATTGTGACGTGGTTTGAGATGCATTTCCATGGCGTTGCAAACTCCTTAAAAAAAAAAAAAAATAAGAACGAGATGAGCCTCGCCGAATAAGAATACAAAATTGCGGGGTCCTCAGTAAATACTTGTTTTAAATTTGCTTAGACTTCGGGATAGACCGTTTAGAAAAATTCCACGGCCCTACCCAAAGTAAATGATACGCTAGTCGCTTTAGGCGCGCCATTAATAATTTAATTTCCTTAAACACGGGTGCACATTGATGTGACCCAAATCCAAATCTCAACGGAGTCAAAGTGTGTCGACGACCACAAGTACATTGATTGTAACGCGGTTCGAGATATGTTTTCACAACGTTGCAGTTCCTTGTAAAAAATAATAATAATAATTATGAAAGCGGTAAAAAGTTAAAATTTGCATATAAGTTCATATTTGTATAAAATCAGATAATCAAGCCGAATATAACAGTTGAGCGACCGTGCTAGAACCACGGAACTCGGGAATGCCTAACACCTTCTCCCGGGTTAACAGAATTCCTTATCCGGATTTCTGGTACGCAGACTGTAATATGGAGTCATTCTTTTCCTCGATTCAGGATTAAAATTGGTGACTTGGGACACCTTAAAATCTCCCAAGTGGCGACTCTGAAATAAATAAACCAATCCCGTTTCGATTGTCCTTTAATTGGAAAAAACTCCCCTTGCACCCTCTCGGGTGCGGAAAAAGGAGGTGTGACAGTCCCCATTGGTGAATTAATTGGTTATGTGCTCCTATTTGTGGGGGCTACGTACACACGAGGTGATGAGAGTCCGTGCGTAGCTACTATTATGCCATTGTCCGGGTAGTCTAGGACCCAAAAGCATGCTATACTTGGAATATCTGTAACCTTATTGACAGTTGATTGCTTAAATCCTATCGAATTGGTAAATGGATTTCTAAAAAAAAAGAATTAAACTTCATTTTTCTAAATTGTTAAAAGAGAGTTGGTTTTCTTTGGATAATTGTTTCCTGATAACTTCTTGATTGATTGTTTATGCGTGTTTAATTCTGGAATGGGCCGAACACCTCGGCAGATTAAATAGATGCATTTATGGTTCGCGCCGTTCGACCCTCGGCAGTGCACATTTTACATTTATGTTGGATCGGGCAGTACGACCTCAGCATGGTTTGCGCATGCTTGTATTGCTTGCCTGGAAACTTATTGAAGTTGTATTGCCTCTTCCCGGTTTGAGAATATTTGTATAAATGATGAAAAGGAATTTGGAAATTTTCTATAAAAGAAAGAATCTCTTACCTGCTTCATTCCATTGAACTACAATCATGTTTATAAAAATCACCGATTTACTATATTATTGAGATAACATTATTGGACCACTAGTAAATGTCGAAGTCGACCTCTCGTCTCTACTTCTTCTAGATTAGACGGGATACTCATTGGGTACACATTGTTTTCGTACTCATACTACACTTCTGTGCATTTTTGTTGCACAGGCACATGCATCTCTAGTGGCCTACTGGGCGTAGCAGCATGGTTGATACGGAGACTTTGGTGAGTTGCACTTCTCGAGGCGACCCGCAGCCAGCAGAGTCTCCTTCATATTACTGTATTTATTTTTATCCAATATTGTATTCCAGACAGTTGTTGTATTCCATTATTTCGTAAAAATTGCTCACGTACTTGTGACACCGGGTTTTGGGATGATCACGGGATTTTTCAGTAGTTTAAATTTTGTAAAGACACCCTCATTTATCCAGCGGATTTTATTATTAATTATTTATTTGTTTAAAGGAAATATTTTCTAAATAATTAAAATGAGAAATTAATTAAGTATATGGTTGGCTTGCCTGACAGCGGTGTCCGGCGCCGTCACGACCCTTAGTGGATTTTGGGTTGTGACAACATGGTATCAGAGCACTAGGTTCCCTTAGGTCTCACGAGTCATGAGCAAGTCTAGTAGAGTCTCGCGGATTGGTACAAAGATGTGTGTACTTATCTTCGGGAGGCTACAGGGCTGTTAGGAGTACTTCCCTTCTTGATTCCTTATCGTGCGGTTTGATTCCTTTGAGGCTTATGCCTTTATTTCTTTCCTACTCAATCTTATGCGACGTGAAGTGCTTGTTATAAATCGAGAATTGAAGAATTGTGATAGTACTATAGATGTGGTATGAGATGTTTCTCCTGGTATAGTTGGTTGGGCTATTGTCGTCGCCTTGCGGAGGGATTTTTCTATTATTTCGGCTCAGTAGTTGTGCTTCTAAGAGCTTGGAGGTTATGCACAGGTTGCTATGATGCTCACGATTAGTTATCATACAATATTGACTTGATAGTAGGATACTTGCCTATGTGTTGGGGCAGTAAATGATTTAAAAGGAAGTCTACTTAGTGCACGATTCAGACAAATGATATTTCATTTTCGGCAGAGGAAAAACAATTGGCCTAGGGATGTCCAGATTTGGAGTGATGGAGTAACAACATTTAGTGATTTCAATGTATGATGGGATTTTCATCTGCGACGTGGTTTCGTCGTCCGTGATTGAATATGTTAAGTTCGTCGGTGTTATGGTTCTCTTCAATCTGCCTTTGGGCTAGGGTATTGTGGAATAATATTGGAGATACGACTGTCAGAGATCGCAAGGTGCGGTGGTTCAGGATTGAATCAGTATTTCTAATGTTGACGGCTCAAGAAAGATGATCTTCGGAAAGGTTTAAAGTTAGTAGCGATTTATGGGTTCAAGTGCTACGAAGATAGATTTTATTTAAGGCAATAACTGAGCAGCAAAGGATGAGGAAAGACATGTGAGGAGTGTCAGGCGGTGGCTAAAATTTCTAGAAGGCCAAGTATAAGAGGCAAAGGTCGAGTAGTCGATTAAAAGGGTGAGTTCCGCCAAAGTGGGAGAGTGGTGAAGTTGTGTATGAGCTTGGTGGTAGTATTACTACACACATTAAGGAGAGTTTGGAATGGTTTGGGAATTTTAGTGATGGGTGATTGGGGTCTACGGATTTAAGCTGAACTATGGGCTATTATGCGACAGAAGATTTGGTATGACGGAAAGAAGCTGCTTGAGATGAAGAAGGATACAACATAACTTTGAATTGGAAGGATGTTGCCGCACATCTAATTGATGTCCACGAGGGGTGAATGGACTTGTGCAGCTAGAGAGTGAGCTCGGACTCAAGATGGGTTATTGATGTCGTAGTGATTGTACCCCATGCAGCAGTGATGGAAGTTGTCGGAAAGTGATTTCCACAGGTGGGTTATTCCCTATGAGCAGCTTCTACAGAGGATTTTACTGGCCATTCCGATAAGAGGTCGAATATGTGAATGTTGATGGGAATTCAGGGTGTTCATGAAGTGCTAATGGAGGGATTTCAAGGAATCTGTCGGTTTAATTACGCGAGGTCATGTCAATGAGAGATAAAGGATCTTGGTGAATTCGAGAGGTATGTAATAGTGGCTTCAAGCTAAGTGGGAGAGTCCCACCGCCTACGATTGGATTGCATGATCATCTAATTGTGAGATTTCTGGTTATTAGCATATTGGTGGGTTATTTTAGCTAAGGGAGAGTAACCTAAGAGGTGATTTGAGAAAAGTAATTGTTAAAGGTGTGCTATGGTTGGCCTTATTAGCTTATGTTCAGACGCGGGGAAGGATTCTGGATTTATGCCTTGTAGGGATGCAGGTTTCACGGGAAGTGATTCTGCTGGGTGCTTCGTTGAGAGGGTATTCATGTGCTAGAAGATTCATGAAGTTGATTATATTTAGGGCCAAGTCAGAGCGGGTGGCTCTCAACAACGGTCCTAGCGAATTCAAAAGTTAAAGTGTGGTGCCTAATGATTTTGAGCCTATAGGTACGGTTAAGAATCAAACTTTTGTAGCAGCTTATGAGAGGAGGCCTATAATGTTCTATGATGTTTTGACTTGCAGTGTAGCATTTGGGAGGCAAATGAGAAAAGACTTCGGATTCATAGAGGGATTATCAGAAGGGGCATACTAGTTGAGAATGTGAATGTGCGCTTAAGTCTGTCGCCTACAGACACAAAAATATTGGCCAAATGGAAGAGACACAATTCGAATAGAATTGGTTTCATATGAAAGACATATAATTTTGTCTATGTTATTCAAATACTTGAAAGTATAAGTCAATTGTATGTGAAACCAGTTTTCGATATCTTATATGTCTAGCATAACATGAAAACTTGATATGCATCTAAAGTCTATTATATGGCTTATATGATTTAACTTATATGTCAATCCATGAAGAACTTAAATTGCTTAAAGCATATAAAATTTTTGGTCATGAAGTACTACATCCTAAGTACAATTTGTACACAAATGTATCTTGCTATATTTACACGCATGATAATATCATAGCAAGAGTTTTTGCCTCTATGTGATCATATTGAAATGACGATTCCAACAAGATCATATGAAGACAATTCATCTCTATCAAGAATGATGATTTCAAGGTTCAACATATTCATTCAAGTTAATATGGTTGATTTGTTTATCAAATCTCTACCAACGATCTTTCGAAGATGGTGCACAAGATTAGAATGCAAAGGCTCAAAGATGCGAATTGATGCTCTCATCAGTGGGAGTTAATACGCGTTTTACTCTTTTTCCCTTACAGGGTTTTGCCCCACTTGGTTTTCCTTGCGTGGTTTTTAACGAGGCAACCAAAAGGCGTATTATTAGATATCTGTACTCTTTTTCCTTTTCTAGAATTTTTTCCATTGGGTTTTATTTTAGTTAAGGTTTTAACGAGGCACATTATCTGTTAAATAGACATTCAAGGGGGAGTATTATAAATAGAATTTTATTTATAGTGAATGTCTATATTTAGAGAGATTCTAGGGTTTATTACTTGGTGGCTAAGTCACCCTCTCCCTATAAATAGTGGGTTCTATTCCGTTGTAAATCATCCCAAATCAATAAGAATTCCATCTTCCTGCTTTTCTCCGCAATACGCTTCTTCTTCTTTTATTGTTTTATAATAGATAATATCTATTGGGTTTGATATTTGAACTTATTACTATTTGCATATGGATAATGGACTAATATAAAGTATAAAAATTTCGAATTTTCGGATATCTAAAAAATCGAAATATCAAATCTAAAATCCAAAAATTTTAAAAACTAAATCCAAAATCCAATCCGTAATACGAAAATCCAAGCCAAAAATCTAAAAAAATCGAATTTGGGTTTGAATTGTTTTCACAAAATTTAGAGGCAAATATGGACCTTTTCCGTTAAGAAAAGGTAACCTCGCACTGAAATGATTGGTTCGATGTTGAGATGGTGGGTGCACACTTCATCCCATGATCTGTTTTTTGGTTTTTTTCCAAATTATTTTCCTTTTTCAAAAGGAAGAACAAAATTTTAAAGTTGTATGTTTGACCTTTTTGCGAGTCCAGCCTTGAAACTTTTTACCTTTCTTTTTAAATGTAAGCAAAAGATGGAAATCCATGAGCACCTAGTTCTTTCTCCATCTCTTCTTCTACACAATTACCTACCATGTCCGGTTTTCTAAAGGTATACCTTGACTTTGATTAGTTTGTGGCCTGAAGTAACATATATTCATATATATAATTTGAACCATTAAATACTTAACCAAAGTAAAGTGCATTTCACATATTGAGGTCCAAAACATAAATAATAGAATCTCTAACAACGTACATCAAGGTGCATGGATATTGAAGTTCAAATCATTAGTCAAGAACAAGACACCAAAGAACAAACACAAAAACAAAGTCAAGAGTCTAAGACAATATAATTAGTCCATATAAATGAAATGAAACCGCGTCACACAACCATAATATAATGGTACAATCAACTTGCACAGACTCATATTAGTCATCAAAAGCATGCATCTAATAGACAGCAACAACACAGAGCAGCCAAACATCCTCCCATGAGTCCCGCGCCACCAGATGATTGTTGTTGTTGTTGTTGTTGAGGTGGCGCGTACTGAGGGGCATACTGGGGTGGGTACCCCGGTCCCTGTGGAGGATACCCCTGCGGGGGGTAGCCTTGTGGTGGATACCCTTGTGGTGGAGGGACACCAACAGGAGGTTGTTGATTGTAGTAACTCATCTTAATTCTAATGAAAAATTGGGGATTGAATCTAGCTAGCTAGAGAGAGTTTTTGTGAAAGGAGAATTAGTCTTTTCTTAGGCAGAAAGATAATGGGGTACATTGAAGAGGAGGATATCTGTTCATTTTATAGAGTAAAGTCAAAAGAAGGGATTTTGGCGTAACTGGTAAAATTGCTGTCTTGTGATCAGGATCTCACGAGTTCGAGTTACGGCAACAGTCTCTTACAGGAATGCAAGATAAGCTGTGTAAAATGGGCCCTTGTGATCCGGCCTTTCCTTAAACCCTGCGTGTAGCGGTAACGTAGTGGAGACAACGAGGACTAGGTCACTGATTTAAAGAAACAACCTTATTTTATTTATTTTTCTCGGTGACATTTTTTTTTTTTTGGCTGGGTCAAAGAAATTAAATCTGGTGAAGATGGTATAGAAAAAGCATTGAAAATTAAGAGGGAGCTGTGATAGGTTGCGTGGAATGAATCAAAGTCGGAGGGCAGCGAAGCGTCTTTGTACATCCTTAACCTATCACATGGTTAACTAAAAACATCCTTAATGTATTACAAAATGAACAGATTTAGTCCATAATTAACTTTTGTTGGAAAAAACAACGAAAAGCTAATACACGTGCACAAAACATGAGGCGGTCGGCGATTTTTCCTTTTACAAATTACGAAAGATTTTAACATATATTGGATGAATATCAGAAATAAGACACTTCGCTATTACTTTTGATTTTTTGACGTCCCTTGTTCACAAGCAAAATTTTAAGTTTAATAGGTGTTGTTATTCGTTTGCTCTACGGGCTATAGGCAGTACTTTTGACCTTAAATGTTTGCTAATCAAAAAAACAAGACCAACTATTTTTGTCACGATTCGGGTTTCCCACTCTCGGGATCGTAATGGCGCCTAATCTTTCAGAATACTAGGCAAGCCAACAGATAGAGATTTAAATACGCTAACACTAATCAATTCAATAAATAGCAGCAATTGAAACCAAAGCAGATTAAAGGAGTGCGAAATCTCATAATAATCCAAGTACTAATATACGATTACCCAAAATTTGGTGTCACAATCCACGAACTTCCAAGAGTCACTACAAATACTGGCTGAAAGAAAATACAACTGTCCTCGAAGTAAAAGAAAACAGGAAACTAGGATAACTGGAAGGGGACTCCAGGGTCTGCGAACACCGGCAGATCTACCTTGGGTCTCATGTTGGACTGAAGGCAGAAGCTCCACTCGGGTCAACACGGTCCAGTACCGAAATCTGCACAGAAAGTGCAGAGTGCAGTATCAGTACAACCGACCCCATGTACTGGTAAATACTGAGCCTAACCTCGGTGAAGTATTGACGAGGCTAGGACAAGACACGTACATAAACCTGTGCAGTTAGACAATATACGGGCATAATAACAAATAATAGAAATTAAACACATAATAACGGGAGGGGAAAACATGCTAAGGGAAGTACGAGATTTTGAGAATAGAATAGTAAAGAAAATACAACAAAACAAGTGCATGGCATCACCTTTCGTGCTTTTACTCTCATCCTCTCCATAACAAATGAAAGGAATGATAATAATGAATATGAAATGGCACGGCATCACCCTTCGTGCTTTACGCTCTTCCTCACATGATAATGAATATGCAATGGCACGGCATCACCCTTCGTGCTTTACACTTTTCCTCACCCAAACAACAAAACAATAACAACCAGGTAATAGAATTATTAATAACAACTCCCATTTCAACATTTAGTTTCACAGCGTCAACCGCAACTTTAAGGCAAAACTCAACCAATATCCAATTCCAGGAAGAAAAACATGATAGAAACTTTCTAACATGAAGAATAACCAGTTTAAGCATGAACAATACGAATAAAGAATATAACAATCACAAGAATAAGACTCACTCGCAAGCTATGACTCGACGACAACGCATAGATACTCGTCATCTCACCTATACGTTGTACTCAACAACTAAACACATAGAAAATAGGCAACAATACTTAACCCCTTAAGCTAAGATTAGCCACAACACTTACCTCGCTACCGCGGCCAACTCAAAGCTCAAACATCATTTTTCCCTTCTCACGAGCTTCCGTACCAATAAAATCTAGCAAATTACCAACCAAATAATTCAATTTAAGCCTTAGGAACTACCCACGATTGCAAGAAATTCAATTTAGACCATTTTGGAAAAAGTCAACACCGGGGCCCGCTTGGTCCAAACCCGAAATTCGGACGAAATCCTGATTACTCATTCACCTCCAAACCTAGATATATGGTTTTGAAATCCGACCTCAAATTGACGTCTAAATCCCCAAATTTTGAAATCCCTAGTTTCTACCCAAAAATTCCCAGTTCCGCCATGAAAATCCTAAATTTTAGGTTAAAATCTTGCTATAAGAAGTGAAAGTTTGAAAGAAATAGGTTAAGAATCATTTGACTATGATTTGGGGAAGAAATGACCTTTGGAAAATCGCCTATTGAGGTTTAGGTTTTGAAAAATGGGAGAATGAATGAAAAATCCCGTCTAAGTGATGACTTATCAGCTGCAGATATCGCATTTGTGACCTGAGCTTCGCAATTGCGAAGCTCACAAATGCGAAGATACCATCGCAAATGTGAGAACTCTCACACCTCTGTTGCCTTCACAATTGTGAAGAAATATTCGCAACTGCAAACATGAATCTCCGCAAATGCGACAAAATGATCGCATTTGCGATCACTGCCCCTCTCAGCTTTACTTCGCAAATGCGAAGTAATCTTCACAAATGCGAAGACTGTATGGCCCAACTTCTAATCGCAATTGCGATGAAAGCCTCACAAATACGGAACCTGCAGGGTTCGCAATTGCGATCCCTGATCTCGCATTTGCGAGATCAAAGGCCTGCAACAAGTTGAGTTATACCAGCAAATTTTCTTATGTCCAAATCACTCTGTAGCATATCCGAAACTCACTGAGCTCTCGAGGCTTCAAACCAAATATGTACACAAGTCTAAAAATATCATGCGGACTTGCTTGTGCGATCAAATCGTCAAAATAACACCTAGAACTACGAATTAAGCACCAAATTGCATGAAATTTTCAAGAAAGTTTCAAAACTTCTATTTTCTCAACCAAAGGTCCGAATCACGTCAACTTAGTCCCGTTTCTCACCAAATTTCACATATAGGATATAAATATTATATTAAACATGTACCAGACTATGAAACCAAAATACGGTGCCGATACCAACGAGATCAAACATTAATTGAATTCTTTAAATCATTAGATTTTCAATCTTACAATTTTTATCAAAAATTCATTTCTCGGGCTTGGGACCTCGGAATTCGATTCCGGGCATACCCCCAGGTCCCATATTTTACTACGGACCTACCGGGGCTGTCAAAATACGGGACCAGGTCCGTTTACCCAAAACCTTGACCGAAGTCAACTAAAATCAACTTTTTAGGCCAAAAATTGTTATTTCATCAATTTTTCCATATAAAGGCTTTCCAGAAATACACCCGGACTGTACACACAAACGAAGAGAGATAAAATGAGGTTTTAAGGCCTTGGAACACGGAATCGAGTTCTAAAACATAAGATAACCTTTTGGATCATTACATTCTCCACCTCTAAAACAATTGTTCGTCCTCGAACGGACATAGAAAAGTACCTGGGCTGGCGAAAAGATGGGGATATCTGCTCTGCATATCGGGTTCGAACTCCCAAGTAGCTGCCTCAACAGGCTGACCTCTCCACTGCACTCGAACCGAAGGATAACTCTTCGATCTCAACTGACGAACCCACCGGTCTAAAATAGCTACCGGCTCCTCCTCGTAGGTCAAATCCTGGTTCAACTAGACAGTGTTGAAGTCTAACACGTGGGATGGATTGCTGTGATACTTCTGAAGCATGGACACATGGAATACTGGATGCACCGCTGACAAGCTTGGTGGCAACGCAAGTCTTTAGGCCACCTCTCCCACTCGATCAAGAATATCAAAAGGCCTGATGAACCTAGGGCTTAACTTGCCCTTCTTCCCACCTACGCTCTTCATGGGTGACACCTGAAGCAACACTCTCTCTCCGACCATGAATGCTACATCACGAACCTTGCGGTCAGCATAACTCTTTTGCCTAGACTGAGCTGTATGAAGTCTCTCCTGAATGATCTTAACCTTATCCATGGCATCTTGTACTAAATCTGTACCCAATAACCGAGCCTCCCTCGTCTCAAACCATCCAATTGGCGATCAACACCGTCTACCATATAATGCCACATAGGGAGCCATCTGGATGCTCGACTGATAGCTGTTGTTGTAGGCAAACTCTGCTAACGGCAAGAACTAATCCCAAGAACCTCCAAAGTCAATAACACAAGCGCGGAACATATCCTCCAAGATCTGAATAGTACGTTCGGACTGGCCATCTGTCTGAGGATGAAATGTTGTGCTCAACTCGACCTGCATACCCAACTCATTATGTACTGCCCTCCAAAAATGCGAAGTAAACTGCGTACCTCGATCAGAAATGATAGACACAGGCACGTCGTGAAGATGAACAATCTCATGGATATGAATCTTTGCCAACCGCTCCAAAGAATAGGAAACTGCCATAGGAATGAAATGCGCTGACTTGGTCAGCCTATCCACAATAACCCAAACTACGTCAAACTTCCTCTGAGTCCGTGGGAGTCTAACAACGAAATCCATAGTGATACGCTCCTACTTCTACTCAGGAATCTCTATCTTCTGAAAGTAAACCACCAGGTCTCTAATGCTCGTACTTTATTTGTTGACAATTTAAACATCGAGCTACATATGCAACAATATCCTTCTTCATCCTCCTCCACCAATAATGCTGTCGTAAGTCCTGATACATCTTAGCGGTGTCCGGATGAATAGAATACCGAGAACTATGGGCCTCCTCTAGAATCAACTCGCGAAGCCCATCTATATTAGGCACACAAACATGACCCTGCATCCTCAAAACTCCATCATATCCCATTGTAACTTGCTTGGCATCACCGTACCGCACTGTGTCCCTAAGGGCAAGCAAATGAGGGTCATCATACTGCCGATCCCTGATACGCTCAAACAAGGAAGACCGAGCGACTATACAAGATAGAATATGGCTGGGCTTAGAAATATCCAACATCACGAACTGATTGGCTAATGCCTGAACATACAATGCAAGCGGTCTCTCACCGAGTCGAATGTACGCAAGACTGCCCATATTGGCTGACTTCCTACTCAAAGCATTGACCACCACATTGGCCTTCCCGGGATGATACAAGATGGTGATATCATAGTCTTTCAACAGCTCCAACCATCTCTTCTGCCTCAAATTGAGCTCCTTTTGCTTGAACAAATATTGCAAACTCTTATGATCCGTGAACACCTCGCACGACACGCCATATAGATAGTGCCTCCAAATCTTTAGCACGTGAACAATGGCTGCCAACTCTAAGTCATGAATTGGATAGTTCTTCTTGTGAATCTTCAGCTGCCGTGAAGCATACGCAATAACCTTGCCACCCTGTATCAATAACGCACCAAGTACAATACGAGATATGTCACAATATACTGTATAAGGCTCTGAAACTATGGACAACACCAACACCTGTGTCGTAGTCAAAGCTGTCTTGAGCTTCTAGAAGCTCACTTCACACTCGTCTGACCATCTGAACGAGGCACCCTTTTGGGTCAACCTGGTCATCGGGGATGATATAGATGAAAGACCCTCCAAAAACTGACGGTAATAACCCTCCAATCCCAAGAAACTCTGAATCTCTATAGATGAAGTAGGCCTAGGCTAGCCTTTGAATACCTCAATCTTCTTAGGATCCACCTGAATGCCCTCTGCTGATACAACACAACCCAAGAAGGCAATTGAACTCAACCAAAACTCACATTTCAAAAACTTAGCATATAACTGGTTGTCTCTCAGAGTTTGAAGAACATTCTAAAGATCCTGCTCATGCTCCTCTCGACTTCGGGAATAGATCAAGATATCATCAATAGAAACAATCACGAAGGAATCTAGGTAGGGCTTGAACACTCGGTTCATCAAATCCATAAATGTTGTCTGGGCATTTGTCAGCCCAAATGACATTACTAGAAACTTATAATGCCCATACCGAGTTCAAAAAGTTATCTTAGGGACATCATATGCCCTAATCCTCAACTGATGGTAGCCAGACCTTAAATCGATCTTTGAAAACACCTTGGCACCCTGAAGCTGATCAAATAAGTCATCAATCCTCGGCAACGGATACTTGTTCTTTGTGGTGACTTTTTTCAACTGCCGATAGTCTATGAACATCCTCATCGATCTATCCTTTTTCTTTACAAACAACACTGACACACCCCAAGGCGAGACACTGGGTCTAATAAAGCCCTTATCAAGCAAATCTTGCAACTGCTCCTTCAATTCTTTCAACTTTGACGGGGTCATGTAGTATGGCGGAATAGAAATGGGCTGAGTGCCCGGAACCAAACCAATACAGAAGTCAATATCCCTGTCAGGTGTCATCCCGGACAGGTCTGTAGGAAATACCTTAGGAAACTCCTGAACAACTGGTACAGAATCCATGGAAGAAACCTCAGCACTAGAATCACGGACATAAGCCAAATACCACTTCTCGACCATACGCCGAGCCTTCATATAAGAGATAACCCTACTGGTAGAATGACCAAGAGTCCCTCTCCACTCTAATCAAGGCAACCCCGGCAAGGCTAAAGTCACTATCTTGGCGTGACAGTCCAATATAGCATAATAAGGTGACAACCAATCTATCCCCAAAATGATATTGAAATCGACTATATCAAGAAGTAGGAGATCTACATGAGTCTCAAAACCACAAATAATAAGCATACATGAATGATAGGCGCGATCTACAATAATAGAATCCCCCACAGGTGTGAACACATACACAGGGGCACTCAAAGAATCACATGGTACCACTAAATATGAAGCGAAATAAGATGACACATATGAATAAGTAGATTTCGGATCAAATAATACTGAGGCATACTTATTGCAAACTAAAACCGTACCTATGATAATCGCGTCAGATGACTCAGCCTCAGGCCTTTCTAGGAAGGCATAGCATCAGGGCTGGGCCCCACTACTATGAACTGCATCTCGAGGACGGCCCCTGTTTGGCTGGCCTCCACCTCTAGCGGCCTGACCTCCGCCTCTAAAACCTCGACCTCCACCTCTAGCTGTCTGACCCCTATGTCTACCCAGTTGAGCAGGCGGTGGAACACCCAGTGCCGGGACCATGACACGAGAACCCTAATGCTGAGAACTACTCGATGCTCGAGGGAAATACCTAGCAATGTGCCCTGGATCGCCACAAGTATAAAAAGACTTTGGCTGTTATAGCTGATGACCCTGGCGGCCTGAGTAACCCCCCTGAAAACTCTGAAATGGAAGTGTACTGATGGGAGCTCGTAGTGCACTGTAGGCTAGCTGATCGGAATATGACATACGAGGGCCACGACCACCTGAAACACCGTGAGAAGTCTGAGTGCTAGATGAAACAGCCTAGGAGGATGGCCTCTACCAAAAGTACCCCGTCCTCCATATGACGCCCCACTGATCCACTGGAGTGACGAGGTCTCTTGTCAGACCCCTGACCACTCCCCTAAGCTAAAACTATCTCAACTCATCTCGTCACATTAGCTACATCTTGGAAAGAAATCTTGTTCCCTTTCTCCTTAGCCATCTGCAATATGATAGGCTGAGAAAGTCCCTCAATGAACCTCCTTACCCTCTCTCTCCCGGTAGGAAGTATAAGAAGAGCATGATGGGCCAAATCAATAAAGCGGGTCTCTAACTGAGTGACGGACATGCTGCCCTGCTGGAGACGCTCGATCTGGCTGCGATAGTCCTCTTGCAGAGTAACAGGAAAGAACTTCTTGAGAAATAGCTGAGGGAACTGGTCCCAAGTAAAAGCAGGAAACCCGGAAGATCTGGCCAAACAAAAATCCCACCACTATTTCTTGGCGGAACCTGACAGACAAAAGGCAGCAAAGTCAACCCCATTGGTCTCCACTATCCCCATATTACGTAACACCTTATGACAACTGTCCAGATAGTCTTGGGGATCTTCTGAAGATGTAACACCATAGGTAGTGGTGAAAAGCTTGGTAAACCTATCTAATCTCCACAAGGCCTCAGAAGACATAGCCGATTCATCGCTGGTCTGTGCTGTAACACCCGACAGAACTACCCCAACTGGCTGAGCTGCTGGAGTCTGAAACTGGGGAGCCAACTGCTCCGGAGTGTAAGTAGCGGGAGTCTGGGCTCCTCCCCCAGCCTAAGAGACGGCTGGGAATGTGCCGGTCAGAGCAACACTCTCCATAAGGCCCACTAGATGGACCAAGGTATCCTGAAACACTAGGGTGGCTATAAACTCCTCTGGAACCTGAGTTGGTCCAGCAGGAACAGTCTGGGTCGGAACCTCATCATCAAACTCCATTTGAGGCTCCGTTACTAGTGCTGTTGCTCGAGCTCTGGGCTGAGCCCTGCCTTTACCTCGGCCTCTGGCACGACCTCGACCTCTACCACTCGTAGGAGCTACCACTAGGGGCTCGGGTTGCTGATCAGCTGATGAAGCGGTACTTGTTCTTGCCATCTGCGAAAGAACAAGAGTAGAGAGTTCAATTAGCATTGAGAGATCAAATCGCACGACAGAGAAGAATAGAAGTGAAATTGTTCCTAAACTCTACAGTGTCGCGCCCCCTTTTTCTCACAAAATCGGCTTTCGACATTTTAGGACAACTCCTTTCCTTTTGGGATGGGGTAAGGACTTTGAAGAGTCGCCACCTAACGAATTAAGGTGCGTTAGGGCACCTAGAACAGTTAACTCATATAACTAATTTACATCACCAGAGATCGGGTAAGGGCTCAAAATTACCTTAAGGGAAAGGTGTTAGGCACCCCTCAAGGTCCACAATGGTGGGTTCCGACCGAACTTAAATTAAGCGAATTAGTCTTATGGGAAAATAAAGCTATATAGACAAATAGATATTACTTTAAAATAGGAATTAAAGGGGTCCTAGGTTTTTTAGCCTATAGGATCATTTCCATGCAATACTTGGTAACTTTCCCCAAGTTGGGGTGCTACACACAGTATTAGCGCACGGGTCATCATTTCCTTTACTACCCAATTACTATCTTTCAGTTGTTACCAAAGCGCTCTAGTAGCTTCTAATGCGTACCTTATGCGTGCACTACCCGCCCCTTACTTATGGTCCTGGAGGTATTTAGGATATCTATTTTGGATAGTTCTAGACTTACATATGTTGCTTAAAATGGGAAAAAGCTAAACGACAGACAAAATATCAGATAGGACTATCAAGTAGGGAACAAATAAGGGCCCATGTAACCTCCACAAATAGATACCAAATACACGCAATTAAACATACAACTTTATTGATTTAGGATCCTACAGGCAGGATATCTAGATGAGTAGAAAAGAATATAAGAAAGTGGCTTATTAAAACGAGCATTGGGACCTACGGGCTTGCCTACTGATTTGATTACGTTCTGAATCTGGGCATGTTTCAGGCAGCACGAGATCACTGTTTTTGGCCCATGATTCTTAATAAACCTAGATGTTTGCCTAATGATAATCAGAATAGAATTCTATAGGCATGATATCTAAAGGTTGATTAATGACCTATAACATGATTTCTAAGCGAATTACTAATTTTTAACTCATGAAAACAGATTTTATCTCTTTAGATCGTATAGGCATGCTTTCTAATTTGCAGAATTAATTAACTCATATAGACATTATTTCTAGGTGTAAAAACTGATCTGTTTATTTCCTATAGGCATGGTATCTAAGTTGAAACTGATTTTTACCTCATATAGGCATGATATATATTAATCATATGTGGGCAGAATTTTAAGCACATTGTCAGGAAAGGTTATTATTCAAATAGGTAGAATCCTATAGGCATGGTTACTAATGCATATAAGTTTAAAAATGTGCATGGATCCTATGTACATGATTTCTAATGCAAGGGGGCCTATAAACAGGATTTCTAGCATGCGAGTGAAATAAAGAACAAAGCAATAAGAAAGTCCTATAGGCATGATCTCTAAACAAGTAGTAACATTCACATAATCACTAACAAACCTATAGGCAGGATTTCTATCTGAGTTTCAAACAAAGATATAGAAACCCCCCTCCCCCAGCTTTTACTAATAAACCCCAGATCTGTTTATTACAGAGATTATTACAGCCCAGAATAAATTAATTATATAACAATATCTATTACACTATAGGGAGCCTTAGCAGGCCCAATATAAACCTAGGAGCCAGACCTTCAAATACAACAACTCTGAAATGATAGCAGGGATCCACAACACCTTAAACCAGGCTTCCAGTGTGTCAAAATTCACAAAGAGCCTCAAGGACCTCGGTCAATGCTCACACTAGAACCACACATTTAACAAAGAATTCATAAGAGATTGAAAAACCAGCCCCAATGTGTCAGAGTTCAAAGAAATCTCAGGGACCCTAGGCAGTGCTTAGACCGGGGGTGGTAGGAACCTAGATAACTAAGAGTAGAAGTTTGAAATCTAGTATATAGAGGGTAAGGGGGGAACAGGTTTAGAAAACATTTTGATTTTTAGGAGCGAATAGATTCAAATTACAGGACTGCAAACAGAATTTCACCTAGAACAAACAGAATCCCTATTTAGTAAATAGTTCAAAGAGATTGATATTGATTCAGACATTGGACACTGTACTAGCATTTAAGCAATCACAAAAGAGCCAGGATACTTGTACTAATAGACAGAGTTGGCAACATATTACATGTTTGTAGAACAGGGAGCATACAACTGATTATACAAGGTTTCTTATTACTAGAGATAACCTAATTAGTCTTGTCACTAGGTGAAATCATATGGGCATATAGCAAATAGAAGCACGCTAAAATGTCAAAGTAATAAGCAGATAGGATTGAATAGGGTAACAGAGACTAAAGCATGCCAGTTGAGAAAGCAGTAACAGAAAACATGTTGAGGTCGAAATAAACTATATGACAGAATAAGATAATAGGAACTGAAACATGCCAGTTGAGAAAGGATTAAACAGGAATCATAGATCACACAGAAACATGCTGAGATTTGAAATAAACTAACCATATAAACATAGGAAAAAAATAGGATAACAGAAGTTAACATATACCAGTTAGGAAGAAAGTAAACAGGAATGTAATGGCTGTTTAGATCCAAAGAGTTTAGCCTTGGCTTCTATCCGGTTAAACAATGCAGAAATCAGAGTAGTCGCACAAAGAGGGAACTTAAATTCTTTGAGGAAAAGAAGAGAGCTTTTGAGTTGTAAAGTGAGGAAATTGTAAGAATGTGTAAGTGTGAGTATAAGTCTGTAAGCGTGAGCGTGTGTTTTAAAATCAGAGTAATGAAAGGTTTTTATAACATATGGTAGAGTAAAACCAAATAAGGTAGGAGAATCAATGGCACACAAATAAGGCAAAGAGATCAGTTAATCAGTCAATTAGGGCTAACAAAAATCAATTAATAGGCAGAATCACAGAAGTATCACTTAAATTAACACGGAATAAATCAACAGTCAAGATTGAGGTCTAAATAAGGTAAGTAGTAAGTCCAGAGATCAATTAAAAGTCGATCCTAATAATCAAAGTACAGAAATCAGGCTAGCAAAAGAATTAAGGAAAGTAGTATCAATTTTGAATCACACATAAGGAAAGAATTGTAAGAATCTGTCAAGGAAATATTTGTTTTTTTTATAAAAAAAAAAAGAAAAGCAAAGCACATTTTCGAACCCTAATTAGGCAAGTAAATCAATTAATCACTTTAATTGGCAGTCAAAGTAAAATGGGCAAATATTATAGCAAACAGTAGAATAATTGAAAACCCTAGGGCATAAAGACATAGAGATGGAAATCATTCGAAAAAGTAAAGGAAGAAAACCAGAGTTAAACACTTAAATGTTTTAAAATGTTTTTGCAAAAATCTTTTAGAATCAAAACCCTAACTTTAGGAAAAAATGAAATTGGTTGATAATAGTAGGAAAACAGAAGAATCTTAAAGGAAAAGTAACAAACAAACTCAAACCGCTTCAGGTCTAAAGGGATCTGACCTGATTTAGCCAAAAATAGTTAGGTTATATAAAAATAGACAGAGGTGAAAAAATCCGATTTGAACTAGATATTTGAAGCCATAAACACGAAGATATTAGTATTCACAGATGTATGAGCGAACACAGACGGATTAATTAAGAAAAAAGGGAGATTTGAACCAAATCTGGTTCAAATCTCTTTGGGATTCTATTAAGTATCATAAAAATCGAACAACTAGTAGAGATACGATACCGGATAAGGCCTGAGGTTGAAGAAAGAACCCATGAATCAAAGGGGTTCATGTGACGGCAAGCTAGGGTTAGAAGGAAGGTGAGAGAGACTAGAAGAGGGAAGGGGTCTCAAGGGCGGTGGATTTGGGAAATAGGTAGGGTTTAGGTCGTTTGGTTAATTAAAAATGGAAGGATTGTACTAGACCGTTGATCTTCTAAGATCAACGACCATGATTAAATCTAGGGTTGGGGCAGGTTATAACAATTGGGTTATTGGGTTTGAGTTATGGGTATTGGGTTAGGTTAGGGTATTAGGCTAGGGGTATTGGGTTATTGGGTAGGTCCGAAAAAATGATAAAAAGGGCTATGTTTTAAATACCCATTTAATTTAATAAAATAATTTATAAATGATAAAAATGTCATTTGTGCATGAAAATAATTTGAAATAATTATTTAATATTGTAAAAATATAAAAATCCAATTTCCGTGTAAATAATGTTATTATGCATATATGGGCTATTATTACAAAGTTATTGCAATTGTAGCCTAAAGATACAAATATAATTATGCATAAGATGATTAAAACTGAATATAAATATAAATACTAAAATCAAGTAATAGATCATTATAAATTATTTGTGATGCAATTAGTAATTATTTAGATAATAAGATGCTAGAATAAAATAATTAAAATCCTTTTAAAATCACAGCAAATTGTGAAAAAATATTGGTTGATGTTCATGGACTATTTTTAAAGTATATATGCATTTAAAAATATGTGAGGGAAAATTGGGTATCAACAGTTGCCCCTCTTTACCCGGGAAGGATGAAAGAGTTGTTGGGTAAAGAAATGATGACCGATTTTGACCGAATGGGGTGTTTGAAAAAATATTGGTCGCACCCTGGTCTCTAAGCTGCCTACATATCCCTGGTTTTACATGAATCAGTCCATGTGTAATTCTGGACCCAACGGTGAATGAAACCGATGGAATTGTTATAGGAATGGTAGTATGTTTCAGAAAAGGGTTTTTTGGGAAGGATAGTATCAGATGAGTTTATGCGGAGTTATGATTATGAGTCTGAAGGACGGTTACCTCCTAGACACAATGCATGCAAATATATAGATTACTGCGAGAATTTAAACATGATGCAAATTCACTTTAGACCATGAAGGTTGCCTTTGGACGGAGAGGATGACGTCCTTATACCATGACATCCTGGGCCATGAATCATGAGATAGGGGATTCGCAGGCCATGAAATGATGTTCTCAGGCCATGAAAATGATGCATCTGAACCATGATGCCTTTGAATAATGACGTGTAGTATTGAGAGATCCTCAGGCCATGACATGGTGTCTTCAATCTATGAGGATGATGCCTTCGGACTATGACGCCTTCGGATAATGACGTGCAATATTGGGAGATTCTCAGGCCATGACATGGTGTCTTCAGGCTATGAGGATGATGCCTTCGGACTATGAAACCTTCGGATAGAGAGATGATGATGGATCATATAAGAAAACAAGCTAGAGCTTAGTCTTGTATAGAATCGGGACAGAGCTTAGTCCCGGAAAAGGCAAAATAGTGATAGGTTTTAGATAGTGTAACATTTAGCATTAGACAAGGAAAGCCAAAGCTTAGCCTTATGCAATTGGGGAGGCAGGGCTTAGTCTTATGCGAGGAGAGGAGACAATACTTAGTCTCATGCAGTGGAAGGCAGAGCTTAGCCTTATGCAATCAGGGAGACAGGGCTTAGCCTCATGCAAGAAAGGGAGACAATGTCTAGTCTCATGTGACGGAAGGCAGTGCTTAGCCTTATGCAAATAGGGAGGCAGGGCTTAGCCTCATGCAAGAAAGGAAGACAATGCTTAGTCTCCTACGACGGAAGGCAGTGCTTAGCCTTATTCAAATAGGGAGGCAGGGCTTAGCCTCATGCAAGATTTGAAACAGGGCTTAGTCTCATGCAATAAGAAGGCAATGCTTAGCCTTATGCAAATATGGAGGCAGGGCTTAGCCTCATGCAAGATTTGAGACAGGGCTTAGTCTCATGCAAAGAGAAGACAATGCTTAGCCTTATGCAAATATGGAGGCAAGGCTTAGCCTCATGCAAGATTTGAGACATGGCTTAGTCTCATGCAAAGAAAAGGCAATGCTTAACCTTATGCAGTGAACAAATAGCAAGTAGGAGTAGAATATTTCTTAGCTGGAGATATATTTGCGCTTGGCGGCCCGGTTGTTATGAGGATAGTGATTTTGATATGTGTATATTTGCGAATACTCCAGTTATGTTCATTGTGCCTACATCCAAAGAAAAATCTTGAGTTTTGAGGGAAAGGTTGGTTCATGCCTTTGTCTTCTTTCTGTACTTTGCTTTGCTTTGTTCTGGAGGTCCTATTCGAATTACCTTGGATAACACCTGGCGGCCATAGAAATAAAGTTTTCAAAAATATGCACTTATTGATGAAATAGAATTATTTTATAAAACATAGTAGTATATAATTAGATGAGCTAATGATTGTAACACTTTTAGAGATATTGCGGTTTTCTTGCATTAGAATTTTGAGGGTCCTCCTCAAAATTCTGCCCTAGTTTGGTGAGTGATCCTTCGGTCGTTTTGCATGTAACGAAGTTTGTTAGATCTGATCCGGAATTTTGAGAATCCTTCTCAAAATTCTACCCTAGTTACTTAACCAATTTTTGATTGTCTTGCATATGATGACGTCCGCTGGAATTGCTCCTTTCTTCCTATCTCGTTATGTTGTCCCAAAACACAGCCGAAAGCCCCATCTAACACGGATAGATAGAGTAACAAAGGTCTCCCAGGTTCTGGCAGGACTAGGACTAGTGGCGTGGACAAGAATTCCTTAATTTTGTCAAAAGCCCTTTGACAATCTTCAGTCCAACTGGTTTCAACATCCTTTCTCAATATTTTGAAGATGGGTTCACATATTACTGTGGACTGTGCTTAAAACGACTGATGTAGTTGAGACGTCCCAGGAAGATCATCACGTCCTTTTTGCTCTTCGGTGGTGGTAACTCTTGGATAGCCTTAACTTTGGACGGGTCCAACTCGATTCCTCGGCGACTGGAAATGAATCCCAATAATTTTCGTGCTGGAACCCCAAATGCACATTTTGTACCTCCTTAGCCTATCAAAGAACTTCCTCAAGTATGCTATGTGATCTGTAGCCCTCTTGGATTTGATCATGACGTCGTCAACATACACCTCTATTTCTTTGTGTATCATATCATGGAATATGGTCGTCATGGCTCTCATATAGGTGGCTACAACATTCTTTAGTCCGAATGACATCATTTTATAGCAGTACACACCCCACAGTGTAATGAAGGCTGTTTTATCTGCGTCTTTTTCGTCCAGCCTAATCCGATGATAACACGTGAAGCAATCTACAAAGGATTGGAGTTCATGTTTGGTGCAATTTTCGATCAAAATGTGTATATTTGGCAGCGGGAAATCGTCCTTGGGACTTGCTCTATTTATATCCCGATAGTCAACACACACCCATACTTTCCCATCTTTTTTCGGAACTGGTACAATATTGGCTAGCTAGGTTAGGTACTCAACTACCCTGAGGACTTTGGCTTTGATATGCTTAGTGACTTCTTCCTTGATCTTTAGGCTCATGTCTGGTTTGAACTTTCTGAGTTTTTATTTCACCGGTGGACACATTGGATTGGTAGCCAACTTATGAGCCACTATGGATGTGCTCAGGCCGGTCATGTCATCATATGACCATGCAAAAATATCCTCATATTCTTTTAGTAAAAAAATGTATTCTTTCTTTTCTGACGGTGATAGGTGAATGCTTATGCGAGTCTTTTTGATGGTTTTGGAATCTCCCAAATTGATTGCATCGGTTTCGTCCAGATTGGACTTAGGTTTTATCTCAAAATTCTCAACTTCCATGACAACTTCCTCAGGTATTTCGTCCTCTTCTTCTGAGTCACTATCCTTATATTGTGTTGTCTCATTACATGTCACAGTCATCAGTTCATCAGGAATAGTAATAATAATGTTGTAGAAGAAAAAATGTAAAAGATAATAATGAATACTAAGTAACAATGCATTAATAAAATTTTGAAAATATCCAAAACTAGTACGGCTGGATGACTCGAGCAATTATTTCGAAACAAAATGCGTCTTTTAAAACAAAATACTGACAATATATTAAATGCCTAGCATGGCTATTAAAACAAGTCAGGCTACCAGGAACTCGACGGGACCGAGATGGTGTGACAGTCCAATTCTTGAGAATAGCTCCCTTCTCAACGGTCTGAATGGTGAGGCCTTATTCCTCCTCCTCTTCCTCCTTAACTATCACATTGCAATCCATATTCTTGTCTTCTACAAACAAGTTCCTCAACCCAGTCAAAGCTTCCTCCTCTACGGATCCCCATATTGTATCGGCCTGGTGAAAAGTCTGACTTAGATGTGGTACTGGCTACTCGAGAGGGTCATAAGGACCACACCATGGTAGAGACCAATCATTATATTCTTGCTAGGTGTATGGACGTGACGTGACGTTTCAACTGTATCGGTTTGGTAATGCCCTGGAGTTTCTTCCCAAGCCCTTTACCGGGTTCATAACCAGACCATGCCAGTATGCTTTCTATTTTGTTACTCCACCACTTATCCTTCTCAATTGCGTTTACATGATCAATGCGGTGATAATTTTCTCCACCTAGCCTTCTTCTATTATCGATAACTGGGATAGTTTGACTAGTGTAAATGGGGTTACTTCCATCTCGGTGAATGATTACCTCCTGATGGTTCCATTCGAACTTCATGACCTGGTGTAGCGTGGAAGCCACAGCCCCAACGACATGTATCCAAGGTCGTCCCAATAGAAGATTATATGTAGTAGATATGTCAAGTACTTGTAACTCAACATTGAACCAGGTCGGGCCCATCTGCAGACAAAGGTTAATCTCCCCAATCGTGGCCCTTTAAGACCCATCAAATGCCTTCACGTTCATACTCCATGCTCGCATCTCATGAAAATCTTTTCCCAAACTTTTCAGAGTAGTTAATGGACAAATGTTGAGGCTTGAACCCACATCTATTAAGACTTTGGCGATGAATTGTCCTCAAACTATACTGTGATATGCAATGCCCTGTTGTGACTTAATCCTTCAAGTGGTAGTTCATCATCGTGGAAGGTGATCTTGTGACTCTCTAGTTGGGTACATAAGCTTCATTTAACACTTTTATTAGAGCACTCCTATGCGCCTCAGAATTTTGCAATAGCGACAGGATGGATATCTGGGCGGGAGTCTTGTTCAAATGATCAACGAAAGAGTATTCTCTTGCCTGTACTTTCCTCCAAAGATTGTTTGGACCAGTTTCAATGATGGGTTTTTTGGTAGCAGCTTCCTTGCTTGTTCCTCCCAAATTTTCAGGTATATAGATCCTTCCAGTTTTGGTCATCCCCTGTGCGGCACCAAATTCTTCCATCTTTGCTTTTCCCTTTCTCCTAGCTTCAACAACGTAATCCCAGGGTGTGGCGTTGGACTTGAAAGTAGGTATGGGTGCTACTATCATAGTGAAGGGTGTAGATACTTCTACTTTAAACAGAGTTGGTGCAGTTACCTCTGTTGTTACTTCAATTTCGAATGGGACTGATGTGACTACTTCAACTTCGATTGGCGACTATATATGTACCACAATAGGAGTGAGTGTGACTGTAGGTTTAGGGTCATCACCTTCTCGAATAAGCCCAATTGACCCCTTAGGATCCCACTCTTCATCGGTTTCTATCACATTTACCCCTTCACCCCTATGATCTGAGACGGGATTGTTGCGGACATTCAACGCGACTTCCTTTGCTTGTATGAATTTGGTATCAATCAGGGTTTGAATCTTATCTTTCAGGGTGCAGCATTCATCGACAGTACGCCCTTTCATGCCAGAATGGTATGCACAAGTTTTTTTTGGGTTGACCCACTAGGAGGCATTTTCCATTGCAACAGCAGGAATGGGGGTTACATATCCGCCAGACTTCAATCTTTCATATAGTTGGTCAATGGGTTCAGCAATAGGGGTATATTGTCTGGGCGGCCTGCAATCAAAATTGGGTCAGGGTTTTTAATGGTTTTGATGGGTTGGAGGTGAATGGTAATAGGCTAGCTGGGTGTTATAAGTGTGATAGGTAGTAGGGGGTTGAGAATATCTGGGAGGTAAAGGTTGGTATGTAGGCGGAGGTGTTTGGTATGTGAGTGGATATTTTGGACCTTGGGCCACCATTACTGCCCCTAATTCTTTCTTTTTTGATATACCCCTAACTATAATGCTTTGTTTGTGGCCTGCAATGCCTCGAAATTGGTTATCATCCCACTCTTGATCCCTTTTTCAATCCTTTCTCTGAGTTTGATGATATTGGAGAACTTGTGATTTTCGATGACCATTAACCTTTCATAGTATTGGGGATCCTGGGCCCTGACGAAGAATTTGTTCATCTGCTCTTCCTCTAATGCTTGCCTGACTTTTGCAGCTTTTGACCTCTATCGAGTAGCATACCCACGGAAAGTCTCTGTTGGTTTCTTCTTTAGATTCTGTATGTAAAAGACATCTGGTGCATTCTCTGTGTTAAACCTGAATCGATCCATGTAGTCTGACGCCATGCTTACCTAATTAACCCACTTCTTGGGATTCTGACTGATATACCAAGATAGGGCATCTCCAGTGAGACTCCTCATGAACAGCTTCATGCGAATCCATTTCATCTTTTCCAACACCCACGAGCTTATCACAGTATGTTCTCAAATGTACTTTCGGGTCACTTGTTCTGTCAAACATTTCAAACTTAGGAGGTTTGTAACCCTCTGACAGTTCCACATCTGACTGAATGCACGTATCTTCATAATTCAAACCTTCAATTTCTTTGCCTCCTTCAACATCCTGGACTCGGCTCGTGAGCTTCTTGAGCTCTTCGGCCATGTTCTTAATGAGCAGGTCCTTCTCGGCAAATTCTGGAGCGTATGATGTTGGTTGAATAGAGTGAGGTAAGGTTTCCACGTATATGTGATTGTTTTGGTGGGTGCCAGGGGTTGGAGTGTAGTGATGATCGTTAGTGGAGTTTTGTGGATCTGGGATAGGTTGCGGGATATTCTTAGGAGTATGGTAAGTGGTTTGTGGGTATTGGATAGGAAGATGTTGGTGCTGAGGGGGAATGGGTATTGGTGGAGGATTAGGATTTTGGGGAGGAGTTGCATATTGATAGGTGCGGGAGGATTCTGCGGACGTTGGTTTGGTGTGTTTTGAGGAGGTGCTGGGTTTTGAGCATTTTGTTGGTTGACGTCTGGGACGTTTAAAGTAAGGGAGAGGTTTGCCAAGTTGCGGACCGACTCAAGTTCGTCTTGCAGCTCCAGTATTTTTTGTTTCAATCATAGGACCAAATCATTCTAGGCTGGAGTACTCCGACCGTCTGAAGTTTCAATATTCTCAGTATTTTCTTTTCAGATACCACTCAAATCATCCATCTTAGCTTTCCTTTGCTTTTCGGATTACTCGGAGGAGGAGGAGGAGGTGGAGGGCCTCTAGATCTAGTGTGATATGCGGACGATGTTAGTATGTGCAAACCAACCTTAGGGGATGGGAGTAATAAAAATAAAGAAAAATAAAAGGTAGACAAGTCAATAGGGATTCTGAAAAGTGTTTGCAGGATTTAAACACGTATTGCAGAAACGTAAATTTGCGTCCTAATTTGGGGAACCTCGTTGTGCCTGAGGTAGGCCTAGTGACAAACAGATTTGGAGAGATTTAATACTAATAAATGCATCATTTCATTAATGTAATAAATAGGACGAACCTAAAAACGATGATAAATAATACTAATGGCATCTGCCTTATTACATTTGAATTCCAAATAGATAAACCTAGTCTACTTGCTCCTAGAAGGACCTTCTCCATATTTGGCCCTCTTGGCTCCATTAATCATGTTCCCCAGATCGTGCATATCCAGCAGCAGGTATGCCCTTGCTAGATGTCCTCTTTCATTGCCCTCTGCATTCTGACAATCTAAATGACCCTTTTCCTCATCTTCCCTTCCAGTTCCATTAGACCCTGCTCCAAGTACTCCAACCTTTCTGGACCTTGCAACCATTTCTTTCCACTCATTGATTAATTCCATGTGAACTTGTGTTGCTTCAGATGCTTGGCTTCAGATTCAATGACCCTCTTGCATCGCCTCTCATACTTCACTTGCGCTTAAGTGACTTCATCTATGACCTTGTGTCCTTGACCAACCCTTGGCTCGAATATTCCTTCTATGTTATCTTCTAACCATGATGGGGTAGAAGTACACATGACCAGCGTGATATCGATCTGGCTCGATGGTATCCTTTTCTACGATAATCTTCAAGTGCCACATGTGCTAGGCCTCACATTTGTATGGAATGGCGTCACCCTGAAAATTGGCTCTATTATTTTGGAGACTCGTGGTATGACTTGTTTTCTACTAGCTTGTCTCATAACCCTAATAGGAACATAGGGATATATTCCACTTAACCGAATCAACACTAGATGTGGAATGTCCCTAGATCTGATGATTAATTCATCGGTAGGGAACCATTCGAACATCCAATGAACTTGGTCCTCGGTCAAATTGTTGAAAAACTATGCCCATTCTGTGTCATTCTCCAGTTGTGCAAATCTATTTGGGATAAAGGTCATTTTTTTACGATGGTGGAAAGCGATGTGATCATTCCATGGTCTTCGTGGAAACTCTTGGCGATACTGACCCCTCTGAAGATGTTCTAATAACCAAATCTGTAGTAACAAGTTACAACCCTCAAAATGTTTGAATCCTTTCTTGCAACGATCCAGAGCCCGGTATATGTCTGATATGATCATCGGGATAATAGTATAGGTTTGTCCCTCAGTTACCTCCATTAAATCTCTGGTTACCATAGCCAACCTGGTGTGAATTATGTCCCCTTGGCTTGGGAATACTATCATACCCAGAAAGTAGACGATGAATACAAAAACTCTGCGATGAGTCCAACCTAGGGAAGTGATGGAGAATTCTTCATGGAAGATACAGTAAGACTTGTTGTGTCTGTATTGTTTATAGGGGAAGTCAAAGGGTATGTAAGACTTATTTAGGCACTCCAAGTCCTCATTCTTTCTCAGGCCTATCATTTTTAGAAACCCCCTGGTATTGCGGTTTTGTGGTACTAGTAAACCGGGACTATCCTATGGTAATCCAGCGAACCCTCCGATTTCCTCCAGGAGAAGAGTCATTTCTATATCACCAAAATGGAATACAACTCTTTCTCCATCCCAGAACATAGTAGCAGCTTCGATCAACATGTTGTTTGGTTGGATGTCCAATAAAGAAGGTAAATTTCCAAGAACCCTTTTTATGTGATTTTTATCGCTTGGCGAAAGATTTTCCCACCAGTCCAACAATAGCGGTGGTATACTTCAGACCATGCCGAACCTGGGGACTTCGTGCCTCATTTTCTGCAAAATAAACAGAGTTAAACCCTTGCCCCCTCCGGGTTTGACTACTTACACATTAACAATTAGCATGTCGGCATTTATCTCTCCAAATAATGCACATATCGTGATTGCGTCCATTAGGATTATGTAAATCCCGGTGGACTTTGGACAAGGCTTTCTTAGGGGGTTATTATGTGGACAACATATTAACCTCGTCTAGGTTTGACCATGATGCATGTACAGTTATTTATTAGAGCAAGGTTTCTATAGAAGTCTAGACTGGTACCCTCAAGCGGACAACTTGAGGGAGAAAGGCACGGAACCGTCGGCTGCACCGCTAATCAACTAGTTTTACCGCAAATAAGCCTTTACGAATTTAAAGGATGATTTTAGGAAGAGCGCGGACACTCATCAAGCGCCGCTATGGTATTAATACGCATGAGTAAAATATGGTGTTGAGCATGGAGTTATGCAAAAGAATATAACACGTTGCCAAGTATTTGCATGATGAATAATGATAAAATGATGTATTTAATAATTGTAAAGACATTTAAGAAAATGAAAATAAGGAGACAAGTCAGTTTTCACAGGAAAGTGATAAAGCGGGGGAGGGAAATCATAAATGAATAAGGATAGGCAAATAAATCCACATAGAATGGGAAGGGGTGTGCAAGTATTAATAATAAAGACATGCTTAAAGACTAATTCACAGACAAGTTTGTTATGGTAAGAGCCTAGAGATATCCCCAGCAGAGTCGCCATGCTATCACGTCCCCTTTTTCTCGCGAAATCAGGTTTCGACATTTTGGGACAACTTCTTTCCTTTTGGGATAAGGTAAGGAATTTGAAGAGTCGCCACCTAACGGATTAAGGTGCATTAGGGCACCTAGAACAGTTTACTCATATAACCAGTTTACATTAGCAGAGATCGGGTAAGGGCTTGAAATTACCTTGAGGTAAAGGTGTTAGGCACCCTTTGAGGTCCACAACATTGGGTCCCGGCCGAACTTAAATTAGGCGAATTAGTCTTATGGGAAAATAAAGCTATTTAGACAAATAGATATTACTTTAAAATAGGAATTAAAGGGGTCCTAGGTTTTTTAGCATATAGGATCATTTCCATGCAATACTTGGTAACTTTCCCCAAGTTGGGGTGCTACACATAGTATTAGCGCACGGGTCATCATTTCCTTTACTACCCAATTACTATCTTTCAGTTGTTACCTAAGCACTCTAGTAGCTTCTAATGCGTACCTTATGCGTGCACTACCTGCCCCTTACTTATGGTCCTGGAGGTATTTAGGACCTCTATTTTGGATAGTTCTAGACTTACCTATGTTGCTTAAAATGGGAAAAAGCTAGGCGACAGACAAAACGACTATCAGGTAGGGAACAAATAAGGGCACATGTTAACCTTCACAAATAGATACTAAATGCACGCAATTAAACAAACAACTTTATTGATTTAGGATCCTACAGGCAGGATATCTAGATGAGCAAAAAAGAATATAAGAAAGCGGCTTATTAAAACGAGCATTGGGACCTACGGGCTTGCATACTGTTTGATTAAGTTTTGAATCTGAGCATGTTTCAGGTAGCACAAGATTACAGTTTTTGGCCCAGTATTCTTAATAAACCTACAGGTTTTCCTACTGATAACCAGAACAGAATCCTATAGGCATTATATCTAAAGGTTGATTAAAGACCTATAACATGATTTCTAAGCGAATTACTAATTTTTAACTCATGAAAACTGATTTTATCTCTTTAGATCGTACAAGCATGCTTTCTAATTTGCAGAATTAATTTACTCCTATAGACATGATTTCTTGGTGTCGAAACTGATCTGTTTATTTCCTATAAGCATGGTATCTAAGTTGAAACTGATTTTTTACCTCCTATAGGTATGATATCTATTAATCACATGTGGGCAGAATTTTAAGCACGTTGCCAGGAAAGGTTATTATTCAAACAGTTAGAATCCTATATGCATGGCCACTACTGCATATAAGTTAAAAAATGTGCATGGATCCTATGTACAGGATTTCTAATGCAAGGGGGCCTATAAACAGGATTTCTAGCATGTGAGTGAAATACAGAACAAAGCAATCAGAAAGTCCTATAGGCATGATCTCTAAACAAGTAGTAACATTCACATAATCACCAATAAACCTATAGGCATGATTTCTACCCGAGTTTCAAACAAAGATATAGAACCCCCCCCCCCCAATGTTTACTAATAAACCACAGTCTATTTATTACAGAGATTATTACAGCCTAGAATAAATTAATTATATAACAATATCTATTACACTATAGGGAGCCTTAGCAGGCCGATATAAACCTGGGAGCCAAGCCTTCTAACACAACAACCCTGAAACGATAGCAGGGATCCACAACACCTTAAACCAGGCTTCCAGTGTGTCAAAGTTCCCAAAGAGCCTCAAGGACCCTGGGCAATGCTCACACTAGAACCACACATTCAACACAGAATTCATAAGAGATTGAAAAGCCAGCCCCAATATGTCAGAGTTAAAAGGAGTCTCAGAGACCCTAGGTAGTGCTCACACCGGGGGTGGTGGGAACCTAGATAACTAAGAGTAGAAGTTTGAAATCCAATATATAGAGGGTAAGGGGGGAACAGATTTAGAAAACAGTTTGATTTTTAGGACCAAATAGATTCAAATTACAGGACTGCAAACATAATTTCACCTAGAACAAACAGAATCCCTATTTAGTAAATATTTCAAATAGATTGGCATTGATTCAGACATGGACACTGTACTAGCATTTAAGCAATCACAAAAGAGCCAAGATACTTGAACTAATAGACAGAGTTGGCAACATATTACATGTTTGCAGAACATGGAGCATACAACTGATTATACATGGTTTCTTATTACTAGAGATAACCTAATTAGTCTTGTTACTAGGTGAAATCATATGGACATATAGCAAACAGAAGCACGCTGAAATCTCAAATTAATAAGCACATAGGATTGAATAGGGTAACAGAGACTAAAGCATGCCAGTTGAGAAAGCAGTAACAAAAAATATGCTAAGGTTGAAATAAACTATAAGATAGAATTAGATAACAGGAACTGAAACATACCAGTTGAGAAAGGAGTAAACAGGAATCACAGATCACACAAAAACATGCTGAGGTTTGAAATAAACTAACCACATAAGCACAGGGAATATAATAGGATAACAGGAGTTAACACATACCATTTAGGAAGAAAGTAAACAGGAATGTAATGGCAGTCCTTGGCTTCCAGCCGGCTAAACAATGTAAAAATTAGAGTAGTCACACAAAGAGAGAACTTAAATTCTTTGAGGAAAAGCAGAGAGCTTTTGAGTTGTAAAGTGAGGAAATTGTAAGAGTGTGTAAGTGTTAGTGTAAGTCTGTAAAAGTGAGCGTGTGTTTTAAAATCAGAGTAATGAAAGGTTTTTATAGCATACAGTAGAGTAAAACCAAATAAGGTAGGAGAATCAATGGCACACAAATAAGGTAAAGAGATCAGTTAATCAGTCAAATAGGGCTAACATGAATAAATTAATAGGCAGAATCACAGAAGTATCACTTAAATTAACATGGCATAAATCAGCAGTCAAGATTGAGGTATAAATAAGGTAAGTAGTAAGTCCAGAGATCAATTAAAAGTCAGTCCTAATAATCAAAGTACATAAATTAGGCTAGCAAAAGAATTAAGGATAGTAGTACCAATTATGAATCACACATAAGTAAAGAATAGGTAAAAATTTGTCAAGGAAATATTAGTTTTTTTCAAAAAAAGAAGAAGAAGGAAAGCAAAATTTCAAACCCTAGTTAGGCAAGTTAATCCATTAATCACTTTAATTGACAGCCAAAGTAAATGGGCAAACATTAGAGCAAATAGTAGAATAATTAAAAACCCTAGGGCATAAAGACATAGAGATGAAAATCAGTCAAAAAGGTAAAGGAAGAAAACCGGAGTTAAACACTTAAATGTTTTAAACGTTTTTGCAACAATCTCTTCGAACCAAAACCCTAACTTTAGAAAAAAATAAAATCGGTTGATAATAGTAGAAAAATAGAAGAATTTTAAAGGAAAAATAACAAACAAACTCAAATCGCTTCAGATCTAAAGGGACCTGACCTGATTTAGCCAGAAATAGTTAGGTTATGTAAAAATAGATAGAGGTGAAAAAAATCTGGTTTGAATCAGAGATTTGAAGCCATAAACACAAAGATATTAGTACTCATAGACGTATGACCGAACACAAACGGATTAATGGGAAAAATGGGAGATTTGAACCAAATCTAGTTCGAATCTCTTTGGGATTCCATCAAGTATCATGAAAATCGAACAACCAATAGAGATATGAGACCGGATAAGGCCTGAGGTTGAAGGAAGAACTCATGAATCAAAGGAGTTCCTGTGACGACAGACTAGAGTTAGAAGGAAGGTGAGAGAGACGAGAAGAGGGAAGGGGTCTCAAGGGCGTCGGATTTGGGAAATGGGTAGGGTTTAGGTCGTTTGGTTAATTAAAATGGAAGGATTGTCCTGGACCGTTGATCTTTTGAGATCAACGACCAGGATTAAATCTGGGGTTGGGGTGGGTTATAACAATTGGGTTATTGGGTTTGGGTTATGGGTATTGGGTTAGGTTAGGGTATTGGACTATTGGGTAGGTCCGAAAAAATTGATAAAAAGGGCTATGTTATAAATACTCATTTAATTTAATAAAATAATTTATAAATGATAAAAATATTATTTGTGCATAAAAATGATTTGAAATAATTACTTAATATTATAAAAATATAAAAATCCATTTTCCGTGTAAATAATGTAATTATGCATATATGGGCTATTATTGCAAAGTTATTGCAATTGTAGCCTAAAGATACAAACATAATTATGCATAAGATGATTAAAACACAATATAAATATAAATACTAAAATCAAGTAATAAATCATTATAAATTATTTGTAATGCAATTAGTAATTATTTAGATAATAAGATGCTGGAAAAAATTAATTAAAATTCTTTTAAAATCATAGAAAATTGTGGAAAAATACTGGTTGATGTTCATGCACTATTTTGAAAGTATATATGCATTTAAAAATATATGAGGGAAAAATTTCTAAACTCTGTAGCCTCTAGGGATAAGCACAGACGTCTCCATACCGATCCCTCAGACTCTACCTAGCTTGTTCGTGAATTGTGAGACCTACAAAACCTAATCTTTGATACCAACTTGTCACGGCCCAAATTTTCCACCCTGGGGATCGTGATGGTACCTAACCTTTCAGAATGCAAGGCAAGCCAATAGATAGAGATTTAAATACGCTACCACTAACCAATTCAATAAATAGCAGCAATTTAAACCAAAGCAGATTAAAGGAGTGCGGAATCTCATAATAATCCAAGTACTAATACACAACTACACAAAATCTGGTGTCACAATCCACGAACTTCTAAGATTTACTACAAATACTGGCTGAAAGAAAATACAATTGTTCTCAAAGTAAAAGAAAACAAGAAACTAGGATAACTGGAAAGGGATTCGAGGGTCTAGGAACGCCGGCACATCAACCTTGGGTCTCATGTTGGACTGAAGGCAGTAACTCCACTCGGGTTAATACGGTACAGTATCGAAATCTAGACAGAAAGTGCAGAGTGCAGTATCAGTACAACCGACCCCATGTTCTGGTAAGTGCCGAGCCTAACCTCGGCAAAGTAGTGACGAGGCTAGAACAAGATACGTATATAAACCTGTGCAATTAGATAATATATGGGCATAATAACAAATAATAGAAATTAAACACATAATAACATAGGGAAAACATGATGAGGGAAGTACGAGATCATGAGAATAGAGCAGTAAAGAAAACATAGAAAAACAAGTGCACGGCATCACCCTTCGTGCTTTTACTCTCATCCTCACCATAACAAATGAAAGGAATGATAATAATGAATATGAAATGGCACGGCATCACCCTTCGTGCTTTACGCTCTTCCTTACATGATATGAATATGACATGGCACGGCATCACCTTTCGTGTTTTACACTCTTCCTCACATGATAATGCATATAAAATGGCACGGCATCACCTTCTGTGACTTAAACTCTTCCCCACATGATAATGAATATGCAATGGCACGGTATCACCCTTCGTGCTTTACACTCTTCCTCACCCAAACAACAAAACAATAACAACCAGGCAATAGAATTATTAATAACAAGCCCCATTTCAACATTTAGTTTTACAACGTCAGCCTCAACTTTAAGGCAAAGCTCAACCAATATCCAATTCCAGGAAGAAAAACATGATAAAAAATTTCTAACATGAAGAATAACCAGTTTAAGCTTGAACAATACGAATAAAGAATACAACAATCACAAGAATAAGACTCAGTCGCATGCTATGACTCGGCGACAACACATAGATACTCGTCATCTCACCTATACGTTGTACTCAACAACCAAACACATAGAAAATAGGCAACAACACCTAATCCCTTAAGCTAAGGATAGCCACAACACTTGCCTCGCTACCACGGCCAACTCAAAGCTCAAACACCGTTTTTCCCTCCCGAGCCTCTGTACCAATAGAATTTAGCAAATTACCAACCAAACAATTCAATTTAAGCCTTAGGAACTACCCACGATTGCAAGAAATTCAATGTAGGCCATTTTGGAAAAAGTCAACACTGGGGCCCGCTTGGTCCAAACCTGAAATTCGGACCAAAACCCGATTATCCATTCACCTGCAAACCCAGATATATAATTGGTTTTGAAATCCGACCTCAAATTGACATCTAAATCCCCAAATTTTGAAATCCCTAGTTTCTACCCAAAATCCCCAATTCCGCCATGAAAATCCTAAATTTTAGGTTAAAATCTTGTTATAAGAAGTGAAAGTTTGAAAGAAATGGGTTAAGAATCATTTGCCTATGATTTGGGGAAGAAATGGCCTTTGGAAAATCGCCTCTTGAGGTTTAGGTTTTGAAAAATGGGAGAATGAATGAAAAATCAAGTCGAAGTCATGACTTATCAGCTGCAGATATCGCATTTGTGACCTGAGCTTCTCAATTGCAAAGATACCATCGCAAATGCGAGAATCATCACACCTCTACTGCCTTTGCAATTGCGAAGAAATATTCGCAATTGCGAACATGAATCACCGCAAATGCGACAGAATGATCGCATTTCCGATCATTGCCCCTCCCAGCTTTACTTCGCAAATGCAAAGTAATCTTCGCAAATGCGAAGACTGTATGGCCCAGCTTGTGACATTTTTTGGATAATTATTTGTATTTGTCTGTGCATGTTTATTTGTTAAATTAATAAAAAAATACAAAAATATGTCGCATTTTGCATGTAGGATTTAATTCTACAATTGTTAGTAATTAAGTTTGTTTTACAAAAATTAAAAATTACAAAAATAGGCATCTTTTGCATTTCTAGCATTTAATGTCCAAATATACAATTTTATGCTTAATTATTACTTAATTGTGCGTTAATTATTATTGGGAGTTAATTTGCGCTTTTATAACTTAATTTAGTTCTTAACAATAATTTAAGGATTTTTAGAATTTAGTTTTAGAAAAATAAAAGAAGAAAAGAGAGCAAAAATACAAAAAATCGGAATTGGGCAACTTCTTCAATTGTAAACCACAAGCCCAAAAATGCCCAACCTTCCCCTACGACCCGGTCCATCTCCACACGGGTCGACCCGGTTCGTCCCATAACCCCAATACCTAACCCCTCTTCATTTTTCATTTTTTCCAAACAAAACAAAACAAAAACCCAAACCCTAAAAAACCTAAACTACCCGCCCCCTCCCCTCTCTTCTTATTCACTTCTGCTCCAAAAAAAACGACATTCATGGCTGCCCTCAACTAGCTGCTTCTGCCTTCTGCTTCATCGACCTCCATCCCCAGCTGCTACTGCTTCTTCTTCGTTGCGTCTTCATCTTCTCCATGGCGAGCTCAGGCTCGTCCATGGCTGCCCTCTTCAGCTGCCTCGTCGAGCTCGAGCATGAGCTCGCATGGTTGTTGGTCGCCATGTCTTCAGCTTCACCTGCTGCTCGACGACCATGCTGCCCCCAGCTCCACCATACCACCATGAACGATCCTTCTGCTTCATCTTCTTCGTTTCGTCGAGCTCGAGTTGAGTGGTCGAGCTCCCGAGCTCCGGCCATGGACGTGGGGCTTCGCTTTACTGCTCCTGTTTCTGCTTTCTGCTACTTCTGCTATGCCCAGCTCCGCCATAACACCATCATCGCCATCACTGCTTCTGTTGTCGCGGCTGCTTCTTCCAGCTTCATCGACGCTACTGTTGCTGCTGCATCTTCCATTTGCTGTCGTCGCGGCTGCTTCTTCCATCTTTCGTCGACGCTGCTGTCGAGCATTTGCTCCGTCCAGCTCCCTCGTCGCCTGCTGATACTGCTTCATCGCTGCCATGGCTATGTCTTCTGCTTCACCTCCTTCAGTTGCTTCTTAAATTCGTCTTCGTCGTCGTTTGTTCGAGTTTTGGTTGGGGTTGTCAAAACAGTCCATACGAGTTCGTCGTTGGTCAGTCATTGTTCGTCGTTTCGATCCGGTTAGTGGGTTTTGAGTTTTATTTGTGTCCGTATTTCGTTTTGATATTCTCAAATCTAAAATCGGTAAATGTTTGATTTTTGTTTTGTTCGTGTTCATTGTTTTGTTAATTTTTCAGTTTGTTCATGTGAAATTGTTAGTTTAATGTTGTTAGTTTCAAATTGAAGTTTAATTAATTATTTCTTCAGTTTGTTTCATGTGTTTTATGTATTTTTCAAAAATTGTTAATGTTATTAGATTCAAGTTTAAATTCATAATTGTTTCTTCTTCGGTTTTGTTTTTGTTATTTGTCTAAAAGAATTTAGTTGTAATAGGGAAATATGTTGGTTTAATCATTTGAATCCGTCATTTTTTGTTGTTTAAAATAGATTTAATTCATGTTCATCTTTGTTTGAAGTTCATTTTTAATCCAGTGATTTTATGTGAGTTTGTTTTGTTTTTGATTTGTGAATTTAATTTGAATCATGTATTGTGTTGTTAATATTGTTGTTTCTTTGCTCATCCATTTTTGGTTTAAGTTAACCAGGATTGGTTCCCAATATGGTTAATTTATTTCAATTAATTTGAAGTTGAATGATTCATCTGTGTTCATATGATTTGTTGTTGAATTTGTTTAGAAATTGGTCATATTGGCTATATTTTGGTTGAGATTGTTTAAGTGAATTGGTTATAGCTGATGGGTAGTTTGGTAAATTACAGTACGTTCAGGGGTAAATTGGTAATTGCAGTAAGGTCGGAGGGGTAGTTTGGAAATTGAGCATTTTGAATAATTCTTTATGTAAGCATGGGGGACAAAATGTAATGGGTATGAGTGATATAATTGTTTAATATAATGGGGGACAAGACATAATGTAGTGGAGGGGAATATTGTAATTGTTTATGTTAGGCATGGGGACAAAATGTAATGGGTTGGGGTTTGACATATTTATTTAATGTAGTGGGGGACAAAGCATGTAGGCATGGGGGACAAGGTTTAAAATAAAGAAAACATTAATTAGTGGGGACACAGCATGCCATTGGGGGAATATTTGGGGTTGGGAATTCAAGACAAGAGTCTTGCTATAAATAAGAGTCATTCTTGACATAGGGAGGGGGATTATGATGAGGAGGATTATTTTCTAGAGAGATTTTTGGGGGAGAATATTTTTGAGAGTAATACATTCTGAAAATCTGAAGAAGTGTGGTAGAGTTTTGAAAAGAGAAAGACAATTTGAACTTTCACTTGAATAATTTTCATTTGCCTTTCCTCGAGTGTTATTCAAAAATCAGTAAACTACTGCATCTTGTATCCGTCTCTCTTCTGCTTTGACTGCGATTGCACTTTGGTATTGCTGATTTTTCAATCCGTTACTGGGTTATTCACTGGTCGTTACTGGTTTTGTTGTGTTGCTGCGTATTTACACTACTGCTGCTTCTACTGATCTTCATCTTCTTTCCTTTCTTTCCAAATATCAGGTACACAAACTGATACACTGGTTCATCTTGTAAGCTACTCGAAGCATGAATGCAAAAATGAGAAAGATTTGAAGTTGTAGTTTAATGTAGTCCTTTCTTTCTTTTACTGTCTGTATATAGAACATTATATCCGTTGTCCATGTAAACTCTTTAAATGACTCACTTTTGAAACTTGACTATAATAACTCGAAAGTATGTAAATAAAGTAGGATCTTTTCTTCATTTATTTAGAAAACGAAAAAATAAAAAATGTAGTCATGCTAAGATTATCCTTTTAAATAAAAATGAGACGAGCCTCGCCAAATAAAAATGCAAATCTCGGAGCCCTCAATAATTAGTCATAATAAATACTTAGAATTTGGGATGGATTGTTTAGTGAATTTCACTGTCTTCCCCAAAGATAATAACGTGTTAGCCTCTTTAGACGCGATTTAATTAAATTACTTTCTTAAACTCGGGTGCACATTTATGTGACCCAAATCCAAATCTCAACGGAGTTGAAATGTGTCTCTAATCACGGGTACATTGATTGTGACGTGGTTCGAGATGCATGTCCACGACGTTGTAAATTCCTTGTAAAAATAATAATAATAATTATGAAAGCGGTAAAAAGATAAAATTTGCACATAAGTTCATATTTGTATAAAATCAGATAATCAAGCCAAATATAACAGTTGAGCGACCGTGCTAGAACCACGGAACTCAGAAATGCCTAACACCTTCTCCCGGGTTAACAGAATTCCTTATCCGGATTTCTGGTGCGCAGACTGTAATATGGAGTCATTCTTTTCCTCAATTCGGGATTAAAATTGGTGACTTGGGACACCCTAAATCTCCCAAGTGGCGACTCTGAAATAAATAAACAAATCCCGTTTCGATTGTCCTTTAATTGGAAAAAACTCCATATGCCCCTCGCGGGGGCGGAAAAAGGAGGTGTGACAGCTCTGGCGACTCTGCTGGGGATGGTAAAACCCAGAACCACTGGTTCAGGGTTAAGAATTTGAGCTTAGAATAATTGTTATTATTTGGCTTTACTTATTATCTGATTTTATTATATGTTTTAGCCTAAAAGTGCACAATGTTGCTCTTACCGCTTTGATATTACTTGGACTCTATATATAAATTGTGCCGAAACCCCTCTCTTCTCTCTCTTGAGGAGTGCACGCTGGTCGTGACTCTTTCTGTTAGTGTCATATACCAAAATAGAACGAGGATTCGGAGGAGTTGCAAAACCGGATGGCCCTTTGGTTACCGGTACACAGCTCCCATCCTCGGCTCGAGTTGTCCGCTCGGGTAAGCCAGGTCTAGAACAAACACCTAGGTTTAAAACTTAGTATAACAAAGCCTCATGTCGGATCCCTAGTAGGAACGCTTATTTGCATCATGTGCATTTGACTTAGGGGACTCAACACAGGGGTTGAGTCCGTCTAGGACAGGTGCACCAAAAATGAAAATGACCATCCTGATGCATCTTACTTGCTGCTACTTGCGCATTTATTCGATTCGGACTGGTGTGTTGACCGATTTTTGAATATCAGGAATATTATGAAATTGAAAAAAAAAAAGAAAAAAAAAGAAATAGCGGTTAGGGAATTGATTGTTTATTTTTGAAAAAAAAAACCCAATGCCCAAATACTGTCAAAACTCTGCCGAAATTTTGAGAAAATGAGAAGAAAAAAAAGTCTTATTAGTTTGTTTTATTAAAAGCAAAGGAAAAATAGGAAAAATAATCGTTGTTCTGTCTTGTTTTTCAAAATATATATATAAAATAGTTTGTCTTGCCATAAAAATGAAAATGAAAAAGAGTCTTGTTTTTAAAATATTTTTTTATTTATTTATTTGTTTATGAAAATGCCAAAATAAAAAAAAATAAAAAGAGTCGGGCGTTGAAAGTGGTTTTATTATTTGTTGCAAATATATATATATATATATATATATATATATATATATATATATATATATATATAAATCCAAAAGTTTTTCTTTATTTCCAAAAATATATATATATATATATATCTTTATTTGTTGCAAAAAATATTTGTCTTGCCAAAAAGTCTAGAAAAGTTTTTTTAGACCCCCAATTTTCAAAACAAAAAATCCAAAATATTTTCCATTATTGACTTCTTTAGAAAGTCTTTTTAATTATTAAAAAAAATATATATAATAAAATAAAAAATCCGAAAATATTTTCCTTCTTCTTTCAAAATTGAAAAGAAAATTCAAAATTCAAAAAAAAAATACTTTTAGAAGCGTTTCTTTCATTGAAAGTAAAATTCCAAAAATATTTTCTTAAGAATCCTTCTTTGCAAAAATGCTCCCTTTATTCTTTATAAGTCTTTCCTTCAAAAAATAAAATAAAATAAAATAAAAAAATAAAAAAAGGTTAGTTAATTTACTTATTCATGATCTGCCCGAACTATGCGGATTTGATTCTCACCGGATGTGAGATACGTAGGCAACCCTCATCGGGTTCAACCACACCTTTTGCTAAAATAGCCAAAAACAAATAAATAAATAAAAAATAAACATGTCAAAATTTTAATTCTGTCATAAATAAGTCAGGTGATGCTGTTTTTGTCAAAAATAGCTGAATGTTCCCGAAAGGGACGCCGGAAGGCTGACTTTGCATAAACAGCCACTTTTGGGTCATGTTTAAGATTTGATCCAGTTGACCCACACAGCCTTAAAAATCTTCGTCCCCGAGGCGTTGAAAGGCCGTGTTTGCAACATTGAGTTTTTCATTTTGAAAAACGATAAAAAGAGTCATAAATAAGTCGGGTGATGCTGTTTTTGTCAAAAATAGCTGAATGTTCCCGAAAGGGACGCCGGAAGGCTGATTTTGTATAAACAGCCACATTGGGTCATTTTTAGGATTTTGGCTGGTTAGCTAACGCAGTCTTAAAATCTTCGTCCCCGAGACGCTGAAAGGCTTTTTGTTTTTGCAACACCAGGTCTTTTATTTTAATTGGAAAAAAAACAAAGAGTCAGTGGTCAGGTGAATACTGTGTGGATTTTTGGTCAAAATAAGTCGAGCCAGCTTCGGCAGCGTCTTAAACCGTTCTTTCCGAAATAGCCTTAGAGTATCTTTCAATTGTCGAAAGGCTATTTTCGTAAAAGAACGGACAAGTTTGTAAAGTGTCATAAAATAATCCTCCCCCGGCCTCAAAATTCATGTGAAATTTGGAAGGGGCCACATTTGCAAAAATAACCGTTCAGTTGCATTTGTCAAACGTAGAAAGGAAGCTGGCCATTTGTTTTGGAGTTTGCAAATCTTTTGATTAGAACATGTGGGTTGTTTGATTTTCGAGTTTGTAGGTCATCTTCAAACCCTTGAAACCCAGTTTGTTTTAATAAGAAATCGAAAAAAAATGTTTATTATTGTTTATCCTTTAGTGGTCCGAACTACGCAAGGTCTGATTCATGCGGGGTCATGATACGTAGGCAATCTCCATAAGATTCGACCACCAATGAAAATAAAGGAAAACGCGAGTGCATTGCATCTCTGATAGAACGGTTTAACTGCTTAGGTGCATTGCATCTCTGATGTATGATTATCTGTCAAATGCCCTAACGCTAACGTGATGGCTTCCTTTTGATATGTTCATATATATAAAAGTGGTTGGTTTTGGTAACTCCTCCCTGCAAAGCAAAAAGGACAATGACACAGAATCTCAGAACCGAGTGGGTCGGCACCGATGACCGACAACAACTGGTCGAACGGAACAACGGGTTAGTAGAAGAAGTGAAAATGCTGAGACAACATGTGGCAGACATGTATCGGGCGTGGGTGGCTTGGATAGCACCACCCCCGCCACCACCTAGCTTCCTGGAATCTGTCCTTACCCGAACACCGAGCACAAGGCCAAACGCTCCCCCACACTCTCCATATATAACCGCCTATCACAGCTCTCCCAACCACCCGAGTAGCTCCATCACTCGCCCTCCAGCTATGTTTTCTCAATGCTTCTCCGCTCCCCAACACCACTTCTCTCCCCGTGACCTTAAAACCCATACTTCACTTTTCAGGTACCCGGCTCCACGAAATGCCTATCCACCCTAACAAGCCTACCAAAAGCCATCTGGATCAGGTTTCCGGCCCTGTCAACATGCAAGAATGAAGAGGTTGCTGAAAAAAAAAAGGCTTTCACCCCTATTGGAGGATCATATGTCGGTTTGTTCCAAAAGTTGAAGCAACTGGACATGTTGAAGTCGGCTCATATAAACATGCCAAACCCTTTGTCTAAGAAGTTCGATTTTTCTAAAAGGTGCGCATATTGCTCAGATGCACCGGGGCATGACACAGAGGAGTGTTGGAGACTGAAGAAAGCAATTCAGAAGCTTATTGATGCAGGTGACATTGTCGTGCAAAATCCAGATGCAACAGACACTAGCCAAAGTCCGTCGCCTATTCGAAGTGAGATGCATAGGCCGAATATGATTTGTTTTGAAAAGAAGTATGAGAATTCTTCTGAGATCCTTGGGGATCCGCGCATGGCAAAGTCTTCAGTGCTATATTGTGGTAGAGATCCCAGTAAGGTTGATGCCAAATCCAGTGGCTAAGATGTCGAGCCTGGCAATTGGAAAGACGCTCCGTTCATTGGTTAGCAAGAGAGAAGCTTGTGGTGGCTTATTTTGTTGTCATTTTTGTTGTCCGGATTATTAGGGTTGTAATTCGGATATTGTCTTGTGTCAAACTTTCTTATCTTTCCATTTTGCCATAGCGGTTTGTTTAAGTTTTGTCCAGGTTGTTTTAGGATTTTATTCTGGTTTGTTTTTGTTTGTTTTGTTATTCAAACCATTTCACCGGTAGTCTAATGCAAAATTCGGTCTTTTATTATTTCCAGTCATCTTTTTGTTTAGTCCTTTTATCATTTTTGTTCAGCGCCGATTCTCGTGACATGACATGCACACACAGTTTGGGCCTAATCTTAAAGGTTAATCATAAAACCCCGGAAAGGTGATCAGAACATTTAAAGAAAATAAGGACGGTTTGAGATTATTCAGAGCTCGAGTCATGTGGAATTAGGGCAAGTTAAACACAAAGAAAACCGTTAAAAGCAAGATTCGCCAAATTGACATGAGGGTCGTTCATGGTAACGAGAGTGAGAGTGTCGCCAACGGTGCTTTAGAAATGACAAATGAAAAAGCAAATGTGTTAATATAATTGTCAAGTCCAGCACCATCGGAAGAGGCTACAAATCTTTGTTTAAATGTGTTGTTTGCACTGGACATGTTTTGAAGGCTGGAATGACGAACGCATTTTGTTCTGCTACCTAAACACTTTATCATTCGTTAACCCCTTTTGAGCCTTATTGTTTTTCTTTCATACCCCACGTTCGGAATCATTAGCAACGACTAGAAAACACAAGCATGACAGGTAAAGAAAAAGAAGAAAATAAAAGAAAAATGAAAACAAAAAAAAACACAAAAGAAAGTCAGAAGAAAACAGAGGAATGGGAACTACGTTTGACCTGATTCCTCAAAGAGGATACGTAGGCGCTTCACGACTCGGTCATAGGGTGCATAGTGTGCATAGTGTGCATAATGTGCATGGTGTGCATAATGTAAAAAAAAATAATAATCCCCAAGCAAGAAACTGGGGCAAGGGTTGCGCTTGTTGTAAGCAAATATGGTTCCGAAGGTTGTAATTTTGAACCCCAAATTTATTTTGTTTTTTCGAGCCTTTAATACCCTTTCTTTCTAGCCCTATCCAAAAACCTACATTACGGTCCAAAGAAAGACCTTCTGATCAGTTTTCAAAAGATGCCAAGTCATACAAATGAGAGTCTTATCGGTGAACATAACACTCTGTTCCACATCAGAAAGGACTCTAATCCCCAGCAGAAAGAGTCATACCGGCAAAACCCCAAATCCCCAGCTGGAAAGTGATACAAATGAGAGAGTCTTATCGGTGAAAATCTTTACGGAAATTGTAAGGCGATGAAAGCTGAGAGAAAAACCAAAATGAGAGAGACTTGATAGTGAAAACCTTTTGGGCACTACAAGTCGAATAAGATTGAGAATCAGATGGGGAATCGCAAAATGAAGATCTTGAAAGATGATTGACGGCAGAGGATAGGCCACATGTGCATGTCATGACCATTAGAGTCGGTATCGGCGTTTGATAGGTTTTTATTTATAGTTTCTTTTGTTAAAGAGTCATCTTTTTCCTTTATCTTTTTATTCTGTTCCCTTTTATCTTTTCCTTTCATAGAAAAATTCCCCAGTAGAGTCTATTTGGTCATAACAAGTGAGAATTGACTTAAAAATATGCCATCAGCTTTACAATTATGCAAGATGAGATCTAGCTAGTACATCCAAGTGGTATAGTCAGCAAGGAACAAGCGCGAGGCCAGTGTCAAGAAAGATATCCCCAGCAAAAGGGAATTGGCTAAAGGATTGACGAATGTCAAGAGGGATATCCTTGCCAAAATCAAAGGTTATTAAACCTCAAGGCCAAGGCCCGTGGACAAAGCAAGGAGAGCGGTGAGCATGATTTGGGGAAATTCATACTAGACTAAAAGGTCGGGGAAATGCCAGTTTCCGAGCTATGCCACAAAAGAAGAGGGATATCCCCAGCAGAAAGGGATTATCCCCAGCAAATAATATCATCCCCAACAAGTTGTGGAACGCAGAGCAAGGAAGGAGAAAGGGAAAATCCATCCCAGTAGGAGTATCACAACCAACCACCGCGTTTTAAACTAACAAATTTTGTTTGATTTGCAACAGGTAAAGGAAATGGCATTGATGACAGAAATGCATGCCACAAGAAAGATTGTCAAACTGGGGCAGAAAATTTTCCTTCCATTTAGAAAATTTTCTGGAAGTCAGGTACCCATTCGGGGAAGGATAAAGATAACACCAGTCTCAAGGGAAGTGGTCTTTGAACCAGTGTTGCCCCCAACATAATAAGTTTCAATGGAGGAAGTTGTTCCCCAGCAGACAGAACAAAGGGATGAAAATTGTGCTCAGAAAAAGCAAAAGGCTAGTATCATTCCCAACAGCCTTCCAAAAAGTGAAGCACTAGTTCTGAAGGAATCAGAATCCCCCAGCAGTGTTATCCTCGACAGCGTTATCCCCAGCTGATAACATTTTATCCCCCAACAGGTAAGTAAATAATTCCCCAACAGTGTTATCCCCGGCAGTTTCGAGGAGTCCAACACAAGTTTGGTGAAAATCGGTATCCTCAGCGGTTTCTTTCGGGGAAAGGCAAAACGAGTCTTAAGGGAGGTAGTCTTCGAAGGAAGAAGCTAGGAAAAAAAAAGATAAAAGAGAAAAGGGGAAGTAGTTTGCAGAGGAATGGAACATCCTACTTAAAAGGAAGTAGTTTTGGAAGGAGTAAGATAACATATTTACTCAGCAGAGTTATCCTCAGCGGTGTTATCCCCAGCAGGGTTACTCAGCAGTTCGCAGTGTTATCCCCAGCGGATCATCGAGATGTAGAAGCATCCTCGACAGAGTTTCGACCAAGTTTCAAGAGGGTCGGACAACCCAGAGTGGGTAAGGAAGAAAAGGAAAATTAATCCCCAGCAAAATAATCCCCAGCAGTTTCGAGGGAAGACAACACAGGTAAGTAAATAATTCAGGAAGAAGGAAATGGTTTACGCATAGGAGACGCACTTCCTAAGTTAAGATTTCATAAATAGGAGACACACTTCCTAAGTTTAGTTTTACCAATAGGAGACGCATTTCCCAAGTATTTTTACCCATAGGAGATGCATTTCCTCCTAAGTTTGTTTTTACCCATAGAAGATGCATTTCCTCCTAAGTTTGTTTTTACCCATAGGAGATGCATTTCCTCCTAAGTTTTGTTTTACCCATAGGAGATGCATTTCCTCCTAAGTTTGTTTTTACCCATAGGATATGCATTTCCTCCTAAGTTTGTTTTTACCCATAGGAGATGCATTTCCTCCTAAGTTTGTTTTTACCCATAGGAGATGCATTTCCTCCTAAGTTTGTTTTTACCCATAGGAGATGCATTTCCTCCTAAGTTTGGTTTTACCCATAGGAGATGCATTTCCTCCTAAGTTTGGTTTTACCCATAGGAGATGCATTTCCTCCTAAGTTTGGTTTTACCCATAGGAGATGCATTTCCTCCTAAGTTTGTTTTTACCCATAGGAGATGCATTTCTTCCTAAGTTTGGTTTTACCCATAGGAGATGCATTTCCTCCTAAGTTTGGTTTTACCCATAGGAGATGCATTTCCTCCTAAGTTTGTTTTTTACCCATAGGAGATGCATTTCCTCCTAAGTTTGTTTTTTACCCATAGGAGATGCATTTCCTCCTAAGTTGTTTTTACCCATATGAGATGCATTTCCTCCTAAGTTTGTTTTTACCCATAGGAGATGCATTTCCTCCTAAGTTTGTTTTTACCCATAAGAGATGCATTTCCTCCTAAGTTTATTTTTACCCATAGGAGATGCATTTCCTCCTAAAGTTTAGTTTTACCCATAGGAGATGCCTTTCCTCCTAAGTTTATTTTTTACCCATAGGAGAGCCCATAGGAGATGTATTTCCTCCTAAGTTTATTTTTGCCCATAGGAGATGCATTTCCTCCTAAGTTTATTTTTACCCATAGGAGATGCATTTCCTCCTAAGTTCATTTTTACCCATAGGAGATGCATTTCCTCCTAAGTTTATTTTACTCATAGGAATGTCGTTTATTTTAAAGTTGTTGTTGAAACAGGCGCCCACATGTGTAATGAGAGGAATATTTTCATGTCTTAGTTAAATAGGCGGCCACCTGTATAATGAGAGGAATATTTTCATGTCTTAGTTTAAACAGGCGCGCACCTGTATAAAGAGAGGAATATTTTCATGTCTTAGTTAAACAGGCGCCCACATGTATAATGAGAGGAATATTTTATGTTAAATAGGCGCCCACCTGTATAACGAGAGGAAAACTTTTCAGTCTTATACTGCAGATCTTGAAATCAGTAACTCGCCGGAAGGCAGAAGGTTGCAACAGGAATCCCCAGCAGGAAACAATAAAAATCCCCAGCACCGGAAAGCAGAAGGTTGCAACAAAGAGGCCCTAGCACAAATTCAAGCGCTTGAGTCTAAAGGAAGAAAAGACGCGTCTTGAAAGAAGCGGCTTGTGAACATTAAATTATGCCCAGCATAACAAATCTGATAAAAAAAGCCGTATCCCCAGAGGAACCGCCGAAAAGCTTAATGAAGAAAGCCATGTCCCCAGCAGACCGAACAAAATGATGAAAACTGGTATTCAGAAAAGCAAAGGGCCAGTGTCATCCCCAAATTCACGGAAGAAAAGCACCGGAGGAAACACAAACCGACAAGAAAGCAAGGCAACAAGAACAAGTTGCAGTCTAACCTTACTTCTTGTTTTCTTTTAAGCACGGTGTAACAAGGAGATCGGTAAGCAGTGGTAATAGCATGCAACAACAATAACATTGCAGTCCCATGGTAGTCCCAGCTACCAAAACTTCCTGAACTACATTAACCTGATTCCCCTTTAGCCAGGGATATGTAGGAAACCTTTGAAGCAAAGGTTCGGTTAAATCTTTTTCAAAAAAATGCTTCACACGGATTACTTGGATGGGAAAAAATCGCTCACTTTATCTTTGCACGAAAACCCTTCGTGTCTTCGGGCAAAGAGGGGCAGCTGTAAGCACGTGATTTTTGCCCTATATGAGAATTACTCCCAAAAAATTCAAAATAAAATGATTTTCCTTGGTGTGCAATTTTGAGAATTTTTGTGACATTTTTTGGATAATTATTTGTATTTATCTGTGCATGTTTATTTGTTAAATTAATAAAAAAAATACAAAAATATGTCGCATTTTGCATGTAAGATTTAATTCTACAATTGTTAGTAATTAAGTTTGTTTTACAAAAATAGGCATCTTTTGCATTTCTAGCATTTAATATCCAAATATACAATTTTATGCTTAATTATTACCTACTTGTGCGTTAATTGTTATTGGGAGTTAATTTGCGCTTTTATAACTTAATTTAGTTCTTAATAATAATTTAAGTATTTTTAGAATTTAGTTTTAGAAAAATAAAAGAATAAAAGAGAGCAAAAATACAAAAAATCGGAATTGGGCCACTTCTTCAATTTTAAACCACAAGCCCAAAAATGCCCAACCTTCCCCTACGACCCGGTCCATCTCCACACGGGTCGACCCGGTCCGTCCCATAACCCCAATACCTAACCCCTCTTCATTTTTCATTTTTTCCAAACAAAACAAAACAAAAACCCAAACCCTAAAAAACCTAAACTACCCGCCCCCCTCCCCTCTCTTCTTCTTCACTTCTGCTCCAAAAAAACGACATCCATGGCTGCCCTCAACCAGCTGCTTCTGCCTTCTGCTTCATCGACCTCCATCCCCAGCTGCTACTGCTTCTTCTTCGCTGCGTCTTCATCTTCTCCATGGCGAGATCAGGCTCGTCCATGGCTGCCCTCTTCAGCTGCCTCGTCGAGCTCGAGCATGAGCTCGCATGGTTGTTGGTCGCCATGTCTTCAGCTTCACCTGCTGCTCGACGACCATGCTGCCCCCAGCTCCACCATACCACCATGAACGATCCTTCTGCTTCATCTTCTTCGTTTCGTCGAGCTCGAGTTGAGTGGTCGAGCTCCCGAGCTCCGGCCATGGACGTGGGCCTTCGCTTCACTGCTCCTGTTTCTGCTACTTCTGCTACGCCCAGCTCCGCCATAACGCCATCATCGCCATCACTGCTTCTGTTGTCGCGGCTACTTCTTCCAGCTTCATCGACGCTACTGTCGCTGTTGCATCTTCCATTTGCTGTCGCCGCGGCTGCTTCTTCCATCTTTCATTGACGCTGCTGTCGAGCATTTGCTCCGTGTCCAGCTCCCTCGTCGCCTGATGCTACTGCTTCATCGCTGCCATGGCTATGTCTTCTGCTTCACCTCCTTCAGTTGCTTCTTAAATTCGTCTTCGTCGTCGTTTGTTCGAGTTTTAGTTGGGGTCGTCAAAACAGTCCATACGAGTTCGTCGTTGGTCAGTCATTGTTCGTTGTTTCGATCCGGTTAGTGGGTTTTGAGTTTTATTTGTGTCCGTATTTCGTTTTTATATTCTCGAACCTAAAATCGGTAAATGTTTGATTTTTGTTTTGTTCGTGTTCATTGTTTTGTTAATTTTTCAGTTTGTTCATGTGAAATTGTTAGTTTAATGTTGTTAGTTTCAAATTGAAGTTTAATTAATTATTTCTTCAGTTTGTTTCATGTGTTTTATGTATTTTTCAGAAATTGTTAATGTTGTTAGATTCAAGTTTAAATTCATAATTGTTTCTTCTTCAGTTTTGTTTTTGTTATTTGTCTAAAAGAATTTAGTTGTAATAGGGAAATATGTTGGTTTAATCATTTGAATCCGTCATGTTTTGTTGTTTAAAATAGATTTAATTCATGTTCATCTTTGTTTGAAGTTCGTTTTTAATCCAGTGATTTTATGTGAGTTTGTTTGGGTTTTTTGATTTGTTGAATTTAATTTGAATCATGTATTGTGTTGTTAATATTGTTGTTTCTTTGCTCATTCATTTTTGGTTTAAGTTAACCAGGATTGGTTCCTAATATGGTTAATTTATTTCAATTAATTTGAAGTTGAATGATTCATCTGTGTTCATATGATTTGTTGTTGAATTTGTTTAGAAATTGGTCATATTGGCTATATTTTGGTTGAGATTGTTTAAGTGAATTGGTTATAGCTGATGGGTAGTTTGGTAAATTACAGTACGTTCAGGGGTAAATTGGTAATTCAGTAAGGTCGGAGGGGTAGTTTGGAAATTGAACATTTTGAATAATTCTTTATGTAAGCATGGGGGACAAAATGTAATGGGGTGTGGGTGATATAATTGTTTAATATAATGGGGGACAAGACATAATGTAGTGGAGGGGAATATTGTAATTGTTTATGTTAGGCATGGGGGACAAGATGTAATGGGGTGGGGTTGATACAATTATTTAATATAATGGGGGACAAGACACAAAATAGTGGGGAATAATTTATTTGTTTAAGAAAGTGGGAAACAAAGCATGCTTTGAGGGGAATATTTCAGGTTGGGGATTCAAGACAAGAGTCTTGTTATATATAGGGTCATTTGACATAGGGAGGGGGATTATGATGAGGAGGATTATTTTCTATAGAGATTTTTGGGGGAGAATATTTTTGAGAGTAATACATTCTGAAAATCTGAAGTAGTGTGGTAGAGTTTTGAAAAGAGAAAGACAATTTGAACTTTCACTTGAATAATTTCCGTTTGCCTTTCCTCGAGTGTTATTCAAAAATCAGTAAACTACTGCATCTTGTATCCGTCTCTCTTCTGCTTTGACTGCGATTGCACTTTGGTATTGCTGATTTTTCAATCCGTTACTGGGTTATTCACTGGTCGTTACTGGTTTTGCTATGTTGCTGCATATTTACACTACTGCTGCTTCTACTGATCTTCATCTTCTTTCCTTTCTTTCCCAATACCAGGTACACAAACTGATACACTGGTTCATCTTGTAAGCTACTCGAAGCATGAATGCAAAAATGAGAAAGATTTGAAGTTGTAGTTTAATGTAGTCCTTTCTTTCTTTTACTGTCTGTATATAGAACATTATATCCGTTGTCCATGTAAACTCTTTAAATGACTCACTTTTGAAACTTGACTATAATAACTCGAAAGTATGTAAATAAAGTAGGATCTTTTCTTCATTTATTTAGAAAACGAAAAAATAGAAAATGTAGTCATGCTAAGATTATCCTTTTAAATAAAAATGAGACGAGCCTCGCCAAATAAAAATGCAAATCGCGAGGCCCTCAATAATTAGTCATAATAAATACTTAGAATTTGGGATGGACTGTTTAGTGAATTTTACTGCCTTCCCCAAAGATAATAACGCGTTAGCCTCTTTAGACGCGATTTAATTAAATTACTTTCTTAAACTCGGGTGCACATTTATGTGACCCAAATCCAAATTTCAGCAGAGTTGAAATGTGTCTCTAATCACGGGTACATTGATTGTGACTTGGTTCGAGATGCATGTCCACGGCGTTGCAAATTCCTTGTAAAAAATAATAATAATAATTATGAAAGCGGTAAAAAGATAAAATTTGCACATAAGCTCATATTTGTATAAAATCAGATAATCAAGCCAAATATAACAGTTGAGCGACCGTGCTAGAACCACGGAACTCAGAAATGCCTAACACCTTCTCCCGGGTTAACAGAATTCCTTATCCGGATTTCTGGTGCGCAGACTGTAATATGGAGTCATTTTTTTCCTCGATTCGGGATTAAAATTGGTGACTTGGGACACCCTAAATCTCCCAAGTGGAGACTCTGAAATAAATAAACAAATCCCGTTTTGATTGTCCTTTAATTGGAAAAAACTCCCTACGCCCCTCGCGGGGGCGGAAAAAGGAGGTGTGACAGGCGAAATTAGAATTTTGGCATTTTTCAGTTGATAGGTGAGATTTTGATATAAGGGTCGGAATGGAATTCGGAAGTTAGAGTAGGTCCGTTGTGTCATTTGTGACGTGTGTACAAAATTTCAGGTCATTCGGACGAGGTTTGGTAGACTTTTTGATCGAAAGCGGAATTTGGAAGCTCTTGGAATTCTTAGGCTTGAATCTGATGTGATTTTGGTGTTTTGATATTATTTTGAGCGTTCCGAAGGTTGGAACAAGTTTGAATGAGGTTATGAGATATGTTGGCATGTTTGGTTGAGGTCCCGAGTGTTTAACCAAAAATCTGAGTCTTTGGTCAAAGCTTAGAAATATAGAGAAATTCGGGTTACTGATAATCTGGAGATGAAAATAATAAAAGACTTTTGAGAATAATAAAGTAATAAGTAATTTGTATTTCAGTGTAATCTCAATAATATTTCTTGTCCTTATAGATGTTGAGTCCTTCTCCTTTTATAGTTGATTCTAGGAGAAGATGTAATGCCTTTGTCTTAATGAGGCAATTATGAGCAATAAATAACATTAAAAGAAATGTTACACAATCATTTCTATTTAATTCAAATTCTCTAACGTATTTGATATTTAATGCTGTATTTAGACTCTTTTACGTCATCATATTCGTATCCTCAACTTCTTCCGATCTTCGGTCTTTAAATGACTCAAATAGGTACGAGACTCGTACCTATTTGAGTAACGGTCCACACCTATGTTGTTTTCTTCTCCTCATATCTGTTGTCTCCCGTGCCTCTTGGCTATTTATTGCGTTTTGACCTTTTGACCAGTCCATGTGTCATGACACGTCATCTTCAATATTTAGATTCAATTTTTTTAATACAGATAGTCCCCCCACTTTCCATTTATTTATCAATTAAATATTTAGGAAGTGGATCTTCACGAAAAAGGAATTTTCGTTGTAATCAATGCTATGTCATTACTGACGCTTCAGTTGTCTTTTCTATTTAATGCTCTGCACACGTGTCACCTTCTTATATGTATGTAATTCTACAGCCTTTTTCCAAGGCTTCTTCATCCCCTCTATTTACGAAGTGATAGTTGCCTTTATTATAGGATTTCCATCATTACGCTTCTTTGTTTGACGGTTGCTATTATACACATATTTAACCTTTTTCCTTTGTTTTCTTCTTCATAAACCCTTAACAAATACTTTACTCTTTACTTTTGTTCCTTTCTCCTTTAGTTCATCCTTTCTCTGCAATGGCATCTCCGAATCCTAACCCTAAGAGAATCCCAATTCTTGATAGCTTCCCCAACGCCCCTGTAAGACATAGAAGGGGTAGAGGTGGCAGACTTCATAGCCTAGGATCCGTTCGTGGTGGTTCCTCTAGTTCCATCACTCCTTCTTCTAGTTTTAGCACTATTTCTAGAGGTTCTATCACTAATAAATCATCTTCTAAAGGTAAAGAACTTTCTGAGCCTCTTCAAGAGTCTTTAGTTGAGGAAATAGTACCCAATGACTTGTCCTTTGAGAATGATAGGAAATCTCTTCATGATCAAGTTGTTAATTTAGATAAAGCTGACACTTTTCCTTCTCTAATCACTAAACCTTTGATTTCTATTGTTCGAAAAGATTGCAACTAGAGAAGTGATCTTCGTATAGTGATCCCTATTCCAAACCAAAGAATATCTTCTTTTATGATTGGATTTTCTTTTGTTTATACTTATCCCTTCACTTTGGGATTTATTCCTGCTATTGACCCAGTTATACTTGATTTCTGTCGCTTTTTCAAAATTTATTTGGGACAAATTGGCCCCTTGTATGGAGAGCAGTGGCTTGTTTGAGATATTTGTCTGTAAAAGCCAATGCTAGCTTTATCTTTCCCCACCTTATTCATATTTACCACCCCAAATTATTCCGCCATGGGGTTTTTACTTTAACTGCAAGAAGTAAAAGGGTCTTGGTAAGCCCTGAAGATGACAAGGATCGTGGGTGGTACACTCGTTATGTTGTTGTTCGCACAGTTTATTTGGTGGGTGAAACAAATATCCCCTTCCCTGAGAAGTGGAACTTTGCACGTAAGTTTTTTTTTACTTACCGTTCCTATCTTTAAGAATTTCAATTTCTTTTCTAATTTCGTCTCTTTTTGCTTTTCTATAGCAACTATGGGAGATGTGGAACGCGTTCCTAATTTCCGTGGTTGGGTAGATTCAATCTTGAAAGCCGTGCCTACGGAGGCAAGAACTTGGCTATGAGGAGCGTTACACTTTAAGTTCCTGATAATAACAGTATTTTAAGGAAGTCTGGTGGAGCAGATGCCTGGCTTAGGCCTTTGATTGGAGATATTGAGAAGAAGAAGAAGATGAACAGTCACAGTTGCTTAACTCTGATGAATGACATAGTTCATTCTACTTTGAAGGTATTTTTTTTTCTACTTACTAACAAGCTCTTTTTTTTATCTCTAAATTCTTATTTCTATGAGTTGTCACTGTAGGCTAACCTCATTGGTACAGAATTGATGGGAAGAATTTCCCTTCTGGAAAAGAAAGCTAGTGAGTCTGAAAAGTCTATCCACGAGGCTGAGGAAATAGCCAAGAGAGCCCAGCTAGAAGCAGATAATTGGAAAGAGCAGTTTGAGAATGCTCAGGGAACCATAAAAGAATTGCAAGAGAGTAGAAATCACCTGGAGCAGCAAAAGCGAAGTCTGACTTCTGAGCTAGCAGTTGCCAAAGCTTCTTCAAGTCAATTTGAAAAAGACAAGGAGCACCTTGAATGTTGCTTTTCAGAACAATTATCAAAGTCAAGTGAAGAAATCAGAGAACTTAGGCACTCTTGGACAATAAAGAAGAATATGCAGGAGAATTAGTGCAGAACTTGACTCAAGTTCAAGCTGATTTAAAGATCTCCTCTGACAAAGTACATGCCTTAGAAAGTTCCCATGCCTCCCTTAAAGCTTCCCTTGATTCTCATTTAACTGAACATCAAGTGTTAAAGAATGATCTTGCTATGTGGGAAAGGGAGTATGGACTTCTTGAGGAGAAGTTTGATGTAGAGGTGAGTTGGGCTTTCTTAAACTCTCGTCGTGATGCTTTAATGGAGGCCAGTCAAGAAAACTTTGACTTAGACTCAGAGTTGGCCAAAGTTTTAGAAACCATTGAAAGAACCCAACAATCATTTGACTTTCCTTCTCCGGCAATTGAAGCTCCCGTGGCTAAGGAACCTGTAAATGATGAAGCCGTTGTTGTGGCAGTTGAAGTTGAAGATGTTGCAATTCCAGCTTCCGAGGGTGAAATTTCTACAACTCAGTCTATGGAAGCTGAATCTTCCGTGACTCTTGCTCCCCTCATTGAACCTAACACTTCAAGCCCAGCTGAAACTGCTCCTGTTGCTGCTTCTTCAGAAGTTGTCACCGTGCATGTGGCTGTTTCTGAAAGTGAAATTAATATTGCAACTTCTGATGTGCCAACCCCTTTAGTGACTAGTTAAATTTCCAGACTTTGTTTTTACTTTCTTTGTTGGATGATGGTTTTATCCCTCAGTTATTTTTTTAAGGGATTTTTTGGTGAAAGTCCCCAGTTATCATAATGAGGCACTTGTATAAACTTTTTGTTGACTAAGTTCTTCCTTAGTCTTTTTAATTATATCAAGAAGTTTGTTAGTACTTCAATGTGCTCTATTCTTGCCTTTTCCTTATCTACTTAGGACTTATACAATAGTTTAGCATTTTTATCCTTTGAAAATGCTTTATGATTCTCCTCATGACTTATTAACATGAAGTTTATAAAAGAGGGCCCTTTTATATATCGACACTTAATGAAGAAGACGTCTCAACTTTATAATGGTGTTATAATACGATGAAAGAAATAGGAACACACATGTTTTGTTTGAAATAACTTTGACAAGTTTTATTCATGAACTTGGACAAGCTTTTGAATATTACATGTATTGAGATACATCTATAACTTTCTCGTAACTGTTTTTCTTGCAACAGATTTTTATAAAGTAAATACTATTCAACAAGGTTTTTCCTTACAACCTGTTTCAATACATAGTCATGACCCTATCTTAATGCATTAGGAAGGGTTTGAGAGGTGATTCCGTTGTTCTCATGGGAAAGAACACTACGATGAATGTTTTGCATCTTCCTTTGTTTTGATAGGAAAAAACACAATGATGAATGCTGAGGTTCCGTAACTTCTGCTCGATACTTGTTTCAATTTACGTCTCCGTCTTACCGCACGTATATGTGTACAATATGCAGTCTCCCAAGTGTTTGAGCGCTGAAGTATGAAGCCTCGAGCACTTGTTTGTTTCTCACAATTTGGTCCTTTTTTCCTGAAAACAGAAAAACATACGGGACTCGGAGGTGCGATTAAAGATGAAGACTGCCTAACCCATGTGTATTTCCATCAGATTAATTTGTAACCCTGGACTGGGAATTTTAGAATATTCCATTTTGCGGTGCAGGTCGTGACTCATCATTTGGCAAGAGTTAGGTTTTTTCCCTAGCATCTAAAATCGTTAGTAAAATTTTAACAATTCAAAGAAAAATTCTAATACAGTGATACCTGATCGTAGGTACTTTCTCAGAAATAATATCACTTTAGGTGGACAGCATTCTAATGCGAGGGTAGAACCTTGACATCCATTGTCTCCAACTCGTATTCTCCTTTTCCCGCAATGTCACGAACTCTATAGGGTCCTTCCCATGTTGGACTTAGCATTCCTGAATTAGCAGCTTTTGTAGATTGGAACACCTTTTTAAGCACGAAGTCCCCAATTTTAAAGAATCTGAGGCGTGCTTTCCTGTTATAATACTGTTCAATTACTTGCTTTTATGCTGCCATCCTTATTAATGCAGCTTCTCTTCTTCCTTCGAGCAAATCAAGATTCACCCGCATCTCTTCATCATTTGATTCCTCCGTTGCTTGAACGTACCGTGTGCTCGGTTCTCCTATTTCAACTGGAATTAAAGCCTCCGCACCATAAACCATTGAAAAGGGTGTTTCTCCCGTGCTTGTTTTTGTCATTTTATGATAAGCCCATAATACTCCAGGTAATACCTCAGGCCAATTACCTTTTGAATCCTGTAACCTTTTCTTCAAGTTGTTGATAATTACCTTGTTTGTGGATTCCGCTTGTCCATTACCCACTGGATGATATGGTGTAGATGTTATCCTTTTAATTTTCCAACTTTGAAAAAATTCAGTGATTTGAGCTCCTATGAATTGCGGACCGTTGTCACACACGATTTCCTTTGGTGCTCCAAAACGGCATATTATATTTCTCCAAATGAAGTCTTTAACTTCCTTCTCTCGTACCTGTTTAAATGCTCCTGCTTCTACCCATTCAGTAAAATAATCTGTAAGTACAAGTAGAAATTTCACCTGACCTTTTGCTTGTGGCAATGGACCTACGATATCCATTCCCCATTTCATAAAGGGCCACGGGGCTATAACAGGGTGCAATAGCTCACCTGGTCTATGCATATTATTGTCGTATCTTTGACATTTATCCCACTTGGACACGAAACCGTTTGCTTCTTCTTTCATTTTAGGCCAATAATACCCTGCTCGAATCAGCGTTTTTACCAGCGACCTTCCTCCTGCGTGATTTCCACAATGTCCTTCATGTACTTCTCTCATCACATATTCTATTTGGGAAGGTCCAAGACACCTTGCTAATGGCCTACCGAACATCTTTTGATAAAGATTTCCTTGATGTAAACAGTAACGAGCAGTTTTTTTGCGAAGTGCATAAGCTTTTCTTTTGTCAGCAGGCACGGTTCCGCGCTGTAAAAAAGCAATAATTTCGTTTCTCCAATCCATGTTAAATGATTAAAATTTACCTCGTTCTTATCAGGTTCGAGAACGGAATGAAATAAATGTACAACTGAAGCATTTGCGTCGTTTGCTACGTCTGCTGCAGATGCGAGATTAGCTAAAACATCTGCTTCCACATTCTCATCTCTTGGGATCTGCATTACTTTCCAAGTTTGGAATTGCTTTATTAGTTCCCGTACCTTTTTGAGATATTCTTGCATTTGTGTCTCCCTGGCTGTATAAGTCCCCAACATTTGATTGACCACGAATTGAGAATCACTCTTGATTATAATCTGTGTTATGCCGAGTTCTTGTGCCAATTCTAGACATGCAATTACAGCCTCATACTCTGCTTCATTGTTAGTTATAGAGTGACATTTTATAGGCTGTCTAATAGTCTCACCCGTAGGTGGTATGAGAACTATCCCTAGGCCTGCTCCTTTTACATTAGACGATCCATCAGTGAATAAAATCCAAGTCCCCGGGTTTGCACCATTAAAAACTTGTAATTCTTTTTCTGCTTCTAAATGCATCCCTTGGCTAAAATCAGCTACGAAATCGGCTAATACTTGCGATTTTATAGCAGTCCTAGGTTGATAAATGATTTCATATTCACTTAATTCTATAGCCCATTTTGCTAATCTCTCTCACAATTCATGTTTATGCAAAATGTTTCGTAATGGAAAAGCAGTAACTACAACAATGGTATGACATTGAAAATAAGGTCTTAATTTTCTAGATGTCATGATCAAAGCTAATGCTAATTTTTCTAGTTGTGGATATCGTGTTTCAGCATCTAATAAAAACTTGGTCACATAATAGATAGGAGACTGTTTACCTTGGTCCTCACGGACTAAAACAACACTTAACGCAACTTCTGACACGGCCAAATAAATGAGTAGCTTTTCTCCTTCTTTTGGTTTTGCCAATAGTGGTGGATTTGACAAGTAAGCTTTTAAATTTCTAAGGGCTTGTTGGCAATCTTCGTTCCATTCAAAATGATCTTGCTTTTTGAGTGCGGAGAGAAATTTAAAGCATTTTTCTGAAGATTTGGGAATAAATCTCCCCAAGGCTGCAATTCTTCCCGTTAGCCTTTGGACTTCTTTTTTACTCGTAAGGATATTAGGAATCTCCTCTATTGCTTTGATCTGAGAAGGATTTACCTCAATACCACGGTTAGAAACAAGAAACCCCAAAAATATGCATGAGGCAACCCCAAATGCACATTTTTTTGGATTGAGTTTCATATTAAATTTTCGTAAAATTTCAAATGTAACAGATAAATGAGAAATATGATCATGAGAATGTTGGGTTTTGATGAGCATATCGTCTATATATACCTCCATGGTTTTTCTGAAATGTTCTTGGAACATTTTGGTGACCAACCTTTGATAGGTTGCTCCAGCATTTTTGAGACCAAAGGGAATTACTTTATAACAGTAAGTCCCCCTGTCTGTGATGAAAGAAGTTTTTTCTTCGTCATTGGGGTCCATTTTAATTTGGTTGTACCCCGAATATGCATCTAAAAAACTCAAAAGTTCATGTCCTGCAGTTGCATCAAATAACTGATCTATATGCGGTAAAGGGAAAGAATCTTTTGGGCAGGCTTTGTTAAGATCTGTATAATCCACGCAAACCCGCCACTTACCGTTTTTCTTAGGTACAACAATTGTGTTTGCTAACCAATTAGGATACTTTACCTCGCGTATTGACCCAATTTTTAATAGCTTTTTGACCTCATCTTGAATCACCTGATTTTTTAAAGCTCCTTGCTTTCTTTTCTTTTGCTTTACTGGTGTGTAGGATGGGTCTTCATTTAGTTTGTGAGTCATCACATCCGGTGGTATCCCTGTCATATCAGCATGGGACCAAGCAAAACAGTCCACGTTAGCTTTTAAAATTTCAATCAACATACCTCGCATGTCTGAGCTTAAATTGGCTCCAATATAAACCTTCCATTCAGGCCATTGCTCAAATAATATCACAGCCTCGAGCTCTTCAATTGTTGTTTTGATATCTTCATTCTCTTCAGGTTCCTGAATTGTATCAGGTCTCGAGTCTAAATCTGTCGTTTCTTGTTCGGTTGAGGTTTGATCCTTGATACCTTCAACTGTTTCCTGTAATTGCTATTTTTCTTTATTTATGGTGCTCGTATCTGTTACAGCGTTGATACTTCTGGCTGTCTGCTGATCCCCACGAATTTGGCAAATTCCCCATGGTGATGGGAATTTAATAACTTGATGTAGAGTTGATGGGATAGCATCCATATCATGGATCCAAGGTCTCCCCATGATCATATTGTAAGCCATTTCCATATCTACTACCTGAAATTTAGTTTTTTTAACAACACCTGCAGCAAAAGTTGTTAGAATTACCTCTCCTTTTGTTACCACACTTGAATTGTCGAACCCGGATAGGGTATGCGCCTTAGGTATCATTTTGTCTTCAGCTTGCATTTCACGTAATACCCTTAATAGTATAATATTCACGGAACTTCCTGGATCAATGAAAACTCATTTTACATTAGTATCATATACAAGTAAAGATATTACCAATGCGTCATTATGTGGGGTCATTACTCTTTCGGTATCTGCATCATCGAAAGAAATACTTTCGTTTTCTAAAACCTGTCGTACCCGTTTCCCGTGTGTTATCGTTACTTTAGAAACCTTGTTGGAATTCGTATATGTTACACCGTGAATATCTTCACCCCCACATATAACATTCACGGTTCTCTTGGGTGAATGGGGATTTGGTGGCTCCTGTCTATTTTTCATATAGGCTTGCTTACCTTTCTCACTAAATAACTCAGTGAGATACCCTTGTTTCAATAGATGATCCACTTCACTTTGTAAGAATCTACATTCTGAAGTTTTGTGCCCGTGATCATTATGGAATTCGCACCAATGGTCTGGATTGCATCTATTTGGATTTGACCGCATCTCTTTTGGCCATCGTACCTTATCTCCCATGCTCCTCAAAACAGCTACGAGCTCGGAGGTAGTGACATTAAAGTTATATCCGCCGAACCTTGCCTTTAAACTACTGTCATTATCTCGTGACTCTTGTCTGTTTCGGTCATTTTTGAACCTTGATGAAGAACCAGATTCCCTGTTCCTCGATTTTTGATCATATTGTTGACTATCCTGCTTTGACCGTAAGTCTTTCCCTGCAGGTCCCATATATGGATCGTACCTGTTTTTACCTGATCTTTTTTCGGTTTCTGATCTCCTGGAATTGCTCCTCTCTTCATGATGAAACTGAGGTACGGTATCTTCCTCAATTTGCAACTTCGTACTATACATGTTATAAACGTCATTCCACGTGGTTGCAGGAAACTCTCGAAGGCTTTCTTTAAGTCTTCTCGTGGCTTCTGAGCTTTTGTCATTTAAGTTGTTTGCAAAAGCTATTGCATCCCAGTTATCAGGTACACGAGGTAAAGTCATTCTTTCACGTTGGAATCTATCAACAAAATCCCTGAGCAACTCGGAGTTCCCTTGCTTGATTTTGAAAATATCCTCAATTCTTTTCTCAACCTTTTGAGCTCCCAAGTGTGCTTTAATAAAAGAATCTGCAAGCTCAGCAAAAGAATTAATAGAATTTTCGGGTAAAAGAGAATACCAGGTTAATGCGCCCTTGGTGAGTATTTCTCCAAATTTCTTGACCAGTACTGATTCAATTTCTTGTTTGGTCAAGTCATTGCCTTTCACGCCTGTTGTAAATGCAGTTACGTGATCACGTGGGTCTGTTGTGCCATCATATTTCGAGATGTCAGGCATTTTGAACTTTTTAGGGATTGGAAGGGGAGCAGCACTTGGTTTCCAAGGTTGTTGTGAGTATTTATCCACATCCACTCCTTTAATTACAGGGGGAACTCCAGGGATTTGCTCGATGCGCTCATTTTGTTCCTTAATTTGTTTCTGCAAAGTTAATACTAAATTTTGCAAATGAGAATTATTTGAATTACCTGGTTCTCCTTCCTGTGGTTCACTGGGAGTTCCTCCATTTTCAGAATTAACAAGGCCAGAATGAAGATTCTCCAATGTATTATTATTAGGTGTAGGTGTAGGTGATGCAACAGGTAATCGACTAACTAGAGCCTGAAGAGATTTGTTAACCCGTGCATCAATTACTTTTTGTAAAGCTTCATCTACCCCTTCAAAATGTTCAGATTACTCTTGTTGATCAGCACGAGATTCAGGAGCAGGAGTGCCTTCACGAGATTGACGTGGTGAATTTTGAGGGGAGGGAACCACGTCAATGTTCTGTAAATCTCCTTGATTTTGATGGATTTGATTTTCATGGTTTCCCAAGGTGTTTTCACTGTTATTGTTGTTTGACATGATGATAACAACGGCTAGAATGTAGCTTAAAAGACAAGATTATCATATTCCCGGTAACGGAACCAATTTGTTTAACCAAAAATCTGAGTCTTTGGTCAAAGCTTAGAAATATAGAGAAATTCGGGTTACTGATAATCTGGAGACGAAAATAATAAAAGACTTTTGAGAATAATAAAGTAATAAGTAGTTTTGTATTTCAGTGTAATCTCAATAATATTTCTTGTCCTTACAGATGTTGAGTCCTTCTCCTTTTATAGTTGATTCTAGGAGAAGATGTAATGCCTTTGTCTTAATGAGGCAATTATGAGCAATAAATGACATTAAAAGAAACGTTACACAATCATTTCTATTTAATTCAAATTCTCTAACGTATTTGATATTTAATGTTGTATTTAGACTCTTTTACGTCATCAGATTCGTATCCTCAACTTCTTCCGATCTTCGGTCTTTAAATGACCCGAATAGGTACGAGACTCGTACCTATTTGAGTAACGGTCCACACTTATGTTGTTTTCTTCTCCTCATATATGTTGTCTCCCGTGCCTCTTGGCTATTTATTGTGTTTTGACCTTTTGACCAGTCCATGTGTCATGACACATCATCTTCAATATTTATATTCAGTTTTTTTTAATACACCGAGGGCCTCAGATGAGTTTCGGGTGGTTAAACGGATCAAATTCTTGTTTCAAAAGTTGCAGATTTCTTCAGATCAGTGTTGCAGAGTTGTGCTCTTCGCGTTCGCGAAGAGCTGTTGAGTGAGGCAGGCCAGTTGCCCTTCGCGTTCGCGATGTTGGTCCCGCGTTCGTGAAGGTTGAGTCTGATTGAGCATCGCATTCGCAATCAAGGTAATGCGTTCGCGTAGGCTAAGCTGAGTAAGACATCGCGTTCGCGAGGGTGTGTTCGCGTAAGAGGAAATTTGAGCTGTGAATTATTTGTGCTTCGCGAACATGAGGCTTTAACTGCTTTCTCGAAGAAGGAATCTTTTGGCCTGGGCAGAATGTTTAAATAGCCATTGTCTGCGACTTTGGGTCTAACTTTCACCATTTTTGAGCGATTTTGGAGGTTTTTGAGAAGAATGGAAGAGGGAATCAAATGGAAACACTTGGAGGTAATATTTTTGAACTCAATACTCGATCCTATGTTGATTTTACTTGTTTAAATATGAAATATGTGGAAATTAAAGCCTAAAATTGGGGAACTAGGGCTTGAATTTGGACAGTGTAAATTGGGAATTTGAGGGGCCATTTGAGGTCCGATTTTAATGTTCTTGGTATGTATAGACTCGTGGGAGGGTGAGGATTCTATTGATGTGATTTATATCGGATTCCGAGGCATGGGCCCGGGGGCCGGGTTTGGCCAATTTCGGGATTTTTTTAGTTAATTCGATTATTTTCGCTTTGGCTTTGTTCCTTTAGCGTGTATTAATGATGTGGAACTGATTTTGGTTAGATTCGGAACAATTGGAGACTGATTCGAGAGGCAAGGACATCGCGGGCTAGAGTTTGGACCGGATCGAGGTAAGTAATGATTGTAAATGTTTGTCCTAAGGGTATAAAACCCCGGATTTCACATCGTTGTGCTATATTGAGGTAACGCATATGCTAGATGACGAGCGTGGGGTCGTGCACTGTTGGGGATTGAGACTTAGTCCATCAGGAATGACTGTTTTACTGCGTATTTGATTGAAAACTGTTTGTTATTATCATGTTTTGGGCTGAATGCCATATTTGGGCCTCGTGCCAATTGTTTTGGACCCTTAGGGAATTTTTACTATTATTCCTCACTGTTTTGACTTTATACTTATACTCAGTCATGCTATGATCTATTATTTTTATAAATCAGCCATTTTTACTCCGTTTTTTGACATTTTAAATGTTATTTTTGGCTGAGCATCATGTGTTACTGTTGTCCGAGTAGCTTGAGAGATTTCTGACTGAGTGAGGTCGAGGGCCTATGTTGTGAGGATATTATGGGATCGAGATGCGCACCGCAGCAGTGTGGTACCGATTTATGATTATGAGGCCGAGGGCCTAATTTTTTACGCCACAAGGTAGCTTGATATGTGGCCGAGAGCCTGTTTGATTATGCCACGAGATGACTTGATATTGCACTTGAGTCGTAAGGGGCCCCTCCCGGAGTCTGTACACCCCCAGTGAGCGCGGGTACCCAGTGTGATATGTGATATAGCCCGAGGGGCTGATGTTGTTCCATGTTATTATCCGAGGGGCGGTTCTTGATTTATGTTACGCCCGAGGGGCTGACTACGAGTGATTGTGAGGTAGCCCGAGAGGCTGGTTCTGTTGATATTATGCCCGAGGGGCGACTTATGATACATGTTTTGCACGAGGGGCTGCTTACGTTTCTATAATGTTTACTCAATGTTTTATCCCTCGTTTGAAACTATTGAAAATTTATTTTAAAAGGTTTTTACCGGAACTGAGCATGAGTTACGAAGTAAATGATTTATGTGCTGTATTGGAACTATCTTGCCTTTGTTGTAGTATTTTGACGTGGTTTACATGTTTTCTTACTGCTCAGCTTTCATTTACCTTTATTACTTACTGAGTTGGAGTACTCACATTACTCCATGCACCATGTGTGCAGATTTAGGTATTTTTGAACCCGGTTGCGGTGTTGATTGCTCAGAGACAGAGTCAACGGAGTTTAGCAAGGTAGTTGCCCGGCGTTCGCAGCATTGCTTTTCTCCCTCTTGTTTTCATTAGACTGTATTTAGTACATTTTCAGACTTTTCGTTGTATTCAGACCTTAGTAGGTGCTCGTGACTTGTTACACCCCGATGTCGGGCTTGTATATTATTTTCGCACTGTTCATTTAGACTTACATTATGAAATATTTGTTTAATTAAAGGTTTAAAAATAATTCTTATTGATTAATGGTTAATTTGGGAGTTGTGTCGGCTGGCCTAGTTTTACGATAGTGCCATCACGACCGTGTCGGTTTTAGGGTCGTGACATCGAGGCTCCAAACCAAACATGCACACAAGTCTAAAAACATCATACGGACTTGCTCGTGCGATCAAATCGCAAAAATAACACCTAGAACTACGAATTTAACACCAAATTGCATGGAATTTTCAAGAAAGTTTCAAAACTTCTATTTTTTCAACAAAAGGTCCAAATCATGTCAAATCAGTCTCGTTTCTCACCAAATTTCATAGATAGGATATAAATGTTATATTAAACCTGTACCGGGCTTCGAAATTAAAATACGGGCCCGATACCAACGAGATCAAACATCAATCAAATTCTTTAAATCATTAGATTTTTAGTCTTATAATTTTCATCAAAAATTTATTTCTCGGGCTTGGGACCTCAGAATTTGATTCCGGGCATACGCCCAGGTCTCATATTTTACTACGGACCTAACCGGACCGTCAACTAAAATCAACTTTTTAGGCTAAAAATTATTATTTCATCAATTTTTCCACATAAAGGTTTTCCAGAAATATGTCCGGACTGCGCGCGCAAATCGAAAAGAGAAAAAACATGGTTTTAAGGCCTCAGAATACGGAATCGAGTTCTAAAACATAAGATGACATTTTGGGTCATTTCAATTTTTGAGGTCAATGAGTGTAATTTCCTACTCCATCCGTTCACTTTTACTTGTCCACTATACAAAAAGAACATTTTTACTTTTACTTGTCCATTGTACTAAATCAAGAGAAAAGTACTTTTTTTTTCTATTTTACTCTTATCACTAACTACTAATTCCCCAAATTATTTTCCAAAACTTTTGAAAATGCTACAATTATTATGAGTAAAATTGTAAAATATATACTTCATATATTTTTTCTTAAAAGAAGTACAAAATCAAAAAGCAAACAATTAAAAATGAACGGAGGGAGTAATATATATTTGTTTCACATAGATTTGATTGGAAGTTAGATTACGAAGTAAAACAAATGCTCTTAGCACTTATTTTGAAAAGTTAAGTGGTGGGAGTTCGAGCAGGAGGTCTTTATGATTTAAATTAGCAAAAGTAAGTAACGTGCATGAAGCTTCTTCATTAGTTTTTTTTATAGAAGTTAAATTTGGACCAAACACATTTTTTGATATGCTAATCATAGCGTATGCGCTTTGCGTGCATCTCCATATCGATAATTTCCACCTCATATGAATTTAATACATAGATTATGGGTAGATTTTAATATGAAAATTATGAAAATTATAGGATAATGTTGAAAAATCTTGGGTTTGGTAAACTAGGATTAGACCACGAAATAGATTATTGAATTGAGTAGAAATTATATATTTGAGTTCATAAGGTCATGGATAATATTTATCTATAAAAATTTCTTGAATTTGGACACATGGGCTTGGCCGTGACTTTTAGGAACTTTCCAGTTTGGGTTAGGTAATTGCTCTAATAGATGACTTATGAACTTTTGAGTATATTGAATAAATAATTTTTAAATATTCTATAAACTTTTAAAATAATGTGTTTGAGTTCTAAAATAAAAAATTAAATTAAAAAAATACAAGTTCCTAAATATAACGAATATTAATCGTATTTAGCTGGCTATAATTGTTGGAATGAATACAAGAAAATAATTACAATAATAATAATAAATGATAATTTGTTTAGAATACATTTTGGTCTACAAATTTATTCTTTTTACTTCAAATTTACATTTTAATTAGTTTTACTCGTAATACTATACTATAATGGATTTTTTTTCTTTTACAGTTTTTCACCACCAATTCTCTTGATCGTATGGAAACAAACTTACGTATTTAAGAGTTTTGTCAACTTAAAAAATTATTAATTATATATTTTTAAAATAGTTGAATTGTATTTTCTTGAAATAATTAATTCTTTTTTGAGGAAATGGAACTACTTATATATTAATACTAAAGTTGGTTAATAGTGCTACACCCATACAAATGCCTCTTAGGGCATTTTGATTGCCAAGTTCCGCCAACTTAATACAAATATTATTTGCAGTAAGTCTAACGAAATGTGTTCCTTCTCTATCCGCCAGATATTGGGATTCAATAAATGGAGGTGGAGATGCAAAATACATCAGTTGATGTAGGTTGGACTGCTTCCTTAGCCAAAAAGTGCGCCACTTGATTTCCTTGTCTGAAATTATGTCTGATCACCATTGTCTCTAACCAAAGCATTAAAAACCTGCAATCACAAATAATAGCGGCATATGAAGGGTAACCTTGTTCAAGGCTCTTAATTACTTCTGACGAGTCTGTCTCAATCTCTATTTGAATAAGCTGAAGCTCGCATGCCAACTGGAGGCCTGCTTTTAGAGCAAGTAGCTCAGCTTGGATAGGAGATGATGCGTAGGAATAATCGTAGAAACCAGCCACCCAATCTCCTGCATTGTTTCTGATGACCCCGCCTAGACCATTGCGTAGCTTATTATTCTGAAAAGCTCCATCAATGTTGAGTTTAAACCACCCAAAAGGATGTTTGTGCCAACTGAATCTTATAGGCTTTTTCTTATCAAAACATTTCTCTTTGGCTGTAAGGAGTTTGTATTCCATTTCCTGTTGAAATACGAGCTTAGGACATAAAATATAGTTAGTATTTTCCTGATTATTCTTGTTTCTATTATTCCAGATGCTCCATAGTGCAAAAGAAAAAAAATCCTCCCAGTTGATATAATTGTGATGGAAATTGATCTTAAGGTCTTTAATTGCGAGCAACCAATGACTGTCTCCACTAGCTAGAGGGTTAGAGACACTTAGGCTTTCCCAGAAAGCTTTAACTATAAGACATAGCATGAAGATATAGAGGATATTTTCGCGATCATTTCTATACATAGGACAAAAATCATCGATACTAATTCCTATATGGTTTATATAGGATCTGCAAGGGAGTCGATTATGGTAGCATTTCCAGAGAAGAAATTTGATCTTTGTGGGGGTGTGTATATCCCAGATCCAGGAGAAGTCCTTATTGGTATTGCTTTGATCATCAATAAGCTTATAGTATGAGCTATTACTAAATTTACCACTACTGTTAAGAGACCATATAGGGATATCATGGTTGGTATCATGCAAAGATGTTATAATCAGTAATACTAATAGGAAGAACAAAGGATAACTTGGTAAAATTTCAGGTTTTATCATGTAACAGGTCTTTGATTTTTAGATTATAGTCACTGATATTAAGGAGTCCATGGATTGAATTCCCAAGAGATTCGCTATTTGGGATCCATCAACAGTTCCATATGTCTATGGTTGACTTAGAGCAAATGGACCATAAAATTCCTTTGCTACAGTAATTCCAACCCTTAATAATCGCACTCCAAATAAAAGAAATATTAATTTTCCTAGTCTTTTTGGCGTAGTTAGCAATAGGAAGATTATACCAAGGAGCATGCGTGTTGTTTAGCAATATCCAAGTGAGCCCTATGAGTAAAACCAGATTTTTAGACTTAGCCTTTTTAATACCAAGACCCTCATTGGCTTTATTCCTAGTAATATCATTCCAGCCTAGCAAGTTCAATCTCTTATGATCCTCAGTACTACCCCAAATAAAGTCTCTTTGAATTTTATCAATAACCTTTAAAAAAATTGAGGTAGTAAGAGTAAATTACATTGCATAATTTGGAATAATGTTGAGGGTAGAGGAAACAAGGGTTGTTCTACTAGTTATAGTCAGACAGTTTGTTTTCCACTTTGATAGTCTAGAGCGCATGTTGTCAATAATGAACTGGAAATCAGTAGCCTTTGGCTTGTGACGAATAATTGGAAAGCCCAAATATTTTTCAAAGTTGCTACTGATTTTGATATTAAGAAGAGTGAAAATATGAGTGGCTATATCTTTTGGACAGTTTTTGGAGAAAATGATCTTAGATTTTGTATGATTAAGCTTATGTCCTAATAAATCACAAAACATACCCAGTCAACGAAGGATTGTATTGCTAGATTTGTCATTAACCTTTTTCATGAGCATGAGATCGTTGGCAAAGAATGGATGTGAAAGCGGGAGGTGGGGGGCTTCTATTATTTAGCTTAATAGGATTTCAATTTCTAATGTCTACCTGGTGATTTATAAGCCTAGATAACATTTTCATGCAAAGTATAAATATATTGGGTAACATAGGATCACCTTGTCTAATACCTCGGCTAAGGCTAAAATAGTTTGTTCTAGAACGATATACTAGGATTGAGATATTACTGGTAAAAATACAAGTCAAAATAAGCTTAGTAATTTTTAGAGGAAAGTGGAAGTATCTCAAGGTTCGGTAGCTAAACGACCATTCTAGTCTATCAAAGGCTTTTTCTAGATCAATTTTGAGGGTCATATACACATTAGGACCTTTGAAACAGTTAAACTTGGAAAGGATTTCTTGGATAATGATAGTATTATCACTCGCTCTCTTATTTTTAAGAAACTAGATTTAAAGGGACTAATAAGATTATCCAGGAAAGGCTTGAATCAATTAGAAATGATCTTAGTGATAATCTTATAAGTAGTATTATATAGACCTATCGGTCTAAAGTTATCAAGATTGTTCACATTTGGAATTTTGGGGATGAGGCAAAAATACGTATTATTAGTGGCTGAAGGAATGGTTTGTGATGAAAATACATCATGGCAAAAAGCTATAACTGATTGACCCACCACTTTCTAGTATTTTTGCAAGAAAAAAAGGTGCAGTCCATCGGGTCTTGGGGCTTTAAAGGGTTTAAATGAAAAACCGCCCTTGTAACTTCACTATCCAGTAGATGTCTATCTAGTGAGTACAGATCGATATTATTAAATGAAAGTAGGATCATTTGAAATGCTTTTCCAGTTGGTATCAAGATGTGAGGTACAGAACATATCTTGAAAAAAGTTTTGTGCATGAGCTATTATGGATTGATGATCATCAATCCAGTTCCCGCTCTTATCTTTAAAACAAGTAATATGGTTCCTTCATTTCCTGTTGGTTGCAGTAATATAAAAAAATCTAATATTCACATCATTCTCATTTAACCAAGAGATTCTAGATCTAAGCTTCCAATAGTCCTCTTCTAGCTTAAGAATGGTGTTGTAGTCTAGTTTTAAGGATTCTTCAAGCTGTTGAAGAACAGTACTAGTGGGGTATCTAGGAGAATTTTGAATACCATTAAGCCTAGCAAGCAATCTACTTTTTTTTATTAAAGAGATCTCCAAAAGTGTTCCTTTTCCAAACATTAATATTACGCTAAAAAGACCAAGTAGCATCACATAAATCTTTATCTTTTCAGCTAGAGTTAACGACATTAATGAAGTCTGGATGCGTACATCAAATAGATTTTAGCCTAAATGACTTCTCTATATTAATATTAGGCATAGCACTATGTTTCACAAGTATAGGTCTAAGGTCCGAGTGGGTTTTAGAAAGATGAGTATCAGAGGCTTCAGGAAATAACCTAACACAGTCTTCATTCGAGAAAATCTTGTCTAAGTTTTCCATGATTAAGCCCTTGTTCTTCTTTATATGATTTGACCACATGAATTTACTCCCTTTAAAACCCAAATCAAAAGGATTACAATAATTTAAGCTAGAACAAAGTTTGCAAGCCCTATTTAAATTAACAGATTTTCCTCCAAACTTATCATCCGAAATCATAACATCATTAAAATCTCCTACTACTACTAGCCAGAGGCCTTTATAATTATCATAGAGATTCTCCAAATTTTTCCAAATAATGTTTCTAATAGACTTATTATTACTAGCATAAATAGTCGTAAAGAGCCAAGAATATCGTTTAAGAAGTACCTCAACCATTGCATGAATTTCCTGATCCCGCATAATAAAGTTCTGAATTGTGATAACGTTATGGTCCAAAAGGATCACTATTCCACTGGATCTTCCCTATGTGGGAACTTCTATCAACTTTATAAAATTAAACTCAATTAGGAAGGAGTTGTGATTATCCATCTTAGTTTCAAAAAGAGCTACCATGCATGGCCTATGAGTGACAACCATTTCCCTAAAGTTCCTGTAAAAATTATCATTGTTAGCCCCCTAGTATTCCAGATGATGAAATTGGTGGCTCTATTTATGATCATGTTTGGAATTTGGTGATTCACATTTCACTTCTCCTCCGAAGGAAAAACTACATCCTTCCTTAGGGATAGCACTAGGATCATTGTGAGCTTTCCTACTGTCAGATTTTGTGGGGGTCTTATGTCCATGGTGCACTTGTACAGTGCAACTGGATAATTGAATATATGCCCCTTTTCTTACCTCTTCTTGTAGAGTAAGATTATGACCTCGTTTAGATTTAAAGTTCTATTTTCAATCCCATGTTTGGAGGAATTATATTCTCTAGCTCCCGCATTGGATTTTCTTCTGGTCCTTGAACTTTGTGTGGTGTAGGTTGTTAAGCTTTCTTTGGTTCTAGGTAGTTGATATATACATGAGGTTGTGCATTGTTCCTATGAGTATCTTATGGCATTCCTAGATTCTATAGTAGCATTGGGTTAAAGTGAATTGGAAGGTTCAATTGTCGTTGCATGGGTTGGTATTTATTGTTGGAGTCAGTTAATTTAGAGTATTGTTGGCCCACATGTGATTCATATAATTGTTCATGGATAGATGTAGTGGGTATTTGGTCATTGGAGGTGGCCAAATATTTATTAATATAATCTTTAGAGGACAAGTGGTAAGGAGTTGGATGTTGGTTATTAGTGGAGATAGTATTATCCATTTTGGGGTCATTTGAATTAGTAATCGCAGAATTATTAATTAAATTAGTTTGATCAAGAACAATAGAATTTGTAGTCATATTTGTTTTAAAACCTAAGTGTGCCTTAGGAAGGTCTTGACATTTGTTTCAGTGGCCACGTGTTGCTCTATATTCCCACACTTCTCATCA